>NC_091819.1:28816250-29475625 GCF_041296235.1 Equus asinus | reverse complement strand
TAAATTGATTGAATTCTCCAGTCAAAAGACACAGAGTAGCTGGATGAATTAAAAAACAAGACCCAACAATATGCTGCCTCCAGGAAATGCACCTCAGCTCCAAAGACAAACATAGGCTTAGAGTTAAGGGATGGAAGACAATACTCCAAGCTCATGGCCAACAAAATAAAGCAGATGTTGCCATAATTATATCAGACAAAGCAGACTTCAACATAAAAAAGACAAAGAGAGACAAAGAGGGCCACTATATAAAGATAAAAGGGACATTCCACCAAGAGGACATAACACTTATTAATATATTATGTACTTACCACAGGGGCACCAAACTAAATAAAGCAATTATTAACAGACCTAAAGGGAGAAATTAACAGCAATACAGTTATAGTAGGGGACCTCAACACCCCACTTACTTCAATGGACAGATCATCCAGACAAAAAGTCAACAAGGAAATAGTAGATTTAAATGAAACACCTGACCAGATGGACTTAATAGATATATATACAGCATTCCACCCCCAAACAGCAGAATATACATTCTTCTCAAGTGCACAAGGGTAATTCTCAAAGATAGACCATATGTTGGCAAACAAGGCAAGCCTCAATAAATTCAAGATTGAAATCATCCAAACCATCTTTTCTGACCACAGTGTTATGAAGCTAGAAATCAACTACGAGAACAAAACTGGGAAAGTGAGAAATATGTGGAGACTAAACAACATGCAATTGAACAACCATTGGATCATTGAAGAAGTCAAAGGGGAAATTCAAAAATACCCAGAGACAAACAAAAATTAAAATATAACATACCAACTCTTATGGGATGCAGCAAAAGCAGTCATAAGAAGGAAATTTATAGCAATACAGGCCTACCTCAACAAACAAGAAAAATCTCAAATAGGTAATTAAAATGCACCTAACAGAGCCAGAAAAAGAAGAACAGACAATGCCCAAAATCAGCAGAAGGAGGGAAATAATAAAAATCAGAGCAGAAATAAATGAAATAGAGCCAAAAAAAAAAAAAACAACAACAGTGAAAGGATTAATGAAACTAAGAGCTGGTTCTTTGAGAGGCAAACAAAATTGACAAACCCTTAGCCAGACTTACCAAGAAAAAAAGAGATAAGTCTCAAATAAATAAAATTAGAAAAGAAAGAGGAAAAATTACAACAGATGCTACAGAAATACAAAGGATTATAAGAGAATACTATGAAAAACTATATGCCCACAAATTAAATAACCTGGAATAAATGGATGAATTCCTAGACTCATACAACCTCTCAAAACTGAATCAAGAAAAAATAGAGAATCTGAATAGACCAATCACAAGTACAGAGATTGAAACAGCAAGCAAAAACCTCCCAACAGGGGTTGGCTCAGTGCCTCAGCAGTTGGGTTTGCACATTCTGCTTTGGCGGCCAGGGGTTCACTGGTTCAGATCCCAGGTGTGGACATGGCACCGTTTGGCAAAAGCCATGCTGTGGTGGGCATCCCACGTATGAAGTAGAGGAAGATGGGCATGGATGTTAGCTCAGGGCCAGTCTTCCTTGGCAAGAAGAGGAGGATTGGCAGCAGATGTTAGCCCAGGGATAATCTTCCTCAAAAAAAAAAGAAAATAAATGAAAAATAAAATTAAAAAAAAAAACAACCTCCCAACAAACAAAAGTCTAGGACCAGATGGCTTCTCTGGAGAATTCTACCAAACATTCAAAGAAGATTTAGTATCTATCCTTCTCAAACTATTCCAAAAAATTGAAGAAGATGGAATTCTTCCTAACACATTCTATGAGGCCAACATTACCCTGACACCAAAACCAGACAAGGACAACACAAGGAAGGAAAACTACAGGCCAATATCGCTGATAAACTTAGAGGCAAAAATCCTCAACAAAATATTGGCAATCGAATATAGCAACACATTAAAAGGATCATACACTACGATCAAGTGGGATTTATTCCAGGGACACAGGGATGGTTCTACATCTGAAAATCAATCAATGTGATACAGCACATTAACAAAATGAGGGAATAAAAATCACAGGATCATCTCAAGGGATGCAGATGAAGCATTTGACAAGATCCAACAGCCATTTATGATAAAACCTCTCAATAAAATGGGTATAGAAGGAAAGTACCTCAATGTAATAAAGGCCATATATGACAAAACCACAGCCAACATCATGTTTAATGGTGAAAAACTGAAAGCCATGCCTGTGAGGACAGGGAAAAGACAAGGGTGCCCACTCTAGCCACTCCTATTCAACATAGTACTCGAGGTGTTGGCCAGGGCAAGTAGGCAAGAAAAAGAAATAAAAGGAATCCAAACTGGAATGGTAGAAGTGAAACTTTCACTATTTGCAGATGATATGATTCTATATACAGAAAATCCTAAATAATGCACCAAAAAACTATTAGAAATAATCAAAAGCTACAGCACAGTTGCAAGGTACAAAATAAATTTTAAAAAATCAGTTGCATTCCTATACGCTAACAATGAACTAGCAGAAAAAGAAATCAAGAATACAATCCCATTTACAATCGCAGCAAAAAGAATAAAATACCTAGGAATAAACTTAACCAAAGAGATGAAAGACCTGTAGACTGAAAACTATAAGACACTACTGAAAGAAATTGAAGAAGATATAAAGAAATGGAAAGATATTCCATGTTCATGAGTTCGTAGGAAAAACATAGTCAAAATGTCCATACTACCTAAAGCAATCTACAAATTCAATGCACTCCCAATCAAAACCCCCATGACAGTCTTCATAGAAATAGAACAAAGAATCCAAAATTTTATATGGAACAACAGAAGACTCCAAATAACCAAAGCAATCCTGAGGAAAAAGAACAAAGCTGGAGGCATCATAATCCCTAACTTTAAAACATACTACAAAGCTATAGTAATCAAAACAGCCTGGTACTGGTACAAAAACAGTCAAACAGATCAATGGATCAGAATTGAAAGCCCAGAAATAAAACCACACATCGATAGACAGTTAATATTTGACAAAGGAGCCCAGAACATACAATGGAGAAAGGAAAGTCTCTTTGATAAATGGTGTTGGGAAAACTGGACAGCAGCATGCAAAGGAATGAAAGTAGACCATTATCTTGCACCATACCCAAAAATTAACTCTAAATGGATTAAAGCTTTGAAACCATAAAAATCCAAGAAGAAAATATAGGTAATACACTCTTTCACATTGGGCTTAGCCACATCTTTTCCAATACCATGTCTACTTGGGTAAGGGAAATAAAAGAAAAAGTTAACAAATGGGACTACATCAGACTAAAAACCTTCTGCAAAGCAAAGGAAACCATCAATAGAATAGAAAGACAATTCACCAACTGGGAGAAAACATTTGCAAATCATTTATCAGACAAGAGGTTGATCTCCAAAGGATATAAAAAACTCACACAACTCAACATAAAACCCCAAAAAAATGGGCAGAGGATACGAACAGGTATTTTTCGAAGGAAGATATACAGATGGACAACAGACACATGAAAAGATGCTCAACATCAGTAATCATTAGGGAAATGCAAATCAAAACTACAATGAGATATCACCTCACGCCAGTGAGAATGGCTATAATTACCAAGACAAAAAACAACAAATGTTGGAAAGGATGTGGAGAAAAGGGAACCCTCAGACACAGCTGGTGGGAATGCAAACTGGTGCCGCCACTATGGAAAACAGTATGGAGATTCCTCAAAAAACTAAAAATAGAAATACCATAGGACCCAGCTATCCCACTACTGAGTATCTACCCAAACAACTTGAAATCAACAATCCAAAGTAACATAATGTACCCCTATGATCATTGCAGCACTATTCACAGTAGCCAAGGCATGGAAAGTGCCTATCAACTGATGATTGGATGAAGTAGATGTGGTCTATATACACAATGGAATACTACTGAGCCAGAAAAAAAGACAAAAGCTTCCAACAACATGCATGGACCTGGAGGTATTCTGGTAAGTAAAATAAGCCAGATTGAGAGAGACAAATACCAGATAATTTCACTCATATGTGGAATATAAACAAACAAATGGACAAAGAAAACAATTCAGTGGTTACCAGGGGACAGGGGTGGGGGTGGGCACAGGGCATGAAGGGTAGCACTTGTGTGGTGACAGCCAAGAAATAATGTACAACTGAAATTTTACAATGATGTAAACTATTATGAAATAATAAGAAAAATTAATACTTAAGTATAGTTTGAAAAAATTAAACACTTACAGTACTTCTGGAACTAAAGATGTGGTAGTTTGGGCTGTTACTTGAATACCTGTAGAGGAAAAGGTCAAATATGAATATTAAAACTAATTTTTCCTCCAAATAAGCAGATTATATATATGGTCAGTGCATGACTGGGATGCTGAGAGCTTGACATTTCTGCCCAAGCACCTTTCTGAAAAGTGTAGTCAGAGCTAAAACTGGTGATATCAGTGACCTCTACCCACCATGCAAGGTGTGTTTGGGTTTGCTCAGTATCTGGAGACACTACAATGAGAAGTAAATACTTTCACATCTTGTTTTCATTTTTGTTTTTAGGATGAAAACTCTTGAAGAATATTGGCTAAAACTCCTTCATTTATAAACTGAGTTAAAATAGAGTGAATAAAAATTGAAAATCAAGAAAACAATATTTCTTATTTGAAACACTGAAGTAAAGAGCAAATTTCTGTGAGTCTTTGTTCATTATCATTTCTATTATCAAGGGTACTTTAATTTCTGTCTTTATGATCTATCTAAAGCTGCACAGCCCAATAAAAATACAATGCAAGCCATCTACATACATAAAAACTTATGTGTTCATAGAAATTTATGTGTATAGAGTAATCACATTAAAAAAGCAAGAAGAGGAGGCATGACATCAGCCTCATGGTAGAATGAGGTCTCTCAAAAATCTTTCCCCTCCAATATACAACAAAAGAAACATCCATACTCCAACAGATGACATCCAAACACAACACAAAAAACATTGGAGGGACCCATGCAGCCATAAGACAGAGAATAGAGAGGCTGGAAACCCCCTCGGAGAAGGTGAAATGAGGTAAGAGAAATCTTCACTCCCTCCCCTAAAGACTGAGCTTGGGACCACGGGAGGCCTCCTAGAGGGAACGGATGGGGAGGGGACATTTGTTCATGGGAACTTCAAGGACTCCCAAGGGCCCTTGCAGCCTAGGGAGAAGCTCTCTACCAGGGATAAGCTTTTGTAGTGGGTGAGCTTATCAACCCAACACCCCAGGAGAGCAGAGCAAGAAAGCCCCAAGAGCACACAGGAGAAAGTGCCTCTCCCTGACCCACTCAGCGCGACTCCAGCCCATGAGATTTCAGTTGAAGACAGAGGGCTCAGAATACGTGGCTCTTGACCCTCATCCAGTGATGATAGGTGGTAACTGCAACCAAATAATATCAGGATGCATAAGAACCAACCCACTGCCTCTAGCAATATCAAACACTATATTAGATCTCCAGATCAGAGAGAAATGGCAAGTACCCAGAAATCAGTCCTGAGGACACAGAAATATGTAGTCTAAATGACAAAGAATTCAAACAGGTATTATCAAAAAACTCAATGAGGTAAAAGAGAATGTAGAGAAACAATTCAATGAGTTTAGGAGCAACTTCAGAAAAGAGATTGAAACTATAAAGAAGAGTCAATGAGAAATATTAGAGATGAAAGACACAATGGAAGAAAATATACAAAATGTGGATTCCCTAAATGCTTGAGGGGATACCATAGAGAAGCGTATCAGCATAATCAAAGATAGACATGTTGAAATGCTCCAGATAGAGGATGAGAGAGAACTAAGACTAAAAAGAAATGAAAAAAGTCTCTGAGAAATATCTGACTCAATTAGGAAATGCAACATAAGAATTATAGGTATTCAAGAAGCAGAAGAGAAAGAGAATGAACAGAGAGCTTGTTCAAAGAAATAATAGCAGAGAACTTCCCAAACCTAGGGAAGAAGATGGATATCCATGTGGAAGATGCTGCCAGATCTCCTAAATATGTCAATGTAAAAAGACCTACTGCAAGGCATATAGTAGTGAAACTGGCAAGACTGAATGACAAAGAAAGGCAGAAAAAAATAACCTAAAAAGGAACCCCCACCAGGCTTTCAGTGGATTTCTCTACAGAAACTTTACAGGCTAGGAGAGATTGGAATGACATATTCAAATCATTGAAGGAAAAAAACTTTCAGTCGAGAATACTCTATCCAGCAAAAACATCCTTCAGATATGATGGACAAATAAAAACTTTCCCAGACAAACATAAGCTAAGGGAGTTCATGGTCATGAGATCTCCCCCACTAAGAAATCCTCAAGAAGGCCCTCATAACTGAAAAGGAAGAAAAAGGGGAAGAAAGGGGTTACAAAGCATGGAGTAAGGAGATAAATAGGTGGATAGAATCAGAGCAGGATAGCATACTCAAGTATAGCATTAAAGACAAAGGGAAGGAAAACGCCAAAAACAAAGATAATCTTGTCATTTTAACCACAAACTCATAACACAAGATGGAATAAGGTGTCCCCCCCTTAGGAGGAGGGGAAGACGAGAGGGACTGCATTGGTTTAGTCTAAGGAAATACAAGGCCATCAGAAAAGGGACTATCTTATCCACGAGATCTTGAATACAAACCTCAGGGTAAACAAAACAAACACTAAACAAAAAAGCAGAACAGAGACACAAATAACAAATAAGGAGAAAACAAAGAAACACAACATAAAAAACTACACAACTTGATTGGTAGACCAAAATACACAGGACGAGACACAAAGGAAATGCAGGAGATCCAGAAAAAGAGTGATAAAATGGCAGCATCAAGCCAACATATATTGATAATCACCCTAAACAGAAATGGATTGAATTCTCCAATAAAAAGACCAAGTGGCAAGATAGATTAAGGAACAAGACCCAACAATATGCTGCCACCAGGAAACACATCTCAGCTCTGGTGACAAACACAGGCTCAGAGTGAAGTGATGGAAGTAGATACTCCAAGCTAATGGCAAACAAAAGAAAGCAGGTGTTGTAATGCTTTTATCAGACAAAGTAGACTTCAAGATAAGACAGTAAAGAGAGACAAAGTGGGGCAGTATATAATAATCAAAGGGACACTCCATCAAGAAGAAATAACATTTATAAATATCTATGCACCCAACACAGGAACACCAAAGTATATAAAGCAACAATTTACAAAAGTAAAAGAAGACATTAATAATAACACAATAATAGTAGGGAATCTCAACACTCCAGTCACATCAATAGATAGATCATTCAGGTAGAAAATCAACAAGAAAACAGTGGAATTAAATGAAAAGCTAGACCAGATGGACTTAATAGACATATATAGAGCACTCCTTCCAAAAACAGCAGAGTACACATTCTTCTCGTGTGTGCAAGGAACATTCTCAAGAATAGATCAAGTGTTGGGAAACAAGGCAAGCCTCAATAAATTTAAGGAGATTGAAATAATAACAAGCATCTTTTACGATCACAATGCTATAAAGCTAGAAATTACTTACAAGCAAAGAGTGGAGAAAAGGACAGAGATGTGGAGACTAAACAACATGCTATTCAACAAGCAATGGATCACTGAAGAAATTAAAAGAGAAATCAAAAAATATCTGGAGACATATGAAAATGAAAACATACCATACCATCTCATATGGGACACAGCAAAAGTCGTATTAAGAGGGAAATTCATCGCAATACAGGCTCACCTTAACAAACAAGAAAAAACCCAAATAAGCAATCTCAAACTACACCTAACAGAATTAGAAAATGAAGAACAAAGCCCAAAGTCAGTAGAAGGAGACAAATAATAAAAATCAGAGCAGAAATAAATGCTATTGAAACAAAAAAGGCAGTGGAAAGGATCAATGAAACAAAGAGCTGGTTCTTTGAGAAGATAAATAAAACTGACAAACCCCTAGCCAGACTTACAAAGAAAACAAAAGAGAAACCTCAGATAAATAAAATTAGAAATGAAAGAGGAGAAATAACAACAGATGCCACAGAAATACAACGGAGTATAAGAGAATACTATGATAAACTATATGCCAACAAAATCGACAATCTACAGGAAATGGATAAATTCTTAGACTCTTACAACTTCCCAAAGCTGAATAGAGAATCTGAATAGACCAATCACAAGTAAAGAGATTGAAACAGTAATCAAAAGCATCCCAAAGAATAAAAGCCCAGGACCAGACTGCTTCCCTGGGAAATTCTACCAAACTTTCAGAGAGGACTTAATACCTATCCTTCTCAAGCTATTCCAAAAAATTAGGGAAGATGAGACACTTCCTCACACATTCTACAAGGCCAATATCACTCTGATACCAAAGCCTGACAAGGACAACACAAAAAAGGAAAACTACAGGCCAATATCACTGATGAACATAGCTGCAAAAATCCTCAACAAAATATTGGCAACCTGAATACAGCAATACATCAAAAAGATCATACATCATGAACAAGTGGGATTTATACTAGAGACACAGGGATGATTCAACATCCGCAAATCAATCAATGTGATACACCATATCAACAAACTGAGGAATAAAAACCACATGGTCATCTCAATAGATGCAGAGAAAGCATTTGACAAGATCCAACAGCCATTTATGATAAAAACTCTCAACAAAATGGGGATAGAAGGAAACTACCTCAACATAATAAAGGCCGTAGATGACAAACCCACAGCCAGCATCATACACAATGGGGAAAAACTGAATGCCATCCTTCTGAGAACAGTCACAAGACAAGCATTCCCACTATCACCCCTCTTATGTAACATAGTACTGGAGGTTTTGGCCAGAGCAATTAGGCAAGAGAAAGGAATAAAAGGAATCCATATAGGGAGTGAAGAAGTGAAACGCTCACTGTTTGCAGACAACATGATCTTATATATATAAAACCCTAAAGAATCCATCAGAAAACTATTAGAAATAATTAACAATGACAGTAAAGTTGCGGGGTACAAAATCAACTTACAAAAATCAGTTGCATTTATGTACTCTAATACTGAACTTACAGAAAGAGAACTCAAGAATACAATTCCATTTACAATTGCAACAAAAAGAATAAAGTACCTAGGAATAAATTTAACCAAGGAAGTGAAGGACTTATACAATGAAAACTACAAGACATTATTGAAAGAAATAGATAATGACATAAAGAGATGGAAGGAGATTTCATGCACATGGATTGGAAGAATAAACATACTTAAAATGTCCATACTACCCAAAGCAATCTACAGATTCAATGCAATGCCAGTCAGAATCCTAATGACATTGTTCACAGAAACAGAGCAAAGAATCCCAAAATTCATATGGGGCGATCAAAGACCCAATTGCTAAAGCAATCCTGAGAAACAAGATCAAAGCTGGAAGCATCACAATCCCTGACTTCAAAATGTACAACAAAGACATAGTGATCAAAACAGCATGGTACTGGTACAAAAACAGGCACACAGATCAATGGAACAGAACTGAAAGCCCAGAAATAAAACCACACATCTATGGACAGCTAATCTTTAACAAAGGTGCCAAGAACATACAATGGAGAAAAGATAGTCTCTTCAATAAATGGTGTTGGGAAAACTGGACAGCCATATGCAAAAGAATGAAAGTAGACCATTATCTCATGTCATACACAAAATAAACTCAAAATGGATCAAAGACTTGAAGATAAGTCCTGAAACCATAAAACTTCTGCAAGATAATATAGGTAGTACACTCTTTCACATCGAGCTTAAAAGGTTCTTTTCGAATACCATGTCTTCTCAGACAAGGGAAACAGAAGAAAAAATAAACAAGTGAGACTTCATCAGACTAAAGAGCTTCTGCAAGGCAAAGGAAACTAGGATCAAAACCAAAAGATAACCCACCAGTTGGGAGAAAATTTTTGCAAATCATATATGCGATAAGGGGTTAAGCTCCATAATATATAAGGAACTCACACAACTGAACAATAAAAAAACAAACAGCCTGATTAAAAAATGGGCAGAGAATATGAACAGACATTTTTCCAAAGAAGATGTACAGATGGCAACTAAACACATGAAAAGGTCTTCAACATTACTAATCATTAGGGAAATGCAAATCAAAACTACACTAAGATACCACCTTACGCCTGTTAAAATGGCTATAATCACTAAGATAAAAATAGCAAATGTTGGAGAGGGTGTGGAGAGAAGGGAACCCTCATACACTGCTGGTGGGAATGCAAACTGGTGCAGCCACTATGGAAAACAGTATGGAGATTCCTCAAAGAACTAAAAATAGAATTACCATGTGACCCAGCTATCCCACTACTGGGTGTCTACCCAAACAACTTGAAACCAACAATCCAAAGTAACATATGCACCCCTATGTTCATTGCAGAATTATTCACAACAGCTGAGACAAGGAAACAATCCAAGTGCCCATCGACTGATGATTGGATAAAGAAGATGTGGTCTATATACATAATGGAATACAACTCAGCCAGAAAAAAAGACAAATTCATCCCATTTGCAACAACATGGAAAGACCTGGAGGCAATTATGCTTACCAAAATAAGCCAGACTGAGAAAAACAAACACCAGATGGTTTCACTCATATGTGGAATATAAACAAGCACATGGACAAAGAAAACAGTTCAGCGGTTACCAGGGGAAGGGCATGAGGGTTGGGCACGAGGGGTGGAGGGGAGCACCTATGTGGTGACAGACAAGAAATAATCTACAAAAGAAATGTCACAATGATGTAAACTATTATGAATTCAAGTAAAAACGAAAAAGAAAAAAGAGCAAGAAGAAACTGAAATTGATTTTAAAAATATATTTTATTCAACATGTAATTGATATAAAAAATTACTGATGAGATATTTTACATTCTTTTTTAAAAAAAGCCTTTTTAAAAAATTTTTTCCTTTTTCTCCCCAAAGCCCCCCAGTATATAGTTGTATATTCTTCGTTGCGGGTCCTTTTAATCATGGCATGTGGGAGGCCGCCTCAGCGTGGCTGGACGAGCAGTGCCATGTCAGCGCCCAAGATTCGAACCAACGGAACACTGTGCCGCCTGCAGCACAGCGCGAGAACTTAACAACTCGGCCACGGGGCCAGCCCCCATTCTTTTTTTTTTTTATACTAAGTCGTTGAAATCCAGAGTAATTACAGTTACAAAACATCTCAATTTGGACTAGCCACATTTCGGAGGAGGAGGTGCCGTCCCACAGTACCAGAGGGAGGGCGGGTAGGCGGTTTGTATCTGGGCTGTGAGGTGCTCCGAGGCTCCGCAGACCTCGCTGCCTCTGTCTCTTTAACGCGAGAGGAAGCGATGCGGAGGAGTGGAAAACGGCAGAGCTGCAGATGTTACTAGAGAAGGAGGTCACGTCTGGGAAGAGGGCGCTGATAGAGTTACCAGAACCTGACCCGGGTGGCCAACTGCTGTGAGAACAACTACATACAGGCTGCAGACAAGAGAAAAGCTTTAGAAGAGACCAAAGCCTACACAACGCAATCCCTAGCTAGTGTTGCTTATCAAATAAATGCGTTGGCCAACAATGTCCTCCAGTTGCTGGATATCCAGGCCTCTCAGCTTCGGAGAACGGAGTCTTCCATCAATCATCTCTCACAGACTGTGGACGTTCATAAGGAGAAAGTGGCTCGGAGACTGGTATTTTGACAACAAACAAGAATACAACAAGAACGCACAAAATAATAGCACCCGCAAACATGGAGCGCCCTGTAAGGTAGTTTCGGAAACCTATTGACTGTACCCTTCTGGATGATGTGGGCCATGGTGTCAAGCATGGAAATAACCAGCCTGCAAGAACTGGCGCTCTGTCGAGAACAAATCCTCCTACTCAGAAGCCACCGAGTCCTCCCATGTCAGGCCGGGGACGCTGGGGCGGAATACTCCTTACAAAACCCTGGAGCCTGTTAAACCCCACCGTTCCTAGTGACTACATGACAAGTCCTGCTAGGCTCGGAAGTCAGCATAGCCCAGGCAGGACAGCTTCTTTAAATCAGAGACCGAGGACACACAGTGGAAGCAGTGGAGGAAGTGGAAGTCGAGAAAACAGTGGAAGCAGCAGTATTGGCATTCCCACTGCCGTGCCTACACCCTCAGCACCCGCTGTTGGACCAGCAGCCCGTGGCTCAGCTCCTGGTTCCCAGTATGGCACAATGACCAGGCAGATCTCTCAACACAACTCTACCACTTCCTCGACATCTTCTGGTGCATACAGACGAACTCCGTCTGTGACTGCTCAATTTTCTGCTCAGCCTCATGTTAATGGAGGTCCACTTTATTCTCAAAATTCAATTTCTATTGCTCCACCCCCTCCCCCTACGCCTCAGTTGACTCCACAGATACCTCTCATAGGCTTCGTGGCCTGGGGGCAGGAAAACATTGCTGATAGTCCAACTCCACCCCCACCACCTCCACCAGATGACATTCCCATGTTTGATGACTCTTCACCTCCACAGCACCACCTCCAGTGGATTATGAAGACGAGGAGGCTGCAGTGGTTCAGTATAATGATCCAAATGCAGATGGGGATCCTGCTTGGGCCCACAAGAATTATATTGAGAAAGTTGTGGCAATATATGGTTATACAAAAGACAAAGATGATGAGCTATCATTTATGGAGAGTACAATCATTTGTGTAATAAAGAAGAATCATGACGACTGGTATGAAGGAGTCTGCAATCAGAGTGACTGGTCTGTTCCCTGGGAACTATGTCACATCAATCATGTACTAGACTGATTAAATTCTTTTGCTTTTAAAGTAGGTTCTTACTACTCATTCATACTGTGGGACTATTATGGTTAACAGAATTGTCTTAAGATGTTTTAAGATGTGCCCATATTTTCAAGACTTGCTGTTTTACTGGTATAATTGAATGTCTGCCTATAAGCATAAATCTTGGAGGCAGTTTGTGATTGCTAAATAGCAGTTCGTACAGGAGGCTGTCCATAACTGATTATGCTTATGTACTTACACATTGTTAACTTGATGACCAGCCTAAATATTCTGGGAGTGTGGGGTATAATAGTGAACAAATCATGGCTCAGATTGTACCATTACATGTTTCAGTGCAGCTTGGTTACTAACGCTATGTCAGACTAATATTAAAATCAGAAAACTTAAATGCTGGTGCTGGTCATACTTTTTGTTTAAACTCTCTCATTCTTGAAATATACTATTTGCTTAAAGCATGCATTCAAATTTATGAATTGAAATATACTTTAAAAAAATCGAAGATGCTTCCAATTTGGGTAATATTTACTTGGAGTACCCGTATTTAGGTCTCTTGAAATGAATTGAGTCTCTAAGGTCTCCATGTGAAACAAAACAAAAAAGGGTTATCTGTAATGTTGTTATTTGTACTTGAGTTTTTTAATGAGTGAATTTGCATTATAAATTTTTTCCATTCATAAATATATAAGTGAACCAAAGATTTTTGTCCTTTCCTTCACTGGTTTGCTTTTTAAAAAAAAGGAAAGAAATAAAAGATACTGATTTATTGCAGAATTATGGTTTTATTTTCTCAATATATTAACTTGGAAAAAAAGTTTAGCCTTATCTCAATCTGTCCCAAAGCAATGTGACCAATTTTTGCAGATTTGAAATCTGAGATGTTTATTTACCAGTCAATCTACTGAATTCCTTTCCTAAAGTAACTTTTTCAAAGCTAAGAAAATGTGTCCAAGTGTGTACATTCAGTCCTTCAGTTTTCCGGTGGACTATTGTATACTGCTGGTTCAGTGAAAGGAAATGATCTTTTCTGTATTGTTTTTGTAGAGGTGGATGCAGTTGATTTTTGAATAGACACTATTTAATCCATTACCTGGCACTAGCAACATAGATTTAAAAATAATTGGGGGAAAAGGTGGGTCATGTATTAATCAGTGAACAGGGATATACCTGACCAACAGATTTGTATTATCTTTTGACATAATTGAAATGCAACACATGCACTTTATGTGTCCCCTCTTAATTTAAGGGAGGGTTAGAGGGGTTTTTCTTATTTTGTGTCTAATTCTCTCATGCCTAGGATATATTAAAATAGAGCACTCAAGTGTGGGTTTCTGTGTACTGAGGATTTGTTTGGATTTCAAGTTACAGTTATGTACTGGCATTACAGACTTAGCATAGTAAAATGGTAAGACTAGTGCAAAATATTTATTCCTGAAAATTAAAGACCATTATTGCTACCAAATCAATGTGACTGTTTCATGTGCATTTTGCCTTTGTTAACATGATTTCAGTATCACTAGTGATCAGCTAGCTACCTTCTTCACATTTTTTCAAGTGGAACGTTCTCTTAATTTTGTATATAACCTATTGTCTAAATTTTATGTACAGTCTTTTATAATAAACCATTCTCCTATATGAAACTTTGGATACTGTTAAAACCTAACTAGTGTGGACTGAAATGTAGACTTCACAACTTTCTGACCTTTACTTCTGTGATGAGACAAGATAAACCATTTGAATTTTAACATTATTTATTTGTGGAATGGCTTTACATGTGGATATTAACAGGGTAAGCAATACCACACATAACCATCAAGATACCTCGATTAGAATTTACAGCACAAGAATGACAGATTCAGATGGTTTAATTACATTTAAAAAGTTTTCTGAAAAACTTTGCCAATAAAAAATAATTGCCCATGGACTAGCCACATTTCAAGTGCTCATAAGTCACAGGTGGCCAGTGGCCAGTGGCCATCCTAAAGCACCACCTTAAAATTCTTTCACCTTTCCTCTGCTTCAACAATCTATTCTATGTCTACATTACACACCTAATTGCCATCAGAATGGCTCCATCTCTAAAATATTAAATCAGAGGCAATTTCTGTGTGTATGTGTGCATGGAACTGCTGGGTCATCACTATGTAACTCCTTTATCAGAATTATATAGGCCTTAATAGCATTCTGAATTCTTATTTTCCACAGAAGTCAGTCACCATATGAAACACATTTTATATCATACAGATCAAATATGAAAACACGTTCATGTATTTTTATATATCCCTATAAATTAAAATGAAAAATATTATCATCAAAGGCTTTTTTTCAAGTATGAACCACCTCCCACTTCTTATGAATCCAACATAATGCCCCTTGCATTACAGAAAGAAAGAAACCTCAGGAAAGAGAAAAATACAAGTGGCAGATTTTGTATTTTAACTTACAAAGTTAAAGTATGTAGTTTAATTTGTGAATGAAATCTGGTAAGTAAATGATAAAAATACTCTTCCCAGTGAGCCCTTTTCCCTGACCTGCTCCTTCATCAGCTTCCAACCCTAGTGGGGCTGGGAACAGGGTACGGAGGGAACAATAGCTAAAGGAGTCATATTTAATCTATTAACTTCATCACAGACAGGTATGATAACACCTTCTTATCCCTGCTTCCTTAATTATGCCACACATTTAATGTATTATTGCTGGAAGTGGACCTGGGAGGACCACAGGTGAGCAGTGTGCAGATGCACCATGTGCTGATAACTATTTTTTAATGAAAAGGGCACTGTCATCTCACTCTTGGACCATAAGGATGTGTCTTTCCTATTCTCTCCATATATTCCCACTCTACCAGTTCCTCAAAATCAAAGAGAATTCTTGACCTTTACCCCCTCCTTCATCTCCTTATAGGTAAGTCCCTTCCTGGCTTAACTTTTTTGTCTCTCTATCCAGCCTAAAGAATATCCTCTTCGGGTAAACTTCTCTCAAATTCCCTGGTCGTCCCACTCTATCTAACCAGGAATTGGCCCTAGATAGGTCATACTCTTAGGCATTTGATAGAAGCTTGTGCTAAATCATTTGTGTGGGACAACCATATATTGCAGGAAGAACAGGATTCCAACAGAAAGTCCAAACCCCATTAAAAATATGGTGAATATATTAACATAACACAAAAAAGACTTTGAGACATAAAGTATTTTCAGAGACAAAGAAGATCAATCCATTATAAGGGTGACCCGACAGAACTAGTGGAGCATGAGAAAACACATTCTTTTCAAGCATACATGGAACATTTATAAAAACAGATCATCTACTAGGCCGGGAAACAAGTCTCCATAAATTTCAAAGAAGTGGTGTCATGTGGACCCTGCTCTCTGATTATAGTACAATTAACGGAGAAGTTATTAACAAAAAGATAATCACAATCTTTACATATTTGGAATTAAAAAACAAACTGTTAAATAATCCAAGGGCTATAGAAGAAATAATGATGAAAGTTAAAACTACCTAGAAGTGAATGATAATGAAAAGATTACATATCATTTCTTATGGGATACAGCAAAGCAGCACTACATGGGATATTAATACATTTAAATGTCATATTAGAAAAGAATAAAAACCAGAAACTATTAGCTAAGTGTCTGGCTTAAAGATGTTAAAGAAAGAGTATCAGAATAAGCCCACAGAAAATAGAAGAAAAGAAATAAAAATGAAAAAAGAAATCAATAAAATAGAAAACAAAAATATAAAGATGAATAAAACAGACAAGCTTATCAAGACTGATCAAGACAAAAAAGAGAAAGAATATACAATTAAATAACATTAATGAAAAGGGACCATAATTACAGAAAAAGTAAAACATAAACAGATATGGAAATATTCTCAATTATGTGACAATTTTGAAAAATTACATGAAATAGACATTTTAACATATATTACCAAACCTGACTCCAGGAGGAAAAAAAAGGCCAAAATGGTTCTACAGCCATTAAAGGATCTGAAGCAGTGGTTTAAAGTCTCCCCTAAAACACAGGGCTCAGGGGTTTTACATGAGTCCTATCACAACTTTCACGAACAAATTGTTCCCAGCCCCATACAAACTCTTCCAAACAGCTGAAGGAGAGAGAGTCCTCCCCAACTCATTCCGTAAAGCTAGTCTAACACCGACATCAAAACCAAACCAAGACATCATGAAAAAGAAAAATGTAGATACAAAAATCCTAAGGAAAATATCTTGCAATTGGATACAAAAGATATAAAGAGATAATAAACCCTGACCAAGGTGGATTCATCCTATGTATGCAAAGATGATCAGAAAACTCTTCAAAGGAAACTGACTGCACATACTAAAGAGGAAAAAAAATACAATTGTTTCAATAGATGAAAAAAATATGATAAAATTTCATATAAATTCATAATTTTGGGGGGCCAGCCCCGTGGCGGAGTAGTTAAGTTCACGCGCTCCGCTTAGGCGGCCCGGGGTTTCACCAGTTCGGATCCTGGGCGTGGACACCGCACTGCTTGTCAGGCCATGTTGAGGCGGCCTCCCAGATGCCGCAGCTGGAAGGACTCACAACTAAAAATGCACAATTATGTACCGGGGGGCTTTGGGGAGAAAAAGGAAAAATAAAATCTTTTAAAAAAATTCATAATTTTTAAAACTTAGTAAATCAGAAATGCAAGGAAACTTCCTTAACCATGATAAGAGTATCTACAGAACAGCTAAAGCAAACGGTATCCTCAGTGGGGAGACAGTAGTATCTGGAATGGGAGAAGCATGCCACTGTTACCATTTCTATTAAACATTTTATTGGAGGTCTTAGCCAATGCAATAAGAAAAATAAATTAGAAGCATGAGATTGAAAAGGCGGAAACAGAGCCCATTTTTGCAGGAGATCTAAACAGAGATACACACTGTTCTTTGGATAGGAAGATTTAATATTCATAAAGATGTCATTTCTTCCCAAAGTGCCCGACAGATTCACTGCAATTCCAATCAAATCCTAAAAGAGTTTTTCATGGTACTCGATAATCAGATTTTAAAATTTATGTGAAAGTGTAAACATTCAAGAATGACCAGGACACTTCTGGAAAAGAACAGGGAGGGGAAGACTTGCCTACTAGATATCACGACTTATGAAGCTACGATAACTAAGACATTGTGGTATTGGTGCAGCAATGGACAAACTGACCAATGGAATAGAACAGAACAGCAAACTCAGACGCAGACCTATGTTCACAGGGAAGTTTTATATGGGACAGAGGTGATACGTCAGACCAGTTCAGGAAAAGATGTTCCATTCAACCAATGGAGCTGGAAAAATGGATCTGGATTCATAAGGAAAAAGAATTGCATTCCTACCTCTATCATCTAAGAAAACCAATTCCATTGGGATAAGAAATGTCAAAAAAAAAAAGATGTTAATACTCTTAGTAGAAAATTTAGGTAAATATCTCTTAGACCTTGGGGCAGGGAAGAATTTCTTAAATAAGACATCTACCCCGCAAGTGTCCCTCCCGAAAAAGCTAACCATAAAATAAAAATTCATTATATTAAGTTTAAGAAATTTTGCCCTTTAAAAAACACCTTATTAATAAATAAAATTCAGGGAGTCTGTGACTATCTTGAGAAAAAAGAACATCTTTGTCTTCTTTAACCTCTAACTGAAGTTTAGTATTTTCTTCAATTATGAATGTAGACCAAGAGTTGGCAAACTATGTCCTGTAGGCCAAATTCCACCTGTTTCTGTAAATAAATTTTTACTGGTGCACAGTCACACCCATCTGTTTACCTTTGTTGGCATGGGCTTTCCCCTACAGTGGCAGCGTCCAGTAGCTGCAACGGAAGATTGTATTGCCCAAAAAGCCTAAAATACTTAGCTATCTGGTCCTTGACAGAAAAGTTTGGCGCCTGTGGTGTACAACAGAACGAAGTCCATAAACCCCTTGAGGTCACAGGCCATTCTGGACGATATCACCTACCATTATTTGGGTCCATTGTTTGCCAGCCGTGTGCTGAGGGCTTTAAAGGTATCACTGCTTTCAGACCTCACGACAACCCCATGGGATAGCTTTTATTCACTTTATACAAGAGAAAATGGAGGCTTACAAAGTCGTCAGAAGGCCACGGGCTTTTCGCTCTTTCTCACTACTTCACCGACCCTTTCCGATGGCTACCCTCCCTCTCTATGCGACCCCTCCTTCTGTCCGTCGAGGTGCTGGATCCCTGCCCTCTGAAACCTCTATCATGGTTTGATTTCTTGTTGGTATTGTGACATTTTAATGTTAGCGGGTAATTATTGTTATAGAAAAATCTCCATTAAACAAAATTTTCTCAGAATGTGATTTTTCTGGTTAATCATCCGTATTTTAACCTATGTTGAAAGTCTTTGTAAAATATTTTCAATGTTTTCAATCCTCAAATCAACTGCATACAGGAATTACATTTCCTGACCCCGATGCAGCGTTTACAGTTTATAAGGCACTTCTTCACAAATCAGTCAACCACGACTACAAAATATAAACCGTCAACTACCCAGCGGTGCTCGGTTACTGCCGCCCTCCGTCACCCCGCCCCGCCCGGACCGCACCCCAGCCCCCCTCGCCACCCCCCATGCCCCGCCCGGACTGCGCCCCCGCTCCGGCGGCGCCCCCGCCCCCTCGCCCCCCGTCCCCCTCGTTCCCCCCTCCCCCTCCCCGGGGGCTCGGCGCCGCTCGGCAGCTGAGGGGGCCGCGGGAGGAGACGAGCTTCAGGAGGCTAGGCGCTCAGCTGTCCCGGGGGACCGTCACGGGAAGGGCCCGGCCCCACTGCGGGGCCTGGCGGGCGTAGCCCAGTCCTCCCCCCGACCCTCATTCCCCGCCCTCAAGCCCCGGAAAACTGTCGGGAGGGAGGTGCTCCGGGCGGGGCGACGCGGCGGCGGTCTGAGGGGCTGGGGGCCCCGCCCGCGCCCGGCAGCCCCGTACCTCCACAGGGCCGAGGCGCCGCAGCTCAGCCCCCACAGCAGCGCCGCCACCCCCGCGGCCCACATGGCGCCGCCGCCTCCGCCCAACCGCCGGCCGCGCGCCCAGACCCCCCGCGGCTGCAGGACCGCGCGGGCGCGCCGGAGACTCGGTCCGGGGAGACCACGACGAAACCGGCTCCAGGAGAGGCAGAAGCGGGGTGTTTTGGAGTGAAATAGCAAAACCAATTGGGAAAATCCGAGTTGACTGAGTGAAGGTGAAACTTCTCCGTTACTCTTTTAGCCCAAATCTTCGTTGTGACTCTATTTCGCAGTCCCTTCCAGGGAGCTGGCGCTCCGTAAGTGATTTTTAAGTTGAACGGAAATGTACAGTAACGTGTGCCTACTGAGCACCTGCTTTATGCCCAACACTACGTCGTGCGCTTGAGTACAAAGAACTGTGACAGCACTGGAGTTTACAAAGGGGCTTGCACTCTGTGGTAAAGCCAAGGTAAACTCACCAACGTTATCACGTAGTATTACTTATCAGTTTGTCAGTAGGCAATCTGAATTCTTGAGTGCTGCAATTGTATCTTTATTCCTCCTTACGTCATCAGTGCCAGCACAATCTTCGTTTGTAGTAGGGTCTCAGTACTTACAGACCAAATGAATCACTGAATAAAAATAGTAGTAAAGTGCTAAAATACACTCTAGGAACCATCAGAGAACTAGATTGAATATATATAATTTGGGAAACACTACCTTTAATGTGATTCTATTCCCACTTTTTCCAAAGCACCTTTACATTAGAATCGGATGCCATAGTTAACTCGTGTTGCAGCTGGAAGAGCATTAGATGAGCAGTAGGTATTCTCCAGAATCCAGCGGCGGATGACACATCAACAGGAGTGGAATACAGAAAGGGCCTGGGCTCTGGACTCAGACTGTCTAAGTACCAGTTCAGCTCTTACCAGCGCAAGTTAACTAACTTTTAAATCCCGTAAAATATGGGTAAAATAGTATTACCTACCACACGGCTGTGGGAAGTAAGAGCTAAGTGCATTACCGTATCCGGCATATACTATATGACATCGATAATTCCTTCCTCTCTGAGCCTCTGTTACATGAGGCTAAAGTGTAACATGAGAAGGGTTAGGACTCTACTTGATCTCTAGATTTTCAGGTCTGAAGACCTCTATCTTAGTGCTTTACTTCAGTCAGCTCTGTTTGATCCCTGTCCCCATCTCTGTTCTTATTTCCAGCACTTTACTTTCCAGTTCTAAACCTATACGTTCCAATTCCATCCCATTTATATTTTGAAATTCCACACTTTGCATCTTGTACACATTACCTCATCCCTTAATAAAAAAATTATTAAAAGACAATTTTAATAAATGAACTCTTTCAGTGAGTGAAACCGCAGACGGCGGGCACCATGGCCGCAGAATACGTCCCTTCAGCCCAGAGCGTTGCATGCCGGGAGTTGTAGTCCGACGCGCGGGCACGCACCCCCGCGCCTCTCCAGTTTGAAAAGCGGGAGGAAGGACGGGTGGGCGGGGCATTGAGGCTGAAGCGCGCTCGAAGCCTCGCCCCCGCCCTTCCGCTCGCGGGGTTGGCACTGGAGTGGCGCGGGCCGCGGGGGGGCGTGGCCTCGGCCCCGCCGGCCGCTGTTACCTCTTCCTGCGGGCGGTACCACCGAGGCCGGCCCGCGCGAGGCAGGACTGGTCCCGGAGTGGGCTGTGGCGGGGCGCGGGGCGGGCCGGCGGAGGGCGGCGGCCGGCGGGGGCAGGGGCGGGGCGGGGCGGGGCGGGGCCGGCCTCTGGCTCCTTCTTCCTCTGCATGTGCCGGCGGCCGCCGAGCAGCTCCGTGCGCGCACCCCGGGCCGCTCTCCGCGGCCGTCCTCGCGTCGCCCGAGCCATGGCGTTCTCCGAGACCAACCCGGCGGCCTCCTCCCTGCCCAACGGCGACTGCGGCCGCCCCCGGGCGCGGCCCGGAGGGAACCGGGTGACGGTGGTGCTCGGCGCGCAGTGGGGCGACGAGGGCAAGGGGAAGGTGGTGGACCTGCTGGCGCAGGACGCCGACATCGTGTGCCGCTGCCAGGTGAGGCGCCGGCTCCGGGGAAAGCCGGCCGAGAGCTCGGCCCGGAGCCCGGACCACCGTCCAAACTGGGGTGTCACCTTGAGGCGCTCTCGCTGTGAGCTGCGGCGCCGCGGAGAAATGGCGGGAGGCCGGAGACCCCCGACCTGGGAACTGGGGGCTGGTGGCTCCAGGGGACAAGGCGGGTTGGCCGGAGCCCTAGGGAGATGCGCGGCGCCTGGGGAGATGCGGGTTTCAGCCCGGGGGCCGGCGCGGCGGGGTGGGGTGCGCTCCGAGGCCTGCTCCTGCTCGCGTGGGGACGGCGCGGCCCCGGAGCCTTCCGCGCTCGCCCACCCCGAGGCCCCGTGGGTCGCGCTGTTCCGAGACGCCCTGCCGTCCGGATCACCGCTCCCCGGCCGCAGGCCCGAGCCGCCGGCCTCGCCCCCTGCGTTCGCTTTGCTGGCGTGAGAGCCCACCTCCCGCTTCGGACGGTTGCGAGGCTGGGGGGTTTGCTCGGTGCCGCGTCTGTCAGTGCTGAGCGGAGCTGAGTTCTGTTTGCTGGCCCCGGAGGAGGGAATCCCAGCCGTCTTAGGAGGGAGGCGGGTAAATACATGGGTGTCATATTTGTTGTTTAGAAATATTTGCAGTGTTAGGTGCACGTTCGAAGTGAACTTTCGGGAAGCAGTGGTAGTGTACTTCCTCCCTGGAGACACGTGGTTTTCAGTGTAAGCTTTCTTCCCTATTTGTCGTTTGCTTTGAAGCAGCTCAGAGGCTAGGCCTTTGTAAAAGCTTACCAGTTTCAAAATCGAAGCAGTTGATCAATAACCACTTTCACAACAAATTGTAATGTAGTATTTGAATTAACTGCAATCTGTGCAGGTGGCGAGGATATTTCTTCTTTATTGAATATACAGGGCACAATATAATGGTGCTGTGCTGTATGTGTGCTAACAAGTTAGCAGGCCCACTTGATTGGAAGCTTTCTACCTAAAATTGAATACCATTTGAGCATGCAGAAACAAGGTAATCACAGGTACATAAAAAGCTAAATGCAAATATTCTGACTTATCTTGCTTTTTGCATGCAGAAGTCAACCCTGCCCTTCCTTGGCTAAGATAGCTGTTGCACCACACCACCTCTCCCTCCCTTCCCACCTTCTATTCCTTCACCCCTGTGGCAACACACAGACCTTCCTTAATAACACTCCTAAAAGTGTTGCCATGGAATTCCTGCCTTAGGAGCTGCTCGTGGAGCCCAGGCTTCACCTTCCCTTTGTCTTAAAATCAGATCTAGCCATATTGTGGGGAAAGAAGTCTGAGAATTCCTGTCTCTTGCTGGGTAGAAGGGGAGAGAGCCTGAGGCGTGCCTGTCTGCTTCCCTGTCGTTCTTGACATCTTCCTTACCTGGAAATGATAGTACTCAGGTTGAGCTCCATTATGGGTTGTGAGAAGGTTTTGGGGAATGTAACCATCATGGTATTTATTCTAAAAGATCCTCAATTTTAATATCCTTTTGAAACATAGTAGAGTTAGTTTGTAGATTGAAGAAGGTGTTCTTATGAAAGTAGTCTGGAAGGAGGTCATAGACCAGTCTGATCTGATGCCCTTGGAAAGTCTAGAGAGAAGTGATTAAGAAGGAGCCAAGTTTGGCTTTGAAATATTAGCTGAAGATAGACGAGAAATGTATGAGCAAACTTGTTAGGCAGACTTTCCTCACCTGTAAACTTGTGACTTACTACCTTCCTTATGTAATTCTAAAATCTGTATGTTTTTCTGGTGCCTTTTGAGAGCTCATCATTCTCATCATTAGAAGGAGTCTTACTAGTCTTGTTAGTAAAAGTAGATAAGTATGAACAGATGTAAGCGTCTCTTATGATTCACCTGGTAACTTTATATTATTTGGTCAGTCCTAATAAGCTGATAATCACGTAATGAAGTTCTCCTAGTTTATAAAATTGAATGCAGAATGTTGAAATTCTTAATGTGTGTATAGAGAACTGGGAAAAGCCAACCTTAGGAAAGACATTTCGAGTTTGAATTGCCTTGTTTGATGATTCAAGTTTTGTTTTATTGAAAATAAAACACATAGTAGAGCTTAATACATACTTTTATATATATCACATATATGATACATGTCATATTCATGCCATAAGCTCAAATTTTATGATTATTTCTCCAGAAGTAGTGTATACATAATGTATTCATATTTCAAGAACAGAATAATAAAATAAGGACTTTGTTCCAATATAAAATACAGTTTTTAAAGGAAAGACTGACATTGCATTTAACGGTATATTGTAATATATAATATATAAAATGCCTTTTTGGAAAGAATAGATGCAAAGCTAGTGGCATTTTCATCATCATAGCACTTAAGACGTATATTTCAGATTTAGGATTTTTAGGAGTTATTTATAACTCAGTAGATAGTCTAGATCCATAAATAAGTGTGTAGGACTTTTATAAAAGGACAACTAGTACAGATGCCTCAATTTTAAATTGATAGGTCTTTTAAGAAAGAGAAGAATTAAGTATAGGACCAACTCCAGGCACAGTTCATTCATCCAGTAATCGCCTGAGTGTCTAGGGGACCACTTAGCTCCACACTTCAAAAGCAGAAAAAGGCAGGGATTGTGCCCATGAGGAGCTTGTAGTCCAGTGGACAGCTCTCTCATCAGCAAGCATGGCTGGGGTGGGGGTGGAGAAGGTTTGAAGGATGCGAATAGGAAGGCCCCTTTCTGGCAGCAGGAAAGTAGTTTTGTTAGGAAGGCTGTTACTATTTTTCCCCCAAATTCTTTCAAACTGTTACATTTTATCCCCTTTATTTTGTTGAGTAGAAACTACAGGGATTTTAGCTGTTGTGGTTTATACTAGGCCTTAAGCAAGGGCTTGTTTCTTGTTCTTGGAGAAAGCAAGTTTGGTAGTCTGGTTATAATGACGGGCATGAAGTTGCCCGTGATCAGGAATAGCTAGAAGGGTATTGCTTTTCTTTGTGTTTATTTTCCAGGGTTTTAAAGTTAATATAAAGAGAAAATATTAAGCAAAATTAATTATAAAGGGAAAGTATATGCTATCACTTGTTATATGTAAAAGCTTGCCATAAAAGTAAACACAATGAAAAAAATGTTAATTTGTAGCTAGATGCTGGCATCTGCTGAAGGCTGTGAAACCTGCTATTAGTAAGTGATAAAGAAATGTAAAAGACATGCCAGCAGGAAACTGAGACTCCTCCTTGAAATAGCAGAAAAGTTGAAAGATAGTTTAGAAAGGAATAACTTCAGTGTTATTTAAAACCTTGACCTTATACAGCTAAAATTATCTCCCAGACTATTTCCCACAATTTTGAAGATGGTAGAGAGTTAGCATTTAAGGTAAAGCATTCTTCCAGGTTTATAACAATTGCTGTTTCTGCCTCTCAGTGTTGCTTTTTATGTTGTTGATAGTATTTCCCAACTACGTGTGTACCACTTGGTAAGTGTGGTATGCTTGGTCAAATCTTGCTTTCTTGGATTACCATGCTTTCCCTACTAGAACATAAGTTTTCTCGAAAAGAGGACCTGTGGTTAAGTTTGCGTGCTCCGGCTTGGTGGCCTGGGGTTCAGGGGTTCAGATCACAGGCACGGACCTATGCACTGCTCCTCAAGCCATTCTGTGGTGGCATCCCATATACAAAATGGAAGATTGGCACAGATGTTAGCTCAGGGCCAATCTTCCTCAAGCAAAAAGAGGAAGACTGGCAGTGGATGTTAGCTCAGGGCCAATCTTCATCACACACACACACAAAAGAGGACTTGTTCCTCTTTTGTTTTCTTCCATAGCACCTAGTACTGTATGAGGCAGAGAGGAAGTAAGCAGTCAACACATATTTACTGTTGGGTGACTGGATCACCCCTAGAAATTTCTTTAAAATCAGTCGTTTCACCCTTCCCTGTAAATTATTTCACCATCTCCCTGGACAATTTAATTGACTGTTGGCATGAGTTTAAGGTGGAATCCCCAGCATTCCTTGGATTAACATTTGTTACTTAGGATTTTAACTAGTATTTTTTTACATTGTACCATTGTATTCAAAGGCTGTAAGAGTTTATATTAATGTCTTATCTCTTATGTCAAAGGGAAAATAAATAATGGATACTTGTATCCTTTTTGTGTTTCCTCAGCATGTTTCAGTTGAATGTCATGTAATTCTAGTAAATAGTTTTTCTCTGGTGAGGGCAGTAGATCTCAAAGTTTGGTTAATGAAGATGTCCCAAGTTGTTCACTCTTTGAGCCTGTTGTATTAGTATATAAAATATACCATTGTCTCTACTTATGAGTCATAAATTTTTAAGTTATATAAGGTCATCTCAGTGGTTTCTGATCAATATTATTCTGTTTCTTTGATTTTAGTGGGAAGGGGTGGATTAGTTGGATAGTTTCAAGTATCCCTAGGAAAACTGTTGCCTAGTACAAATCTAGAGTGAACTGGTTATATACTTACTAGCTTACTTACTGAAACTGGATACAAATCCAGCTATAGTATCTTTTGGGGACCATGTCAGATTTGACACCGAAGATTAGTGTGGATGAGCTACATACCAGTAAGTGAAGACTGGTGACTATTAGAATACTTTTATCAGTGGAAAAAGGGACGTTGAAGTATTCAGTATGGCCTGATGTAAGCAATTGAAGAGCACAGTTCCCATGGCAACTTTGGCTCCAAGATGGGATGGTTCTTCACATCGAGTCAACTTTTAATTATATTTAATTCAATATAATAAAATTCTTCTTTATAAAAAAGGAGGTTCCATGAAAATTTTAAAAATAGGATTTTTGTCTGATATCAAGCTTTTAAAACCTTTTTAAAGGGGGAATTTTATTTGTGAAAGGACTTTTTTGACTTGAAATCTGCAGTTCAATTTCAGTGTATTTTTTTTTTCTGCTTTATCTCCCCAAATCCACCCTGGTACATAGTTGTATACGTTAGTTGCATGTCCTTCTAGTTGTGGCATATTGGACACCGCCTCAACGTGGCCTGATGAGCGGTGCCATGTCCCCGCCCAGGATCCGAACCCTGGGCTGCTGCAGCGGAGCGCGCGAACTTAACCACTCGGTCACGGGGCCAGCCCCCCAGTGTGTTTTTAAGAAATATCTTCATAAATGTAGTAATCAGGTGAATTTTTATCAAGCATTCACAAAAAGCTGCATAACATTGGTTTATCCGTCTTTTTGGTTTCATGTTTGATCTTACTGTCTATGACCCTCGTCATCCCTGACTCTTGTTAGTAGGTGTGTTTGTTTCCTAGAGTCTAAAGCTTCTTAGTTAATTAGGAGCCGAAGATCCTCCAAGGCAGTACCCCTTTCCACTTTCATTATGAGAAATTGTTTCATCATGGTAATTTAAGGTATAAAATACAAGGTACCTGAGTTTTCATCACTTGTGTGACATTTATCTGTGTATGAAACTGGAAGCTAATTCTGATAGTGTAAGGTAAAGCAGATATGTTAGGCTTTTAAAAGATAACTGAGCAGTGTGCTTGGGTGTCTTTGCTAAAAAGAAATTCAGATACCCTGTATATATTTTCTCTTCCTATCTAGTGTGTCTGGTTCCTGTTGAATGGTTTAATTTGATCAACTTACTCGTGGTAACTTAACCTGCTCTACTTGGAAATCATAAGCTAATTGCATTTATATGAATGTTTTCATAAAAAACCAGCCATCCTTCTTGATAATTATTGCCGTGGATTGACAGGTGTTTTAGTTTTGGCAAATAGTGAAATGTTTCATCTGGAAAGAGAAAGGCAGGTCTTAGAGTGTTTACCAAGGAAGCAGCACAGGTAATAAGCATTGACTCGAAAGACTGTTCGGTTCCTAAGAAGTTTGAAGACTCTAGACGAGAAATAGGAATCGTTTTTTGTTTCTGGAATAGTTCAAAGGCATGGGGTCTGGGCCATTGCTGCTCTCTGCTGTAAACCACAGTGGTAATGCTGACTTCTTGATTGATGTTCATTTGGAGCTCTGTCAATACACTACAGTGTTCATGTATTCAGAGCAAAAAGGACAAAGAGAAGACACAGACTGTTTCAGAAGCCCAATTAAGTGGCCTGAGAATTGCCTCTGGGCTATCGCTGTTAAACTGTTAGCCCTCAACACTTGGGCCTCTACTGTTGCTGGAGAAGAGACACCATTGTTTAGGTTTATAACGCTGTCAGGAGGCGTCCGCTGCCTTCATCTCCTTTATCACAGCAGGAACTCACTTAGCTGGGGGAGTGATTTGGAGAGGAGGAAGACCTAATAGCCACCTAACTTAAGAGTCAGGAGTCACTTTTGTCATCAGGAGACTAATTTCATGTCATTTCATTCCCTGCCAAATCTTTTTTTTTTTTTGGTGAGGAAAATTCGCTGAGCTAACATCCGTTGCCAGTCCTCCTCTTTTTTTTGCTTGGGGAAGATCAGCCATGAGCTAACATCTGCACCAGTCTTCCTCTGTTTTGTATGTGGGGTGCCTCTCCAGCATGGCTCATGAGTGGAATAGGTCCAGACCTGGGATCTGAACCTGCGAACCTGGGCTGCTGAAGCAGAATGCACGTGGGGCCGGCCCCAAAACCTTTTTATTTTAAATTTCCCCTGGACCTTTGGAGCTTCTTAATTAGAAACTTACACATGTCAGTGTTTCCTGATCCAAATTTTTATTCTTGAGTTGGGCTTGACAGCCTCTGGTTCTGAGGAGCCATGGAGAGAAAATTCAAAACACTTGTCTTCTGACTTTCTTGAGCTTAAAATGAAATTGGGAAGAAAAAGTATACATGGAAAAACTGACAACAGTTATGAAATAACTAAATACTATTATATCATCCCTGTCCTGGAGTATTGTGTTTTAGAGTTTTGTTCTTGACAGCATAAATATTAAAATTTAGAAGTTAATCATTTTTGTATTCAGTTATGACTAGTGCAAAATGTGAACTTAGGGAGCCAACTGTATACATACTATGTTGCAATGAGGTTGTTTTGTGAATCATTTGGATTCTTTGTTGGCAGACAATGGAAAGAGACTATTTTAAGCAAAATGGGGATTTGTTTGAAGGAAGAGCAGGATGGCCAAGCCTCAGAGTGGCCTGAGACAGAGGCAGCTCCTGGGATCTCAGCACCAGAAATGGCAGCCTTTCTCTTTAGGATACTCCCTTAGGTGACAGATAGCTCTAACTCCTCGCTACCTTCATTTCTGCTCCGTCAAATTCCCAAGAGAGGGGAGCTTGATTGGCTCAGCTGGATCAGGTTTCCTCGTCTGGATCAATTACTGTGGCCGCAGGGGATGATTACCGTGCTTTGCAAAGTAAGTGGGGGATGGGACTGAATGTATAAGAGGGATAGCTGACCTAGAGTTCATTTCATCCAGGAAAATAAGGAATGAGGAGACGTTGGTTCTAGGTTTCTTGTTTGTCAGTTATTTCCTAGTGTTCTCATGCACGTAGATCTCTACTGCTTTTCTAGAGGGAAGAAGGTTTGAAGTTAAAAATGTTTTTATTATTTTAACTATAATTAAAACAATGAAAATTAGCTATCTCTGTACTGGTTTTAAAAGACTAATAGTATACACCAGAAACTTTGCTTTTCAGCTTTGAGAACATAGAATTTTAGTTCTGCTTTTTCCCCCCATCATAATGTTCTAGTCTATTTCAAGATATATGTTTTTTCCTGGTTATTAAGAAGCTTATTTAATATTTTATTTACATTTAATCTTAATGTAAGAATAATAGTCAAAGAAAATTGGTAAAATAAATACCAAATTAGAGGATGTGTTATGACTGTGGTGAAAGCTGATTGGATTTTCTTTCATATATTTATTCTTCACTTTAATACAATTAATTTGCATTTACTTTTAGTAGTTAATATAAGAAAAAACATCATATAAGGCCTTGTAAACGTTCCTCAGAGAAACTTGCCACATAACATGCAGCCACTTTTGGGCTCTCACTGTTTTGTGTCTTGGGATTTTAGAGGGTAGATTTCAAAATTAAAAATGTTCAAAAAATTAAGATCTCTGAGAATTATTAAGAAATATTTTGTGTCTTGATATAATTGCTCTGGAAAACAACATTAATTGCTATTCCACAGCTCTTTGTATAACAATTGAACAGATTCTGGTTTTTTGGTTAATATAAAATATGCAGCTGTGATAATTAAAAGTCTTTGGTAAATGCTGTACGAGTGACCTTGTTAAATGCTGTACGGGTGGCTTTGTTAAATGCTGTATGAGTGACTGGGATCACAAGTGTTAGGGGAATTTAGCAGAGCAGCAAGAGGTATTTACATGTAACTGTTAATATGAATATATGATTAATACTATATCTGGGGGGATAATGTACCAAGTTTGGTTTGGGGAAATTTTGGATTGAGAAGAGAATTTATCTCCCATCATTTATATAGTACCAGCTGGCCTCCCAGTATACTTAGGAGAATCATTAAACATGACTAAACAAATATGTCCTTACTCCCCTTCCTGGCACACACTACATTGAGTTGCCCACATGAGAAGCAGTTCCATCACAAGTGTGAAAGCCTGCAGGTCAGAGTATCTGCCCTGTAACTCGTGGGTGGGTGTGGATGGGTGGGTGGTAGTTGGCGATGATTTCATACTGAAAGCACTTTGTTCTGCTGTCTGCTAATATATGTGACCTCTCCTTGGACCGGTATAATCTGTGTTTGAGGACAATTGCCTGAACTCTCAAGGTGAATTTTGTATATTCCACACAATTTATAAATATTTTAGGTTAGCATCCAGATAGGCACTTTGACTTTGAAGCTTTATCTGTTGCATTTTGTGAAGTATGACTCTGTGCCAAGACTTATCTCATACATAGATCACCTTGTCAAGAAACGCCTTATGAGTAAGTAGCTCCTTGCAGTTCACCTCAGGAGTCTTTTCTGCATAGTGTGTTTCAAGGGAAGAAGCTGTCATACCCCAGCTCCCCCGGAGGGCACTAGTGAACAAAGAAGCACTTATATTTTCTCCCCTAGCTCTTTAATAGGGTAATCCGGAGTTCTTCTGGGCATATTTAACCGTATTTTCACACTCAATCAGAATTTAAATGAGATTTAAACCATATAGTAATCCTTAATAAGACATTGGTTATTGAGAAATCTTGGTTAATGTTTGAATGAGTAAGCTGTTCACTAACGTGTGATCTCAAGCCTTAAGCTGCTAAATTTTTCCAGCATAAACCACCACCTGTAAACTTGGAAGAACTTAAAAGAATTAAACAATGTATCCCCCTAAAGTCATCTATCACCACTGCCTGCCTCGAACATACAAACATATCAACCATCATCTCTCCACCTGGTTATTGCCATCATTACTGCCTGTCTTGGCAAAATGTTCTCCAAGAGAGTAGGCTTTTGTTACACAACAGAAACATTGTTATGCACCACCAAGTTAATGATTGTTTCACTAAATGATTATATATCTATAAAAATAATTTTGCAGGGGTTGGCCCTGTGGTGTAGTGGTTATGTTCCATTCACTCTGCTTTGTTGACCCAGTTCCCAAGTTCAGATCTTGGACATGGACCTACAACACTTATCACTCGTGCTGTGGTGGTGACCCACATATAAAAAAGTGGAGGAAGATTGGCACAGATGTTAGCTCAGGGCTAATCTTCCTCAAGCAAAATAATACTAATAATAATTTTGTGTAAATTAGGAGACTGACTTTAAAGGTCTACTCCAAAAATTACAGAGTAGTTTGTTTTTTATGTTAGGAAATGATAGATTTAAAAACAAACCAGTTTTACTTAAATAATAATGCTTTATTGGTTGTCTCAAAATTACTAATACTTGTCATAATTTAGTAAAAATTTATTAAGTTTAGTGATTTATAACAATTTAGAATTGAATAATTATAAGAATTACAAATTATCATTTTCCTAGGATTTAAAGAAATTTTCATGTGCTTCATTCGCTGAAAAGATTTTTCTCTGAAAGTTTAGGGGAGGTTTCCTAAATCATAAAAAGTTGTGATAAAAAGGCTAATATTGGTATGAGGGATAGAATAAAGAAAAACTATAAAAACCAAGTAAGACTTGTCTTGTGAGTTATTTTAAAAAGACTAAGTTAACATCAGTATGTTCTTTTTGGTATGTAATATATGTTTTAGGGTTTTATCAGAATTGGTTTTAAAATTACACGTGTGTAGGGGCAGGCCTTGTGGCTGAGTGGTTAAGTTCGAGAGCTCCGCTTCCGGCTGCCCAGGGTTTTGCCAGGGGGGAGGGGGGAGGAGTAGGAAGGGGAAGCAGAAGAAAGGGGAAGGGGAAGGAAGGGTAAGAAGAAGGAAAGGGTAGGGGAAGGAAGGGGAAGAAGAAGAAGAAAAAAGATTGGCAAGAGATGTTAGTGCAGGTGCCAATCTTTAAAAAAAATTACACAAGTGTGAAATAATAAAATATGTGCTAGGAAGTGTATTGCAACATTATTTGTAATGACAAAAGATTGGAAACAACCGGAATGCCTCTTTTATGGGACCAGTTTAGTAAGTTGTGTCCCTATAAAAGGAATACAGTGCAACTATTAATGAGATGGTTCTGTTTACAAGGTTATGGAACGAGCTTCAAGATTCGTTGAGTAAAACAAGCTGCCCAGGTGTATGTAGTTTGCTACCATTTATATACATGGAATAAAACAGGATATAAATATGTTTGTGTATGCAGAATTACCTCGGGAGGTCACAAACTGGTGGTAACTGGTTGCCTTGTTACAGGGAACTGGGCTGGCGTGGAGTGTGAGACTTCACTTTTTACTGTGCATCCTTCTGAGCCTTTTGTATCATATGCAGATGTTTCCTATTGAAAAATCAGTAGTACAAAGATTCACCTGTTCCCTTGGTGGTGTCACGGAAGGAGACAGGGCTTGACGCCACTCTGTCTTCCTGTTTTGCCCCGGCCTGTCCTCTCGTGGACCGCAGAGCAGCGCTGTCAAGTCTCTTTAACATCCGTGACGTACACTAGTCTTCAAGTGAGGGATTCTTTGCTTTGTATAGTGCAAAACACAGTGCAAGTAGGCATTGGCTTTGCTGAAATTTTTTTTTTTTTGCATGAGCTATGTTTCTGGCATTTCTGTGAATTCATGATTGGTGATGATTTGGTAAAAAGTAAATATCATTCATTTTGTCAAAAATAGCCTTGTGATCAAGTTAAACTAGTCATTTTCAGGAAATACAGTTTTGATTTGTATTTTTTTAATGTCCCACAAGGATATCATTAAACTTTTTGTTTGTTGCAAATATATCCTTAGCTCGTTGTTTACTTTAAAATTTTTGTTAAATATTGGGTAGAAGTTTAAACATATAATCAATTGATTTGTTTTCTCTCATGCTTTTTAAACTTTGAAATTAGGAAAATTATCTGGTCACTTAATATTCAGTCTCCTTTTACCTGATTTTCAAATTTGACTTCCTGTTTTGGTTTTGCTTGACCATTTAGGCATGAACTTGATAGAGTGGAAGTTTCAACGTAGGTCAGTAGTGCAGTTCCCTCGGCCCAGTGACTTTGTCCAGACGGGAGCAGATTGAGAGCACCTCTCGCTAACCAAACCCACGAGACTGCCTCATGAGTTTAAAAATTAGAGTCTCAGGAGAAGCAATATTTGAGGGAATTACTTGGGAGATTTCCTAGTTTCAAAGTCCACGTGAGAATACAAATTTCAGGTCACAAAGTTGCTTGATACACTCCTAGGACAATGGAAATTGTATGAGTGTTTACATCAAGTTCGGGTAACTGGATAGGTTGCTTTTTGTATTTTAGGGGGTTTTTGGTTTAGATAAAATATCATGGATAATTAGATTGCTCCATGTCCTACATAGGAAACAGAAGAACAAACTAATTGTTCCCTGCACTTTTTTCCTCTTTCAAGAAGGCATATGTCTGGCGGGCCTGGTGACGTAATGGTTAAGTTTGCACGCTCCGCTTTGGCAGCCAGCCTGGGGTTCGCAGGTTTGGATCCCAGGTGCAGACCTGCGCGCTGCTTATCAAGCCACGCTGTGGCAGGCGTCCCACATATAAGGTAGAGGAAGACAGGCACAGATGTTAATGCAGGGCCTGTCTTCCTCCAAGAAAAAAAAAGGAAGAAGGGATATGCCTTCCTATTTTCTAGGAACCTGAATTCTCCAGTTTCCAGATCCTGTCAGGAAGCCACTCAAGTGTACTACAGTGGTGAAAGGAGGAAGGATGCCAAGCTATTGTAAAGCCTCTAAAGAATAAGAGTTTGTGACAAATACTTGGGTTTCCTTAAGTTGACATTTTAGCAGTAAATCATTAATTCACTTAGGAAGGAGATATGTAACTTGTCGTATTTATTGTCAGGGTCAATTTTCCCCTGTCTTATATTTCAGGGAGGAAATAATGCTGGCCATACAGTTGTTGTAGATTCTGTGGAATATGATTTTCATCTTTTACCCAGTGGAATAATTAATCCAAATGTTACTGCATTCATTGGTAAGTATAAACTGAACTGCTTGGGGATTTTCCCCTAATTGATAATAGTGTTCATTTTTCATTATCTAAACTGATTTCATGTCTCGCTAATCAAATGATTCATTGATCTCTTATTAGTCTTGACCTTGATAACTTCTGGAATATACCTAACTTTGGCTATTTTACAGCTCTTTTAGATCTTTGCACTAATACTTTTTGGAATGATTACTTTGCATTTATCTGTGATCACTGGAAATCCTAATTCTATAAAGAAGTGTTAGATCATCAAATCAGTTTTTCAAACACTGTGACAGTGCACAGTAGGAGATAGAAGAGGTCTGTGTTTCATGGATTGATGCTGAGCCCTTATGATGCAATCTGATACTATTCTAGTTTTTTATTTTTAAAAATGCTAATCACAACCCACAAAATTGATTTTATGACCACTGATAGAGTGTGATTCCCCAATTTGAAAGACATTCATGTAGAGTCTACTGTGACCTGGGTTCTGTTTGCTTAAAACTACATAACTAGTTTCTTTCAAAATAGTAGTTTCACTTTGTTTCAAAGAAATTTCAAATTATATTGAATGTAATTTTAGTATTTTGTATTTTGTATATTATGTTCTATTATGTATTTACATTATACTGCTGTTTAAAACTTGGAATCGTTTCTGTGGTAACTCCCTGGTAAATCAGAAGAATATTCTATTAATCAAAGTCCCTCACTCTTCTACTATTCTAGATAAAGGGTTATTATAGGTATCTGTATTTTAATATCATTATGTATGTCTCTATTATAATATAGATGCTTAAGGTTGGGATTTGTCTGTTTTCTTTTAGGAAATGGTGTGGTAATTCATTTGCCCGGATTGTTTGAGGAAGCAGAGAAAAATGTTCAAAAAGGAAAAGGTATGAAAGAACAAGTCTGCTTTGCCTGGTGCCTGGTTATTCTTTTGTAAAGTTTTATTGGGATCTCATGCCAGACAAATTTAACAAAAATGTCTTATACTTTAAAACTACAGATTATTGTAGGACAAATTTTTAATGTCAGTTATTACATTTTACTCATTATAATCAGTATTTTAAACAAAAGACAAACATAATAAGGGCATTGTGTCAGTCCTGATTTTTTTACACATGGGTCATCTGCAAACTTTGGTAGCTAGAATTACTATATATTGGTGAGAAAACTCTAGGAAATTTGTGAGTTCCTTTTGTCATTTGTGCTTGTTAGCATCCTCTTCTGCCCAAACCAAAAATTAGCTTAGGGCAGCCAGGAAGCCCGGAGACCCGTTCTGCACGCTGTCGGTCTTGCTTTCTGGAGGGTCTGGAGCCCCTTGGTTACTGTCACCCAAGGATAAGGAGAGTTGTTTAAGTCCCACCCTCCAAATGAGAGAGAAGCTCCTTCTGTGCCGTGCGTCCACTTCCATCTCTTTAAAAAAAATGAAATAAAAAACCCTCAATTTCCTGCCTTTCCTAGTCTCTGGACTTTTGGAAGTCTCTTTACATTCAGCCTTGGCTGTGTTGCTAGGGTTGGAGGGGGGTTTGGCAATGCAAATAGTATACAGTTGAGGAGAATCGTTAGTGTGGTTTCTCCTTAGCTTAACTCCTGTTTAAAATACTCAACTCGACTCTGTTGTTAAAGGTTCTTGTTCAGGTTTACAAGGAGCAATCTGTCCTCAAGTGTTCTTAACTAAATCTGACTTCACAGAGTCCTGTCTTGTGCCCCTGCATTTTTCCCTGTGCACTGGTGTCTGCTTTTTAAATTATCAATTTGAGATTCCCATGCTTCTGTCTGTTCTCCTTCATCCCTTTAAAAATTGTGCCCTGCTCTTTTTCCGTCACTTGTATAACCCAGCTGAATCCACTTTACTGAGTTTCTTTGTAATATTTTCTTTATAATATGCCTTAAACTAACTTTAGAATTCATATTTACATGTCAAAACAGCTATCAAGGGGGAGGCTTAATATTCCGGTTTGTCTGTTAGCACATCACCAAGGAGATTTTCCTTTTTAGTCTCTAAGGAGTAATTTTCAAAACAAATCTTTGGATATTATCAAAAATAACAACTAATTTTTAATACACAAAGATTAGTTTTGAAAACGTTTGGAGCTTGGCAGCTTATCCTTAGAATGCAGATAGCCTGCTAAGGTACTGTCTTTAAAGAAAAATATCTCTTTAGATTCATTTATCTATTCATTCAGCAGTCCTTTCTTTGAACACTTACTGGATGACAGGCCCTGTGCTGTGAGCACTCACGCCCGCTCTCAGGTATTCACAGTTAAGCGGGGAGAGATATTTATGTATCTCGTTACAATTCAGTGTGATAAGTGTGGTAATTGATAGTCCTTTGGAGGAATTAGTGAGAACGTTTTGTTATTTTGTTTACTCACACTTTTTATAGTTGTCTTTTGGGGAAGAGTGCCATTCCCTTACTCCCTTTGCTCAAAATTCCCCCTTCTCTGCACCTGACTCCCCCTCCCCCCACCTCCAAGAAAAATAGTATGTTCCTACTATTTGCCTTTTGGATTCATAGAAGTATTTTGTGTGGATATGGCTGGCTTGACTTTGGTGCTTTTTAGAGCGAAACATTTTAGAAAGATAGAATTTGTGAATGAATTTTTGTATGTATAATGAATGACAGGTGAGAGAATTCTTGTTAAATATGTTTCCTATGCAGAAGAAAAGATACAAAAGAGGTTACTTCAATGAAAAACACTTTTAAACATTGTGTTTCTAAAGAATTTTAAGATTTAAAAATTGTTATACAAAATATTCAATTAAATATATCTTTTCCCCCTTCCCTTTAGGTCTAGAAGGCTGGGAAAAAAGACTTATCATATCTGACAGAGCTCATATTGGTAAGGGGGACATAATGCATTTATTTTTAACGATCTTTTTATCAGAAATTGATCACATGAAAGCATTTAGTAACCATTTTGTCTTTGAATTTTAGTGGAAACTAAGTAGGATGGATTGTAACATAGTCATGAGCCACATAATGACGTTTCCATCAACAACAGACCACATATACGGCGGTGGTCCCATAAGATTAGTATCACACAGCCTAGGTGTGTAGTAGGCTATACCATCTGGGTTTGTGTAAGTGTGCTCTGCGTTATTCTCACAGCAACGAAATCACCTAATGAGCGTGTCTCAGAATATATCCTGATCATTAGGCGATGCATGACTGTAATTGGGTTCCAACTACTGAAATCTTATTAATTTTTTTATTTTTTTCTGTTTTTAATGAGGGCTAGGCTAAAATTTACCTATTTCTGAATAAAGAGTTAGGTAAGCAAATGGATAATATAAGCACTATTTCATGAGACATTGCTTTTGTTGACCATTTTAAACTCCTGATTTAAAAAATAATCATACTCTCAGCCTGTCACCTATATAGTTTAAAATATTTTTTGGTTATTAGCTTGTCTTAGTAATTTTATATATCGTCACTATACACTCATGTGCCACATATGACATTTTGGTTTGTGACAGACTGCATATATGATGGGAGTCCCATAAAATTAGTAACATCTAGCCTAGGTGTGTAGTAGGGTATACCACCTAGGTTTGTGTAAGTGTGCTCTGTGATGTTCACACAATGACAAAATTGCCTACTGATGCATTTCTCAGAACACATCCCTGTCATTAAGCAGCGAGTAACCGTAGTGCGGTAACATAGAAAACAATATAGTGTTGTTAATATTTTTTCTTACTGACAGTCTCTTAGGTATATAATGAAAAGTGTTTTTGTGGGTTACTGTTGTAGTATTTTTGTCTGCTTACACTCACTAATTGTTAACCTTATACATCTTTTATTCTGTTACCATGAGTCATCTTTAGCTTCTTTTCCTTTCCTGCTTTTAATGTATATAACCTTTTGGTCTTCTTTGCATCTGTCTTGTGGATAAAGTGTTAGATGATTAAAGGCACTACTTATCTTCAGAACTTTCCAATGGTCCTTTGTCATCTGCTGTGTGAAATTCAATCTTAATTTGAGTACCACAATTAAGGATTGCAAAATAGGATGAAACTTGGTCTGTCCCCTTTGAGTGACTTATAGCCTTAATCTACATAATCAGATAGATAGTTTGCTATGTGTAGGTGTAACCATATACTGATGGTATTAGTCTCTTGGAATAAACATAGTGTTCAGAGATACGTCTGTTCCTGCCTGGATTCTCCCCTTTCTTCTTCATTAAAATGCTTCAGGTCTGTCACTTGACAGTTTGTCTCCTTGGGAATAGCACAGTGGTTAAGCAAGTTACTTAACTACTTTAGACTACAAAAACCAAAGAAACTGGTAATGCAGAGGGGTCAAAGGACCAGAGTAATAAGTAAGTAATGTGGTATAAACCATAACAAATTTGAATTAATTTTATGATTTTGTTATATTTCTTTAATAATGATTTTTCCTTTTCCATGAACTTGTGTCCTTAAAAGAAAGTATTTCTGATAGAGGAGGACTGAGCCCAGAGAGGATAGCTTGAACTAAAATTTAGAGGTTAGTAGTAATATGTGTAATAGTGTGCTTTAAGCATGTGTTACTAAAATGTCTATAAGAAATGTTTTTAGTACAGTCAATTCTAAAATGATGAAAAGAAGTAAATAGTGTCATAAAAAAATCAAATAGTTAACTGGAAAATTGCTGAGAATCATTGCTATAAAACCACCTCAGTTTTTTGCTTCAGAGACTCTCTTACCATAGGACTGAAAGGACAGTCCTGTAAGCTCCATTGTAATTACAGCATCAGAACCCTCATTTCAGAGCTAAGCACGGGACCTAGTCTGGTACATAGATGTTTAAAAATTCATTTCTTTCTTTCCGAGGCTTTTCTAAGTTTCCCATAAAATCATGAGATTAAGCCAGTGCAAAGAATAAGCATTTGATTTTGTTGATTGTCTCTATTTGTTTACTATTTCATTGGTTTTTGCTCTTTATTATTCCTTTCTTTCTACTTTCTTTGGGTTTAATTTACTCTCTTCCTAGCCTCTTGAGAAGTTTGTTAGATCATTGACCTTTAGACCTTTATTTTCTAATACAGTCATGTGCTGCTTAACAATGTTTCAGTCAGTGATGGAATGCATATACCATGGTGGTCTTACAAGGTTAGTTCCGTACAGCCTAGGTGTGTAGTAGGCTATACCGTCTAGGTTTGTGTGAGTACAGTGATGAAATCAGCTACTGTCACATTTCTCAGAACATACACTTGTTACGTGGTGTATGACTGTATGAGCAGTCAGTGCTATAGACATATCCCTCTAATGCTACCTTAGCTACATTTTACAAATATTGACATTTTGTATGTTTATTTCTGTTCATTTGAAAATACTTTGTAATTTTTTTGTGATTTCTGATTGACCGTGAGATATTGAGGAATATGTTGTTTATATTTCCAAATACTGGAACATTTTCCTGATCTCTGTATTATTTATTTCTATTTTAGTTTTGTTGTACACAGAGTATACTGTATGATCTCAGTCTTTTTAAATTTATGGAGACTTGTTTTATGGCCCAGGATGTGGTCTATTTTGGTGGATGTTCTCCATGCACTTAGAATATGTGTTTTGTTATTTGTTGAATAGTGGTTTATTTTTTTAAATTAAGATTATGATAGATTACAACCTTATGAGATCTCAGTTGTACATTATTGTTAGTAATGTTGTGGGTACACCACTTCACCCTTTGTGCCCTCCCCCCACCCCTCCTTTTCCCTCGTAACCACCGATCGGTTCTCCTTGTCTATATGTTAACTTCCACCTATAAGTGGGGTCATATAGAGTTCATCTTTCTCTGTCTGGCTTATTTCGCTTAACATAATACCCTCAAGGTCCATCCATGCTGATGCGAATGGAACAATTTGGTCCTTTTTTATGGCCGAGTAGTATTCCATTGTGTATATATACCATATCTTGTTTATCCAGTCGTCAGTTTCTGGGCATTTAGGTTGGTTCCACGTCTTGGCTATTGTAAATAATGCTGCGATGAACATAGAGGTGCATGGGATTCTTGGGATTGCTGATTTCAGGTTCTTAGGATAGATACCCAGTAGTGGGATGGCTGGGTCATAAGGTATTTCTATTTTTAACTTTTTGAGAAATCTCCATACTGTTTTCCATAGTGGCTGCACTAGTTTGCATTCCCACCAACAGTATATGAGGGTTCCTTTTTCTCCACAACCTGTCCAACATTTGTCACTTTTGGTTTTGGATATTTTTGCCAATCTAACGGGTATAAGGTGATATCTTAGTGTAGTTTTGATTTGCATTTCCCTGATGATTAGTGATGATGAACATCTTCCCATGTGTCTATTGGTCACTTATATCTTCTTTGGAGAAATGTCTGTTCATGTCCTCTGCCCGTTTTTTGATCGGGTTGTTTGTTTTTTTGTTGTTAAGCTGTGTGAGTTCTTTGTATATTATGGAGATTAATCCTTTGTCGGATAAGTAGCTTGTAAATACAAATGTCAGTTAAATCAAATTGGATGATAGTGTTGTTCAAATTTTCTGTATCCTAACTGATTTTCTGTTTACTTGCTTTGTCAATTACTGAGACAGAGGTGTGTTGAAACCTCCAACAGTAATTGTGGATTTGTTTATTTTTCTCTTCAACTCTGTCAGTTTATGCTTGGTGTGCCTTGAAGCTCTGTTAGGTACATGTATATTTAAAATTATGTTGTGTTTTTTCTTTTTTTGAGGAAGATCAGTCCTGTGCTAACATCTGCTGCCAATCCTCCTCTTTTTTGCTGAGGAAGACTGGCCCTGAGCTAACATCCATGCCCATCTTCCTCCATTTTATATGTGGGATGCCTACCACAGCGTGGCTTGCTAAGTGATGCCTTGTCCACACTTGGGATCTGAACCAGGGAACCCCGGGCTGCTGAAGCGCAACATGAGCACTTAACCACTGCTCCACCGGGCTGGCCCCACCACTAGAGCTTTCTTAAGATTAGTACGGTGTATCTTTATGCACAGTGTATCTTTTTCAATCCTCTGATAATCTTTAACCTATCTGTATCTTTGTATTTATGGTGCATTTATTATAGACAAAATATAGTTGGGTGTTGCATTTATTGATTGTGACCATGTGACTTTTTTTTTTTTTTTTTATTAAGATTTTATTTTTTCCTTTTTCTCCCCAAAGCCCCCCGGTACATAGTTGTGTATTCTTCGTTGTGGGTCCTTCTAGTTGTGGCATGTGGGACGCTGCCTCAGCGTGGCTCGACGAGCAGTGCCATGTCCGCGCCCAGGATTCGAACCAACGAAACACTGGGCCGCCTGCAGCGGAGCACGTGAACTTAACCACTCGGCCACGGGGCCAGCCCCATGACCATGTGACTTTTAATTGGAGTGTTTAGACCAATTACTTTTTACTACAGTTAATTATCAGTATGATTGAATTTATATCTGCTCTTTGTTTTCTGTTCTATCTGTTCTTTGTCTTTTTTCTTCTTTTCCTGATTTCTTTTAGATTTAATATTTTAAATATTATCTCCATTATTAGCTTATTAGCTATACCTCTTATTTTATGAATTTTAGTAGTTGCTCTAGGGTCTACAGTATGCATCTTTTAATTATTACGATCTATCTTAAAAGAACATAACATTTAACCTAAGGTCCTTACAACAGAATGCTTGCATTTCCCTTGTCCAGTCCTTTGTGTTACTGTCGTACATTTTACATCTACATTGTTATAAATGCCACAATACATTGTGAATATTTTTGCTTTGAACAGTCAGTTTTCTTTTAAAGAAATTTAAAAATGAGTAAGTTGTTGGCCCCCTCTTTACATTAGCATACTTCAGCAAGTATGCAAAGAACTTTCTGTTACCTTACAGTTGTGCCCTGTCTCATTAAATCCATAACAAAGTTTGTAATATAAGAGGTGCTTATTAAGGAAAAGAAACTTGAGAAATGGCTGAGACTTAAAAATTTTTTTTGAACGTTTGAAATCTAAGTTTGTTGTTGTCTCTTCTTTGATTCAACAATTATCTATTGAATGCCTACTCTGCCAGGTACAGTCTGGGCACTGAGGATCCTGCAGTAGCAGAGACTAATAAAAATCCCGTAATGGAGCGTAAGGTATAGTAGTGAAGACAGATAATAAACACAATAAATAAGTAAATGTACCGTAGCATACAGTGATGAGTTCTGAGGAGATAAGGTAAATCAGAGGAAAGAGTGGGGTAGTGTTGGGAAGCAGCCGAGGAGGTTTCACAGAGGTGACATTTGAGTAAAGACCTGAAGGAGATGCAAGATGAATAAGTTCTACAGGTGTGCTCTATGAGACTGACGAGCTGATAGGAGGCTATAGATAACAGATTTTTAAGTCACAATACAGCATTGCTAAGAGGGTAGATCTCATGTTAACTGGCAACAATTTTAAAAAAAGAAAGACCTGAGGAGGTATGAGAAGCAAGCAAAGTGGATATTACATGCACTGAGGCTCACACTGGACACGGTAATGCATAAAACCTTCATAGTGTCAATAAAACTTAACATATAATAGTGAAAAACAAATAATAAAGTGGTATTAATAAAATGACTAAAGGTGCACAGTTATTTTTAATGTTAAAGATTAGATCAAATCCCCAAGGTGGTATTTTTTTATTTTCACTATCTAGGCTCTAGAAAATGGAAGAATATTCAAAGCGACTTCAGACAAAGACTGTTCCTTCAAAAATGGTAATAGTGGAGGTTTTAAGGCTCCATGCCACAGTGAAGCTTTATGACAGTAATTGTTCTGATTGCACTAATAGCTTCCTGGGGCCTAGAAAAACTGGCAAGGTACTAATTTCTGAAAAATATGGTTCACCTGTTTTCCATCAACCTTTTATTTGTGGTTTGCACGTTGCCTTTGTAACTTCTTTGAACATAGAAAATAAAACAAATATTAAAATGCAAATGCTTTTTTTATTCAAAAGAAATGGTGAACTCTATGATCTCATTCTTGTCATAACTGATTTGCAAAGTCCGAGTTTAAGGAACTAACTAACTCTTAAGAACTATTCTGGCCCCTCAAAAGTAGATAAGAAACGCTGTTGGCTGGGCACCAAAATAGGAATATGATAATAAAGTACATGATCCTATAGTATATGATACCTATTTATTGGCCAAGGTCTAAAATCTGTGTGATAGAAGTGAGTAAGCATTTTAATGTACAACATACAGCAAAGTGCACAAAAAGTATACGAGTATTTTACCCCTTTAATCATCTTATTATGTACCTTATTTTACAGAGCCTTCCTGGTACCCTATAAAGCTATTTTGTTAACCAAGGACATGAAAAACCTGTACACTGAAAACTGTAAGACACTGATGAAAGAAATTAAAGAAGACACAAATAAATGGAAAGATATTTTGTGCTCGTGGGTTGGAAGAATTAATATTGTTAACTTGTCCATACTGCCCAAGGCAATGTACAGATTCAATGCAATTCCTATCAAAATTCCAATGGCATTTTTCACAGAAATAGAACAAACAGTCCTAAAATTTGTATGGAACCCCAAAAGACCCCTAATAGGCAAAGCACCTTCACAGCTCGAGGCATCATGGTCTTTGATTTCAAACTATATTAGCGAGCTATAGTAATCAAGACAGTGTGGTATTAGCACGGAAACAGACACACAGATCAATGGAGTGGAATAGAGAGCTTAGAAATATACCCACACATAAATAATCAATTAATTTACAACAAAGAAGCCAAAAATATGCATTGGGGAAAGGATAGTCTCTTCAGTAAATGGTGTTGGGAAAATTAGACAGCTATATGCAAAAGAGTGAAACTGGACCACTATCTTACACCATACGCAAAAACTAACTTAAAATGAGATTAAAGACTTGAATGTAAGGCCTGAGACCATAAAACTTCTGGAAGAAAATATAGGTGGTAAGTTCCTTGACGTCAATCTTGGTGATGATTTTTTGGATTTGACACCAAAAGGAAAGGCAACCAAAGCAAAAGTAAACAAATGGGACTACATCAAACTAAAAAGCTTCTGCACAGCAAAGGAAGCCATCAACAAAACGAAAAGGCAGCCTACTGAAAGGCAGATCACATATGGGGTAAGGGATTAACATCCAAAATATATAAAGAACTCATAGAACTCAATAGCAAAACAGCAAACAATCCAATTAAAAAATGGGCAGAGGATCTGAATAGACATTTCTCCAAAGAAGACATACGGATGGCTGACAGGTACGAGAAAAGGTGCTCAGCGTTGCTAATCATCAGGGAAATGCAAATCAGAACCACACCTGTTAGAATGGCTATTATCAAAAAGACAAGAGATAATAAGTGTTAGCAATGATGTGGAGAAAAGGCAACCCTTGTGCACTGTCAGTGAGAATGTAACTTGCTGCGGCCACTGTGGAAAACAGTATGGAGGTTCTTCAGAAAATTAGAATTAGAACTACTGTGTGATTCAGCAATTCTACTTCTGGGTATTTATCTGAAGGGAACAAACACTAACTTGAAAAAAGTATATGCACTCTCATGTTTATTGCAGCATTCTTTACAATAGCCAAGACATGGAAGCAACCCGAGCGTCCATCGATGGATAAATGTAGAAAGAAGCGTGTGTGTATGTCTGTATATACACATGTACACAATGGAATATTATTCAGCCATAAAAAAGAAGGAAATCTTGCCATTTGTGACAACATGGATGGACCTTGAGGACATGCTAAGTGAAATAAGTCAGACAGAGAAAGGCAAATACTGTATGATCTCACTTATACGTGGGATCTAAAAATGAAAAACTAAGTTTATGGATACAGAGAACAGATTGGTGGCTGCCAGAGGCATGGGAGGGGTGGGCAAAATGGGTGGAAGTGCTCAAGAGGTACAGACTTCCAGTTACAAAGTAAATATCTTATGGGGATGTAATGTACAGCATGGAGACTATAGTTAATAATACTATATTGGATATTTGAAACTTAAGACAGTAGATCTTAAAAGTTCTCATCAAGAGAAAACAGTTTGTAGCTGTGTATAGTGATGGATGTTAACTAAACTTATTGTGGTGATCATTTAAGGATACATATAAATATTGAATCGTTGTGTTGTACACCTGAAACTGTTCTATGTCAGGTATATCTTGATTACAAAAAAAAGCTCCTCTAAGGATCTTTCCTAGTCATTAGCTACTCCCTTTCACCAAGGGTAACCACTATTATAGTCAGGCGTCGCTTAGTGTCAGGGATATGTTATGAGAAATATGTTGTTAGGTAGTTTTGTCGTCGTGTGAACATCGTAGAGTGCACTTACAGAAACCTAGGTGGTACAGCCTACTACACACGTAGGCTAGATGGTACTAATCTTATGGGACTCCTGTCATATATGCTTTCTGTCGTTGACCGAAACATGAGTTATGCAGCACATGACTCTATTACTTTTCTCACCCTAGGTTAGTTTTGCCTAGTTTTGAACTTTATGTAAAATTATACATTATGTAATCTCTTGTAGCTGACTTCCGCTCAACTTCATGAGATTCATTTTTATTGTTACACGAACAATATTTTATTCTTTTTCATTGCCATATAGTATCCCATTATATGAATGAATATGCCAGAATTTATTTATCCATTCTACCATTAATGAATATGTGAGTCATTTCCAATATTGAGTTATTACAAATAATGTTGCTCTGAACATTCTTGTAGCTGTCTTTTGGTGTAGAGTATGCCACTGTGGTTTAAGGAGGTTATTGCCACCTAGTGCTGTGGCACTGAGGCAAATAGTGATTTACGGGATAACTTTAAATCACACAATAAAAATTTAGTTTCTGTATTGTAATTAATGTACAGAAATGTCAGAACTCCCCTACTAGACCGCCAGGGAAACCTGTTGATCAGACACAGCTGTGCAGAGGGGACTGCCTTGACAGTCCTGTAGGGCCTCCAGAGGGGGAACCAGGGTGGAGGACTTCGGAGGCTTTAGGGGCCAGGGTTAACCAGAGGGTGGTTTTAGGTCAGGTGTCCTCGAACTTTTCTAGTTTCACCATCTGTAACTACAATATTCTAATGCTAGAATCTTCTAATACTTCTAAATAGTTCTTTTACAGATGCCACCACTAGTTCCAGGAACCTTGTATCAGTCATTCTCTTTGACATTTACACATTTCAGCTTATTTCGAAACAATAACAATCATTAGTGAAAAGAAGCCATGGTTAAATATACTAAAATGATGAAATTGCATACTTTAAATGGATGGATTTTATGGTATGTAGATTATATTCCCACAAGGCTGTTTAGAAAACAAATTAAAAAAAGAAGCCTTGGTTAAAAGTCCAGAGACCAAAATTCTAGGCCTTGCCTGTTCCATAAACTAGCTATTTATTCAGTCAGTAAATATTTGAGAACTTGTAGACAGAAAATCAACTACTAAGCTAAACTAACATGGTCTCAATACTCATAAAGTATTGGAGACAGAGGGCACAAGCTCCATGGTGCATCCAGGCATAGGAGGAGGCATGTTCAGACAGGAGAAGCACATGCCTCGTAGCCAGGACTTAAAAGAATGCCCGTGTGCCCAGAGGGGCCAAGCCTAGTGTAAGATGAAAGGGCAGACTGTGCAAGGAGGACGTGTGAAAGAGTGGTCGTTTTCTTTTGAGCAATAGAGAGTCATTGAGTTTAAAAGTAAGGGAGTGGTGGCATCATACTTGTGTTTTGGGAGGAGAGCTTTGGCTGCATTAAACACTATGAATTAAAGATGTCCAGGAGTGGAGATAGGCACACTGATTAGGGGACTACAGTTTGGTGAGAGGTGATGGAAGCTTGGGCCTACTGCGGGAGAGGGAGATGTGGGAATAATTCCCGGATTTCTGGAGTTCAGAACTTGAAGAAAAGAGATACCTTAGTAAAGTGAGGTTTATAGAATTGTAGGGTAGGGTGTTCCAAAATTACCCTCTTAAGGACTCATTTTTAAACTAGCATAGACTGCAGTTAATAGGAACGAACAATCAGTTGTATTTTCATATTAATATAGCAGTTGGCGTTATAACCTTGACTTCCACCATTATTGTCATCTTTTAAAATGTATCCATTTATTTGTCATAATGATGTTAGGCTGAAGGGATTTATATCTTCAGTGATTTAAAATGCATTATCTTATGCTTTCCTATATTTCTTTCAACAACAACTGTGATTTTGCCTTTTTTCTCCTCAGTATTTGATTTTCATCAAGCAGCTGATGGTATCCAGGAACAACAGAGACAAGAACAAGCAGGAAAAAAGTATGATATTTTGTGTGTGCACAGTTTAAGCATATCCAGACCCTTATGTTTAAATTCTAGGCCAGAGGATTAAGGAAAAAAGTATTAGAATATCCTGTTTAGATTTCAGAGAAAATCAATAGGATTATGAAAAGAAAGTTAGGAGAAAAAGTTTTGCTAAACTTACAACAAAAACAGAAAATAGTCTAGTAATTTCATTCAGTGTGAAGATCCAACCACAAGAACTGCATCTTTCTTGTCTAATTCAAAACTCATTTTGATTTGTTTTTAAGTTTGGGTACCACAAAAAAGGGCATTGGCCCGGTTTATTCCTCCAAAGCTGCTCGCAGTGGACTCAGGATGTGCGATCTTGTCTCTGACTTCGATGACTTCTCTGAGAGGTAATGAACTTGTGTTTCAAAATGGAGAGCGAATGGATTTTTAGAATCTTTAAAACCCAGGATACACATTGGTAAAATCAGTATTCTAGTTGAATAGTGGTGGTTGGCTTTTTTATTTGGAATATTAAAGTTGTTTTTTATTACATTCTAATTGGTCCTTAATTTCCGGTTAACTTCATGAAAATAACATGATGATGATATCATAGTGGTACCTCAAGAAGACAAAGCCAAAATTATAATTAAGGATTGGAGTTTAGAATGGTTTGCTAGGAAATAGAGATGTTTTCAGAGGGATGTTTCACTACTTTGGTGGGGTCACCATATCCTAGAGTCTTGGTCCTTAGATTTTTAGATCCAGAGGCATTATGTCCTCCTGCCTAGAAATAATTAGCCTCTCAGGTGCTAGTGAACTATTGTGTACCAAGCTCACCTTGAAAAATAGAAATGCGACATTCACACTTACTCTCTGTAGAAAAGTCTCCATGGGAAACCTAGTGATCATCAGAAAGCTATCTGGTGACTCAGTGATGGGGAGTCTGTTGGTTGCGTTTAATTACAGGTGGCATCAGAGGTGTGCTGTGCTGTATCTGTTTTCGGTCAGCACTGTGTCTGTACTGTCAGGCCCCCACACTGGAATCTCGGAGGCACACTGCTAGGGTCTCTTGGAAGTATCATGTGGACAGTACGCTTTGTTCTTCACACACTGTAACATAATTAATTCAGATTTAAGTCTTATGGTTACAGATTTCAGTCATTCCCCCCCACTTGCACATATCACCTTAATTATATTGTTGATATTCCTGAACTTGAGTAAAAAATATCTAAGTGTATCATTTATTCATGAGACTGATAGCTCCTTTATTAGATTTAATGTCTCAGTGTAATTTCAGTTTGGGGTTTAATTTGTAGTTACGACCACTTACGTACTGAAACCATTTGAATCATATATAATTATTCGGAATATTTTTAAACAGAGGTAACGTCTTGATTTATCTGTATTTCTCAGGTTCAAAGTTCTGGCTAACCAGTACAAATCTATATACCCCACTTTGGAAATAGACATTGAAGGGGAGTTACAAAAACTCAAGGTAATGCTTTCTGACCTTTATAATGACCGTTTTGAAAGTTGCTTGCCAAATTGGTACCTAGATCTTTCATTCATTTAGACTTAGTGTTTGGAACTGAAAATATAAGAATAAAGAACATGTGGTCTTTAATTTCCTTTATGGAAATTACATTATGACTGAGAAGATAGACATTAAATAGTTTATAGTATCAGTACCAGGCAGATACGTGTAAAGTATTATGGATAAGAACTGATAAAGCAAATCATTTGTCCTGTTCAAGTCTGAAAGCATATAGGCCTAAAAGGACATGGCACGTTTGAGTAACTTCACGTGATGCGGCTTCAGGAAAAGCTTGTGCAGGGAGCAGGGGGCAGGAGTAAGTCCCTGAAAACACGGTGAGAGGAGCAGGGATCAAATCCTCGGTCTGGTATTGGCTTTAAGTGCAGTGACAGGGATGTCAGCTTTTATCTTGGAGATCATGAAAAGCTGCTGAATAATTTTGAAGCAGAAAAAGGACTAGATTTGTATTATGTAAAAATCACTCATAGCAGAGTGGAGGCCAGATCAACAAAGGGACAAATGAGGGATAGTAACTTTTCAAGCTAACCAGTCCATTTAGGAACTAAACCCCATAAGATCAGTCTCTTTGGCACTGTCCTCTTAAGAGACAGTCAGGTAATTAGCCAAAGATGAGACCACAGTTGGCAACTGCTAGGGCTCGGTAGTGCCTGAGTCAGTCAGTAGTCAGGCCTCCCATCCTTTCCACCCTTCCTTCCTCTACAGTCTTTGGAGAATTTCAGGCGGCTTCCTGAGTATCTGATTATTACTCCTTCTCTTCTGTAAATAAATATGTACATCAGTTTCAGAACTGAATAGGAATTGATAAGCCTCATGCCATTCTAGAACAGTTGCAGACCTTAGGTCTGTCCACTCACTAAATTCCTAAAAAAAATTGACCTTCAAGGAATATTCTAAATATTAGGTATTTGCATTTCATTGTATTGATTGTTGCTTAAAATAGACTGCCATTTTCTTTTCATTCTGTCATGCAACAAATATTTTAAATTTATTATTAGCAGCTTGGAAATATTTTTGTGCTAAAGTATGGGTATGGCTTTTCGATTTTATTTTATACATGTTCCATGTGAATGTAATGTAGATGAATAATGAACAGAACTGAGTAAGAAGGTTCTTAATAGGTGATATATTTTGAACCAGGGCTTTAATGAACAAGGGGCGTGATGAATAGTATGGTCATTTCAGGCAAAAAAAGGACTAAAATAGGAATAAGCATGAGATTGGAGATTAGAGGCAAGGGGGGACCATACTTTGATCAATGGTCTAACATACTCAGGTGAGCTCTTGAGTGCATCTCAGAACTTCCGTACTTGTCTGGCTAAATATTTAAACATAGTTGCAACTAGGTTTTACTGCAGTTATACTATAGGCTTTTGGGGAAACTTTTTATATTACATTTTTAATTGACTTCTAAAATTAAGCAATATTATTAACACTAAATATGTTTTGAGAAAGTTTTATAATGCTCATGTGTAAAATAGTATTTGATATTCTCTACTAGTAATACTGCTGAGATATTTTACTGTAATGGAATACAATGGCACAAGAATATTAGCAATCAATGATTGATATTTGCCTGCTTGACAATGTCACTTGTGGCCCTCACCACGTTTTAAGAATCACCCTGATGCAAAACTCATGGTTACATGGATTATAAATGTAGGTTTTAAAAAACCTCACAAAGTATAAAACACAATGTAATGTAGTCACTTCTTTTCATTTTCCTGAAAGCTGGTTTATGAAGTATGAGTACTTGGCTGTTGGGAAGGTTGTCATCATTATTTGTAGTGAGGTTGATATACAACCTTTGAGTTTCATTCTCTCTCTGCTTTTCTTGAGCTAGTATCTTTTTTCGGGCTCTGGAGAATCAGCATGAGAGACCAAAGCTAACCCAGTTGTTCAGTAGGGTGAGCACCATCCCTAGTCCCTTTCCACTTGGCATCTGTCTGTTTTCACTCTCATAAAGTCAGGTGATTTGTACTCATATATGTTATATTGTAAATTTCTTAGTATAAATTGAAATTGGTTTTTGTCTTCCTATATAGGGTTATATGGAAAGGGTTAAACCGATGGTGAAAGATGGAGTTTATTTCCTCTATGAGGCCCTACATGGACCACCAAAGAAGATCCTGGTAGAAGGTGCAAACGCAGCGCTGCTAGACATCGACTTTGGTGAGTGAGACGGAGTCGCGGAGAGCTTAACCGAGCCCTGAAGGGCCTCAGACGGAATACTTAATGTCAGCATTAAGGAGTTTTGAAACAAGGCTTTTAGCTTGTGTGTTCAGAAATGATTGAAGTTTGTCATCTTATACTCATCTTTTCTTTAAAGGAGTGTTTTGGAAAACACAATACATGTGTTAAATTTTGTAGTTCGTTAGAAAAATAAAATCACTATTCAGGTCAGTGGGTTTGGGATTCTGTGAACTGTGATTTTTATTGTTTGGTCCTTGGTTCAACTATATGATGATTAAATGAATCCTATGGAAGGACCTTTATCTTTAATAATTCTGCCTTTTTTAAAACATCAGGAACCTAATATACATTGTTATTAAACATGCATATTCTAAGATCTATGGAAGATAGATTAGAAGTCTCCAGAGTGGATAACACGAGGATTTTGGCATTAAATTATTTAGCAGTCCATTAGATGAGTGCCCGCCATGCAGAGGCTGAGCAACTCAAGGAGCCTCTCCAGTGTAAGCACCATAGTTAAGCTCTAACCACCTGTTTCTATCTCATTAAAAGAGACAAAAAGAATTAAGAACATTGGGGCTTTGAGAGGGCAGTTACGGTTATATTCAAGTCTGTCAAATACCTAAAATATATTCAAATGCAGAATTTTCCCAGTAATTCTGTTTTAAAATTATGTGTGTATATATTTTAATACTTGTTTCTATTTTTAGGAACTTACCCTTTCGTAACCTCTTCAAACTGTACAGTTGGAGGTGTTTGTACTGGATTGGGTATGCCCCCTCAAAATGTTGGAGAAGTGTATGGAGTTGTGAAAGCTTATACAACTAGAGTTGGTATTGGTGCCTTTCCTACAGAGCAAGACAATGTAAGCCTCAGTAAATCTGATCCAAAAAGTTTTAAAATAAAAATGCATGCTTTTTTTTCCTTAATGAATTCTTGTCTTCTGTGCATTTTACGTAATGTACAAGATTGATCAGAGCAATGTTAAAAAAAATTATACACACTTTTGTTGTTAGTGGCAGCAGCGTGGCAACCAAAGAGGAGAGATTAGAGGGTCCATAAAGATAACTAATTTGCAGGGCTAAAGAAGCTGGGTTCACGAGGGGATTAAGATAGTGGCGGAGAAGGAAGAAGTTAAAAATAACAACTACCTTTCACCAAGAGCTTCTGAGGGGCCGGGGCTGAGCAAAGTCATCTCCAGACATTGTCTTGTTGCAGCCAACACTTATGCAAGTGGTGGTTACTCGGGCCAGGCAGTGTCTCAGCGCTGGAGAATTAGGAGCTCTTTGGATCCTCGCCACAGCTCAGGGAGCTGGGTAGTATCACCGTCCGTTGTACACACAAGGAAACTGAGGGACAGAGAACTAAAGTAACTTGCTTAAGGCCACAGAGATAGACAGGCCTGGGATTCAAACCTGACAGAGCAACATTTAAAAAAACACATAATTGTAATGATGTCAGAATACAAGAGGTAATGAAATGATGACTTTAATCAGAAAGGTGTAAATTAGGGAAGAGATAGATCACAGGTGGGAAAATTAGGTTGTAGGGAGTGGCTGTATCTTAGATCTTTGAGCATCATTTTCAGCCTCACTTTTGAAAAGAGCGTTGTGATCAACAGCTGCCTACAGGTGAGAGTTTGCCTCCTGGCTTCCAGGAAAATTAGCAAATGCAGTTGTTCTTGGAACAGGTGGCTTGTCTATTTTAATGAATGCTTATTAACAACCTAGTATTTAAAATGCAGCCTGTGTAGTTTTTATATGTTAATCTAAATTTTAAGAGGTTATCTATATAACGTCATAAAAAATATTGCTTCCCTAACATAAAACCCAAGTTATTTTCTAAAAACTGTTTATCTCAAAGAGAATTTGATTTGTTATTTGATCTTAAGTCTAATTCTACTGGATTTACAGCATTGGTATTCTAATCCTAAAGTTCTATTTTCTATTCCCTAGGAAATTGGAGAATTGTTACAAATGAGGGGTAGAGAATTTGGCGTAACTACTGGAAGGAAAAGAAGATGTGGCTGGTTGGACCTCGTTTTGCTCAAATATGCTCATATGATTAATGGATTTACTGCGTGAGTATTCTTAGAAGCGTTTATTTCAGGAAATAATAGGACAGTTCATGACCACAGGTTAAATTTTGTGGAATGCAAACTTGAAGTAGTACTGTAATAGAAAAATTTCGCTCTTTAGCCTCTGAATGAAATTGCAGTTCAAGGTAGAAGTGGACCAAGATATAGAGGAAGGGTGCACAGGGAGAGGGACCCCAAATTATCTTCCTGGGCATCCGAGGATGGGAGAAAAGAATCATAATACTCTTGCATATGTATAAGTATAGAGGGAAGTAAGATAGGTAGGTAGGTAGGTAGATGGATGGATGGCTGGATGGGTGGATAGACAAGGCAAGCATAGAGTATGTATACAGAGGGGAGGCAGTGTAACAGTGATTTATTGCATGGGCTTGATTGATATCTGACTTCTGGATTCAAATCTCAGATCCATGCATAATATTGTGTGACTTTGGGCAAGTTAATCTTTCTGTGCCTTTTTCATCATCTTTAAAATCTAGATAATGATATTACCTACTTATATTATAGGGGTGTTTTTAAAATTAGATGAGAAATGTAGTGAAAGCATATAGCACACTGCCTGGCTCACTGAAAATTCTCAGTAAAAGTTGTTATTAACATATATACATAAAATATGTAAATAAATGTGTTTGTGTCTATATTAATTAGGCTTAACTTCTAGCAAATAACAGAATAAAGGACAAAAAAATAATTTGTGGACAAGAATTCCAAACCTAGTGTTTTATCTAATTTCCACAGATTTTTCCTTAAAACTCTTTTCCAGTCAGTTTATTAGGAGATTTTGATCTATCATGAAGAGATCCTTGGTGTGGTTTCCTCACTCTCTTTTGATGATTTCTGACCAGAAGGGTGGAGGTGATGGTAACCAGAATGAAGAAGTGGGTTGATGGCATGTGGGTAAATGTGCACATGTCTTGTGGTCATCCACATGGAACAGTGAGCTCTGCTGTGCCCCACAGTGATAGAATGCATCCTTTACTCCAGGCAGCCCTCCCACAAATACGTTTCGATCAATCATAAGAAAGCTAAGGGAAAGGGTGTGGATCAATGAGTGAAAATCTGTTATAATTATTAAAAGGTAACTCACTAGTAGGTCAGTTAAGTCATTTTTTATTTTGAGGAAACTATATCAGTATATTGTCTCATAGTGTTTTATGTGTGGCATGCTTTAAAATATAATCCTAACCAGTTTTCAGAATTGCTTTAGAACTTTTAGCTTGTACAAATTTTCCTTTACTTCCTCATCAAGTTAGAAGTTAGGGCTTGTAACAGTTTGTTTTAATGTTGCCTTTTCTTCCAAAATTAGGTTGGCACTTACCAAATTGGATATTTTGGACGTGTTTACGGAAATCAAAGTTGGAATTGCGTACAAATTATTTGGTGACATCATACCTCATTTCCCAGGTACTCTTTTTAGGCTTTATATAAAGAGTTTTATGAGGTGAATGTTTTCGAGCAATTTCTTAAAGCTCTTCTGTATAATTTACGATATATAGCCACAGGCTTTGCGTTTGCTGATTCAGGCAAGCGTGTGCTCAAACTCAAAATAGGAAAGCAGAAACATGGCACCTTTGAGCCCTGCTATGCTGCTTCTGAACCTCATCCTCCCTATTTTCAGAGTAACTTCCATGTAGGCCCTCCTCCCTTCCTTGGGAAATAAGGAGTGGGGGACAGAGCACTGCTTGTCAGGGTGAGCAGGCTCCCGATACAGTAACCCACCCTGTCCTTAAGCCACGTGAGTGGTGTTCTCTGCCCTCTGTTCTGTGTCTGAAGTGGATGGAGGTCAGGTAGGGGGACTTCCTACTTGAGGCAGTGTGTGTTTTCAGGCATATCTTCAGTCGTGTGATTTCTTCAGTTACTCAGGAAGTTCCATAAACGTTTCTGGCTGCCACAAATAGGAACTGTTAATTTGTTCAGTCGTCCTATAAGACTGAGAATATGCCAAATGAAGGAATCTTAACTAGCTTAATGAAACTTGGTAGGCTGGTAGATTTTGTGACTTGCTAATAACGACCAGTCTTTGGGAAATGAGGATAGCTGCAAGTTGTTAGAAACATGTTTAAAGTCATTATCTGTTAGTTCAACATCTGGGCCATCTCCAGTTTGATTTCTTTTGACTATTCTTTTCCTCGATTGTAGATCACTGTTTTTGTGTCTAACAGCTTTTGGTTGAAAATTGGACATTGTGGATAATATATTGTAGAGGCTTGGATTCTCTTGTCTTCCTCTGAAGAGTGCTGGTTCTTGTTTTAGGGGACAGCTGAATTACAGGTTGGTCATCTCGAACTTGAATAGCTTGGTTTATGTTTTGTTAGTATAGTTAGTGGAGAACCCAAGTTGTTTCCTAAACCTCTCTAACTTCGTATGAATCAGTCCAAATTCCGTCTCCTCTGTGCATCTTGGCAGAGTTGGTTTTAGGCTTCAGTATGGGGGTTCTGTAGGAGATTTTACTCTAGAGTGTGGTTTTTGCTTTAAGGAGCAGCCTTTCTGGTGTCTTAGCTGGATGCCAGAAGAGTTAACAAGATGTAAAGAGATCTCTCCAATCTGGCAGTGCTGGAGCTCCGGTGTATTCTGTCCCTTCCCTTCCACCAGCACTGCTTGACCTCTAGAACTTTTGTCCACTCAACTGTGTAACAACTGATAACTGGTAAGCCTCTGATGGTCCCATTCTTTGCATGTACAGTTGAACTTTAGCCATGGGACTTTCACACGGACTTGGGTTTGGGGGCCCCTCTCTGTATAGCTCCTTCCTCTCTGACGCTTGATCTCAATGATTCTAGCTGCTTCAGCTTCCCTGAAATCCTATATCTGCCTTCCTCAGGTCAGCGGGACCACTGTTCCCTGCTGACTCCAGTGGTCAGGAAATGTCCCTGGGCAGAGAGCTGAGTAGTTTCGGGACTTGCTTGTGAGTTTTCTTTCTCTCAGAAACCACAATTTTATGCTGCGTGTTGTCCACTGCCCATGAAGAGCTGTCATCTATTTTGCCCAGTTTTACAGTTGTTTATGCTGGGAGAGTTAGTCTGGAACCATGTGCTGCCTCATGGCTGGAAGTAGCAGCCCCACTGAGTCTCTTGACTCCTTCTGTCGTCTGTCACAAGCAGTTCTGAACTATCTGCTTAGTGTGGCTCTTCACTTTGTCTAAGCTTCCGAGAACATTCCTAGCAGTATGTTTTCATCATCTCTGTTTCATGGGTCATGGGAGAGCAGTCCCACATCAGTATACTTGCTTATTTGACTTTAGTTTCCGTCACGCACTGTACCCTTCCAGCACCCTCAGGGTCTAGTCCCTTCCCTCCGAACTTAGCCAGCCCAGCGCTTCTTGGCCAAGTTGTGTTTTGACTTGACCCTAGATGTTGTTTGCTGGGCAGGAGGGGAGGTAAAGGTGGAACCTGAGAGGGGCACCTGCCCCCTTGTAAGGGAGGGCTTCTGCTTCATCTTCAAACGGGAAGCCTTAGCCTTTAACAGGAAGTAGTAGGGCATTCTGCAGGCCATCAGCGAAGCTGTGGATTCAGAATTTTCGTGTACATCAACCCAGATGTTCCATCCACAGTCTCAGGGTCCCACTTCTCAAACAGCATGCTGGATTTGAGAATTCACCTTTCTCTGGAGCTTCTGCTGTCTGTATTAATGAGTCTCGAGCCTGATCCTCAGCTTTTTCTGCCCTCTGCCGTAGGAGATGAGATTCTCTCTAGATGCCAAGGAGGCCTTCTGACTTGCACACTTTGTCTTAACTTTCATTGTCTTTCTCCTGTTCATGACTGGCATTCATCTGGAGCTGTCCAATTCATTGTTCCATTGTGCTTATTTCTCAAAGCCTCAGTTATTGCCACTGCTTTACTTTCCCCCCCGTATGGCAGTGCCATTCACCTCCCATGGAGCTTTTCACAATTGCAGTACTGCAGCATGACATAGGCTATCCATACTCTACCTCCCTTCAGTGATGGTCCTCATTGCCTGTCAGCTGTGCAGTGATCCAGCTCCAAGATCCCATTTTAGAGCCTTCCTGACACCACTCTGGCACCAACTGTCTTCAGTGGCGTTCCTTAGGAAACAGACTCTGATAGAGAGATTTACATGCAAGTCGTTTGCTCATAACTACTCTGAGCAACAACATATGTGAAGGAGTGAGAGAAGGAGGAGTAGGCAGAGGGAGAAGCTGAACTGCAAGGTAGTTACATCACAAGCCCTCAGCTGATCCCATGAGGAGCTCTGGGGCTGGAATGGCCCTTCAGAGTTGTCCCAAATTAAGGTAAGTGGCCAGGTCCTATATATATACCCACATTGACCAGTCACTGGATACGGACTGGTACAGGGAGGCAACTCCCTTCAGTGGAGGGTAATTTCTGGGGAAATTCTGGACTGTGAGTTGTCAGCAGGCAGTATTCCCACAGCTGGCGAAACAAGTGTCTCGGTCCTGCAAAGGGAAGTCGACAGTGTACCATAGCACGGGCTGCACCGTCTCAGTCAAAGGGACCGGTCTCTTTTAGCACATTTTCAGTTTCTATTAGGGGATATGGAGAAAATGCTTAGGTATATAGTGAGGAAAATTTCCAGCTGAGCTTTTGTGCACAGTCACAAAAGCATTAGAAGCTTTCCCAGATGAGAGCAAGTAAGGGAGCCTTCTTTCTGTGAGACTGCTGCCATCATGCAGACCTGCAATCCCTAATCATAGTGTAGAAATCCAAAAAAGCTCTAAAAATTGAAAGTTTTTTGACACCAAAATTCATTTGACAGCAAAACCTGATTTAAACTGATGTTAGAACTAATAATCTACCTGCTTCGAATGAATAATCCTGTGTTGCTACAGAAATATGTTTGATTATAAAATACTACCCCAGATGGTCTTATACTGTTATCTTTCTAAACTCTAAAAAATTCTAAATTCCCAAACACATTTGGCTCCAGGGATTTTGATAAGATATTGTGAACCTATATCAAAAAGTCATCTGACGGGCTGGCCCTGTGGCCTAGTGGTTATGTTTGGTGTGCTCTGCTTCGGTGGCCTGGGTTTGGTTGCAGGTGTGGACTTACAGCACTTGTCGGCAGCCATGCTGTGGCAGGCGACCCACATACAAAATAAAGGAAGATTGGCACAGATGTTAGTTCAGGGTGAATCTTCTTCAGCAAAAAAAAAAAAAAAAAAAAAAGTTTGACAATAAGCAGTGTCCACCATGAACAAATATACTTCCTCTTTAACTTTCAGCAAACCAAGAAGTCTTAAATAAAGTTGAAGTTCAGTATAAGACTCTCCCAGGATGGAACACAGACACATCAAATGCAAGGACATTTAAAGAACTACCTGTTAATGCACAAAATTATGTTCGATTTATTGAAGATGAGCTTCAAGTTCCAGGTAAATAGAAACACTTGATAAACAGCCATCTTTGCTTTTCCTAGTTTTGACTTAACTGTCTACTTTTGAAATAGGACAAAGAGAGACGATTATGCCTTTGTAGAATGCTCATGATTTGCATAAATGCCCAGCAAGATGTACGAGAATTTTGTTCCTTAGAGTAAATAGACCGTCTTTCTCTGACCCTTCAGATGACTGAGGACAATAGATCACCTCTCTCCCTTTGTGACCCTGTCTTAGTTTGGTTAGTCTGTTTTCTCCCCTATGACATTCATTCTCGGTCCTTTCTCCCTCTTAAGAACAAGTCCTTTTGTAGCTTCACCACCACCACCAAAAATGGTTTGTGGTTTTTTCATTTGGAGTTAAAATACCCTTGAGAGTTGGGGGTGTTTCTTGAATATGTATTAGGAAATAATAGGTATGGAAAATAGGAAATCTAACTGGAAAAAATAGAAGAATAAAAAATAAAGTTTCTTTAATAAAAACAACTGTTAGCTGGCCAAGGAGTTAGGTATAACCAAGTTACGGCCGTGACTAGTTATGTGAAGTCTTTTCTTTAACACATTGCTTTCTTCCTTTTATTGGCGCCGATGGAGATTTGAGAGAGCGGAAGTGCCGTGGGTGGGAGGTGTCCTCCGTGTAAAATCTACCATGTACTTAGTCTGATTTTGTATTGTGGTTCATCTCAAACATGAACCTTGTTTTCCATTTTACTTGCTGCCCCACCTCCCACAAAATGTCAGATTTAGTATGTTTGCTCACTGCTCTTAGTGAACATTTTTTGGAATATGAACGAAGTGAATTGAACAGTGACATCTGTAAAATACCATAGAGCTTTACCCATGTGGTGCACGTGATTAGAGATTTGCATAGACTGGTACAGTAGGCGGTTCCTAAGGCTGTGCAAGGTAAAAAACAGTGTTCTCTTCCAGATATTGCTACTGTCTGAGATACAAAAGTTACAGTGACACTTCAATACGCTGTTAGCATCATCCATTTATCAAAGATGCTTATCTTTTCTACTTATTAGGAACTTGATCAAAGCTTCTTGAAGTCTCTACTGCTTTGGGCCAATATTTTACTATCCTAATTATTAGGAATTGAGGAATTGTAAATATCGTGCGATTAAAACAGGACATGGTAAGACAGACTACCCTGTGTTGGATCTCGACTGCACACTCTGTTTAGAATTGGCACAGTCTGCTAAGAGGATAAAACAAACAGATAGCACAAGGCATGTGGAGAAAAGTTAAATGGGGACACTGAGAGAGTGAGGGAATCTGTTAATCCCAGAGACTGAACATTATGAATGAGTTAATAATGTTATACTTTTTTTCCCCTCCCAGTTAAATGGATTGGCGTGGGTAAATCCAGGGAGTCCATGATTCAGCTCTTCTAAGGATTTCCAGTGACGGAGGAAACACTCCTTGATGGGGTGAAAAGGACTTTCTTCACTATTTTATTTGTGATCTACACATTTCAAGAATAAAGACGTTAAAGTGAGTTTTAAGCCCTCCAGTTGTTTCCAGTCTTTTAAGGTGGCTGGCTGGTGCGCAGAGAAGCTCTGGCATGTTCCGGGCCAGCTTCCTCGGCTGGCATCATTGCTGAGTCGTTCGCTGCTCCTGCTGCTCATGGTGCCACGTGTTCTTTTAATATTGAGTAATGGTATAATCCATGTTGTTTGGAATCTAAAGTAGAATTACTTCCAATGTGGGTTTTTTTTCATTATTGTCATTACGTGTTCCTAAGTTTTACCTCTGTTAAATGGTAAGAACAATTAATGCAGTTTTGCACAAATGTTTTTACATTCTGATCATTCAGTCTTGTCATTGTAATCTTTGCTGTTAGGGAGAATGATGAAAAGAGAAATTCTGTAAACTTTTGTAATGCTGTCAATTCTGTTTAAATTACAAACTGTTTATTTTCTGCTGAGACCATTTCAAATTTGAACTGTGGCAGGGGGAGGGGGTTATATTCATGAGTCCTTTAATTTGTACAGAACACAAAACTTATTTAAAACAATTAGTCATTAAAAGATCTGTTGTGATATTTGGGAGATATTTTTTTTTAGTTTCCGACATGAACTCTGAAATGTGTAGCTTTCTTTTTTATCTTACCAGTATTTTCAAATCTAGTGGATTGATTTTTCAACATCGTGCCTGCCAGTATGCCTACAAAATCCTCTATAAGTGTCCACATGAACCCAATTATTGTTCATAATTTTGATTATGCCTTTATTTCTCCTTTCTTGCCAAAAAGGAGGTGTTATTTTGACAATTAGGCTTAACGTATTGTGTTGTAGATTATCCTTCAATGAACTATTTTAAATGTTTAAATTAGGTGCCACTTTATTTTATTATACCATCAATAGCTAATTAAAAAGAACCAAATATTTCTATTATGCTTTGTGTGTTGTGTTTTTGTTCTGATGAGAGAAGTATTATAACACTAGTATATACGAAGGCTTTCTCCCTGCAGTATGTGCAGAGAAGGTGGGGAGAGACCAAAAACAAAAGCTTTGAAAGGACCTAAATCTCCCTTATCTTTACTACATATATAATAAATATTTTTTATTTATTCTGATGGAAATTGAATGGGCTTTTATTTCTCCGTATTCTTTCATCTTCCTACTTGGACTTCAAATTAAATTAGCTGTCCAGAGGTGAAAACTCTATTTGAGGTAAGCATTCAGCTCTTCTAAGGATTTCCGGTGACGCAGGAAACACTCCTTGATGGGGTGAAAAGGACTTTCTTCACTATTTCATTTATCTTGGCTATAAGCATTGCACATTGAAGCGTATTTTTAGTAATGGTCCATAAGCAGATAGAAAGATCCCATTCTCTCGGTCAAAAGTTCTCTTATTTTTTACCAAAAAAGATTAAGTCTCCTATTGATGACAGACATTTACTCATTTTTGACCAGTTTTAGTGGTTCTCTCCTGTTTGTCTTAAAAGTGAGCTGTTTGCTAACTAAATTGGTTAAAAGAAAGGATCTGTTCGTCACATGTTGTTCAGTCTTTAAAATCATAGAGAGCTGTATTAAAATAATCTCTATTGAACAGTATATATGCTAGATTCTGCTACGTATTGGGTACGTGGTGGTGACAAGTACACCATGTTCCTGAAATTTATCATAGTGGGAACAGCATGTTAAACATGTATTTATAAGTGATGTTATGTGCTACGATGGAAAAGTCAGGTGCTGTCAAGGATAACTGAATCTAAATTTGAAAAGGGGTAGACTCTAGCCTTTAACAGAAATAACATTTAAACAGACCGGAAGGATGGGTCGTCAGAGGGACAGTGTGCAAAGGCCCAGAGGCTGGAAGAATTTGGAAGGTTGGAGCAACTGCACTAAATGAGTGAGGAGCTGGAGGTGCTGGTGAGATTGGCAACAATTGGAGGAAGACTAAGCCAAACAGCCAAAACAAAATGGAACATATATGTTATAGGAGGCATAATGGGAGTACAGAAAAATTGCTGAAACAAAAAACATGCACTTTAAATTTTACACCAAAGTAGAAGAGAACTGGATGGCAGAAAAGATATTTCAATGGAGAGGGCCTATTTCATGTATATTTTTTACATATTAATTGATTAATATAGTTGTATGAGAATGCCAGTCCTTCATAAATGAGTATATGAATTTAATGCCATTCCAATCAATTGCCATGAGGTCCTCTGTAACTGGACAAAATTATATTGAAGCTTAGGTGGAAAAATTAATATGCAAGAATTCCTAACATATTTTTGAAAAAGGAACATAAGAGAGGAGGTTTTTCCCCACCAGATGATAAAACATTATAAAGCTACAATAATCTAAGTATGTGGTAGTGTCATGGGAAAGAACAGATACATAAGGGAAGTGGACTAGACATTCCAGAAATAGATGCAGCGTGTAAGGGAACTTAATATAGGCTAAAAAGGGCATTTCCTTTCATTGGGAAAAGAATACATTAAAAAAATAAATGAGGATAGCAAAAACAATCTCAACATAAAACATGGATTTCAGATAGAACAAAAACTAAATTGTAAAAGTTTTAAGTAATGAGAATATATAAGAAAATATATAACCTCAAGGAGAGCCTTCTAAAGCAAAACAGGAAATTCAGAAACCTTAAAGAAAAATGTGCAGATTTGACCAAAGTTAAAAGTTTTTAAAATACTGTAAACAAAGTTTTCTACAGAAAGAAAACCCTGAGAAAACAAAACAAATTTGGGAAAAAACATTTCAATACATGTCCCTAATACACAAAGAGCTGTCACAAATAAGAATATGACAATTAATAGGAAGATGGGCAAAATCAACACATATGGGTCAATCCACAGAAAAATAAATGTAAATGGCCCAAAACATGAAAAGGTATTCACCTTCCCCTGTAGACAGGAAAATGTAAGTTAACACAAAGAGATACCACTTTTCCTCTCTCGTTGGTAAATATGAAAAGTAAAGTCAGTGCTACCGAGGGTGTGGCGAAACAGGCACTTTCATATCCTGCTTGCACAAGGAGACTTACTCCAATCTGGGGGGAGAGCAATTGGGCAATTTCTGTTACAATTTGTATTTTCAAATCCTTTGACCCACCAGCAATCCCACTACGGGAAGAAAAAAAAAGGAGCCCTATTTCACATGTAATTGCCTAACTGGAAGCACATGAATATCCATTAGTAGCATGCCATAGTCCTCTAGGAAACCTTTAAGAACTGACCTACACATACTGATTATAAGCATGAGCATGCCTTTTGGACATACAAACATAGCAAGTTTTCTACAGTATGACACCATTTGGAAGGAGTGGGGGATGGAGCAAGAAAATTTAAAACTATGTATATATCTGTTGGTTTACTAGGACAAATATATAAGGATATATATCAGTTAACACTGGTCACTAGGAGAGGACTGCGGTTTTCCTTATACGTTTTGTATTGTGTAGATTTTTTAAAGCGTATAATTTTAAGTATTTAAGAAATGAGTTATAGCAGTTACTGAGAATAAATTACTATTTCAAATATACCTGAGAACTGAGTATATTCAGTGATGAATAATTTCAGAAATTCACAGTATGCATCATGGTCAGTATATCTTTGGAGAAGTAGGATTGGGATGTCGACATTTGGCATCATTTTACAGACTCAATCTTCAGAAACACTGAATGAACATCCACAGTGACACAAATCCACAGATTGTGAATGAAGGAAGAACCATGCTTTCACTAGATTCTGAAGTTGCAGCATATAAGCTAAGATGTTGCCTGTTTGGGAAATGCTTCTAGAATTTTGGGGAAGAGACTATTAACTCTGTAACTTATTTCCCACTCTTTTTTCCTTCTCAAGGTTAAAGAATAGTTTTGTTTGGAAACACCAACATAGACCATTAGCCTCGCTGTTCATCTAGGACAGAACCACCTGTAGAGAGTCTACCTGAGAAGGAAAGGACGATTGGGATCACCCTCATGCACATCGTCGATCCATCTGTCCTCCTTACCTTCCTCAGAGACTTCTGGTCTGATTTTGTTTTATTTTTATCAAAGTGATACATACATATGGGTTTTATTGAAACAACTTTATTGAGGTGTAATTTATGTACCATCAGATTCACCTGTTTTAAGAATACAATTCAGTGATTAGGAAGTTCACAGAATTGTGCGACCATCACCATAATCCAGTTTTAAAACAGTTCCATCACCCTATAAAAATCCTTTGTGCTCATTTGTAGTCACTCCCCATTCCCATTCTCAACCCCACAAATCTGCTTTCCGTCTCAATAGAGTTGCCTTTCCTAGACATTTCACATGAATGAAATCATGCAATATGTGATCTTTTGCATCTGGCTGTTTTAATTTAATGTCATGTTGTGAGACTGTACCATGTACTCCATCCCTTTTTATGGGGGAATAGTATTCCATTGTATGGATATTCCACATTTTCTTCATTCATCTATTCATGGACACTTGGATTATTTTCAGTTTTGGGCTCTTATGAAAAATGCTACTGTGAGCATTTGTATGTAAGTCTTTGTGTGGATGTGTCTTTCATTTCTCTTAGGTTGATACCTAGGAGTGGAATTTCTGGATCATCTACATTTATATTTGATTTTTTAAAGAAACTTCCAAAGTGACTGCACCACTTTACACTCCCACCAGTAATGTATAAGGGTTCCTGTTTCTCCACATCCTCATCAATACTTGTGACTGTCTTTTGATTGTAGTCATTCTAATAGGTGTGAAGTGTTGTCTTCTTGTTTTAATTGGCATTTTCCTAGTGTGACTAATGATATTCCAACATCTTCTCATGGCCATTTGTATATCTTTGGTGAAGTGTATCTATTCAAATATTTTGCCCATTATTGAAGTAGATTATTTGGGTTTTAATTATAATTTCTTTATCAGATATATCATTTGCAAATATTTTCTTCCTGTCTGATGGCTTCTCATTTCATTATCTTAGTGGTATCTTTTGAAATGTAAAAGTTTTAAATTTTGAATAAGTCCAAGTTATTAATTGTTTCTTTTATAGATTGTGTTTTGGGTATCATGTTTAAGAAATCATTGCTTGGGACCAACACAGTAGCATAGTGGTTAAGTTTGCGTCCTCCACTTCAGTGACCCAGGGTTCATGGATTCAGATTTCGGGCATGGACCTACACACCACTCATCATCCCATGCTGTGGTGGCATCTGGCATGCAACATAGAGGAAGATTGGCATAGATGTTAGCTCAGTGACAGTCTTCCTCAAGCAAAAAGAGGAAGATTGGCAACAGACGTTAACTTGAGTCCAATATTCAACACACACACACAAAAATCATTGCTTAACCCAAGGTCATGAAAATTTTCTCCTTTGTTTTATTCTAAATCTTTAATAGTATTAATTCTCACATTCAGGTCTGTGATCTGTTCTGAATTCATTTTTGTGTATTGTGTGAGGTAAGGGTCTAAAGTCTTCTTGTGTGTGGATATTCAATTGTCCCAGCACCATTTCAAAAAACTGTCTTTTCCCCATTGAACTGCTTTAGCAACTCTAACCTTATATCAGTACCACATGATGTTGCTACTATAGCTTTACAGTATATTTTGAAATTTACTGAGTGTGTAAGTCCTCTAACTTTGTTCTTTGGCAAGATTCTTTTGTCTATTCTGGGTCTTTTGCATTCCGTATAAATTTTAGCATTAGAAGTGATGTCAACAAAATGGCAGAATATACAGCTCCCAACACCCTTCCCTCCGCAGAAACATAGAAAACCAAGGAGGGACCATCAGAACCAACTTTTTCAGAACTCTGGAAAACAGTTTTACAGCAACTAAACAAATGCTGATCAAGAAAAAAGCAAACTTAAAACAGTAGGAAAGTTTTATAGTGTTTTTACTTGCTCTTGTCCCATTCCCTCCCCAGCAACCTGTGTTCTCAAGGTGGGACTCTGGTCCTTCGTTCTGGAGAGAGGGAGCAAAGCAGACCTTATCTGCCAATTATTATGTGTTTCTGTCTAAACCTGTCTGGGGCTACCTGAAGGGCTGACACAAGCACTCATCTCTGTTTTACCTAACTTGGAACTCAACTAGGGTGGAAAGTAGTGGGCATTGCTCAAAAACATTGTGAGGCAAACAAAGACCCATAGCTACCTAGGACAAATTATTACAGTTGAGGCATACAGTAGACTGTCTAAAGCCAGGCAGGAAGTACAGGGGAGAGTTTCTTTAAGAAATTAGTTCATTCAAAAGTGCCCATGTATATTGGGGAATATAGAAAACCACATGCCCAGGGCAGGAGACATGCTCAGAGAAGACCTGTGAAGACCATAAGCTTTCACCTTTGACTGATCTATAGGTTCAGTATAAGAAGGAAGGCTAAAGGGGCTGGCCCCGTGGCCGAGTGGTTAAGTTCGCGCGCTCCGCTGCAGGAGGCCCAGTGTTTCGTTAGTTCGAATCCTGGGCGCGGACATGGCACTGCTCATCAGACCACGCTGAGGCAGCGTCACACATGCCACAACTAGAAGAACCCACAACGAAGAATACACAACTATGTACCGGGGGGCTTTGGGGAGAAAAAGGAAAAAATAAAAATCTTTAATATAAAAAAAAAAAAAAAAGAAGGAAGGCTAAAGCAGAGTTTAAATGGCCTGGCTAAGTGTTGAAGAAATGCCCCAGGACAATCAATCCGCCAAGACTAGCTTATGTGTGTGTGTGCACGCACATGTGTGTGTGTTAGCTCCTAGCATTAAAGGAAATCTTTTTCAAAACACTAGGTGAACACAAGCTAAAGGTACAAAGATTTCAGTGACCAACGTGACAAGGAGTAAAGTCTTTGCAAAAATAGTTTGGAAAATTCACTAAACAAACAGATGACTTTAGCCTTCAACAGTCAAGAACAGCCAACTCCAGGGAAGGGAGGGAACCTGTTTCCAGAGTTACCACATTATAATATTCCAGTGTCTGTTTCTCAACAAAAATCACAGAGAAATAGGAAAATATCACCCATTCACAGGGAAAAAAAATTGAAACCACCACTGAGAAAGCCGATACCACGCTTACTAGACAAAGACTTTAAAATGACTGTCTTAAATATGCTCAAAGAGCTAAAAAAATAAAAAATAAAAAAAATAAAACCATGTACAAAAGAACAAAAGGAAACCAGAAAAAAATGATGTATGAACAAAATGAGAATCTCAATAAAGAGAAATTATAAAAAGGAACCAAATAGAAATTCTGAAAAATACAAGAATTAAAATAAAAAATTCACTAGAGGGATTCAGCAGAAGATCTGAGCAGGCAGAAGAAAGAACCAGTGAACTTGGAGACAGGACAATTTAGATTATCCAATCTGAGGAGCAGAAAGAAAAAAGAATGAGGAAAAGTGAACAGAGCCTAATGGACCTGTGGGACACCACCAAGTGAGCCAACATACGCACTGTGGGAGTACTAGAAAGAGAAGAGAGAGGAAAGAAATATATGAAGAAATAATGGTAGAAAACTTCCAAATTTTGATGAAAAACATGCATCTACAAATCCAAAGAGCTCAACATACTGCAAGTAGGGTAAATTCAAAACACATCCACACTGAGACACATAATCAAACTGTTAGAAAAACAAAAATAGGGAATCTTGAAAGTGGCAAAGGAGAAGTTGACTCATCATTACAAGAGATCCTCAGTAAGATTAGTAACAGATTTCTCATCAGAAACTATGGAGGACAGAAGCCAGTGGGATATTTATTTAAATTGCTTAAACAAACAAAAGCAAACCAAAAATCCCAGTACCAACCAAGAATTCCATATGCAGCAACACTATCCTTCAAAAATGGAGAAATTAAGACATTTCTAGAATAACAAAAGCAGAAGGAGTTCATTACCCATAGACTGCCCTTCAAGAAATGCTAAAGAGAGCCCTTTAGGTTGAAATGAAAGGAAACTAGAGAGTAACTTGAAGCTGAATGAAGAAGTAAAGATCTCCAGTAAAGGTAAATACTATGAGCCAGTATTAACGTATTTTTGGTTTGTTAAATCCACTTTTTATTTCCTATATGACTTAAAAGACAAATGCATAAAAAAATTATAAATTTATGTTATTGGCCATACTGTATAAAATGTAATTTGTGACAATAATAAGAGGGAGGGGGATTGAGCAAAGTTTTTGTATGCCATCAATGCTGTTGATATCAATTAAAATTATATTGTTATAAATTTAGGGTGCTAATTGTAAATTTAGAGTAACCACTTAGAAAATATCTAAAAAAATACAAAAAAGGAAATTATAAGAGAATCAAAACACTACAAAAAATCAACTAAAAACAAAAGAAGGCAGTAATGGAGGAAATGAGGGATGAAAAGAGGTATCAGTCAGAAAACAAATAGCAACATGACAAAAGTAAGTCCTTCCTTATCAGTAATTACTTTAAATGTAAATGGATTAAACTTTTCAATCATAAGGCAAAGATTGGTAGAATGGATTTTTTTAAAAAGTGACCTACACTTGATCTTAGCCAAAAGGCTGAGAAGCAATTAAAGACAGGAAACAACAAATGTTCGAGAGGATGTGGACAAAAGGGAACCTTTGTTCACTGCTGGTGGGAGTGCAAACTGGTTCAGCCACTATGGAAAGCAGTATGAAGTATCCTCAGAAAATTAAGAATAGATCTACCATATGATCCAGCTATCCCACTGCTGGGTATTTATCCAAAGAACTTGAAAACACAAAGGCATAAAGATACTTGCACCCCTATGTTCATTGCAGCATTATACACAATAGCCAAGACTTGGAAGCAACCTAGGTGCCCATCAAGGGACAAATGGATAAAGAAGATGTGGTATTTATACACGATGGACTACTACTCAGCCATAAGAAATGATGAAATCCAGCCATTTGTGACAACATGGATGGACCTTGAGGGTAGTATGCTGAGTGAAATAAGTCAGAGGGATAAAGTCAAATACCATATGATCTCAATCATAAGTAGAAGATAAAAACAATGACAAAAAACACATAGCAATGGAGATTGGATTGGTGGTTACCATAGTGGAAGGGGGGAGGGGGGAGGGCAAAAGGGGTGATTAGACTCACATGTGAGGGGATGCACTATAATTAGTTTTAGGGTGGTAAACATGATGTAATGTACACAGAATTCAAAATATGATGTACATCTGAAAATAAATGAATAAATAAATAAGATAAAAAATGAAAATTAAAAAGTGACCCAATTGTATGCTCTCTACAAGTGACTCACTTTAGATCCAAAAATACAAATATGTTGAAAGAGTGGAAAAAGATATTCTAATATCATACAAAATAGACTAAGTCAAAAACTATTACAATAGACAAAGGACATTATGTATTGATAAAGGGGTCAATTCTTCAAGAAGATGTAACAGTTATAAACATAAACTGACCAAACAACAGAGCCACAAATATATGAAGCAAACATGGTAGATTCTAAGGGAGAAATAGTTCTACAATAGTTGGAGACTTCATACCCCACTTTTAATAATTCATAGAACATTTAGACAGAAGATCAATAAAGAAATAGAGAACTTGAAAACACTATAGACCAACTAGACCTAAAACAGACATTACTAGAACACTCCACCCAAATGTAACAGAATATACATTGTTCTCAATGCACATGGAACATTCAGCAGGATAAACCGTATGTTAGGTCACAAAACAAGTCTCAGATTTAAAAATATTGAAATCCTACAAAGTATCTTCTTTGAGCACAGTGGCATGATGCTAGAAATCAATAAGAGAAGGAAAACTGGAAAATTCACAAATACGTGGAAATTTAAAAACACACTTAAACCAATAAGTCAAAGAAGAAATCACAAGAGAAATTAGGAAATACTTAGAGATAATGAAAACAAAAGCACACCATACCAAAACTTACAGGATGCAGCAAAGGCAGTGCTCCTTGGGAAATTTATCTCAGTAAAAGAAGATCTCAAATCAACAACCTAGCTTTATAGAAAAAGAAAGCAAACTAAACTCAAAGCCTGTGAAAGGAAGGAAACAATAAAGATTAGAGTGGAGATAAACAAAATAGAGAATGGAGAAAAGCCAGAAAATCAATGCAACCAAAAGGCTTTTTTTTTTAATTTATAAATTCTTTCATGTGCTGGAGAACAACAGAAGCCCTTTCCTTTGGGAGGCTTCCGGTCCTAAGCTCTGTGAAAATGCTTCCTTGATAATTTTTTCTCTGTTCTGTCTCTAGAATGCTTATTAGTCAGATGGCGGGTCTCCTCACTTACTCTATGTCTCTTCTTTTTTAAAAAAATCATTTTACCTGTTTTTCTATTCTATATAGAGTTTTTCAGAATTTTCTCCCAATCCTGTCAAATTTTTAATTTCAGTAATCATCTGTTTAATTTCTGAGAGCTTTGGAAAGATTGCTTTTCAATGTTTATGGATGTCATTCTTTTGACACATCCCTTTGTCAAATGTTAAAGTTCTTAGGTTGTTTTGTGTTCCCTGAATTCTCCTTCCTCTGGAATTGTTTCTTCCATTTATTTTGTCTTTGTCTTTTATGTTGCATGATTTTTTCAACTCTGGTGACCCTTGCTTGGCTCTTCTCATCTAAGACTAAGGCAATGGGAAGCTATTTATGAAACTGTTCTTGTGGGAAGTTTGTTAACTGGTAGGCTTCACTTTGGGATATTGAGTAGGGAACCAACTAGCATGCTGGGGGATTCCTAGGGGCCAGATGAAGGATTCTTTTCTTTGGGATCGTTTCATTTCTTTAGAGAAGACCCTCTATCTTTTTTGCCTGGGGAGTTGATGCCTAGTTGTCAGGCTTTCTTCTTGCCAACATAGGGGTGCTAACTCTTCTGTCTACAGACTTTCAATGAATCCTTCTCTTGACCAGTCCCACATCTCACTAAAGCCCTGTGCCATATCTGGGTTTCTGCACCCAGAGCACCTTCAGTCTCTGGTGCTGGTAGTCTTCTCCCTTGGCTACATACCCAGGTTCTTTTTTGTTTTTTGTTTTCTAAGCAGTCATGCAATTATTGAGCAGATGACCACTGGACTAAATGGAAGATGGTTTGCCAGCACCAGCAACAACACTAGTCTTGAGGCTGAGAACAGATGACAAGTCCTCTTAAGGCTGGATCTTGATTCCCTGCCCTAGGCTGACCCACTTAATCTGAAAAGAATTTGCAACATGTAAATATTTTAGGATTATAGCCATCTGGATACACACTTAAATTAAAAGTAGTTTGGTAACCATTATTTTAGTTCTGAAGAGCCACTTAAGAACATCACATGTTGTTTTGTTCAAATGCCATGGTCATTTTAGCTAAAAAGCTTTTCTTTCAGAGCTTCCTCTCTTCACAACAGTAGAGCTCAGGCAGTGAATTAAGCGGTCTAGGGTTTGATGAAACTGTGGCTAATTTCTGGTCCCAATCTGGAATTTAAAACAAATTAATGATTTATTTTAAGATTACTCACTCCTAAATTTTAACACATTGTCCTTTCAACAACAATTGTGTGCAACAACAAGCTAATTTATGAGATTTAAGACAAAGGAATATATTTTTTAAATGTGCAAATAAAGGGCTTAGTCAAAATGTTATTTCTGTGGTTCAATCTCCGATGCAGAGGCAAATTATTGAATTATGCCAAGATGTAAGGAAAATGAAATAAATCACAAATTTGCATTCTAGATATCCAAACTCTTTAAGTCCTACATTATAAACAGGCCACTTTGTATCATCTTCGTATCAAACTGCAATTGTTACCATCCCGAAATTCACACCCGCTGGATTTCCTCCGACCTTACCTGCAGATCTCGTAGGTAATCGAGAATCCCTAACAGCTCTGCTTATCTAAAGGTAAGGGTTCAAGGAAGGCTGGGGTCGCTGGGGTCGAGCACATCAGTCGTGCATCTGCTCTTACAGAACCAAGCCACAGGGTCCCCATGATAGCAGTGTAAACAAACTCTCGTATGTTCAGTGCTGCGCCCTGTGTTAGGTGTCTTTTCACGTTAACTCTAATATTCACAGTAACCTTCAGAGGCCCACTGATATCACCAGCGGCAAGAGCTTAGTTAACTAGCCCAAGCTTACAGGACTTGTGAGATGAGGAGCCCACATCTGACCCAGGCTTCTCAGGCCCCAAAGTCCCTAATCATTTCACTGTTCGATTCCACCTTCCACGGCATTTCAACAGCATTGAAAGAAATAAACATTTCATCATATTAAGAATGGATAACATTTTATTAACCCAGGTAGTATGATTAGAAATGCCATCTCTGGAGGATTTTTTAAAATCTAATTTAGTTTAGTGTGATCCTGTCTGTAGTTAGTAACCATATAACTTCTCAAGGCTTATTAAAAGGAGTTAAATAGCAACTCTGACCGTCTTGAGTATTGCATTGTATTCCAGGGAAATATATTAAAGTAGTTTAGAAGCATGAGGAATCCTAGTCAACAGCCTTTGTGATCCTTGTTGTAGGAGTTACAACAGAGCTTGAATTATATACGCATTTAACCAGGAAATTCAATAAACGTTCTGAGAACACACAACAAACTTTTTGAGAGTTTCCTTCTGTCATTCCGCTCAGTGAGTATATACGCGGACCGTGGATGCTATCAAGCCCGAAATATGCTATCCAAGTCTGGGGTTGAGGAGGACTCAGGAAAGAATGTGTGAAATGATTTTTTGGATTTCCTTACCATTTGACAAAGTGAAATTATTGTTCAAGTGGATTTGTGGTGGTGATTTCTTTGAAAGTCATCGTTGAAAAATAAAATGAAGAATTAATTGAGAACCACAGAGAAAACATAACCAACTTGCTGCAGAATCCCACGTATTTCAAATACTTTAATTATTTAACATCATTTAATATTATCACTTTGAAGAGTTTGAGATTTTCAAGCATAACTTTGATTACACGTGATTATTACCTTATGCACTACTTTTAGAATTTATATCTCAGTATAAGATGCAACTCCATTGTATTAGGTTTTTAAAAAAATATTTACAATGGCACATGTTTACTCTTGATCAATAATTAATAGCTAACTTTTTGAAGGTTTATTAATGTTATGTACGGGCACGATTCTAAATCCTTTTTATGGCTATCTCAATTCTATTAGGAAGCTCCCATTTTCATCCCTTTTGCAGATGAGAAAACTCAAGGTCAGAGAGGCTCGGGGTCACACTGCTACTGAAAGCATATATTTCACTTTGGAAAAATGAGTTCTTTGAATTATTTGGCCCCTTATATATATATAAGGGTAGCTCTCATCTGATGGGCCCTCTCATCCTCCCAGGCTAGGAGTTCTCCACTGTGTCTTGCACACCGTCAGTGCTTAATAAATGTTTCCTAAACAAACAAATGAACTCCTATGTGCTGAGAAAGAATTTCTTAAGCAATAGTCGTGATCTATCATTATCTATATTTAATCTATTCTTCGACAATTCCCAAATAAGAAATAAGAACTGAACAAGAAATGCAAATCATTGCTAATCTAGGCATATGCTCTGCCCTTATAATCTAATCACAAAGACTGGTCAAATGGTTAAGATAAAAAGCCTACACAGGACCGGCCTGGAGGCATGGTGGTTAAGTTCGGGCACTCTGCTTCGGTGACCAGGAGTTCATGGGTTCAGATACTGGGCACAGACCTACACACCACTCACCAAGCCATGCTGTGGCAGTGTCCCATATATAAAATAGAGGAAGATGGGCACAGATGTTAGCTCAGGGCCGCCACAGCATGGCTTGATGAGAGGTGTTGTAGGCCTGTGCCCAGGATCTGAACCCACAAACCCTGGGCTGCCAAAGTGGAGCCTGCAAAATTAACCACTACACCACTGGGCCACCCTCCAGAGTCAGTCTCTTGATTTAAACAAATGCATGATTCAGTCTCAGCTCTTTTCTCCATCAGGGCTCAGATTTGTAACATCTCTCAGTTAGGTCTCTTGCAGACCAGCTTTTTGCCTGCCTGATTGTTGTTTACGACATAATCGCCACGTAAGTATCTCTCAGATCCACCTAATATTCTCTCTACTGCTACCACCCATCATCAGTTGCCTAAATCACAGGTTCGGAAACTTGGCTGCACAATGGAATTATCTGGGGAGTTTTAAAAATTATCATTCCTGGTACCCACCCCCCGGGGAGGTGAGTCTGATTTAATTGCACTGGGTATATCCTGGGCACGTGGATTTTTAAAGAGGTATAGCTGAGGTTAAGGCTCTCTAGCCTAACACTGCAATTGCCTCCTGACTCCTACATATTCAACCTCGGCCCCACTCTACTCCCTTCCTGCCTCCTTTTCTTTCTCCAGTTAGAGTAATCCTTTCAAAATGCAACTTTAATCATGTCACCTCCACCCTCCTTAAAACTTTTCAGTAGTTTCCCTTTCATCTCAGACTAGAGCCCCCAAACCTGAAAACGACCTGTGAAGCCCTCTAATTCTGGCCTTGTCATCTCTGCAGCCACACCCTGCTCTGCCCCTCTTGATCTCTTCTTTTTTCTCTTGTTTATTTATTTTATTGAACTTTTTACCTTGAAAAAATTTCAGACCCCAGAAAAATTACAAGAATACTACAGTGAACTTCTAGATTTTGCCACATTTCTTTCTATATATAATAAGTATAGTTATAATTTACTAATATGCGCAATGTTTTTTATTCTTTTCATCTTTAAAAATTTTATTGAGGTCATATAGTTTATAACATTGTGAAATTTCAGTTGTACTTTATTACTTGTCAGTCACCATACATATGTGCCCCTTTACCCCTTATGCCCACTCCCAATCCCCTTCTCCTCTGGTAACAACTAATCTGTTCTCTGTATCCCTGTGTTTGTTTATCTTCCACATTTGAGTGAAATCATATGGTGTTTGACTCTGTTTGGCTTATTTCACTTAACATAATACCCTCAAGGTCCATCCGTGTTGCTGCAAATGAACGATTTTGCTTTTTTTATGGCTGAGTAGTATTCCATTGTATATATATATATACCACATCTTTATCCATTCAGCAGTGGATGGGCACTTGGGTTGCTTCCACATCTTGGCTATAGAGAAGAATGCTGCAATGAACATAGGGGTGCATAAGTCTCTGTGAATTGTTGATTTCAAGTTCTTTGGATAAATACCCAGTAACGGGATAGCTGGGTCATATGGTATTTCTGTTTAAAATGATTTGAGAAATCTCCATATTGTTTTCCATAGTGGCGCTGCACCATTTTGCATTCCCACCGGCAATGTGTGAGGGTTTCCTTTTCTCTACACCCTTTCCAACATTTGTTGTATTTGTCTTGGTGATTATAGGCATTCTAACAGGTGTAAGGTGATATCTTAGTGTAGTTTTGATTGCATTTTCCTGATGATTGGTGATGTTGAACATCTTTGCATGTGCCTGTGAGCCATCTGTATATGTTCTTTGAAAAAATATCTGTTCATATCTTCTGCCCATTTTTTGATTGGGTTGTTTGTTTTTTTGTTGTTGAGTTGTATAAGTTCTTTATATATTTTGGAAATTAACCCCTTGTTGGATATATGATTTTCAAATATTTCCTCCCAGTTGGTGGGTTGTCTTTTTGTTTTGTTCCTGGTTTCCTTGGTCCTGCAGAAGCTTTTAGTCTGATGAAGTCCCATTTGTTTATTTTTTCTTTTGTTTCCCTTGCCCAAGTAGACAGGGCATTTGAAAAGATCCTTCTATATCCTTCTAAGACTCATGTCAAACTGTGGACTGCCTGTATTTTCTTCTAGGAGTTTTATGGTTTCAGGTCTTACCTTCAAGTCTTTCATCCATTTTGAGTTAATTTTTATATATGGTGAAAGACAATGGTCTACCTTCGTTCTTTTGCATGTGGCTGTCTAGGTTTCCCAACACCATTTATTGAAGGAAATTTCCCTTCTCCAGTGTATGTTCTTGGCTCTTTTGTTGAAGATTAGCTATCCATAGATATGTGGTTTTATTTCTGGGCTTTCAATTCTGTTCCATTGATCTGTGCACCTGTTTTTGTACCAGTACCATGCTGGTTTGATTACTATAGTTTTGTAGTATGTTTTGAAGTCAGGGATTGTGATGCCTCTAGCTTTGTTCTTTTTTTCTCAGGATTGCTTTAGCTCTTTGGGGTCTTTTGTTGCCCCATATGAATTTTAGGATTCTTTGTTCTATTTCTATGGAGAATGTCATTGGGATTCTGATTGGGATTGTACTGAATCTGTAGATTGCTTTAGGTAGTATGGACATTTTAACTATGTTTATTCTTCCAATCCATGTGCATGGAATAACTTTCCATTTCTTTATGTCATTATCAATTTCTTTCAATAATGTCTTATAGTTTTCAGTGTATAGGTCTTTCACATCCCTTGTTAAATTTATTCCTGGATATTTTATTCTTTTTGTTACAATCGTAAATGAGATTGTATTTTTGAGTTCTCTTTCTGTTAATTTGTTGTTAGAGTACAGAAATGCAACTGGTTTTTGTAAGTTGATTTAGTACACTGCAACTTTGCAACAGTTGTTACTTCTAATAGTTTTCCGATGGATTCTTCAGGATTTTCTATATATAGAATGATGTCCTCTGCAAACAGTGAGAGTTTCATTTCTTCATTTGCAATTTGGATAACTTTTATTTCTTTTTCTTTCCTAATTACTCTCACCAAAGCCTACAGTACTATGTTGAAGAAGAGTAGTGACAGTGGGCATCCTTGTCTTGTTCCTGTTCTCAGTGGGATGGCTTTCAGTTTTTTCCCCATTGAGTATGATGTTGGCAGTGGGTCTGTCATATACGGCCTTTATTATGTGGAGGTATTTTCCTTCTATACCCATTTTATTGAGAGTTTTTATCATGAACAGATGTTGGATCTTGTCAAATTCTTTCTCTGCATCTATGGAGATGATCATATGGTTTTTGTTTCTCCTTTTGTTAATATGGTGTATCACATTGACTGATTTGTGAGTTTTGAACCATCCCTGTGTCCCTGGTATGAATCCCACCTGATCATGGTGTATGATCCTTTTAATGTATTGCTGTATTCAGTTTGCCAATATTTTGTTGAGGATTTTTGCATCTATGTTCATCAGCAATATTGGCCTAAATTTTCCTTCTTTGTGTTGTCTTTGTCTGGCTTTGGGATCAGGATGATGTTGGCCTTGTAAAATGTGTTAGGAAGTGTTCTGTCTTCTTCAATTTTTTGGAAGAGTTTGTGAAGGATAGGTATTAAATCTTCTTTGAATGTTTGGTAGAATTCTCCAGAGAAGCCGTCTGGTCCTGAACTTTTATTTTTTGATTACTCTTTCAATCTCTTTACTTGTGATTGGTCTAATCAGATTCTCTATTTCTTCTTGATTCAGTTTTGGGGGTTGTATGAGTCTAAGAATTTTTCCATTTCTTCTAGATTGTCCAATTTGTTGGCACATATTTTTCATAGTATTCTCTTATAATCCTTTGTGTTTCTGTGGTGTCTGTTGTAGTTTCTCCTCTCTCATTTCTAATTTTATTTATTTGAGCCTTCTCTCTTTTTTTCTTAGTGACTCTGGCTAAGTGTTTGTCACTTTTATCTTCTTAAAGAACTAGGTCTTAGTTCCATTGATCCTTTCTACTAGTTTTTTGTTTGTTTGTTTCAATTTCATTTATTTCTGCTCTAATTTTTATTATTTCCCTTCTTCTGCTGACTTTGGGCTTTGTTCTGGGCCTGTATTGCTATGATTTTTCATCTTAGGACTGCTTTTGCTGCATCCCATATGAGTTGGTATGGTGTATTTTCCTTTTCATTTGTCTCCAGATATTTTCTGATTCCTCCTTTAGTTTCTTCCCCATCTGACTGGGTCATTCCTTTGACTCTGATCCTACAATGACTCTGACTGTCCAAACTCAACTTTCCAAACTCCTTCAACTCCAACACTCTATCCTACTCTGCCAGTCCTCATTTTAATTCCACTTCCTCCTTCTACCAGTCAGGCCAGCATCCTCATCACAGGGCTCCTCCCTGCTTGGCCACCCACCTCAAACCTCAGCCTCCTTCTTCCCATCCACTGCCCCTAGTTGCAGTGTCCCCATCTGTGGTGTCCCCTTGTTTCTTCTCCACCATTCAAATCCTATCCATCAAGACTCAGCTCAGTTCCCCATTGATGCCTCCTGTTTTCCCACTCTTCTGAAGCCCAGTGATCTCATCTTTCAACTTCTGCTGCTCTGCTTGTTCATAATCATTCTCTGATAGGTTGGTTGCTGCCTCGTCTGCCCAATTAGATCGTGAGCTCCCTGCAGCTGAGATGATAGCCTGGACTTCCCTTCATCTCCCTCGTGGCACCTTGTTCAATGCTAGGAACATAGCAGATGGTAAATCTTGAATTCCTTTGCTAAACATTCACTTGGTTCTACAGATTTGGAAAGAATTAAGAATTGTCTTCTAAAATAAGCAAGGGGGAAAAATCTTTTGTGTCTATCTAACAAAATTTCCTCATAGTAGAGGAATTGCAAAGAAGGTCCTGTTTGCAACCACTTTGGAAACTTGAGGCCCCCTAAATTCCCTCCTACAAAGGAGACATTTCATACACAGTCAGCTTGATTCAGCCTTGAAAGGACAAGCTGCTCAGCCAGTTCTGTGGGGACAGGGGCCCAGTGACCCTCCCTGCTCACCTCTTCTTTCCAATTGCTCCTCAACTCCTGGCAGCTCCTATTCCCCCAGGCCTCACACATCCTTCAGCCCTAACATATGCCCTACCCTGCCCTGGCTCCTTTTAACATAATCCCCCTAAGGCCCCTATGAGACCCCAAATCCTACAAGCCTACACTTTCTCCCAGTGCCTCCTTCCTTGAATGACCTAATCTCGGCCACCAGCCTCCTCTCCACTCCCTCAGTTTTCTGCCCTCTCAGGCTCCAACCTTCTCTCATCTCCTAGAACCCAGCTTTGCCCTGCTTGTAACCTCTTATCCCAAACCCCTCCTGTCAATCTCTGGCCTCCATGACAGCTTCATCTGTTGCCCCCCATCCCTGGCTCAGCCTTCCCAAGATCTGCCTGGTCCTGGATGGTTCCCACCCCACTGACTGCAGTCATTTGCTGTTCCCTTGGAACCTGAGTCCCAGCCCTGCCTGGTATTCCATCTGGTCTGCAGCCCTTCTCTCAGGAGAAAAGGAGGAAGGGCAGGTCCTTCCTACACCACACCCACTGCACCCCACCATCCTTCTACTAGTTTTCTTATTTTTTTAAACAAAAAGAAAATGACTTACTTTAAGGAAAACTATTAAATAAATAGCAGTACAGTGACAGGACAGGAGAGCTTAAAGGCCAGGCACAGAGCTTGGCTGCCTTCTGTGTGTGAAAGGGCCTGGGTCTAAATTCTGCTTCTCCAACCTACTGCAGTATGATGTGAGGCGAGTTAATTAACTGCTTCTGCAACTTGGTCTCCTCTACTGTGAAATGGGGAAATAATATCACTTACTTCAGAGAACTGTTATGAGGACAAAATGTGTGCCTGCCACAGTGTGAGAGCCCCAGGAATAGCATGGTTTACTCATTTAGAAAGTCTGTCAGTGAAGTGATTCATTCAATGTACTAAAATTCAAAGCATCAATGACTACAGGAAGGTAATGTCTAAATTGATGTCCATGTGTCTACCCCCAGGGTCCCATCTGTGTGGGAGCCTTGGTCCCCCAGTATTCTCACACATGCTGCAGCATAGAGAGATAGAGAGATACTACACAGGGAATTTAGAATTTTTGAAACATGACTCCAAATGTCAAATAATTGTCACAAAACCATTTAAAATAAGAGAATGAGAAAGAAGTTCCCTCAATAGTATGTTTAGGCACAATAACAAATTTGTTGAGTGACAAGGGGCTCAGTAAGGAGTGGTCAGACTTGAGCCTGCTTCTTAGCAAGGACATTTATGTGTTTTCTTCCTTGAAGTTCTATATGGAAAGGTAGGAAAGGAGGAGAAGAAGAAGCAGCCCTGGGAGCTGCCTTCTAAGCTCTTCCTGCACCTGGTCACACGTGCATACCCCTCCCCTGAATTTGACTGGTCCCAGATATGCTCTCTGAGACAGCAAGCCCATGGGAGGTGCTCATCTGTTGCCCAGGCGAGGCTGATCTCAGAGAGTAAAAGCAGTTGACCTGACTTACCCATCTTGTAAAAGGGCAGAGAATAGTCTCTTTGGTACGTGGTTTCTTTATACCATGGTTCAACAGGCTTTGAACGTCTTTGAAAACAAATATATCGAATGAGAGTTTGTTGATCTAGTTGAGGTTGATACTGACTTGTTCTCTTGGGTGGAATTGCCAAGTCTATGAGAGGTCTAAATGAAAATAGAAACAGCGTACTGAAAACCCAGTAGAAAAAAAGCATTTCATTTTCTCATCAGTTGAAATCCCTCCCCTAGAAGTGGCTAGGAGGCTAAAATATAGTATTGGCAAGACTCCATAGCTCAAAGGCCAGCCCTAGCACAGCTGTCAGTGGGTGGTTCAGGGACCCCAGTCCTCTGCTCTTCCTTTTAGCATCACTCCTCCCAAGTCACAAGTTGCAGAAGGTGACCTACATCGAAACTTCCACTGGATCTTCTCACATATGGCTACTTCCCATACTCCAGATCCTCCTGATGCCCTTCCCCATTGTAATTTTTCTATGGATGTTTGGTTCCCCCAACGAACCAATGCTTCCTTTTGACCAGACTAACCATTATGGTGCATAATGATGTTTGATGAACTTGAAGTCAGTTATAACCTTCCTGCACCTCTACTCAGGTGAGTACCCTTTGAAAGTAAAAGTAAAGAAGAATCAAAATGTAATGGTGAAATTTTCTTACACTTGAGGGAGTATACATTCACTGGTGCAATTTGTTTGAGAACACTTTGGTGATAGGTATTAATACCTTTAAAATGTGCATATATTTTGTCTCAGCAGCTCCAGAAATTAGCAATGTCAACAAAGACTTAGCTGTAAGAATGATCATCAAAGTATTTCTATGATAAGAAAAAAATTGGAAACAATTTTCATGTGAAAATATGGAATTATTAGGCAATGATACAGATGTGTACAGAAATACCATGCCACAAGCGATGCTGTGGAATTATAATTTTTGAGATGGAAAAAGGTCCATGATATATTATTAAGTTTAAACAAAAATTTCACTTGAATTGTACACTTTAAATTGATTAATTGTGTGCTTTGTGAGTTATCTCAATACAATTGTTATAGAAAAAAGATATCAGTCAACAAAATATTAGCAAACTGAATTCAACAATATATTAAAAGGATCATACACCATGATCAAGTGGGATTTATTCCAGGAATGCAAGGATGGCTCAACATCCACAAATCAATCAATGTGATACACCACATTAATAAAGTGAAGGACAAAATCATATGATCATCTTAGCAGATGCAGAAAAAGCATTTGACAAAATTCAACATCCAATCATGATAAAAACTCTCAACAAAGCTGATATAGAAGGAATGTACCTCAACGTAGTAAAGGCCGTATATGACAAACCCATAATTAACATCATATTCAATGATGAAAAGCTGAAAGCTTTTCCTCTAAGATCAAGAACAAGGGCACCCACTCCACCTCTTTCTTTCAACACAGTATTGGAAGTCCTCGCCTGAGCAATTAGCCAATAAAAATAAATAAAAGACATCCAAATAGGAAAGGAAGAAGTAAAATTGTCACTATTTGCAGATGACATGATATTATATATAGAAAACCCTAAATACTCCACCAAAAAGCTGTTAGAACTAATCAATGAATTCAGTAAAGTTGCAGGATACAAAATCAATATACAAAAATCTATTGTGTTTCTATACACTAACAATGAACTATCAGAAAGAGAAATTGAGAAAACAATTCCATTTACAGTTGCATCAAAAGGAATAAAATACTTAGGAGTAAATTTAACCAAAGAGGTGAGAGACTTCTATATTGAAAACAACAAGACATTGATGAAACAAATTGAAGAAGATACAAATAAATGGAAAGATATTTCATGCTCACGGATTGGAAGAATTACTATTGTTAAAATGTCCATGCTATCGAGGGAAGATCCAAGATGGCGGTGTGAGTAGTCTTCTTCGTCTCTCCCCCTTTGAATCTCCAACTAATTGGACATTCATTGCTTAACAAAGGATATCCATATAGCATCTCAGGACGCCTGAGAGACCCACACTGCTATACATCGGAAGGCAGACGGACTTCCCTCCGGGAGGAGGTGGAGATAGGTGAAAACTCTCCGATCCCGACCCCGAGAAGCCTAGTACCTGCAAGCGGCTTTCTTCCAGCGGATGCCCCCAGAACATCGACACACACCTAGGGCAGGAGGGAGCGCACACCAGAGGAGCGATGGTGGAAACAGGTGACCAGAGCCCTACCTAAGCCCCCCACAATTACACCTAAGCCCAGAGGGAAACTCCAGAGTTACACACCTGAGTCTGCGGGGAAAACGTCTACCCGCCATTAGTGGGGAGGCCCCACCTAGCATACACAATGCCGGGAGGGGCCCGGAGAGAATCACAAACGGTGCGGCAGCCCACCAGCTGCCACTGCCAGCCCCACTGACTGCCAGGCAGGGCTCAGGACTACCGGAGACCTCCTGGGAGAGGACTGGGGCTGGGTGGAGCTCCAGCGGCCAGCTCCGTGGCCCAGGGGGGAAGCTCCGGAGTTCCACCCGGGCAGCAGACAAAGTCTCTGCCTGCCATTAGCGGAGAGGCCCCGCCCAGCATCCACAATGCCGGGAGGGTCCCGGAGAGAATCCCAAACGGGGCAGCGGCCCACCAGCTGCCGCTGCCAGACCCACTGACTGTGGCTATCGTGGCTTGGGGCTCAGGGCTAACGGAGATCTCCTGGGAGAGGACTGGGGCTGGGTGGAGCTCCAGAGGCCAGCTCCGTGGCCTGGGGGGGATACTCCAGAGTTCTGCCCTGGCAGCAGGCAAAGTCTCTACCTGCCATTAGTGGAGAGGCGCCGCCCAGCATCCACATCACCGGGAGGATCTCGGAGAGGAGAATACCAGGCAGGGCAGCAGCCGGCCAGCTGCCACTGAACTCAAGGTCTCCGGCTATCCCCCAGACAGGGCAAGGGGCTCCCAGAGATCTTGGGGGAGAGGACTGGGGCTGGGTGGAGTTCCAGCAGCCCGGCTCTGTAACCCAGGGGGAAACTCTACAGTCTTACAGCAGCCTCAGTGAAAGCCTCTGCACAGCACTAGTAGAGAGCATCCATCCGGCAGCCACAAGGCTGGAAGACCCTGGGACAAAAGTAGCATAGCTAGGTGAGCTAACCACAGACTGCAGAAGATCCCAATAGCTCTTCTGTGACCCATAGTGGACAAGTGAGATTTTGTGGGCGCCGACAGTGACGGAGCTGCAAATATAAGTGATCCTGCCCCTGGCCACTGGAAAAGCCCATAACACCGTTGCAGACCCCAAGGAGGGAGCACGTCTAGGTGGTCTGCAACAGTAGGCACCAGTAGCCTGAAGCCCCCCCTGTGACGGCCTCCACAGCTGAAGAGGGAACCGACAGGACCACTGTGACTACGAGAAGGGGCCCAGGCCCAGTTAGCAACAGCTGATAGGGTTCCTGGTTGGTGCAGCATAAACAGCTGCTCCCCCACCACACCAGTAGAAACAAGTGGAAGCAGTAACTAAACTCTATCTCTATGCGGAGGCACAAATCTACAACATCAAGCAATATGAAAAAATATATTAAATCTCCAGAACAGAAGGAAAATAACAAATACACAGAAAACAATCCCAAAGAAAATGAAATATATAACCTAAATGATGATGACTTCAAAACAGCCATCATTAAAAAACTCAATGAGTTAAAAGAGAATTCAGATAGACAACTCAACGAGTTCAGGAGCTATGTCACAAAAGAGTTTGATACTATAAAGAAGAACCAAACAGAAATACTGGAAATGAAGAACACAATAGAGGAGATTAAGAAAAATCTAAACGCACTGAACAGTAGGGCCGATAATATGGAGGAAAGAATTAGCAATTTGGAAGACAGGAATATAGAAATGCTTCAGGCAGAGGAGGAGAGAGAAGTAAGACTAAAAAGAAATGAAGAAACTCTCCGAGAATTATCAGACACAATTAGGAGATGCAACATAAGGATTATAGGTATACCAGAGGGAGAGGAGAGGGAGAAGGGGGCAGAAAGCCTATTCAAAGAAATAATGGCTGAGAACTTTCCAAACCTGGTGAGAGAGATGGAACTTCATGTGACAGAAGCCAATAGATCTCCAAACTTTATCAATGCAAGAAGACCAACCCCACGACATATAGTAGTGAAGCTAGCAAAAGTCAATGACAAGGAGAAAATACTAAGGGCAGCCAGGCAGAAGAAAATAACCTACAAAGGAACCCCCATAAGGCTATCAGCAGATTTCTCAGCAGAAACTTTACAGGCTAGAAGAGAGTGGAATGATATATTCAAAAATCTGAAGGACAAAAACCTACAGCCGAGAATTCTCTACCCAGCGAAAATATCCTTCAAATACGATGGAGAAATAAAAACTTTCCCAGATAAACAAAAATTAAGGGAGTTCATTGCCACAAAACCTCCTCTTCAGGAAATGCTCAGGAAAACCCTCATTCCTGAAAAATCAAAAAAAGGAAAGGGGCTACAAAACCAAGAGCAAAGGAGATAAGTAGAAGGACAATGACAGAGAGTAGCAGCTCTCCATCAGAACAGATTAAACCATGGGAAGAGAAACAAAGGAAATTGAAGAAAACCAGAAAACAAGACATAAAATGGCAGCGGTAGGCCCCCACATTTCAACAATCACTCTAAATGTAAATGGATTGAACTCTCCAACCAAAAGACACAGAGTGGCAGGATGGATCAAAGAACAAGACCCAACAATATGCTGTCTCCAGGAAACACACCTCAGCCCCAAAGACAAACACAGACTCAGAGTGAAGGGATGGAGGACAATACTCCAAGCTAATAATGAACAAAAGAAAGCAGGTGTCGCTATACTAATATCAGACAAGGTAGATTTCAAAGCAAAACAGATAAAGAAAGATAAAGAGGGACAGTATATAATGATAAAAGGGACTCTCCACCAAGAAGACATAACACTTATAAATATATATGCACCCAAGACAGGAGCACCAAAATTTGTAAAGCAACTCTTAACAGAACTAAAAGAAGACATCAACAACAATACAATAATAGTAGGGGACCTCAACACACCATTAACACCAATGGACAGAACATCCAGACAGAAAATCAACAAGGAAATAATAGAATTAAATGAAAAATTAGACCAGATGGACTTAATATATATAGAGAACACTTCATCCAAAAACAGCAGGTTACACATTCTTCTCAAGTGCACATGGAACATTCTCAAGGATTGACCATATTTTGGGAAACAAAGCAAGCATCAATAAATACAAGAGAGTTGAAATAATATCAAGCATCTTTTCTGATCATAATGCTATGAAACTAGAAATCAACTACAAGAAAAAAGCAGAGAAAGGTGCAAAAATGTGGAGACTAAACAACACACTTCTGAACAAACAATGGATTATTGAAGAAACTAAAGAAGAAATCAAATATTATTTGGAGACAAATGAAAATGAGAACACGACATACCAAATCATTTGGGATGCAGCAAAAGCAGTCCTAAGAGGGAAATTCATTGCAATACGGGCTCACCTCACTAAACAAGAAAAAGCTCACATAAGCAACCTCCAACGACACCTAACAGAATTAGAAAAAGAAGAACAAACAAAGCCCAGAGTCAGTAGAAGGAGGGAAATAATAAAAATAAGAGCAGAAATAAACGATATTGAAACAAAAAAGACAGTAGAAAGGATCAACGAAACAAAGAGTTGGTTCTTCGAAAAAATTAACAAAATCGACAAACCCTCAGCTAGACTCACCAAGAAAAGAAGAGCAAAATATCAAATAAATAAAATTAGCAATGAGAGAGGAGAAATCACAACAGATACCAATGAAATACAAGGGATCATAAGAGAATACTATGAAAAACTATATGCCAACAAATTGAACAACCTAGAAGAAATGAACAAATTCCTAGACTCCTACAACCTCCCCAAACTGAATCAGGAAGAAATGGAGAATCTGAATAGGCCAAGCACAAGTAAAGAAATAGAAACAGTAATCAAAAACCTCCCCAAAAATAAGAGTCCAGGACCAGACGGCTTCTCTGGAGACTTCTACCAAACATTCAAAGAAGATTTAATACCTATCCTTCTCAAACTATTCCAGAAGATTGAGGAAGATGGAGTACTCCCTAACACATTCTATGAAGCCAACATCACTCTGATCCCCAAACCTGACAAGGACAACACAAAGAAGGAGAACTACAGGCCGATATCACTGATGAACATAGATGCAAAAATCCTCAACAAAATTCTGGCAAACCGAATACAGCAATACATCGAAAAGATTATACACCATGATCAAGTGGGATTTATACCAGGGACACAGGGATGGTTCAACATCCTCAAGTCAATCAACGTGATACACTACACTAACAAAATGAGAAACAAAAACCACATGATCATCTCAATAGATGCAGAGAAAGCATTTGACAAGATCCAACACCCATTTATGATAAAAACCCTCAATAAAATGGGTATAGAAGGAAAGTACCTCAACATAATAAAGGCCATATATGACAAACCCACAGCCAACATCATACTCAATGGACAAAACCTGAAAGCCATCCCTCTGAGGACAGGAACAAGATAAGGGTGCCCACTTTCACCCCTCCTATTCAACATAGTACTGGAGGTGTTGGCCAGAGCAATTCGGCAGGAAAAAGAAATAAAAGGAATCCAAAGAGGTAATGAAGAAGTAAAACTCTCGCTATTTTCAGACGACATGATCTTATATATAGAAAACCCCAAAGAATCCATAGAAAAACTATTAGAAACAATCAACAACTACAGCAAAGTAGCAGGGTATAAAATCAACATACATAAATCAGTAGCATTTCTATACACTAACAATGAACTAACAGAAAAAGAACTCAAGAACTCAATCCCGTTCACAATCGCTATGAAAAGAATAAAATAGCTTGGGATAAATTTAACCAAGGAAGTGAAAGATTTATACAATGAAAACTACAAGACTTTCTTGAAAGAAATTGATGACGACATAAAGAGATGGAAAGACATTCCATGCACATGGATTGGAAGAATAAACATAGTTAAAATGTCCATACTACCTAAAGCAATCTACAGATTCAATGCTATCCCAATCACAATCCCAAGGACATTCTTTACAGAAACTGAACAAAGAATTCCAAAATTCCTATGGGGCAACAAAAGACTGTGAATTGCTAAAGCAATCCAGAGTAAGAAAAACAAAGCTGGAGGCATCACAATCCCCGATTTCAAAACATACTACAAAGCTACAGTGATCAAAACAGCACGGTACTGGTACAAAAACAGGTGCACAGATCAATGGAACAGAATTGAAAGCCCAGAGATAAAACCACACATCTATGGAGAGCTAATCTTCGACAAAGGAGCGGAGGGCCTACGTTGGAGTAAAGAAAGTCACCTTAACAAATGGTGCTGGGAAAACTGGACAGCCACATGCAAAAGATTGAAAATTGACCATTCTTTTTCACCACACACCAAAATAAACTCAAAATGGATCAAAGACCTAAAGATTAGCCTGAAACAATAAGTCTTCTAGAAGAGAACATAGGCGGTACACTCTTTGACATCAGTTTCAAAAGAATCTTTTTGGACACTATAACTCCTCAGTTGAGGGAAACAATAGAAAGAATAAACAAATGGGACTTCATCAGACTAAAGAGCTTCTTCAAGGCAAGGGAAAACAGGATTGAAACAAAAAAACAGCCCACTAATTGGGAAAAAATATTTACAAGCCACTTATCCAACAAAGGGTTAATCTCCATAATATACAAAGAACTCACACAGCTTAACAACACAAAAACAAACAACCAGATCAAAAAATGGGCAGAGGACATGAACAGACATTTCTCCAAAGAAGATATAAGTATGGCCAATAGACACATGGGAAGATGTTCATCATCGCTAATCATCAGGGAAATGCAAAGCAAAACTACACTAAGGTATCACCTTACACACGTTAGATTGGCAAAAATATCCAAAACCAAGAGTGACAAATGTTGGAGATGTTGTGGAGAAAAAGGAACCCTCATACACGGTTGGTGGGAATGCAAACTAGTGCAGCCACTATGGAAAACAATATGGAGATTTCTCAAAAAGTTAAAAATAGAAACACCTTATGACCCAGCCATCCCACTACTGGGTATCTATCCTAAGAACCTGAAATCAGCAATCCCAAGAGTCCCTTGCACCCCTATGTTCATCGCAGCATTATTTACAATAGCCAAGACATGTAACCAACCTAAATGCCCAGAAACTGATGATGATTGGATAAACAAGATATGGTATATATACACAATGGAATACTACTCAGCCATAAAAAAGGACCAAATTGTTCCATTCGCATCAACATGGATGGACCTCGAGGGTATTATGTTAAGCAAAATAAGCCAGACAGAGAAAGACGAACTCTATATGACTCTACTCATAGGTGGAAGTTAACATATAGACAAGGAGAACTGATTGGTGGTTACCAGGGAAAAGGGGTGGGATGTGGGGGGTGGGCACAAAGGGGGAAGTGGTGTACCCACAACATGACTAACAATAATGTACAACTGAAATCTCACAAGGTTGTAATCTATCATAATCTTAATAAAAAAAAGTCCATGCTATCAAAGCAATATACATACTCAATGCAATCTCTATCAAAATTCCAATGGCATTTTCACAGAAATAGAACAAGCAATCCTAAAATTTGTATAGAACAACAAAAGACCCTGAATAGCCAAAGCAATCTTGAGAAAGAACAAAAAAGCTGGAGGTAGTGCACTCCCTGATTTCAAAGTATATTTCAAAGCTAGAGGTAATCAAAACAGTATGGTACTGGCACAGATCAATGGAGCAGAATAGTGAGCCCATAAATACACTCATGCATATATGGTCAATTAATTTATGACAAAGGAGCCAGAAATATACAATGGGAAAAAGATGGTCTCTTTAATAAACGGTGTTAGGAAAACTAGACAGACATATGTGAAAGAATGAAACTGGACCCCTACCTTATATCAGACACAAAAATTAACTCAAAAGGGGTTAAAGACTTGGATGTAAGACCTGAAACCATAAAACTTGTAGAAGAAAACATAGGTGGTAAGCTTCTTGACATCAGTTGTAGCAGTGATTTTATGGATTTGACACCAAAAGCAAAGGCAACAAAAGAAAAAATAAACAAATGGGACTACATCAAACCAAAAACCTCCTGCACAGCAAAGGAAACCACCAACAAAATGAGAAGGCAACCAACTGAATGGGAGAAGATTATTGCCAAACCTATATCTGATAAGGTGTTAATACCCAAAACATATAAAGAACTCATACAACTCAATAGCAAAAAACCCCCAAACATCCAATTAAAAAATGGACAGAGGATCTGAATAGACATTTTTTCCAAAGAAGATGGCCAATAGGCACATGAAAAGATATTCAATATCACTGATTATTGTGGAAATGCAAATCAAAACCCCAATGAGATATCACCACACACCTGTTAAATTGGCTATTATCAAAAAGACAAGGGATAACAAATATTGGTGAGGATATGAAGAAAAGGGAACCCTTTGCACCACTGGTGGGAACGTAAATTAGTGGAGCCACTATGGAAAACAGTATGGAGATTCCTCAAAAAATTACAATATGATCCAGCAATTCCACGGCTGGATATTTATCTGAAGGAAACAAAATTACTCTCTCAAAGAGATATATGCACCCCCATGATCATTGCAGCATTATTTACAATAGCCAAGACATGGAAACAACCTAACTATCCATTGACAGATGAATGGATAAAGAAGGTGTGTATGTATATACAATGGAATACCATTCAGCCACGAAAAAGAAGGAAATCTTGCCATTTGTGATAAAATGTGTGGACCTTGAGGGCGTTATGCTAAGTGAAATAAGTGAGACAGAGAAAGACAAATACTCTATGATCTCACTTATATGTGGGATCTAAAAAAACCAAACTCATAGAAACAAAGAACTGAATGGTGGTGGCCAGATGTGGGGTTGAGGGGTAGGGGAAATGGATGAAGGGAGTCAAAAGGTGAAAACTTCCAAAAGATAAATAAGTCTTGGGGATGTAACGTACTGCATGGTGACTATAGTTAACAACACTGTATTGTATATTTGAAAGGTGCTAAGAGAGTAGATCTTAAAAGTTCTTATCATAAGCAAAAAATATTTGTAATTATGTGAGGTGATGGTTGTTAACTGAACTTACTGTGGTGATCATTTTGCAATATATACATATATCAAATCATTGTGCTGTACGCCTTAAACTAGCACAATGTTATATGTCAACTACATCTTAATAAAATTAGGGAAAAAAGGTTTTCAAAATAGCACCCCATCCTATTTTGTGTAGGTCTGGAAGATTCTGCGTGATTATCTCTGGGTGATAATATTATGAGTAATTTTCCATTTTTTCTTTTTTGGTTATCAATGTCTTCTACATGTTCTAATAAACATGTGCGTTTTAAACTATCAAATAGATGAGATGAGCTGCTATAGATGTGAAAAATATTAAACGTCGGGGAGGTTTAGGAACATCTAAATCCAAACATTTAGTAGTAGGATGTAGTCTTTCTTGACTGTATTAATCACACTTAAATAAGGTGACTGAAACTGTTTAATCACAGTGGATTATGTTTACACACCTTGTGAAAAACGTGATTGTAATGCATCTTCTTTAGAGAGAGAGTGTGTGGCAGAAATAGAGTGGGTCTGCCTGAAGTTCAGAAAAAGCAAGAGCAAACATGAGACCGTGCGTGGGTGATGCAGGACTGGGAGAGAGGCTGCATGGGCAGAGGGGAGCTCTGTTGTGGATATGCATTGAGAAGCACCAAGAAATTCCCGCCCATCACTACTTGCTTACTAGTTACACGGTCCTGTAAAGTGGGTACCTCAAAGAGGGGAGCACTTCTTTCCCTACAAAAGCCTGCCTCTCAACGTCAATCGAAACATTAGCTGTCTCATGAACGCGTCAGTCTCTTGTGAGTCTAGGTTCTGTGTGACCATCGCTGTCAGTCTGGTCATTTCTGTGGCTTCTGAACCAGATCCTAGCGATTGTCCCTAGGTCTGCCCCTGCTGGACTGGCAGCCTGCTCTGCCTTTGTGTTGGGTGTTTCTACGGAAGCCGAATATTCTCCGTTTTCAAGGAATACATCAGTGTCTTTCTGAAGACGAGACTTTCGCTTTCAGGAGGGACTCTAACACTGACACCATCAAGTTGGTGGAGGGCTATATCTGGGGAGGATGAGCCATCACCTGTGAAGTTATATCCTGACTACAAAAGCTGAACTTAGAACTGGTCTGAAGCACTGCATCATCTCCTGGTTTGTTTGTTTGTTTGGCTCCTCTTTTCCTTCTTCTTATTCTTAACCAGAAGCTTAATAAATTCATTGATTGACATTCGCACTAAGTTTTCCCCTTAAGGCTAATCTTGCGCAGGCACAAGTGTTCTCAGAGTCAGGGGGAGTCGAGGTTCCTTTGCCTGAGCCATGTTGTGGTGGGAGGGCTGACATCTGGGTGCAAGGCACGGGGGCTGAAGGATTGCCGGAGCCACAGGACACATGTGAAGAGTGGAAATTTGTAATTTTACTGAAAAGGAAAGTGAGTCTCAGGAAGGTTAAGTTATTGGCCAAGTTGAAACTCTAAACTCACGGTGTTTCTTAAACTTCTTTGATGATTTAATAAAATTCTATACGTATTGCTGATTATAAAAGTAATATACGTTCATTAGAGAAAATCTGGAACATAGAGCAAAAGATAAAAAATAAAATACAAATACCAATCATCTCGCTATTCATAAGAAAACATTAACAGTTTGGTGTATTTCCCTCCAAACTTCTATCCATTAAATAATATTTATTATTATTGTTATCATTACAAATTGTGATTCCCATTTTTTTCACTTATTCTAACTTCAGTGACATTTTTGAAAATTAAAATTCTGGAAGGTGTCTCACCTGGGAGACCTCCTCACACTATAATCACGATGGACTCTTGCCAGCTGCCCAGGGTGATAGCCTCGGAGGTCTTGTCCTTGACGAGCAATGAATATACTAGTGGAGAATGTAAGGGATGAGAAAAGAGCAATTATTACGATTAGTTATTTGCAGAGGAACACCAGCTGTGGTATAAAAAAAAATATGTCCAGTCTTTGTCCCCAGTCCCCGGCATGGAGCTCATAAAACCCTTGGGATTTCTTGACAGGAATGTCTTTTGTTATCCACTTTTCAGGATTCATAAGGAAATATTTGACTTGTCAGGTATTAGTTTCAAAATATCAGGAAAAAAAAGAATAAGAGGATATATAAAACCAGTGAGGCAATGTTGACAATTGTTGAAACATGAGAATGAGTAAATGGTGGTCCTTAAACGATTTTTTTCGACTTTAAATAAGTTTACAAACGTTCACAATGGTTTTTTTGAAACTGTAATACTTAAGTATGTTGAAGCTAAAAATGAAGAAGCACTGTGATGTCAAAGAACAAGGTGCCTGTGAGCCCGTGGAGGACTCTCACCCTGCCTGGGAGGGCTCGTTCTGAAGCACAAACCCGAGCGGAAGAGGTGGAGAACGGGAGGAAGTGCTTCCGGGCGTGGAGGTGAGACGGGTGTGGACGGCTGACATACAGGGGCTTGGGGGAGACAGGCGAGGGCGTAGTGGTGGCCAGACTTCACACTTTGAAATACATCTTATTTTATAATAAACTCCTTTTCCTCTTAGATTATAGTTACAGCATTATATTGATATTTAAAGTTATGTGTAGGTGATTATGTTACAGATTTTATTTCAGAAAAGTAGTAGGGACATTACAAAGTATTTGTTACTAAAGAAAAGGGAGTCTAACAGGTTGAGAACCACTGATGTAGGTGACAGGGGATCTTTGTAGGATTTTTAAGAATATTGATGATGTAATGCAATTTTTATTCTAGAAAGATTTTCGCTGGTGGCGGTGTGGAAAACACATTTAAGGACAATCTAATTAGAAGCATAAAGACCGGTCAGGTGGTGGTTGCAGTAACTTGGGTGGGACATGGTGAAGCTCTGAACTATGTGGCGGCAACGTGGACGGAGAGGAGGGGACTGACTGAGGTGCTTTTGGAGAGAGGAGCGAGGGTAAAATAGAGGGAGTGCCCCAGCCAGGCTCAGGCTTTGGGCACGCTGCCATGCCCCAGGAGAGGCACACAGGGAGGGGACCACTGTAGAGACGGTGACCTCATAGAGTCTGTGATCTGTGGGGTCTTTTGGGACCCTCCACAGACTTTAAGCACTCAGTAGATGCCATAAAAATTCAGGAAGAATCATTAGAAAGTAGTACATAGTTTTGGATGAAGGAGCTCACCAAATATGTTTTGGATAATGAATGAAAACTTAAACTATGCCTCCAGTCCAACCAGCATTTATCGAAGACACATAACGTACCCCTCTCACTGCTAGGTTCTGCAGACGAAAAGCTAAGAGGAAGTCCTTGTCTTCAAAATGCTCTCGATGTGCTCAAACAGTGATGGGATAAAGGGTCAATCCCCACTGATCGGCACAGAGAGGGAGGGGCGTCCAGGGTTCGGGCAGGCAAATCGGATGGGGAAGAGATGCCAGCTGAGGGAATTCTAGGAGCCCAGACTTGAACAGAGTTGGATCAGAGTGGAGCGTGTGGGGGCCAGTGGAGATCTCGCTGTCAAACTAGTATGAAAGGCAAGCACTGTGAGCAGGGCGGGTCTGTCTGTCTATGCAAACAGGACCTCAGGGAGCTCTGATTTTCAGAAAACCACAGGCTGTCTGGGCTTGTCCTGTGGCTGGGATCATATGACTGCGCCGTGAAGAGTAAACAATAGTAAATAACAAATGACGTTTCTGAGTGATTGGGAATGGGAGACAGTTTTCTTAGGTGGCCGTCCAGTTTCTGAAGCACTGCCTTGAAAGATTATCCCAGGGCCATGTGACAGTCTGTTAAGATCCAGCTGGAGTTCCAGCATGACACTGGTTTTGCACGCTTGCTATGCGGCTCGCAGTAGGCTGTGTTTTGAACACGCACACAACAAAGGTCTGCTGAGTACAGGTGAAGAGCCTGAGCGCTGCTCCCTAGAAGCTGCCTGCAAAGCTGTTGGAGAGCCGAGAAGCCCTTCCCCAGCACCGGGGAACACGCCCTGCCAGCCGTCCCTTGCAAGTGTCTCTTGCCAGACAGAGTGGGAAAGCGTGTAAGCAGGTGATGCCGGAGGAGCTCCGGAGTGGAGAAGTGGAGAGGTTTGGGGAGTGAAAGGATGGCACACTTTGCCTCCGCACTTTGGGTAGACTTTCCAAACCCCCCCACGTGGCCTTCTCCTCAAACAGGAGAAAGCTCCCAATTAAGAGGTTAAAACACCAGTTGTTTGGGAGAGAATTTTAATCCCCTAACGGGCAATGCCTCGCCTGCTGTGTCAGTCAGAATTCCCAGAGGCTGCACGGTACTCCTCCTCTCCTGAGGGGAGTTGAATGGGGGGCAAAAACAGGTTAACAGCTAGGAAAGCGGCGCTGGCTCTGCAGACCCGGCCACTGTATTGACTCGGCTTCCACGATTCTTGAATCAGCTGCAAAAGGCCTTTCCCGCTCCTTGGGTGGGACCGGGAGACCAACTGTGGCCAGCCCCACTGTGCATTGCTCACCATCCCTGAGGTGTTCAGTCCAGACAAGAGCACACCTGCCCATGGGAGGGCAAGTGTAGCCGGAGCGGGATCTGGGCTTAGCCAAGCCAAAATTCCATGTGCACAGTGGGGGTTGTGCGTGTCTGTCCCTTGAGAGCCTGGCCCTGCAGCCTACGGTGGCACGTGTTCCCGTGACTAGCAACTCTGCTCTGTCTGCTTCGGGCCTCATGCTTTACAAGGTGTCTTTACAGAGGCATCCTCATCTAATTCTCACAGTCACCTCCCCAGGTAAATATTAACTCCTCGTTACAGAAGAGGAGACAGGCTCAGAGAGGCTACGTGGACTTTCTAACATCACCTGGCTAGTAAATGCCAGAGCCATGAGTCAAGCCCAGTTCTCTAAGCTCCACACTGCATCCAGATTCACGTGTGTGTATACACGATGGCTTTCTTCAGAAGAGTTCAGTGCTGTTTTGGTTTGAACTCTGTGATTCTCTCGCTTCCAGGCAGACAGGAAGTAGACGTTGTGTACCAAGAGAACAGGAAACGAAATAGACGCGGCAGTGTTAGCCGGAAGCTGCTTTCAATTCCATAAAACAAGCACTCGCTGCAGGCTCACACGTGTCCGCCATGTGCTATGGATACAGTGATGACAAGTACTGTCTTTCCACCCGGGAGTTCCTACCGTGGTAAGGAAAACCAGCTTTAGACAACTAACGAATCACCGACAGTCCGTGAGTGCTGTCCACTCAGGAAACTGAGGCTCAGGGGGAATCAGTAACTTAGTCAGGACGTGAACGGATAAGTACACAAGATGGGGGACAACCAGGCCCGTGCTCTCGTCTCCCAGACCCCCTGGCTCCACAGTGGCTCCTTAAGGAAGAGCGGAGCCTCAGTTCCTCATCAGTAAAGTAGGGGTGACACTATCGTCTCCACCCATTATTACATGGGCGTCCAGGAGACATCTGTGAACATATTTGGTGACTAAAACATCCCATCTGTGTTAGGTGTTGTCATCATTCTAGGATGCACTGACCCCACCGCTGCCTTTTGATCTCCCAGAGACGGCTTCAATCAATGTTTTTAAAATCCATTTAAGTCCAACACAAATTCCATGCCACATCGAGTGTAGTTCACCTCAAGTGGTCTTTTCAAGAGCATCCTGGGCTCCACAAACCAACACAGCAACCAGCCCTGTGCCTCAGGGACAGGCCTGTAGCTTGGGGATGGCACCAGTTAATGTTCCATCTAATATAATGCTTTTTTTTTTTTTTTTTTTTTTTGCTGACGAAGATTGCCCTGAGCTAACATCTGTGCCAATCTTCCTCTGTGTTGTATGGGGTTGCTGCCACAGCATGGCTGCCGAGTGGTGTAGGTGTGCACCCAGGAACCAAACCTGTGAACTCAGGCCACCAAAGCAGAGCATGTCGAACTTAACCACTATGCCACAGGGCTGGCCCCATAATATAATTCTTATTGTGAGAATTCTGTGAACCATTTACTATTTAATTTTATTAGGGGCCCCTACTGGTTGTAACTCAGTTTCCCTAGGATAGCCCCAAGGGTCAGGCATTCAAGGATGAACTGGATACATGCTTGTGTGAAAGCAGGGCAGGCCTTCTGCAGGCGTGGGCGGTCACCAGGAGGCCAAGCCGCAAGTAAATGACAGAATCATCGTTTCTCATTGACTCATTCATTTTCAGTTTTTCAACAAAGTTGCATAAACGGCCCACCACATGCGGCCATCTGCTGGGAGGAGGTTAGGATGTGGGTTGCTGAGGGAGGCAAGCCCCCAGGGGAGCTAACTTAGAGATGCAGTGAAGTGCAGGGATCCAGGGCACCGATGCTAGCGCCACACCGGTTGGGTCAATACTACCTCTGCCCGTTACTTACTGGCTTGTGGGATCTTGGGAGTCACTTAACCAGTCTGTGCCTCAATCTCCTCCTCTGGACCTCACAGCTGCCCTGAGAGTTAAACGAGTCAACGGGGGCTGGCCCCGTGGCCGAGTGGTTAAGTTCGCGCGCTCCGCTGCAGGCGGCCCAGTGTTTCGTCGGTTTGAATCCTGGGCGCGGACATGGCACTGCTCGTCAGACCACGCTGAGGCAGCGTCCCACATGCCACAACTAGAGGAACCCACAACGAAGAATACACAACTATGTACCGGGGGGCTTTGGGGAGAAAAAGGAAAAAATAAAATCTTTAAAACAAAACAAAAAAAAAAAAACGAGTCAACGCACACCTAGATCAGTGCCTGCCACGCAGTAAGAGCTGCGCGAGTGTTCGCTATTATTCCAGTGGCTGAGACAGACAGGAAACAAACAAAGTAATTGGAAGTTGTGATAAGGACCGGAAAGAACACCAAAAAGGGTGTGAGATGGAGAATAACGGAGGTGGAGAGGAGGGCAGAGGCAAAGATTCCTCTAGCCGGATGGTCAGGGAACAGCTCTGTGAGCAGCTGACCACAGAACTGAGACATGTGGGGGAGGGGAAGGGGGCTAGTAGGACAGGGGCCTGAGGTGGGGGAAGGGAGACATCCAGGGAGCAGGATGACATCCCAAAGCCCTGAGGTATGGAGGAGGGTACCTACTGAAGGAAGCGAAGAGCTGGGAGAAGCCAGGAGGGGCAGCCAGGCCCGGTTCACCCAGCGCTCTGTAGGCCCAGCAAGGAGTTGGGATTTTACAGAAAATGCAATGATTGCAGGGTTTCATGCAACGGAGGTCTTTGATGCAATTCACATTTTATGACGCCCACTCTGGAGGATGGACTGTAGGACAAGAGAGGTGGTCGCTGGAGGTGAGCAGGGGAGAGGCAATGGTGGTCTGGACCAAGGGGTGACACTGGAGCCAGGGAAGCGCATTCCGACGGGAGACACATCCTGGAGGCGGAATTGAGGAACTTGCTCACGGACTGGACTCACTGCTGTTGCAAAGGCAGGCGAGGCATAAAGTAGACAGCCCAGCTCCACGGTGGGGACTGCCGTGCAGGGTCGGGGCACCTGTCTAGTCTAGGCACGGTGTGGACGAGTACAGGGAACTGAATGCAGCCCAGCCTCAGGACCTCAGCGGGCCCTGGTGCCTGCGGTGTGTGACCCACCCAAACCCGCAGGCTCCTCAAGGCCGGCTCAGGCGGGGTCCCTGCCTCTGGCCTGGTCCCACTGAGTCGCAGGAAGCAGCGGCCGAGGGAGGCTTGTTTCCATTTCCCCAGGAGATGAGACCACAGGTCAAGGGGCCTGACAGGGGGCAAAACAGATCTCTCACACACACAAGGCCCACGGGCTTATGGGGAGCGAGAGACCAGGAAACGCTGGGCCCCGCCCTTCTCCCTCCCCATGCCTCCTCCTCCAGAGGTTTCAGTGAGGTAAGGGCAGGCTCTGTACTTCCCCTCAAAGAGGGCTCGTAAAGTGTCTGCAGTGAAGCATCCTTCCCTCACCGCCCCTTCAGTAATTCCCGGAAGCAAAAGGCCTTACCTCTGCTGACAAAACACTGTTAAAAATAACTAAATACTAAAATAAACACGAGGCTTGCTCAAAACCACACAGCCAATGGGGCTGCAAGAGGCTGACCCCAAAGTCACCTGCTGTGTAGGGTTCCTACCCCTATTTTGCAGCTTCTAAATCTCTGCAGACCCCATAGCCAGTGGTGAAGGGAGAGGGGGATAGGATTTGTCGATTGTTATCCGATATTGCTTACAATAAAACATGTCTAGGACTTGTTATTCTCAGGCCAATGGATGAACTTCGTGAATGAGTGAAACCCCTACTTAGTTTCCATCTGTGCAGTCACCTCCCCTGTGCCAGGCACGGGAGTGGTTTCCTTTGTCTCAAGCAGAGTAAAGGGGTCCCCTCTAAAATTTGACCTTGGGTCCCTCAGACTTCTCCCCAAGCAAAAATCCAATATCCTTCTAGTCTTTGGGGAATGTGGAGTTGCCTGTTTCCTTGGATTCTGCCATGAGGGTGAGATTTCTTTTACAACTTTCCCTAAATACAAAGAAACTTCTCTAGATCCCTCTGGCAGCAGGGGTCTCTCAATCGCAGAGCAGCAGGTGAGCGATGCTAATTCCCCGGGTGCCTGCCTGCCTGCCCTGCGGTGGCTCCGGACAGCGTCTGCATCCGGGGGAACGTCACCTGGGTGGGATCACTGGGCGGCGGTCAATGAATTCACGGAGCCGGACGGCAGCCATCATGGACGCGATTCTGAAAAAAACATTGCCGAGTGAAGGTTCGTACACCTTTCCGAACCTGCGCTGTCTAGTACTACAAAGTCTGTCTTGAAAGAAATCACGGTGAGAAAACTCATATAGCAGAAGGACTATCCATGTCTTCTGCTAGACTACGTAGGGAAGGAAATAAACTAGTAAAGGGGCAAAAGTGGAAAGCATAAGCCAATACATACAGACATGCTTTTCTTTAAAAATAAAAAGTACTGTGCCAGCCGGGCACTCGGCCTCCTTTCTCACCCTTCCGAGGGGGCTTTCCCACTGCACAAGCTTGCAGGCTGGGTATCACATTTCCCAGACTCCCTTGCACCTAGAGTTCTGGATGTGAATTAGACTCCTCCAGTCAGATGTTCTGGAGTGAGATTTGGCAAGCAAAGGAGACAGAGGCCGTTTCCTGCTGCTTTGACTTTTTCTACTGGCCAGCAAGGTCGTGAAGATACAGGGTGATGTCTTTCCACCACAGAACTCCAGGGTCCGACCCCCAGCTTTAGGGATGTCAAGAAGCAGTTGCGTTGAAGGCATTGGCTGAACCCCGTGTTCCAGTGTTCAAACACCGGCTTTGTGAGTGTGGAGAGGGAGCTGCAGTGGCAGTGGTGGTGGCTTTGGGAGTAGGTTGTTGAACTCAGTTGTTCTGGAGCCAGCTTCCTGATTAGGGCAGAGGTCACACTTTCCATGATGGATCAGTTTTGTGGCGGTTTTCTAGAATCTTTCTGGAGGCTTTCCCCAGAGTCTGTTCCTCTAGGCCTTCCAATGATTTTTTAAGCACCTCATTATCTGTATCAAACCCTTTCTGTTTCCTGTACTGCCCCTGGGCTTAAATGTATAATATGTATTGTTTCTAGTCTAAAATTTCATATTGCGTCTGTTCATTTGCTAGAGGAGATGACTTGCCACAGAAAACCACGACATCTAAATGTTCGCTTGAGAAAGAGTAACAACAGGGAGGGGAACTGCGCGCCTGGGGGCAGAGGTGGGAGAAAGCCTTACTCTTTTACAGTTTACCTTTTGTGCACCTTATGAATTTTGTGCTATGTGTATATGTTATGTGTATACAAAGACAACTGGGCCTCTGATTTGCAGAAACACGGCCAGTGGTCTAGCAGGAGAACACTGGACTGAGACCCACGTGATCACCGGCAGGTCATTCCCCTGCTGCAATGGACTGAAAGTGTCCTCCCCCAAATTCAGACGTTGGAACCCTATTCCCAAAGTGATGGTGTTAGGAGGTGGGGCCTTTGGGAGGTAACTAGGTCATGAAGGTGGGGTCCTTCTGAATGGGACCGGTGCTCTTATGAAAGAGACCCCAGAGAGCTGTCTTGCCTTCCTTCTGCCATGTGAGGACACAACAAGAAGTTGGCAGTCTGCAACCTGGAAGAGGGTTCTCACCAGATCTTGAACATACCGGCACCCTGATCTTAGACTTCCATCCTCCAGAACCATGAGAAATGATAGTCTGTTGTTTATAGACGACTCAGTCCTTGGTGGTTCGTTATAGCAACCCAAGTGGACTGAGGTACCCATGCTCTATATGGATGACTTTGATCTCTCTGTGGAGGGGTGAGTGAGGCAATAATGTGGCCCTGAGTGTTCTGTAAGCTAAGACGTACCTTTGAGAAAAGAGAAAGGTGAGTTTCCATTTATAAGCATGTATTATGTGTCAGATAACCTGTATTAACTCACATTAGCCTCCCAGAAACCCTATGAAGTATTATCACCATGTTACTGACAAGAAAACTGATGTACTGAGGAGTAAAGTCACTTGTACAAGGAAACAGAGGTGGACCTCTCCTGATCGAGAAACGTTTTTCTTAACAACTGTGCTCTATTGAAACAACCACAGAGCACCGAGACCTCCAGCCAAAGCAAAACTGGGACGGCGCGAAAGAAGCAGGAGGGAGAAAGGATTGGACAAAGCGCCAGCCTCCCTCTCTGCCCTTTCTAGTCAACACGCGTGAACTCCTCTTCCGCAGGCCAGCGAGCTGCTTTACTTAGAGCGTGTTCTTCAAGCAACTTGAAAATTTTCAGACAAGATTACCCTTTAGCAGAAGAGTTTGGCTATCCCACAGAGCCCATACATTATACAATGTGTTTTTACTTTTGGCATTGGTGGGATTGTAAAAAAAAGAAGAAAGGAAGAAAGAATGAAAGAGCAAATCTGAGTAAACACAACTGAGCTCTTGCTGAAACTCAGAAAGCTGTGACTGCTGGGGTTTTACTTCATTGGAAGTGACACGCTGGAGAGAAGGGTGCAAGGCATTCAGGACATTTGTGCTCATAACAAAGACAACACCAAGTGCGCCTTTGATGACAGAGTGATCGCTCAGTGCCTAGACATTCTGAATCAGCACCCTAGGGAGTAAACTGGTCATGGGTTGCATGCTTTGGTCATGTCCCGAAAACATTTTCAGGGGAAGATATTAACAGGTCACTTTGGGTCTAAACCTGAGCTCCAGAGTAATCAGCAGACCTTGTCTGGGAGTGATTCCAGACCCGCATTCCGCATCTTTGAGAATTCCTCTACCATGTATATAAGGGATACCAAGTCACATGTTGCGAGGTAGTTATCTCTTGATAAGATACATAAGAAAATGTAGTTTGCAAACAAAACACTTGTCACCATCTGTCATACTGTGTGTTTGCTTGTGTTTCTTGCTCACATTTGTTTACCCCATTAGAAAGCAGTCTCCACGGGGGCAGGAGGGTTATCTGTTTTGTTCACTGTCATATCCCTGGGGCCAAAGGTAACTTTTGGCCCAATAAATAGTAAATATTTATTGGATAACTGAATGCGCCATAATTTATGAAACCCAATCCCCTAATGTTGGACATTTTGGTCATTCTGAACATCTATAGGAATATATTTTGATTCTATTGAAATTATTTCTTAAGATATGTTCCTAAGAATGAGTCGAAGTTTGGGCATCTTCAGGGCTCTTACTTAGGAAGATTTTAGCCACTTTCATTAATTAGTGCTGGCCCATAAACCACTTTGGTTAGAGTCCCAAGGCAAAGAAATTAAAATTTAACAATAGAATTTTTTATTATGCTGATATTCAGAAGGTGAACTAAAGTAAATGAATAACAGATGTACATTGCAACAAATTTCCTCAAGGTTAATATTCAACATGCTAACTTCAGGAACAAATGTATAAGATTTATTTTGTCAATTTTCTCAGCAATTTTTTGATATTATAGAATATATTACTGATCAATCAGATTTCTATAAAATACATTAACATTGCAAAAAAGCTGATAAAATCTGCACATTTATGGTAAAATTTCTTAGCAAATAATGATGGAACTTTCTCAACCTGATAAAGAATATCTGCAGAAACCTACAGCTAGCATCATACTTAATGGTGAAAGACTGGATGATTTATTCTCAAAATCGGGAACAAAACAAGGATGTTACTCTTGCCACTCCTATCCAACACTGTGCTGGAAATCTTAGCCAGTGCAATAAGACAAGAAAAGGAAATAAAAGGCATAGAGATGGGAAAGGAAGAAAACTGTCCCTATCTGTAAGTAACACAATTGTCTGTGTAAAATCTTTGGGAATCTACAAATAAACTCCCCAAACCAATTGAACAAGACCACAGGATACAAGGTCAACACATAGAAAATAATTATATTTCTATACTTTAAATAAAAAAATGGAACCAAAATTTAAAGTACAACTATTTACAATCACTGAAAAAAAGAAAGGAATATGAGGCATGAATCTAACAAGATGTCAGATGCACAGGCTGTATGTGCCGAAAACTACAAAATGCTGATGAAAGAAATCGAGAAGACCAGAGACACATACTGTGTTCATGGATTGGAAGATAACATAGTAAAGATGACAGTTCTCCCCAGATAGAGCTGGTTTACCTGATCAAACTTCCCAGCAGGACTTCTTTTTGTGGGTAGAGACAAGCTTATGCTACAATTTATTTGGAAATGCAAGGGAACTAAACTAGCCAGAACAGTTTTGAAGAAGAACAAGCACCTTCTGCCAGAAAGGGATGGAAACAAACTGGTCCTCAGCTGACACCCACTTACTTCATTCAGTGCTCACAAGTCCTGAGAGCTGTTCATGACTATCTTGAATTTGTATAAGATGTTAATGACATGTGTAAGGTCACACATCTAGTCAGCAGAAAAGGCCAGGTGGGTCTGACTCCAGAGCCCGTGCTCCTTCTGCTGCAGGGCCACTGCGCCACGGATCCACTCAACACATATTGTTGGTCACACACCTCCGTCTTGCACCAGACCAGCCAGTAGAGAAAGAGAATTTAGCAAAAGCTATGTGGTTCTGCTCTCATGCTACTTACACAGTGGAGGAGATGAAGTCAGATATCCATCACAGAGTCGCACGAGGCTACATAAAATTAAAGCTCAGTAGTTCCTAAAACAGAATCCTCTGACCAGTTGTTTTTAGGTAGCTGAGCAGCTGTGTCCCTCCTCCATGGGAATTCACAGGAAAGGCTCTGAGAGCAGATAAGTTACATTTGCTTCGGAACACCCAAACATCTCCCTTGATTTGAAGCATGTGAAATGCTCTCCTCAGGACATGGGCTTTCCGAGGGCTAGAAAACATTTCTAAAAATTGGCATCTATTTTTAGGGTAGGAAAGAGTTAAAAATAACATTTAAGTCAGAGGTTGGGTCCTCCCAGTACAACACCAAGTGGAACCAGTAGCAATTACCTGGTAAGTTTAATCAACTTTTGAACTTCAATTAAATGATAACTAGCATGTTATCATTTAGTTAACCTGTCCCAAGAAGGGGCAGAGGCAGGATCTTAGAGTCAGGGTCCCAAGACTCCATGGCCTGTCTAGTAGTTTTGGGGAAATTCGAGGACTAGTCGGGCAGTGGCATTTAAACTGGTGTCTGAATGGCAACAGTGGATTTTCTGGATGTACTTTATAACCCCGAGCCCCGGGTGCCCTTTTCCTTGGAGGTGTGGCATCGGTATTCACAGCATTGGTGGCAGTTGGGTTCGTGGGGAAAGCCATGCCCTAGTGACCTGACAGTGCAGAGAAGCTGTGGGGGGATCTGACCCCCCTCAGCAGTGGGACGTCTACCCTGGCTAGGAGTGTGACAGCAGCCTCAGTGACTGCAGGATTGCTCTCTAGCTAGGACAACTGCTCCCAGCAGCTTTTGAGCACGTGTGTCGTGACAGAATATGTAGAGAAGGGTTTTCAGTAACTGAGTTCCCTTGACGGTCTCCTGTTGCTTGTGCTTCCTCAGGAAGCTGCTCTTCCCAGTTCAGGAAGGCTGGTTGCCTGCCTCCCCCCGCCCCCCGTCATTGGATGCTTTTCCTTTCCTTCTTCTCTAGTCTAAATTCCACCCATTCTTCAGGGCCTTGTTCCAGCCCTACATCATCTCCTACAAGGCCTCTGTTCTGAGTTCCAAAGGCCCGTTGCCCACCTCTGAATTCCCAGTCACTGATTCATGCTGTCATGCATTTTGGTTCTAAGGGCTTCCTCCATTGGTTTGTTGGTTTCTGAATTCATTTACTCATTCTATCATTTAAGAAAATATTTAATGAGGGGCCAGCCTGGTGGTGTAGTGATTACGTTCACGCACTCCGCTTCGCTGGCCTGGGTTCGCAGGTTCAGATCCCTGCTTGTCAAGCCATGCTGTGGCAGGTGTCCCACATATAAAATAGAGGAAGATGGGCACAGATGTTAGCTTAGGGCCAGTCCTTCTCAGCAAAAAGAGGAGAATTGGCAGCAGATGTTAGCTCAGGGCTAATCTTCCTCAGAAAAAAAAAAGGAAGAAAAAATATTTAATGAGTGACAAATTTATGCCAGGCCTTGGATAAGGCTCTAGAGATTCTTCAAAGAACAAGATGTGAGTTTCGCACTGTCTTGCCTCTCCAGCTGAAATGTAAGCTCCTACATGTTGGAAGCACATTGATTTGGAGGCCACTATCTTCACTCTCCTTGTCTTTCTCCTACCTCACTGTCTTGCAAAGTGTTTGCCATCCAAGGAAATGCTCTCTGCATACTTCAGAATGAATGAATAAATGAAAGATTCAATCAATCAATCAGTCAACTCAGTAACCTGGTAATCCAGTTAGCAGTTTTTAAGCTTTGTTCTTCCTGTATCATAGGAACCAGATACCTTAATATAAGCATACCTGATTTCTAAGAAAAAAATCCACAAAGTTTCTTTAAATTGTGAGCTCCATCTCCAGAACATTCAAAATGCACTCAGCTATTGGTAATGCAACCGCTAAGAGAGTGGAGAGAGCGGGACGGCAGCAGCACCATCCTGGAGTTACCTGCTCGGGCCGCAGCAGCTGGAGGCCTCCTTGTTCTTAAAAGCAGTCCTCCGAAGACAGCAGTTACTTCAGCTGCCTCCTGGTGGTGGCTATACTGCAGAGGCACCCTGCAGAGTTGTAGCACTTGATCCCTTTACATCATTCAAAGGGCATTGTGATGCATTGTGGGTTAGGCAGTTTTGCTAGGTAATGCCTTTCAGGTCTCCGGCTCATAAAAAGCAACGATTCTCAGGTCTCTATGAGAGCGCAGCTGCATGTGCAAGAAAAGGTGAAAATTAGTGTGGAAAGGAAAACCATGTAGACAAATAACCCAGACTGTTTAATCGCTAGAACTTTCTTTCCTATAAAGATTATTCCAAGGGCAGTGTAAAGTCAAAGATCTAGGAGGTGCTGTACCTGCAAGTACCGCCCTCCGTGGGAGTGGATCGAGGGGGCAGGGGCTGGCACAAGGGACAAAGGAGTCCAGCTCTGCGTGGCCCAAGATAGATTAGGCTCCATCCTGCTGCTATTAAGGCATCGAAGAAGGCTTTTAACTGTTTAAAAATAGACTTCAAACCGATCCACAAAGCAGGATAGCAGCACTGCTGTAGAACAGCAGGTCATAACCTGAGAGCAGAGTGGCGAGAATGTGCGTTCAAACCAACCTTATCAAAACCAAAAAGGAAACGAAACACCAGTGGTATCCACAGCAGGCTGGCCTGCGTACAGGAACACCTCTTAGTTAAATCATGTTCGCAGCTACAAAGTAAAGCGTTCCCATAAGCTTCCAGACGGCACTAAGGAAAGACCAAAGACTAGGCTGGGGTTCCCATGGGAGCCTAACCTGCATAGAACAGACACAGATAATTTAATACCAGAGTCTTAGTGACACAGCATTTTGTTGAAAGCAGATATGCTAGGGAAAATTTAATTATAAGAACAGAACTGACATAGTGGGCTCACACTAGTGGAAATGATAAACGGTTCTCATTTGTTGAGTAAGCACCTTCTATGTGCCAGGCATTGGGTTAGCTATCCGATATATATCATCTCACATCCCCACCCTGACCACGGAAGGTGAAGATATCCACATGAAACTGTAGGCTGAGAGAGGCTGAGGAACTTGCCTGAAGTCATACAACGAGGCTGTAATCAATCTAGGATTTGAATCCAGCTCCTCCTGACACTGAAGCCCAGGAGGAATTACATTTTAATTAAAATATGTTCGTTTTTAATTTTAAGAATAATAACCCATATTCTTCATGGAGAAACAAACAAAAACTCCCCATGTTATTCATAGAAATGTACTTGGGAATACAAAAAAAGTACAAAAAAGAAAGTTAAAAAATGAACATAGGGTCCGGCCCTGTGGCGCAGCGGTTAAGTTTGCACATTCCACTTTGGTGGCCCGGGGTTACCCGGTTCGGATCCCCGGTGCAGACCTAACACTGCTCATTAAGCCATGCTGTGGCAGGAATTCCACATACGAAATAGAGGAAGATGGGCATGGATGTTAGCTCAGGGCCAGTTTTCCTCAGCAAAAAGAGGAGGATTGGTCGCAGATGTTAGTTCAGGGCTAATCTTCCTTAAAAAAAAAAGAACATAAATCTCACTAATCCAAAATTATTGTTTTCCACAATCAGTGAACAACAGTTTAGACATCATTCTAAACATATAAAGGGATTGACATTAAGCTTTATAAACAAAAATACTTTTAGAAAACTAGGGTCATACTATATGTGCCACAGATATAAAATATAAAAATATAATTTAAGTAAATTTTAAAACATTAACTTAAAATTCAAATAAAAAATTATGGTGACTAATCTACACAGTAGACGAGGTCATGTGGATTAGTCATAAATTCCTCTAAACAGTAGGGACTGCTTCTGCATGAAGATGCTCGATCATATACATTTCCTCAAGCTTATCCGAAACTTATTGACCTCTCATACATAGTTTTCCATTCTCTTCTACTTAACAATGTCCTCCAAATTTCACCTCTGGGTTTTGTAAGTGGCGAGCTAATGGTTCCTTTCAGAAAAGTGTTAGTGAGATCATCTTGTAAAATCTGGTTATGAGGCCGTCAGTCTATCTTTTCACAGTGCTGTGTTGCCATTTGACTCTCTCAAGGGTCAAAAGATTGCCAGGCCATCCTGAGCACCATCCATGGAAGAAATCATCACCTTTTCTTCTAAGTCTTAGCTTCTAGCTTCAAAGGATATTCGTTAAAGAACTCTTCCCCAGTTAGCTCACTGGGGGGCATCTCTCCGCATAATCTCATGTTTCTTCCCTGGTGACATCAGAGAGCTCCGAGACTTTCCTCATCTGCATATGATGCGGGGTCGGTGAGCCAAGGAGTTGAAAGAAAGATTTCTTAGACTCTTAAGATCTGGCAGTAGTGCTCTTTTATTTAGAGAATAGAATAGCATGGGGACAGGACCCATGGGCAGTCAGAGCTTCTGCTGCTGCCGGCATGGGGACAGGACCCAGGGGCAGTCAGGCTGCTGCATGGGGACAGGGCCCACGGGCAGTCAGAGATGCTGCTGGCATGGGGAGCTGCTGCTGCCACCGCTGGCATGGGGACGGGACCCATGGGCAGGCAGAGCTGCTCCCGGTATGTTGCTGTTGCTGCTGCCGCTTCTGCTGCAAAGTTGGGTGGAGAGTAAGACTAAATTTAAGGCATAGGTATGTGAGTCATCTCTTTGCAAGACAAAGAATATGTAAAAAAGTTAAAACGGTATCAGTGCCCGTAGGGTCCGGCCATTTGGTGGTCCCACAACTTTTAGATAAGAATCAAACCGGATTGAGTAAATGGCAGAAGTCACCGCTTGAATATTATCCTCAGCTAAAGACAAAGGAGGATTGGGGGGGGGGGGGGCGGAGGCAGCGCGTTACATGAGGTTGCCAGACAGTAAACAACTTAAGTTCTTGCTTCTGGCATTGATTAAGAGTTTCTAGAGATAAGGCCATCCCCCTTCTTCCTGGCACAGAGAGGGAGGCATCTTCACAGATAGAGGTTTCCCTTAGAAATGTAAATGTTTCCCAACAAAGGGACAAGCAAATTCCACTCCTCGGAGCCTGCTTCTCATCTGTAGTTTTAAAATTAACCAGCCTAAAAATCCTTATCACATAGAACCTCTAAATATCCTATTTAAAATAATACATGCCCTCATAGTTCAGATAATACAGAAAAACATAGTTAGGAACACTAAAATAATCTGAAATCCTTCAATCCAGAGACACTACTATTACTGTTTGAGCTCATTAAATATATCACAGCTGTTATTAGGGTGGGGAGCCATGGTATACTTGGATCCCTACGCATTGAGGGTTGGCACAGGAGAAGCTGTGACTTCTAGTTACCCAGACATTATTCTAGGAGAGAGCAACTCTGCTGAGTATTCCTCACCTACTTTCCTGAAACATCCTCGTCCTGGCTGCCTTTGAACATGGAGTCAGCTCTAGCTGGCAGGTTCCCCGTCACTCCTCTGGTCCTCTTGCTGGCTTGCTCCACCTCTCTAGTCTAAAGGTGCCCTTCAAACAGAGGAGCCCTCTAGCCCCAAAGAGGATGAAGATCCCTGTAGCAGAGACTGTGGTGTCCTACCCAGATTCTGCCTTCAGGACTGAGGCATTTCTGTATCTGCTCAGAGTGTGTGTTGCCTCTTGATGACTCACAACTGAATCTCTCTCCAAGAATTGCCCTTGGCCGTAGGAAACTGTCTTCCACACTTTATGCTCCCACCTGCAGGCAGCCTACCTCCCATGACTTGTCAACATGAGGACACCAAGGTCCAGCCCCCTGGGGCTGGACAACTTTGGACAACTGTGAAGGGCCATCTCAACTCTAGTGGTCCCTGGGAATCAACAGGCTGAGGCTGAACTGCTGTGTCTGAGTTCAGTTTCTCCCTCATGCAATCCTGCTCCCTTGGTTCAATTGCAGCGACAGTTCCTGACAGCATTCCCCAGGGAACCACCTCTATGCCATGCTCTGTCTTGATGAGGATTTTTAGGCTGCTTAATTTTAAAACGGTTTATGATGAGGATTTTTAGGCTGCTTACTTTTAAAACTGCAGATGAGAAGCAGGCTCTGGGGACTGGAATTTTGCTTGCCCTTTTGAGACATTTGCATTTGTGAAGGAAGGGGGGATGACCTTGTAGGGACCTGAAATTGGCCACCCCAGGATATGTCTCTTTGGCATCAGGATTGTTTTGGGCTGACAGCTTTCGATAAACTGGGACAGGGAAGGAGGCTCTGGGGAATGGAACTTGCCCTTGTTGGGACACATTTACGTTTGTAAGGTAAATCTCTATCTGTAAAAGGTGCCTCCCTCTCTGTACCAGGAAGAAGAGAGATGACCTTGTCCCTAGAAACTCTTAATGGGGAAGGCAAGAACTTAAGTTGGTTGCTGTCTGGCAATCCCATGTAACTGGTTTAGGGTGGTGGCGTCTAACCTTTCTAACCTTTACTTAATCCGATTTGATTCTTGTCTAAAAGTCATGGGATCACCGAATGACCAGTCCCCACCTGCACTGATACTATTTTAACTTTTTTTCATGTTCTTCCTTTGTCTTCATAAAGAGATGACTCATTGGGGCTGGCCCCGTGGCCGAGTGGTTAAGTTCTCGCACTCCGCTGCAGGCGGCCCAGTGTTTCGTTGGTTTGAATCCTGGGCGCAGACATGGCACTGCTCATCGAACCACGCTGAGGCAGCGTCCCACATGCCACAACTAGAAGGACCCACAACGAAGAATAGACAACTATGCACTGGGGGGCTTTGGGGAGAAAAAGGGAAAAAAAATAAAATCTTAAAAAAAAAAGAGATGACTCACATACCTATGCCTTAAATTTAGCCCTAACCCTCAACTCGGGGCAGCAGCAGGAGCTCTGACTGCCCGTGGGTCCTGTCCCCATGCACCAGCTCTGCCTGCCCTTGGGTCCTGTCCCCATGCCAGCGGGGGCAGCAGAAGCTCTGACTGCCCATGGGTCCTGTCCCCATGCTACACTATTCTCTAAATAAAAGAGCACTACTGCCAGATCTTAAGAGTCTAAGAAATCTTTCTTTCGACTCCTCGGCTCACCGACCCCGCATCAGTCTCACAGGCTACCTCCCAGTGGAGCTAATTTAAAAGAGTTGGTTCTGGGAGATGTCCAAGGATTTTGGATTCTGGAATTCCCTCACCTACTGGCAGACTGTCAGGGAGCACCTCCCCACTGGTAGCAGGTGAAGCAGGGACAGCCCCTGGCATTCTGTAGTGGAAAGATTGTTAAGACTTCCACTTATGTTACCAAAGGATAGGATGTGAGTAGAAGGAAACACACTGGCAGGTGCAGTTTCTCAGGTGTTGGAGAGGTTGGAGGAAGAAGTAATTCTGAGATCGTTGAAATTGGATGGCTCTCGATGAGTACCATCTATGTTTTGTAGTAAGACAGTGAATGTCTGAGTGTGACTAATCGTGAATTTAGGCAAAATGTGAAGGCAGGGGACCCTCTCTGCAGCATATAGGGAGACTCGTTTGTTGCAGCAGGAGGGCAGAAACAGATGAAAATCAGGCTCAGTTCTTAAATACAAGTCTAGCAGAGCCCCAGAGAATAACCGCAACAACTTCGCCAGGCCAATATTAAGGCCATAGATGGAAAGGAGAAGCGACCTAAAGATTTGGGATGAGGAAAAAGGGGTCAACGCACTTGAGAACCTTGAAGACTCAGACTCCTCTGAATTCTCTGGGTCTGCAGAAGTGGCCCACCCCTCTCAGTTAAGAGTCATTGTTCCTCCCTTGTTGATTCCTTGGAGACAAAGCAGAGACGGCCCCTGCCCCTCCTTCAGAATTTATCCCCTTCTCCCCTTTTGGCCACCAGACAATAATTAGACCAAGTAACAACATAATCTGCCGGGGAGGTACTGGACCTGCTAAGAGAGAAAAGAAACTATGAGTCAAAAGAATATAAACTGAAATCTAATCGTGAGGAAAGATTAGAGAAGCTTAAATATTCTACAAAATAACTGGCCCGAACTCTTTAAAAATGATGAAGTCAAGAAAGATTGAGAAAGGCTGAGAAACTCTTCTAGACTAAGAGACTAAAGATACGTGACAAATAGAAGCCCTATGTGACCTTTGACTGGGTTCCGGCCCGGAGGTGACAGGGCTTTGCAGCAGATTCAGACTGCACTTCCAAACCCCACTTAGGACTGAGGTTCTCCTTCCCCAGCTGAGGGTGCTGCCTGCTGACAGATCACAGTTCAGTCCCTCCCCAAGAATTTCCCTGAAGTGAAAAAAGTTTTCTCTGCCAAGACTACACCCTTCCTGGAGCAGCTCACACGCAATGAAGGTTAACACGGGCCCATAAAAGTCCCACCTCCTGGCCCCAGCTGGAGGCGTCTCTGAACTTCGTTCCAGCCTCAGAGCTCTGCATGGCATTGGCTGGGGCCTCATTGGATGCAAGTGGCTCACAGTTCAGCTGACCCCTGTTTCCTTTGCTCACTTACAAGGGTTGCTACTGGAGCAGCCCCAGTAGACGCCCTCATGCAAATTTCTGTTTGAGTGCGTTTCCTGGGAAACTCTATCTAGGAGCCCAGCCCAAAGGCGAAATTCTTCTCCCTTTAAAAGAACCGCAGCCCTGCCTTCTCTGCCTGCCTCCAGTCAAATGTTGGAGAGAGGTTGAGGGAATGGTGACTAAAGAGTATTCCATTAAAAGAAGGCTTAAAAGATGTCGGGACAAGGAAAAAACTTCCCAGTGATCCAGAAATTATTCTCAAGTTTCTGGTATCCTGACATCTTATTAAAAAATCCAAAATTTTCAGAGTTATCTAACACTCCTTAGTAACAATTTAAGAATTTCTCTTTATCGGACAAATGTTACATCAATGTTTAAGGAGAACCCACCAGGTGCACATTACCGCACTGGCCTGCAGCCAGTGAGGAGGAGATGCGAGACTTGGAACCAAGCACACACCAGAATTTCCCCCTGGCTGGAAACTAGGGCAGTAAACCTACCACATGAGGGTGGGCCTTCGCACAGGATCACAAGAGGTGACACCTGTGGCAGCACTTTGTTGGTTTGCAAAAGTTGGTTACAATGATATGGGACAGTATAGACCTCAGAAACTCTATGGACTAGGATGGCTCACTGACTCACTAGGTGAATCCACCCTACAGGACAATTGCATATGGGACACTTTCCCTAGACATTTTATTGAGAAAAATTTCAAACTTACAGAAAACTTGCGAGAATAATGCAATGATCATCCACGTACCTTTCATTTAGTTTTGCCAGTTTTTTGTCTTGTTTTTTAAAGGTTTTTATTTCCCTTTTTCTCCCCAAAGCCCCCCAGTACATAGTTGCATTTTTTTAGTTGTGAGTCCTTCTAGTTGTGGCATGTGGGACGCTGCCTCAACGTGACCTGATGAGCGGTGCCATGTCTGCGTCCAGGATCCGAACCAGTGAAACCCCGGACCTCCGAAGCAGAACGGGTGAACTCAACCACTCGGCCACAGGGCCAGCCCCTTGCCAGTTTTGTATATTTTGCTACATTACATATCTGTTTTCCCCAATCATTTGAGAGTAGACATCATGACACTTAACTCTAAACATTTCAGCATAAATCTCCTAAGAATAAAGATATTTTCTATTAACCCCAGGATGTTGTCTCACTTAAGAAAAATAACACTAATTCTATAATACCATCTCATATACAGTCCAAACTGAACCAAAAGTGTTTTTTAAAGCTGATCTTTTTTTTTTTTGAGGAAGATTAGCCCTGAGCTAACATGTGCCGCCAATCCTCTTTTCGCTGAGGAAGACTGGCCCTGAGCTCACATCCGTGCCCGTCTTCCTCTACTTTATCTGTGGGACGCCTGCCGCAGCATGGCTTGCCAAGTGGTGAGTAGGTCTGCACCCACATCCGAACCGGCGAACCCCGGCCACTACGCCACCAGGCTGGCCCCTGCTGATCTGTTTTTTTTAACGATCCAAGAGCCAAGCAAAATTCACCCATTACATTTGTTCTCTTCTAGCCTATAATAATTCTGTGTCCTGATTTTCTTGGCATTTCATGGTAATGACTTGCTTTGAGAGTCTGTATTAGTTATCTTGTAAAATATCTCACAGTCTATTTTTTCTCATTTCCTGGTGATTGGACTCCAAGTAAACTTTTTTGGAAAGAGTGTCATTCTGGGGTAATGTGGCATACTATATAGTTTTTAAGACCAAACCAAGATGTATATCAATTATAGCTCACTAAAAGTAAAAGAAAAAAGACGTAACCAAGAAGTTGGATAAAGTTCTTTTGGTTTTAAGTTACACAAATGATTGCTATTAACTTGATGAAAAAATTAATTTTTTGGAAGGCTATTAGACTGGACTGCAAAGTTGGAGGAAGGATGAGAATCCCCAGCTTCAGGAGACAGGCATCACTGCAGATCTCGGGGCCCCAGAAGCAGGGCTTCCCCGTCCCAGGGCGCTGAAATTGATGTGATAACGACACAGCTCATCTGTCAGGGGTTAGGATCACAGAGCAGGACGTAGAGGCTGGGGAAATAGGATCAGGCAGCCACTCCAACGGCTTCCTATTTAACTGATGATGACAATTTACTGTTAGATGAGGCTGATATAAAAATGCTTTTCCTTGCTTTATTTCTTTGATCCTCCCAACAGAGTAAGAGATAGGAAAGTCTCTGAAGAATCTCAAAACAATAGACTGTCCCCTAAGTCATAAAGTCATTTTATGCATGTTATGAACTGAATGTTTGTGTCACCCCAGAATTATTATGTTGCAGCCCTAACCCTCAATGTGTATTTGGACACGGGGCCTTTTGGGAGGTGATTAGGGTTAGATTAGGTCATGAGGATGAGTCATGAGCGATCTCTCTCTCCATGTGCACAACGGTGGAAGATCCATATTAGGACATGGCGAGAAGGCAGACGCCTGCAACTCAAGTAGAGAGCTCCCACCAGGAACCGAGTCACCCAGCGCCCTGATCTTGGACTTTCCAGCCTCCAGAATGGCAAGAAGCAAATGTCTGTTGTCTAAGCCATTCAGTTTGCTGTCCTTTGTTATAGCAGTCCAAGCTGCCTAAGACAATGCATCTCATTAGCCCACTTCTAGCCCTAACTCTTTGCCACCTGATTAATTAGACCACTGACATTCCAGTCACCCAAGCCATAAATTTGGGAATCACCCGAGAATCCAGCATCTCTCTCAGCCCTCACTCCTATTATCTCACTAAGTGATTTCAGTCCTTCCTCTTGTTAGTCTCATCGTGCTGTCGTCTCTTCACCCTCTACTTTCATGTGAAAGGCTGTGAGCTTGAGCTTACTGGTTGCCTCCCCACCACTCTTCCCCACTCCTTCTTTGCTGGTGCAACCCAAGTTTCGCAGATTGCAACAGGCCCAGCCCCAGTGGATGGTTCACGGTTGATCTCAGCCCTTGATGACTTTTCTGTCCTTCCTTACAGCTTGGAGTGACCTTGTGACTTGGTTCTGGCCTATGAGATGTAATGAAAAGTCTGCTGGGGAGTATTTTCCTTACTGATAAATGAAACATCTTTTCTCAACCCCACTTCCTCTCTTCCTGATTGAGAATGCAATGTCTGGAGCCCAGCAGCCACTTTGCAATCAGTGAAGGCTGTCTCATTACATGTGATGTTTCCTTGATCTAGAACACTTCTCTCCCTTTGTTTGCCAGGTGGATTTCCATTCATTCTGGATTGAGGGAGCCTCCTCCGCACCTGGCCTTGTATATGTCTGGTCACTGTGTCTACCTGTGTGTCAGCCCTTTTACATCTCATGTTTTAAGGTGGCACGTATCTTTTCTTCTCTGTGAGAAACAGCATAAGTTATTTAAGAGCAAGAAATTTGGTCTCCCAAAGACCTGGGTTCAGATTCTCACTGTGCCACTTTACTAGTTCCACGGCTTATTTCTTAACCTCTAGGCTCTAATGTCTCCTTTTGTTTGAAAAGTGGCAATAATAATATTATTATTATCTATATCATAGGATTGTTGTGGGGCATATAAAGCACTTAGCAAAGTACCCGGGACACTAGGTGTTCATGCTGTAATTCTGATTTCTGTCGTGGTATCTACACAAAATCACTTGCTTGCTAGCTGACAAGCTCTGCTTCGTAGCTCAGTCAGAGCTCCCCGGGCGAGTCCAGTGCCCTTTGCTGAACTGCGGGTGGGAGGTAAGGGCACAAATGCTTCCTGCCATCCCAGGCTCGAGTGTGCTGCGGCTGCTGGCTGTGAGGCGGCACGTGTGTAGGGCCCCTGGTGTCACTGATTTAGAGCCAGACGACACTCGGTCATGGGCCACTTGGGCTCCGGATAAGATTGCCTGAAGCCCACAAGGTCATGACATGAGGAAGTCCAAACCCTCTCAGGATTTCAGCAAACTTGGGGCTGGTGAGATAGCCGGGGTGCCGTCAAGTTCTCATGTCATTTTTTTACTTTAAACTCCAGCTTCCTCAATTTATGGGTATGACAGAGACTGCTGTTTGTCCCTCAATATCCATTCTGTCCTTCCTCCTCGGTAATAGAATCCTCAGTGTTTTAGCTGAGGTCAGGATGAACTCAACGGAAGACTATATTTCTTAGCCTTCCTTTCATTTGGTTCAAGAAAAATACAACATGGAGACTAAGCGACTACAGATAGAGCATTGAGTGTAACAGTTGTGCTCCCAACAGGGAACCTGGTCCAGCAGAGATTCTAGGCTCTGAGGGGAGAAATGCAGTAGGTTTTTTAAAGCCAAAGTGTCTGAAGTTGATGGCGGGCTGGCGACATCTAGGTTTGTTGGTTAGGAAAGCATCGAACTGGCTGGAAGCCGTGCTGTCTGTGTCGGGGGCCTGCCTGGGATCACGGCTGCCAGCCGCCTCTGCCCAGTGAGGTCTGCACCAGTGTCAGCAGCCTGGGTGGCCAGGCTGGCATTTGTCACGTCTACGTGTTGGCTGTATGTCTGATTCTGGCCAAGTAAATGCACTGGGATTGTTTTGTGCTGTCTCTGGGGAATATCTTTAAAGGGAGACGCATGGCTTTCTCCTTCCTGTTGGGTGAAAATAAGATAAGATGCTGGGATTTGAGCAGTCCTGGGGTGATGCGATGGAAGCCATGCGTTTAGGATGATAGAATAGTAAGTTTGAAGAGGGCTGGCCCCTCATGATTTTGGAGCCACCAAAACAACCCTGGCCTGCTTTCCTTTGGACTCTGGATGGGAGCAGGGTGAGCTTCTGTCCTGTTCAAGCCCATCTCTGCAGAGCCAGCCCACAGACTGCCAGCAGCACGAGACGACCTGCCTCAAAGGCAATCTTGTTTTTAAAGAGGATTTTTCCACCCACTTACTCCCCTTCATTCATTCATTTGTTGAAAAAAATGTTAAGTATTGTGTACCAACACTTCCTTCACTTTATACTAAGGAAAAGACAGGAATTTAAAAACAAAAACAGTGGCACTGAGAAAGAGGCAGAGGTCATTGTCACTAACATCCTTTTTTAATTCTCAAGCTTAGTGTGGCCTCTGGGGAGCAAGGATTGACTAATAACATGGCTGTCACAACACAATCAGATTGCACCGTCATGTTTTTTGTGCTAATAATAACCAGGCTAGCACAGGAGCGTTTGTACTATTCTATTGTGGAAACTTGTTTCATTTCTCTTCCCTTTCTTTGTAGCACCACACAGCATGCAGGCAACTGCAAATATTTCTCCTTGCCTCCTAGGGGGCTTTGAAAATTAGGTCCAGTTTTTCTGACGTTGATCAGACTCTGGCTCCCTGACACCGTGTCATTGGAAAGTGGCAAGACCCTGGAGAGAAATGCCTGAGATGGGAACCTAGAATGGGGACGAGAGTAAAAATTAAGTTTATGGAAAATAAAGGAATGCAAAAAAATTTGTTGACGTCAGTTTTGGAGCAAGAGTCCTACTTGCTAAGTAACTTTCAGTTGTTGAGCAATTAGCACAAGTCTGACATGTTGCTGAAGTACTTTATAGGATTCTTTTTCTTAATTCTCACAATGTTTGAGATGGGAAAGGCAAAATCCATTTTGCCGCCGAAGCAAATGAGGCCTGAAGACATCAGTAACTCGCTCACAGCGACACAAGCAGAAAAGGCAGAGGCGGGCTCTGAGCCAAGGCCCGCGCCCCATGCCCTTGCTTTCATCCTTCACTTTTCTCTCCTCTGCGGAGCGTCCTTAAGCACAGTGGAAGACGGCGGTCGAAGACCTGGGCTGGCACTCAGGAGCTCTTTGGCTTTCGGTGTGTTTAAACTCTGGGCTTCTGTTTCCTCATCTGACAGCAGGAGCCCCCCATGTGCCCAGCAGCAGCAGGAAATCGTGGCCCCGGGCCCAGGCCCTGCTCCTGTGGCTTCCCATCTTGCAGTCTCAGGAGATGACTGATCAACGTGGAGAAAAGCCCCGGGAGGGGAGGTGACGTGGGGAGGTTCCTGCAGGAAGAGAGGGCGCTGCTTGTAAACCAAGGCTCCCCTCCCAGCACCGCTCCCTCCACCACAGCCCTTTGTTCCCGAATTGGGTGACTCAGCGCTCGTGAGGGGAGCCGAGACTGAAGTTGCCAGAGGAAACCAAACAATTCTTATTTACCAAACTGTCAGAATCCTGTCATCGCAATTAAGGAGATAGGCAATTAACTGTGTCTTAATTACAGCAGCTGCCACTTCATCTGAATGCTGTAATTTACAGAGAGAATGGGAGGAGACTTTAAATTAATGTGTGTCTTTAAACAACGAAAAACATTGATGGAGCCTGAAGAAAATTGTCAGCGGTGGCGGCTGAGGCCCCTCCTGAGAAGAGGCATTGTTAGGAGAGACGCTCACAGAACGCCACGATTTCCCTCTGCCTTTGTTGCCTAACGGCTGCTTTCTTAATAAATGCCAGAGTGGCATTATTATGTCCTATTTTGTGTACAATGAAATTTAGTGATTTCAGTAGCAATACTATCTGTGAAATCCTCTGCAAGAATCATCTCAGTTTTTTTCTTTTAAACTCAGTTTTAAAACAAAGATGTTTAAACAATGAGTCTAGACTTACGGACAAAGGAAGAAGCTTTTAAATTCAGGACTTTCCCAGGTAGTCAGGTTTGCATCTGTACAAACACTCACTGAGGCAAGTTTTGTCATCACACATTACATATGAGGAAACCGAGGTTCAGAGAAGCTAAGAAACTTGCTCAGGGTCACAGAGCAAGCTATGAAGTGTCTAAGTCGATTTCAAGCCTAGACAGGACTCCAGAGTTTGCTTTTTTCCCAAAGGCTGGTTGGCAACATAAGGTCAAGTTACCACACTGAGGGATCCCAAACCAGTGAGAGGACAGAGCCATGGCCTGCCCTGGGCAAGCAGCATTTGGAAGTCACTGGGCAGTAGGCAGGGTGGCTGGCAACTCAGGGCCACACTCAGCTGCATTCAGAGCTGGGCTTCAGTCCTGAGAGGCCCTGGTGGAGTGGGAAGGGCATTAAGCTTTCAACCCCGACTGACCATGCTTCAAGCCCCTGCTCCTCCACCTCTGAGACTGGTGACCTGGGGAAATGTCCTTACTGTCTCTAAGCTTCAGCAGCTTCGATGTTCATCATCTGTGTACTGGGAACTAGACTGGCCTTGCACAGCTGTGGTGAGGATATAAAGGGGTGACAGAGGACAAGGTGGCTGGAATGGTGACAGGCATGCTGAAGCCACTCAGCAAATGTTAACCCATCCCTTCTCTTCCCCAGGAGGGGGCTGGACAGGGCCTCAGATCCAGGAGGCATGGGGGTGGTGATGTCTCTGGGAGGCTACCACAAAAAGGAAAACTCCAGGGGCCTGTGACAAGGACTGGACCACATGTTGGGGGAGGGCGGGTCAGTCTTAGGAACATAGCGGATGTCAGGTTAGCATCGTCTGGGACCGGACCAATGCTGGACAGCAAGTACCACAGACTGCGTGTTGGGTCTCAGAGAGTCGAGTTCGAGGCTGTTAAAGTGCTCCTGCTTCAGAGCAGCATGAATCCTAGGCCTGTGCGTGACACTAAATGGCTTAGCTGAGGGGAGAGGTGGGATGCTGAGCTGTGGGGCTGGGCAGGAGCCCATATCAGAAGGCCAGCTGTGTGGCCCTGGGTCTGGGCTTTCTCTTGGCAAACCTCTATTTCTCAGTCCTGACAAAAGTCTGCATCCAGGAAAGGAGCTGATGTCAATCATCTGGATCCCAGTGTAATCTGAGGTTTGGGTAACCTCTCCCAGAGGAACAAGCATCTTAGCTTCTCCATTTGTGGCCAATATAATTATAGAGCCACCACTCCTCTAACCAGCAGAAGTGCTTAGCCAGGAGACTGTGATGCTGTGTCTCGGAGAGCTGCTAGGAGTTTCCCAGAAGGGGAAGATGTGAGGCCTCAGGTGCTGAGGAAAGGCTACCTGACCAAGACGCGTGTTCACCTGAGCAGCATTGTCCTGCTCTTTCCCCGAAGGCTCCCACATTGCCTCTTGGGCGATGAGAAAGTATCCAAGGAAATCCTCCCTTTTCACAACAAGGATGTTTCAGCTGATTCAGAGCTCTCTCTCAGCCTTTGCAGACTCGCACTCCAAGGTAATCCCCAGGGCTCCCAGGGTTAGGGGGTGGCAGAAGGCTTGTTGGCACCCTGCAGAGGTGATCCTCGGGAACAGGTGTGACCCTCATCAGTCAAGCAGAAGAATGGGGCTTGCTGAGGATATCAAGGATCTTAACCATTTGCAGAGAGTTAATCCATTCTCTGGTTGTGAAACTAAAATTATTACTTTAAAAACACTTTTCAGCTGCAGATGTGGAAGATAGAAATCCTGCTGTGGGAATTAATTCCTCATGGTCACTCCCTACAAGAAGCAGTGGGCGCTTAGAGATGGCCGCCTCTGCTCACTGGCCTACTGCTCTCCTCTCAACACTGTTTGTGAACCCTTCATTATCTGCTGAATACGGACCAAACTCCTCGATGTGACAATCGCAGTCCTCCATCAGCTGGCTGTGGTGCCATCTCCTGTTCTAGTTCCCCCTGATACCACTCCAAATATGCCACACTGTTTGTGGTTCCCTGAACACATCGTAAAGTTTGTTTCAGTGCTTTTATTGCTCCAACCTGATGTGCTCTTCCTTTCATTGTCCAGTTATTAAATTTCACTAATTCACTTGCTTAAGCAATTATTGAGTATGGGGAATATAGTTACGAGTAGAATGTGGACCTTGTCCTGCAGGAGTTTAGAATCTAAAAAGAGAGAAAGATGTAGAAATAAATAAGCTTTCTCCATCTGGCTAACTCATTTTTCTCGGGGTTCTTGTATTCATGTCCTCTGGAAAGCTTTGATTGACCAGTGAAGGTTGAATCGTGTGCCATAATTACCAGTAATTGCCTGAGTGTCTGGTCTTTCGCTCCCCGCTAGGCTGTAGGCCTTCTTATTCACAATGGTTCCCTCAGTGCTTCGGAGAGTGGTTGTCCAATCCATGTTTATTGATAGATGAATGAACTGCTAGATTGGAGGAAGCACATGGTGCTAGGAGAGCAAACAGAGGGGCACCCAGCCCGGGCATGAAAGTCAGGGAAGTTTCCCAGAGGACGCCAAGTTCAGAATGACCAAGAGTGAGAATAACTAGTCAAGGACTTCAGTTTTCTGGTTCCACAGGAAAGAAGCTTAGAAGTCTCCACTTACTCCATTGTAGCAACAAATGAAAAGCTGAACAAACTGAAAAAGTGACAACTCTTCTTAAATCCGTAAGAGAAGTGAGGTCACAGGGCAAACTGCTGCCACCAAAATTGGACGGATAGAAAGGCAAACACAGAGAATCACAACTGACTGGAGCAGAAACTCGGGAGCAGAAACTGCCGCAGGAACCAGTGGCAGGCAGGAAAATCTGAGCTGTAACTGATACATTACGGGAGGCTCAGCCTGCGCAAGTGTGGGAGAGAAACTCTGGGGGGATCCAATCATAAGGCGACTCCCACACTTTTGTGAGTTTTACTTCCAAGTTCTTGACTATGTTCTCACAGTGAATATAGGAGAAAAATGCCCTCATTCTTCTGTCAGGGAGCAGGGAAAAGGAATCACTTGAAACACACCAGAGCAGTCTGTTCTTTTTAATATGGTCTGCCCGCAGGAGAAACTATTTACCAGAGACTAATCTGCTAGGATATTATCAGAGCCTAATTGACCTGGAGGAAGGTCCTTTTTAGTCTGGAAGCTCCACTGAAGCCTGTCCAGCATGAGTGACCCTGCTGGTGTTTGAAACACCAGTGGCATAGCTTTCAGCATCACAGCAACCTGCAGCTGCCACAGTATGACAACTGAGAGATGGGTGGTATGGTTCCCAGACTGGGAAACAAACCTGGGCCATAGCAGTGAGAGCCAAATCTTAACCACTAAACCACCAGGGTTACCATATACTTGAATATATATGCTTATGTATATGTGTGTGTGTGCGCGCTTATGTATGCTTACAGATAAATGAAATGAATGACAGCAATGATACAAAGGATGGCAGGGAGGAATTGGAATTATTTCATTTTTCTAGGGTACTTGCACTACCCAGGAAGTGATGTAGTGTTATTTGAAAGTGAAGTTGGAATATTTGTAAATATGTATTGCAAACTAAAGGGCAATAACTAAAAAGACTTTAAAAAAGAAGTATAACTGATATGTTAAGAAAAAGGAGGGAAAAATGGAATCATATAAAAATGCTCAATTAAAACCACAAAAGGTGAAAAAGAGTGGAAGACAAAAATAGGAACAAAAATTAGAGGCTACCAGTAGAAAACAGTAACAAATACGATAGACATTAATCCAACTATATCAATAATCACTTTGAATGTCAGTGGTCTAAATGCACCAAATAAAAGACAGACCTCATCAGCGTGAATCAAAAACGAGACCCAGTTATATGTAGTCTGTAAGAAACCCACTTTAAATATAAAGACACATATAGATTAAAAGTAAATTGGCAGAAAAAGATATACCATATTAGTACTAATAAAAATAAAGTGAGAGTAGCTATATTAATTTCAGACAGAGCAGACCTCAAAGCAAGGAATGTTATTAGGGCTAAAGAGGAGCATTACATAATGATAAAGGGGCCAATTCCCCAGGAAGACATAGCAATTCTTTTTTTTTTTTTTTGAGGAAGACTAGCCCTGAGCTAACTACTGCCAATCCTCCTCTCTTTTTGCTGAGGAAGCCTGGCCCTGAGCTAGCATCCGTGCCCATCTTCCTCTACTTTTTATATGTGGGATGCCTACCACAGCATGGCGTGCCAAGCAGTGTCATGTCCACTCCCGGGATCCGAACCGGTGAACCCCGGGCCGCTGAGAAGCGGAACGTGTGAACTTAACCGCTGCGCCACTGGCCCAGCCCCAAAGACATAGCAATTCTTAATATGTATGCACCTAACAACAAAGTGTCAAACTGCATGAGGCAAAAGCTGATAGAACTGCAAGGAGAAATAGATGACTCCACTATTTAATTGGGGATTTCAACATCCCCTATCAGAAGTGTACAGATACAGCAGGCAGAAAATCAATAAGGACACAGATGAACTCAACAATACATAAATCAACTGGATATAGTGGACTTCTGTAGACTACTTCATCTAACAACAGAAGAATGTACATTCTTCTCAAGCTCACTTGGAACATTCACCAAGATAGACAACATTCGGCACCATAAACACAACTTAACAAATTTTTAAAAATAGAAGTCATACAATGTCTGCTTTCAGACCACAATGGAGTTAAACTAGAAATCAGTAACAGAAAGATAACAAGAAAATCCCCAAATATGTGGAGTTTAACCAACACATTTCTAAATAAAAAAATGGGTCAAAGAAGAAACCCCAAGAAAAATTTAAAAATATTTTGATCTAAGTGAAAATGAAAACTCAACTCAGCAAAATCTGTGGGATGCAATGGAAGTAGAGCTTAGAAGGAAATTTGTAGCTGTGAATGCATATATTAGGAAAGAAGAAAGACTTAAATCAAGAATCTGTGTTTCCACCTTAAATAACTAGAAAAAGAACAAATTAAATCCAAATTAAGCAGCAGAAAGGAAATAGTAAGATTTAGAGCAGAAATCAATAAAATTGAAAATATGAAATCAATAGAGAAAAGTAAAAAGAACCCCAAAGCTTGTTCTTTGAAAATATCAATAAAATTGATATGGCTTTAGCCAGGCTACATAAGAAACAAAAAGAGAGGGCACAAATTGCTAATATCAGAAATGAAAGAGGGGCCATCACTATAGATCCCATTGGCATTAAAATGATAATAAACAAATACTATGAACAATTCTATTCCCACAAATTTGAAAACCTAGAAGAAATGGACCAATTCCTTGAAAGAAAGGATCTGCCAAAACTGACACAAGAAAAAATAGACAATCTGAATAGACCTAAATCTATTTTTAAAAATTGAATCAATAGTTAATAACTTTCCAAAACAGAAAGTACCAGGCCCAGACGGGTTCACTGGTGAATTCTACCAAATATTTAAGAGACAAATTATACAAATTCTTTATGATATTTTCCATAAAATATTTTATTTTTCCCATTAAAAATTTTATTTTCCATAAAGTATGAAAGCAAATCTTCATAATTCATTCTATGAGGCCAGTATTAACCTAATATCAAAACCAGACAAAGACATTTTAAGAAAGAAAAGTACAGACCAATATCTCTCATGGACATAGATGCAAAACTCCTCCACAAAGTACCAGCAAATTGAACAATGTGTAAAAAGAATTATATACCATGCCCAACTGAGATTTATCCCAGATATGCAAGTCTGAGTCAACATTTGAAAATCAATTAGTGTAATCCATTACATCAATAGGCTAAAGAAGAAAATCTCATAATGAGATCAATAGATGCAAAAAAAGCATTTGACAAAATCCAACATCTACTCATGATAAAACTTTCAGTAAACCATGAATAGAGAGGAACTTTCTCAACTTGATAAAGACCATCTACAAAAACCCTACAGCTAACATCATACTTAATGATGAGAAACTAGAAGCTTTTTTACTAGCATCAGTTTCAAGGCAAGGATGTCCTCACACACCACTCTTTTTTAACACCATATTGGAAGTCTTAGCTAATGCAATAAGACAAGAAAAGGAAATAAAAGATATATTGACTGGTAAGGAAGAAATAAAACTGTCTTTGTTTGCAAATGGCATGATCATCCATGTAGAAAATATGAAAGAATTGATTAAAAAAAAAAAACTCCTGAAACTAATAAGCAATTATACCAAGGTTGTAGGATACAAGGTTAATATACAAAAGTCAATTGCTTTTCTATATAGCAGCAATTAATGAATGGAATTTGAAATAACAAAAACACAGCAGCATTTACACTAGCATCCCCCAAAATGAAATATTTAGGTATAAATCTCAAAAATAAGTACAACATCTATGTAGGAGACCTTTTATATGAGCAACTCTGCCAGGGCATATGTAGTCCCCCCACACAGGGGGGACACTACTGGAACATTTGGCATGGGTAACAAGAGATGAGCATGTTACTGGGCCCCATAAGGCATCTCTTACATAAGGCCACATGTCCAAGATTGGGCGATGTAGCTAATCTACCTAATACATAGATATGAGCACAGAGAAGTAGGCAAAATGAGGAGACAAAGGAATATGTTCCAAAAAAGGAAAGAGTACAAATCCTTAGAAAAAGAACTAAATGAAACAGAGATAAACAATCTACCTGATAAAGAGTACAAACTAATAGTCAAAAGGATGCTCACTGATCTTGGGAGAAGGGTAGATGAACACAATGAGAACTTCAACAAAGAATTGGAGAACATAAAAAAGAATCAATGAGAACTGAAGAATACAATAATGGAAATGAAAAACTCACTAGAGGGAATCAATAGCAGAGTAGATCACACAGAAGGAGGGGTCAGCAATCTGGGTGAAAGAGTAGAGGAAATCACCCAAGCTGAACAGAAAAAAGAATTAAAAAGAATGAGGACTGTCTAAGGGACCTCTGGGATGACATCAAGCACACAACATCAGTATTGTAGGTGTCCCAGAAGGAGAAGAGAAAGACAAAGGGGCAGAGAACCTATTTGAAGAACTAATAGCAGAAAACTTCTCTAATCTCAGGAGGGAAACAGACATCCAAGTATAGGAAGCATAGAAAGTACCAAATAAGAGGAACCCAAAGAAGCCCACACCAAGACACATTATAATTAAAATGTCAAGAGTCAAAGACAAAGAGAGAATCCTAAAAGCTGCAAGAGAAAAGCAACAAGTTACATACAAAGGAAACCCCATAAGGCTATCAGCTGACTTCTCAGCAGAAACCTTACAGGCTAGAAGGGAGTGCTATGATATATTTAAAGTGCTGAAAGGAAAAAAAACAAAGCCAAGAATATTCTACCTGGCAAAGTTATCATTCAGAATAGAAGGAGAGAATAAGAGTTTTCCAGACAAGTAAAAACTAAAGGAGTTTATCATCACTAACCCAGCCTCACAAGAAATGTTGAGACTTATGTAAGCGGAAAAGAAAAGACAACAAATAGGAATAAGAAAATTATCACAGAAAAAAATCACTGGTAAAGGCAAATATATAGTTAAGGTATTGGATCAGCCACCTATAAAGCTAGTATGAAGGTCAAAAGACAAAAGTACTAAAATTATCTATTTCCCTGATAAGAGGTTAAGGGATACACAAAAATAAAACAGGCAAAATATGATACCAAAAACATAAAATGTGTGGGTGGGGAGTAAAAGTGTAGGGCTTTTAGTAAGAAGTAAAACTTAAGAGACCATCAACTTAGTAAAGATTGCTATTTACATGGGTTATTATATATCAGTCTTATAGTAATCACACCAAAAATCTATAATAAATACATAAAAAATAAAGAGAAAGGAATCCAAACATAATACTAAAGAAAGCCATCAAATCACAAGGGAAGAGCACAAGAGGAGAAAGGAACAGAGAAGAACTACAAAAACATCTAGAAAAAAAGTAACAAAATGGCAATATGTACGTACTTATCAATAGCTACTTTAAACATCAATGGACTAAATGCCCCAATCAAAAGATATAGGGTGGCTGAAGGATAAAAAACAAGACCCATATATATGGGCATACAAGAGACACTCTTCAGACTTAAAGACACTCACAAACTGAAAGCGAAGAGATGGAAAATGATACTCCATGCAAATGACAATGATAAGAAAGCTGGAGTAGCAATACTTATATCAGACAAAACAGACTTTAATAACAGACAAAGAAGGGCACTACATAATGATAATGATAATGATAAGGGAACAATCCAATAAGAGTGCCTAACACTTGTAAATATCTATGTGCCCAACATAGGAGCACAGAAATACATAAAGCAAACATTAACAGACATAAAAGGAGAAATTGACAGTAACACAATAATAGTAGGAGACTTTAACACTCCATTTACATCAATGGATAGATCATCCAAACAGAAGGTCAATAAGGAAACATTGGCCTTAAGTGGCACATTAGACCAGATGGACTTAGTAGATATACACAGAACATTCCATCTAAAAATTGCAAAATACACGTTCTTTTCAAATGCACATGGAGCATTCTCCAGGAGAGATCACATGTTAGACCACAAGACAAGTCTCAATAAACTTAAGAAGACTGAAATGATACCAAGCATCTTTTTGGACCACAGTGGTATGAAACTAGAAATCAACTACAGGAAGAAAATCAAAACAGCCACAAAAATGTGAGATTAAACAAAATGCTACTGAACAACAATTAGATCAACAAAGAAATCAAAGGAAATGAAAAATACCTAGAGACAAAGCCAGCCCGGTGGTGCAGCAGTTAAGTTCACATACTCCACTTTGGTGGTCTGGGGTTCACTGGTTTGGATCCGGGGTGTGGACCTCTGCACTGCTTATCAAGCCATGCTGTGGCAGGCATTCCACATAGAAAATAGAGGAAGATGGGCATGGATGTTAGCTCAGGGTCAGTCTTCCTCAGAAGAAGAGGAGGATTGGCAGCAGATGTTAGCTCAGGACTAATCTTCCTCAAAAAAAAAAAAAACCTGGAGACAAATGGAAATGAAAATATGACATGCCAAAATTTATGAGACACAGCAAAAGGATACTAAGAGGGAAGTTTACAGCAATACAGGCCTACCTCAACAAACAAGAAAAATCTCAGAAAACAATCTAACAGAGCACCTAAAGGAATTAGAAAAAGAAGAACAACTGAAGCCCAAAATCAGTAGAAGGAAGGAAATAATATAAATCAGAATGGAAATCAATGAAATAGAGACAAAAAAAAAAAAAGAAAAAATCAATGGAACTAAGAGTTGTTTCTTTGAAAAGATAAAAAAAAATGGACAAACCTTTAGCTAGACTCACACATAAAAAAAGAAGTCTCAAATAAATAAAATAAGAAATGAAAGAAGAGAAATTACAATGGACACCTCAGAAATACAAAGGATTATAAGAGAATACTATGAAAAGCTACATGCCAACAAATTGAATAATATAGAAGAAATGGATAAGTTCTTGAAATCACACAACCTTCCAAAACTGAAACAAGAAGAAATAGAGAATCTGAATATATCAATCCCTACTAAGGAGATTGAAACAGTAACCAAAACCTCCCCAAAAGCATAAGTCCAGGACCAGACGGCATCCCGAGTGAAATCTACCAAACATTCAAAGAAGACTTAATACCTGCCATTCCCAAACTCTTCCAGAAAATTGAAGAGGAGGAGATGCTTCCTAACTCATTCTACAAGACCAACATTACCCTGATACCAAAACGAGACAAGGACAACACCAAAAAAGAAAATTACTAGCCAATATCAATGATGAACATAGATGTAAAAATCCTCAACAAAACGCTAGCAAATGGAATACAGAAATGCTTCAAAAGATCATATACCACGATCAAGTGGAGCTTATTCCAGGGACACAGGGATGATTCAACATCTGCAAATCAATCAACATGATAGACCACATTAACAAAATGAAGAATAAAAATCACATGATCATCTCAATAGATGCAAAAAAGCATTTGACAAGATACAGCATCCATTTATGATAAAAACTGAATAAAACGAGTATAGAAGGAAAATACCTCAACATAATAAAGACCGTATATGACAAATCCATAGCTAATGCCATTCTCAATGGAGAAAAACTGAAAGCTATGCCTCTAAGAACAGGAACCAGACAAGGATGTCCACTGTCACCACTCTTATTTAACATAGTATTGGAAGTCCTAGTCAGAGAAATCAGTCAAGAAAAGGAAATAAAAGGGATCCAAGTTGGAAAGGGAGAAGTAAAACCATTACTATTTGCAGATGACATGATTTTATATACAAACACCCTAAAGAATCCACCAAAAAACTATTAGAAATAACAAATACAGTAAAGTTGCAAGGTAAAAAATCAACATGCAAAAGTTAGTTGTGTTTCTATACACTAACAATGAAACAGCAGAAAGAAAAATTAAGAATACAATCCCATTTGCAATCACAACAAAAAGAATAAAGTACCCAGGAATAAATTTAACCAAAGAAGTGAAAGATCTGTACACTGAAAACTATAAAACATTGTTAGAAGAAATCACAGAAATGGAAAGATATTCCATGCCTGTGGATTGGAAAAATTAATATTGTTAAATGTCCATACTATCAAAGTAATCTACAGATTCAATGCAACCCCTATCAAAATTCCAATGGCATTTTTCACAGAAATAGAACAAAGTATACTAAAATTTATGTGGAACAACAAAAGACCCTGAATAGCCAAATCCTGAGAAACAAGAACAAAGCTGGAGGTATCATGCTCTCCGATTTCAAAATATACTACAAAGCCATAGTAATCAAAACAGCATGGTACTGGCACAAAAACAGATACACAGATCAGTGGAATAGAACTGAGAGTCCAGAAATAAACCCACACATCTATGGACAGCTAACTTTTGCCAAGGGAGCCAAGAGCATACAATGGAGAAAGGAAAGCGTCTTCAATAAATGGTGTTGGGAAAACTGGACAGTCACATGCAAAAGAATGAAAGTAGACCATTATCTTACACAATACACAAAAATTAACTCAAAGTGGATTAAAGACTTGAATGTAAGACCTGAAACCATAAAAATTCTAGAAGAAAACATAGGGAGTACGCTCTTTGACCTTGGTCTTAGAAGCTTAGTTTCATGTACCATGTCTGACCATGCAAGGGAAACAGAAAAAATAAACAAATGGGACTAAGTCAAACTAAAAAGTTCCTACACAGCAAAGGAAGCCATCAACAAAATGAAAAGAAAATCTAATAACTGGGAGAAGATATTTGCAAATCATATGTCTGATAAGGCATTAATATCCAAAATATAGAAAGAGTTCATACAACTGAACAACAAAAAAACAAGAAATCCAATCAAAAAATGGGCAGATGATCTGAACAGACATTTTTCCAAAGAAGATACACAGATGGCCAACAAGCACATGAAAAGATGTTCAATATCACTAATTATTAGGGAAACGCAAATCAAAACTACAATGACATATCACCTCATGCTTGTCACAATGGCTATAATTAACAAGAGAAGAAATAAATACTGGAGAGGATGTGAAGAAAAGGGAACCTTCATACACTGCTGGTAGGAATGTACACTGGTACAGCCACTATGGAAGACAGAATGGAGATTCCTCAAAAAATTCGTAATAGAACACCCTTACGATCCAGCTGTTCCACTTCTGGGTATTTATCCAAAGAACACAAAAACATGAATGCATAAGATATATTCACCCTTATGTTCATTGAAGCATTATTCACAATAGCTAAGACTTGGAAACAACCTAGGTGCCCGTCAGTGGATGAATGGATAAAGACGACATGGTATATATACACAATGGAAAACTACTCAGCAATAAAACTGATGAAATCTTGTCATTTGCAGCAACATGAATGGATCTTGAGAGTACTATGCAAAGCAAAATAAGTTACATGGAGAAAGTCAAATACTACGTGATTTCACTCGTACGTGGAAGATAAAAACAACAACAACAACAAACAAGCACATGGATATAGAGATTATATTGATAGATCCAGAGGGCAATTGGGGAGGGGGAGGGCAAAAGGAGTGAAAGAGTATGGTGATGGATGGTAATTCGTGATTTGGTGATGAACTAGATGTAATCTATACAGAAATTGAAATATAATGATATACTCCTGAAATTTGTATAATGTCATAAACCAATGTTACCACAATAAAAATAAATAAATAAATGTTAAAGAGTTTAATAACCATTCTCTTTCATCTACATACAAAAAGTACAATTCAAAGTGCTAACTGTGGCCCATATGAAGTCACATGCATACTATAGAGAAAAGCCTCTTTTATCTGGATGTCTCCAAAAAAGTAGACCTAATTAGGAATCCTGGTAAAAGTGTGATTATTAAACTAAGTATTCTTATGATAAAAAAAGAAAATGTTGTAAACAATTTTATGCCAATAAATTTGACAATCCAGATAAAAAGGGCAAAATCCTTGGAAAACACAAATTACCAGAACTGACCAAAGAAGAAGTGGAAAACTTGAACGGCAGTATATCAATTAAAGAAATTGAATTCATAGTTAAAAACCTTCCCACAGAGAAAACCCTAGGTCTAGGTTGCTTCACTGATGAGTTCTTCCAAACACATAAGGAAGTGATAATAGCGATCCTACACGAGCTCTTTCAGGAAATACAGAGGGAAGGCTTTACAAGTCATTTTATGAAGCTTGTGTTACCTACATTCCAAAACCAGATGAAGAGGTCACAGGAGAACTTCAGACCAGTATTCCTCAGGAACATAGATGCAAAAATCCTCAAAAAAATTACCAAATTGAATCCAACAGTCTATAAAATGGATAAGACATCATGACCAAATGTTATTTATCCTGGGAATGCAAGATTGGTTTAACTTCTAAAAATGAATCAATGTAATTCACACTACTAGCAAAGGAGAAAAACCATATGATCATTTCAATAAAGGTAGAAAGAGCATGTGACATATTTCAACAACCTTTCATGAGAAAACCGTCGGGAACTGGGGAGAGAAGGGAACTTCTTCAATCTAAAAATATGTGTGAAAAACCCATAGCTAATGTCAATGCTTTCTACCTAAGATCAGGGACAAGACCAGGATATCTGCTCTCATCACTTCTATTTAACATTGCACTGAATGTCCTAGGCAGTATAATTAGACAAGAAAAAGACATAAAATATAAATATTGGAAAAGAAGTAAAACTCTGGTGGGAATTCCAAATGGTACAACCACTTTGGAAAATAGTATGGCTGTCTCTTATAACGTTAAACGTGGACTTACCTTATAACCATATGACCTTGTAATTCTACTCCTAGGTATTTATTCAAGAGAAATAACTACATATGTCCACAGAAAGATGCACATATGAATATTCATAATAACCAACACTGGAAGCAGCTCAGATGTCCATCAGTTGGTGAATGGATAAACATATCCATACCAATGTATCCACACTATGGAATACCACTCAGCAAGAAAAAGGGACAAATGTTAATGCATGCAACAATATGAGTGCATTTCATGGACGTTAGGCTGGGTGAAAGAAGTCAAACACAGAAGACAAAAGACTGCATACTGGGTGATTTTACTACAGTGATGGAAAGCCGATGGAAAGTCGGTCGGTGGTTGCATGTGGGCAGGGAGAGGGATTAACTATGAAGGGGGCACAAGGAAGCCTTTAAAGTGAGAGAATTATTGTATACCTTAATAGTGCTGGTGGTCACATGATTTCATACCTTTATCAAAGTTTATCAAACTGCACACTTAAAGTGAGTGAATTTTTTCCTATGTAGTACCTTAATCTAAAAAAAGAATTTTTTAAAGTAACTGGGCAGGAGCATGGGCACAACAAACCTGGTTTGACTCATCATCTGTGGGCAGTGGGAAATGTATTTAACCTCTCAAGGCTCACTTTACCCTTCTATAAAACAGAAATAAGAGTATACAGAGTTATGACGATGAATAAATAGGACAATTAACATACCTGCCACCAAGTAAATGCTCAACATGCATAAGTCATGATAACAAAGGGAGGCGAGTGGGAGGGTGGAAAGTGTATTCCAAGCTGAGCAAGCCGCAGGCTCAGAGGCGTGGGGATGGATGAGTGGGAGCAGCAAGCCGCCCGACCCGGCGGGGGCACAGAAAAAGGGGGATGTGGGAAATGCGGGTCAACAGCAGCCAGGGGCAGACCGGCAAAGCCCTCTGTCTGCCACATTGATGAGTTTAGATTTTATTTTGAAGGAGAGTTATTAAAGGGGTAAGTACTATGCGGTGCTTGATTGTGTCTGAGCGCCAGACTTGATCTGAATCCTGCTTTCGTCACTTACTAGCTGGGAAACTTTGGAAAGTTCCTTAAGTTCTCAGTAGTTGCCTTATCTGTAAAGGAAATAATAACAATAGCTCCCTCACTGGGTTGTTATGAGACTGAGTGCCGTGTGTTTTCTACAGTCCCTGGGACACCACAAGCGCTCAGTCAAGGTGATTAAACTTGCGCTTGCGGATGCAGAAAGTGGTTTGCAGACAACCGGCAGCAGGCAGACCTGTGAGAAAACTGTTTCGTTATGCAAGTGAGAATTGAAGGTGATCTGGGCGAGGGCAGCAACGATAAACACAGAAAAGAGACAGGTGGGAAATAAACCCACGAGGTCGAATCAACACAGCTCCGAGGCTGAGCGGAGGGCCGTGGGGGAGAGAAAGGAATCAAGGACAGCGCTCACTGGGGTTTCTGGTTGGAGGGGTGGCGTCATTTATCTACATGTGGGAGACAGGAGGCCTCGTGCTCCCACGTCAACTCCTCCCTGACGGAGATGACTGTGAGGGCTCAGGAGGGGCGCTTCCCGCACTACCTCTGAAGTCCCCCAGCACACGCGTTTACATCATCTCACTGCCTCTCCTCTGTATTTCCCTGTGTGACTCCAAAAACTACTCAAACACAATCTAGGTGAAAATTAGCCCTAGGAAAAGGAAGAGACTCTTACTACAACACAAAGTGAAACCTACAAGTCGGCCCCTTTCTCAGAAGACAAGAAAACAATGGAGAAGATGCCAGCTCCTTGGGCCGAATGTGGCTGCCCACAGCATGACCGCACGCACACGACCCTCCAATTCACCGCGACTCCTGTGGAGGAATGGCGTTATATCTTACGCAAATGTGTAATATATAATGTAAAAAACATTATATTTTGTTGCTTGCTTGGCTATGTTTACTGAAATAAGTACTTTTCCTACATGTTCTGATGACTTTGTAAATAATTCAGAAGGTTAGTTTTTAAAAAATGTGTTCCTCGAAAACTGGGTTGTGACATAATCTGTGTAACATACATGGTAAGAAATACAATATCCTCTAGTGAGAGGGACGGTGTGACCCTAACAACCTGATGCAGGTCACACTGTGTGGCTGATATATAGGACACATCAAGCGGAGGGCAGAGTGAAGTGAGGCCAGAAAGAGAGACTGGGGCAAGATTTTCAATAAGATAATAATAAGAAGAACTAATAATAATGGCAAATGGTTGAGCAGCTGTTTTATTTCAGGCACTATCGTCAGTATTTCACATATATTAGAATATTGAATCTTTACCATTTTTAGATATGTGAAAATTGAGGCACAGAGAACAAACTTTCCCCAAATTGCTCCAAAAACGGATTTATAAAGAAAGAAAGGCCAGCCCTGTGGCTCAGCGGTTAGGTGTGCACATTCCGCTTCGGCAGCCTGGGGTTCGCCAGTTCGGATCCCTGGTGCAGACCTAACACTGCTTATCGAGCCATGCTGTGGTAGGCGTCCCACATATAAAGTAGAGGAAGATGGGCATGGATGTTAGCTCAGGGCCAGTCTTCCTCAGCAAAAAGAGGAGGATTGACAGCAGATGTTAGCTCAGGGCTAATCTTCCTCACAAAAAAAAAAAAAAGAAAGAAAGAAAGAAAAAAAAGAAAGATGAAGAAAAGTCACAATTTCTGTGGGGCAGGCAAGCTGCTCTAGTCAGGTTTCTGGAAGCCAGCTCACTGTGACTCCTCATTAACCAGCCTGGTTTTTTTTTTTCTCTCCTGGAAGCTGACTGGTCAGGGAGCTCTGAGTCAGGACTGAGTCAGACCTGTGGTATGTTCTCCAACCTGAAAACAAACTTTGTTTTTTAAGCAACCAAGGAAATGCTTGAATAAACTAAATGTACTTCCGTAGTTATATATTGTCTCTGATTTATGATTTTTTGAATGGTTCACTTGCAAATAATCATTCTGTTTACAAAGAGGTGGTATATCACATATTCTTTACACTTAAAAGTGGTCTTGTATTGTTTTTCCCAGTCCATCCTGGCACCATTCTTTGAATGTCTTCTCAAAACCAATAAAAAATTTACGAATAATTCCAAAGCTGGGCAAACCAGTTCAACAGGCCTCAGTGCAAGAGGAAAAAGGAGGAGAATCTAGTGGAAGGTTATTCCTTTCTGATTAGTGATATAAGAGCTGTGGCTTTGTACAAACGCTCCCTCTGGTCTTTCTGAATTACTCCTAAGAGCCAGAAAGTCCAGCCAGGTCTGGGGACAGAGAGAATTCAGAGAAGGAGGATCCAAGTCATTTCTACTAAGGTTTTTGGGTTTTGTTTCTGTTTTCCCAGATCCGGGGACATTACTCAGAGATGTTAACTATAACGACACTCTTTTAAGTAAAGCGATTGAGCAGCCTTCTCTGACTGCCGACGAGGCCATCAGACGATGCACTTTAGTGATCTCAGAATCACAGAATCTCACGTGGGAAGCAGCCTCAGAGAGTCCCTGGTACAGCTCCTGCGTGTTAGGAGACACAGAAGCCAAGGAAACAGCAGTGACTTGCCGGGTCACAGAGCTCGACTCTCTGAATCAGATTCCATACTCTCATGCGTTGAATGTCTGCGATTAAATATCATAGTGGGGTGGAACTTTGCAAACAATAAAAGCTGAGGTGTAAGAAATTTTTTTTTAAATAACACTTTTAAATATAATTTTGTCTTAGAAATTCACCAGGTCACGTTTAGAGCTGGGGACACCATCGAGCCTTTTCACGGACTCAGAAATGAGGGAAACGCTTGATGTGTTTGAGTACACATTGGTTCATACCTTGGCCCAGGAAGGCAAGTTTAAGTTTCCTGAGGATTTTTGGGTTGAATTTCGTGATTGCTTTCTTCAGGGCTGTCATTTCTACATGCTTCTTTTACGTTCTCCTCCTCGCCCACCCACTTCACTGAGTCAGCGCCCTGCTCGTGAAGCATCAAGCCGAAAGGCAGCCCCAGGTCTGGTTGGGAAGAACAGTCGGGAGAGCGGGCCCTCTAGAAATCGCTTCCAGGACACAAACGCAGTTGGAGCTTCCTTGTTGACGATGACAGCTGCTCTGGGAGTTCAGAGGACCATGCGAAAGACAATTATGTTAATCCTCTTCAAGGGAGAGCTTTATTGACTTCGACTATTTTTCTCCAAATGATGAGCCAGCTGTCCCACTATCGTTGATTGAAGACTTTACGCTTCACTTTTATCAAATGATTATACCATAGAAAGTGACAGAGACTTTTAATACCGTTTCTTTGATCTGTCAATCCTGTAGCTGTTGTACACAGTTTTAATGATTGTAGCTTTATGCACAAGGCTCCCTTACTACCTGGATGGGCAAGTAGAGACGGCATTTGTTGCCTTGAAAGACCTGTGGGCACTTGCCCCTTGGCACTGATCCATGGGGCCCAAGGACCCACAAGGTGTCGTTGGATGTTCTGTTGCTCTGCTTTGACCACGGCCAATGGATCTTTCTGCCAGACCTCCCCATGGAGAGTAAGTTATTCACAATGGAGGCTCACTCCATCTTTCAAAATTCTAAAACCACAGGTCAACATTAACGTCATCCAATTCTTACTGGAAATAAACATGGCATTTGCCATCACGCTGCGCCCTACTCCTCTTGGACTGCAAATCAGGACCTGTTTGTGAGCAGTTGTTTGCACTTTGTCTCAGTCATCGGCCAAGTCAAATCTCCTGGGCTACGTTGGCATCTAAGCTCCACTTAAAATTTACTTTTACTGAATTGGGCAGTCCAATTTTGTTTGGCTGTCTAACTCAGTTTCAGTTTCCTCTTTGTCACGTCTCCTTTCATGGTTTTTTGGGCTCAGTACCCTTCCTCTTATTGTCATAGGCAGCCACTTGTTGGTTCCCCTCACCTTGAAAATCCCTCAGCATAATCCAACAGTTTTCACTTGAAAATACAGTAAGCTTGCCAGATAAAGTACAGGATGTCATGCACTATTGGGACATACTCTATGGGATGCCATACAATATTTGGGATATACTTACACTAAAAATTATTCATCGTTTATCTGAAATTAAAATTTAACTGGGCACTGTATTTTTATTTGCTGAATCTTTCCACCCTAAAATACAACTGCCTCTGTGCCTCAGAGACATGACAACGTACAAACGGGGCCCATGTCCAACTCATGACCTGGGCTTCCCTTCACTTTTTTATCTCCAAAAACTAATGTCCTTTCACTGTTAAGGACATTGGGTAGTGTGGGGACAACAAGATAAACCCAAACATATTTTATTATTACACTGTTGATATTTATAGTAAAATTTAATTGAAAAATTGATTTATTTTTCTTCTGACTTACAAGCAAAATGGACAAAAACTCCCCAAATTCAGCTCTCCTCTTTGGGTTCACCTTACATCCCAGACTGATGTGAACTGCCACTGTGCACCCCGGAACATCATCAACCTGCCTGTGCACACTGGAATTCCTGTGGAGCACAAACATAGTATGGCTACTGTGCACACATCATTTCAGTCTCAGAGTCAAAATGACCCCTCCTGGCCTCCCAGCCCAGGCGTTTAGGTTGAACTTGAGACAATGCCTTTTTATTCACACCTGAGATGGTCTAGCTCCAGAGAAACCAAGCAATCTTGACACTCTGATCAGTGGCTGTGAAAACACAGGCCAAATTCCTTTTTGGCAAAGGCTTCTTGTGAAAAAATATCTTCAGGGCCTAGCCAATGATCCTCTTGTATTGAGCAAGGTTTTCTAAAAAATGCCCTCTGTGTCAAGAAGGAAACACCTCTCCCCACAAAACTCTTTAAACCTGGAGCAAAACAAAAAGACAATCCACCAACTGGGAGAAAATATTTGCAAATCACATATCTGACAAGCAGTTAATCTCCAAAATATACAAAGAACTCATACAACTCAACAAAAAGAGACTAGCAACCTGATAAAAAAAATGGGCAGAGGATATGAACAGACATTTTTCCAAAAAAGATATATGGATGGCCAACAGGCACATGAAAAGATGTTCAACATCACTAATTATTAGGGCAATGCAAATCAAAATTACAATGAGACATCACCACACTCCCTTCAGAGTGGCTATAACTAAGAAGACAAGAAGTAAGTGTTGGAGAGGGTGCAGAGAAAAGGGAACCCTCATACACTGCTGGTGGGAATGCAAACTGGTGCAGCCACTATGGAAAATAGTATGGAGACTTCTCTCAAAAAATTAAAAATAGGGATACCATATGATCCAGCCATCCCACTACTGCATATTTATCCAAAGAACGTGAAATCAACAATCCAAAGAGATCTGTGCACCCTTATGTTCATTGCAGCCTTCTTCACTATAGTCAAGATGTGGAAGCAACCCAAGGGCCCATCCACTGCTGAATGGATAAAGACGTGGTATATATATACAATGGAATACTACTCAGCCATAAAAAAAGACAAAACTGCCCCATTTGCAACAATGTGGATGGACCTTGAGGGTATTATGTTAAGTGAAATAAGCCAGACGGAGAAAGACAAACACCCTATGATTTCACTCAAATGTGGAAGATAAACACATGGATAAAGAGAACAGATTAGTGGTTACCAGAGAGGAAGGAGGTGGAGGGGGTGGGTGAAAGGGGTAAAGGGGCACATACGTATGGTGATGGATGAAACCTAGAGTATTGGTGATGAGCACGAAGCAGTCTATTCAGAAACTGATATATAATAATGCAAGCCTGAAATTACACAATGTTATAAACCAATATGACCTCAAAAAATTTTTTTAAAAAAACTGACATTGGTATAATAATAGTAAAAAAAAAAAAGAAATGAGCAAGAATGATTGAAGGCTGGTTTCATTTAGTTTTTACCTACTTTTGGAACCTCAAATGGCAACTAACTTATCAAATAATTTGCATATGTACACATGTGAAATGTTAATAAGTGTCACATTGTGCTTCCAGTTGATAATAGAATCCTGGTGGGTAGGGTTGTCCAACAATCCCTCTCAAGTACTTCAAAGCAAAATTATCAGCCTTCTGGATTCTGAGCCTTCAGATCCTGTTCTTAAATGAGTGCAAGAAATATTCCATTTAGGTTAGCACATCTGTCTCTAGAAAAATTACCTATGGGAAAATGATGCTCCCATTCCTATTCCTTGCCTTTTAGACCCATCAAAAATCCTGGTATTTAAAGTCCTAAAGTTAAACAATTCTGTCATAGAGGATGCAGTGTTAAATAATCATAAAAGAGAGACCATATGTCCAAGTAGACAGCATGCGCCTTGATGTGGGAATGAGCTCGTTGGGATTAATCATGTCCAGATTGCGAGGTGCAGGATGGTATGGTCTCCGTCCAGATTTCCCTGCAGATCTGAAGGGCTCTGAGAGTGCTGCTGGCTGAGAGCCTTCGGCTGTTGGCTCTCTCCAGAAATTACCCTTGGCTGCAAAGGGCCGCCTTGCCCAAGGTCATGTCCTCTTCCTTGGGCAGCCTGGATCCAATGACTATTATTTCCCCAAATCATGACAACTCTGAAGGACCATCTGAGCATCAGAGTTCCCTATAGGGTCAGCTGAGGCCTTTGTTAAGACCACAGCACAACCCAACTTCTCCTTCTAATCATTTCCTTCCCTTTCTCCAGGAGCATTAATCCCCAAAACACTCTCTAATAAGCTTCCTGCATGTTAATCTCCGTCTCAGAGTCTGTTTCCCAGGGAATCAAACTGTAACTGTCGCTACCAGGAATAGTCCAAGAAGCAGACACGAAATGGGATTCTGCAGCTGAGCCACCTGCTGTCTGGCTTGCAAAGTTGACCTCATAACTGCTGGTAGTTTGGGCACAGATCAGCCCTGGTAAAAGGTAGCAGGGCAATTGTTAAAACTTCTGCCAGTAGTGAATTTGGATGGTGTACCAGTGAAAGGAAATATACTAGTAGGTGAAACATATTAGGCATTTAGGAAATATGGAGGGACTAGGAATTGGACAATTGATTTGGATGAGTGTTGCAGGGGGCAATTGATGCTTTGAAAAATGAAAGGCTGACAGTGGTGACACAAATTACAAGGTAGGTATGAAAGTCAGAGGCCTTCTTGGCAGCATGGAAAGGAATCCCCAGCTCCTGTAGCCAGAAGGCAGAAAAAGTGGAGGATCTGCCCAGGAGTTGATAACGAGGGGAGCAGAGCTCTCGAGGGGATTGCACACTCAACCTAGGTAGGTCTGCCGTCTCCAGGTCAGGGCTCTGATTAGTCAAGAATGGGATCTGGAGATAAGAAGTGGGAACATCTGGGTTGATACACTTGAAAGTCCCGATTCCCTGAACCTTCCAAGCCTGCAGAATTGGCTGCCTCCTCCATATGAAAGGCTGGCATCCACCCCACTTGCTGGAAGACATGGCAAAGGCCATTCCCCTGCAAGGCAGGCACCCTCATTAGGGTCTGCCCTCACCTGCCCTTTTGGACATTAGGCCAATAACTGGCATGAAGTCACACTATAACCCAGCTTGGGAAATGCTGGACCTCCTGAGGAAGAAAAGGAACTATACACTGCAGGACCTAGCCAACATGTCCTGGAGGGAGCCAGCAGATTATAGAGCTGGGTTCTGAGAAGGCTGAATCAAAGAGGGGGGATAAGGTGGAAGGTTGGGGGGTGTACTGACTATATTTTCTTATTTTCTGTATTCTTGATGCTCTGGCATTGGGGGCCTTGATCCTGGAGAGACTGCTACTCCCAGGGCTAGTTAATCCTAGAGAGAGCAAATAACTAACCTGCAAGCATGCCTTTCGTGCAAACCAACCGATCCCAAGCCCATACCCACCAACCATCTCCTTTATCAAATCCTCACACACCAACCCAATATTCCTCCTGCCCTAATCATCCAAGGGCTGGGTGCTAGACAGCTGTGGACATCCCTATAGTCCAGAGCCTGCTCAAATTATTCAAACTATCCAATCCTAAACTTACACAAAGTGCCTATCCCGCCTCATAATTCCTTCCCACAAAAACCGCAATAATGGCTCTGGGCCCTGCTCGCCTTCTTCTCACTCCTGACTTCTTCTTCTGACTCCCTCTTCCTTCCCCATGTGGCCCTGTAGGGTGTGCTGTGCCTCCTGTTTCCACATATCTGTGAGTATAAACTTCTTCCTTCATGAAAATCATTTCCCCGTTTGCTGTCTTATCAAACCTGATTAAACAAATCCTGGATACATTTTTAATGTAGGAGCAGAATATAAAGTTGAGCAAGGGAAATTTTATAGATATGGGAGCATTCTCCTAGGATAAGGACCTAAGACTCAGGCAAGGATCTCAGGAGACAGAGCGAATATGTTGCTCCTATAGCTCCTAGAAGGTTGGAGAAAGCAATGGCCCATGTTAAATCAAATAGATGCACCAGAAGTATTGTTTCCAGACGTGGAAGAAAAGATCAAAAGAATCATAGAAGTGGGCATGCTGGAGTATATCCATACTATGTAAGGCTGGAAAACCACACACACAACTGTATTCTATAGGAGGTAGGAAGCAGGTGTCTGAAGGACACTCCATTTACTAAAGTGATAAGGAATGAAGTGGGGAGAGGGACACCAGCATTGTTGAAAAGCTCAGTGATAACTGTACTCGATAGACTAGTGCTGATGGTAGGAGATGCTATTATATAACTAGGATCGCTGATGACAATGAGAATGATAAGATCCCAAAATAGTAGGGACCAGGTGGTTAGACTTACCTGTCAGAAGTCAGGTGACAAAATCAGTGGCCAGTTCACTTGGTCAGCTAAGGGACCAAGCCCACATAGCGTTATGGAGATGGTTCATAGAACATGGTGTTCCCTTAGGAAGTACTATAGATCTACCACTATACATGGGCACCAAACAAGGGCATTATGCAATTTATACAACCGAAAAATAAAGGATGGACGAGGGCAGCTGCCATAATTTTCATTATGATTAATTAATTAAATACGTAAAACTAACCTGAAATAATTGTCAGACCCAGAACCCATTGATTGAAGAAGGGGCTGGGTCTTTACGAGGAAACCCCTGCAACATCACGATTGTATGTAGCAATGTTTGTCCCAGTCTTTCTCCAATGATTCTGTGCTTATTTCTTTGGATAATGACATTGATCATTCTCAGAGCCGAAAAGCATGTTCATGGCACCCCGTTAGAAGGGAGGCCTATGGAGACCAGGGAGTAAATGAAATTCTGGCCCAAATCTGGCTCCCAGCGAGTCCACAGGCCCACTCATGCATCTGGTGGTTATTTCTCCAGAGCCTGATTGTACAGTCGCAATGGACATACTCCGTGTCGGCTTTACCCTCACAGTGGTTCCTTGGCCATCAGGATAATAGCTATTGTGGTTAAGAAGGAAGAGAGGAAGTCTTTGAAACTCTCTCCTCCGTCCCCCAATTAGCCAAGATAGTAAAGCAAAACCTGTATTGCATCCAGGGGAAATGGCAAAGGTTAGTGATACCCTGTAGGCCATGTGGGGCTGGCAGACGGAGAGCCAGGGGCAGGGAATGAAAGAAGCCTCACTATCTGGAGGGAAGATGGACCTCCCATTCTTCTCTGAGTATGACCTTCCAAGTGCATCTGGGACGTACAGAATGGATCCTGACACAGAGGTTCACCCTGAAGTTGTTTTCAAAGCCTGTTCAGAATAATCTCTATATTGGCCAGTTTTCCAGGCCTGTTCTAAGGAGGGAAGGGAACCTGGAGGACCACATACCCAGCAACCTGTATGGCCTGCCCAGAAGGGAGGTGGCACAACTTGGAAATAAGCAGATTGGAAACAGATAGGAGAGCAAGACTTGCCGTGGGCCTGAGGACCGTGCCTCTGCAGAGTGCCTACCTGAGACTCAGGGCCAAACAGGTCACCAAGTCCGGGCCAGGCCACTGTCACCTCCTTCACTACATCTTTCTGGCTGTGACGAGACATGTCACAGCATGATCCACTCAACAACGTCTGGCTAGATATTGAAGAGCACTGATTTTAACACACAAAGGATTAGATTATGTGAGAAGGAAACAGTAAGATTTCCGAGAGAGTTTTAGCCCTGCAATGGATGAAGGTTCCGAGCAGAAGGCAAGGACTCTGGCAGGGTCCTCTAGGTCGGGTGCAAGCCAGGCTGGAGGCTTTGGAGACAGTGAGAAGACAATCCTCCATGTCATCCGCTCTGAACTCCTCACCCCTGGGACGACCCTTTTCTACAGCACTGTCAAAGCAATCACTGTATGAGGGCAGGAAGAAAAGGAAAAGAAAGAAAATTCGGGTTGGCTAATAAAGGGGCAATGGGAGTGTGAGAGATGAAAGGTAAAAATTATAAGAAAAACGAAATAAAAATGAAGTGAAATTTATGCAACAAAATAAACACACTGTATCTGAAAGGTAATGAAAGACAACAAAAGAGAAAATGTTTGAGATTTAAAGCAGAATAAAAGGTGAAACCCTTTTATTAGCTAAAGTAAAAGGTGAAGAACATGGGGAGATAGATTTTAGTTTGAGAGTAGAAATATGTGTAATGGGCAAAAAGGAATTGCATTTCTCATTTTTTTTTTCCTTTTTCTCTCAAAGCCCCCTGGTACATAGTTGTGTGTTTTTTAGTTGTGGGCCCTTCTGGTTGTGGCATGTGGGATGCCACCTCAGCATGGCCTGATGAGTGGTGCCTCGTCCGTGCCCAGGATTCGAACTGGTGAAACCCTGGGCCACCAAAGCAGAGTGCACGAACTTAACCACACAGCCACGGGGGCCGGCCCCACATTTCTCATTTCTCACTGGCATAAAAAGGAAGATCGGGAAAGACAAAGTAGGAGTGAAAAGGCTCAACATAAGTCAAATTTAAAAATAAAAATTGAGGGTGTTCAGTACATTTGGCAACGGCGGTCCATAGACCAAGGCCTGGTCGGCCGGGAGCACAGCGCCGCTCCAGGCTGGGACCAGGCGAGCCCTCCCACCCTTGCTCCCTCACCAGCTTTGGCAGATGCTCTCAGGGCCATCGCTAAATTCTAAATCACCTCCCTATGAAAATGGATCTCATCCACCCAAAAAGAATATTTAAAGCTCTTGAAGAACTCAGAAAATCCAAAAAGGCAAGGCATTAAGAGGAGAGGGAATTCTCGTGCTCCTTCCCACCCCAGCAGGGAGGGCCATCCCCAGTCTTCCAGGCGCTCGGACAAGATGAGGAATGGTGGCAGGACCTGCGGAAGCTCAAACATTTGACATCTTGTCTTATTCTTTCCTGAAAGTTTCCCCCATGAAAACCTTCAAATAATATCAAAAGCAGGTTTAAAAATTTTTTTTAACGATTTGTTTTGAAATAATTTCAAGTGTATAGAAAGTTGCAAGAACAGTACACAAAGGATTCTTGATTTTATTTTATTTTTTTTCCTTTTTCTGCCCAAAGCCCCCCAGTACATAGTTGTGTACTTTTAGTTGTGGGTCTTTCCAGTTGTGGCATGTGGGACACCATCTCAGCATGGCCTGACAAGTGGTGCCACGTCGGTGCCCAGGATCAGAAGCAGCGAAACCCTGGGCCAAAGAAGCAGAGCGCGCCAACTTAACCTCTCGGCCACGGGGCCGGCCCCCATAAAGCATTCTTGAATCCCCATTATCATTTTCTGAGCCATTTGAGAGCAAGCTGCACACACAATGCCCTGTCACCTCTAAATACTGTGCATTTCTTGATAGAACCCTGTTGTGGGTTGAATAATGTGCCCCCAAAGTTCATGCCCACCTGGAACCTCAGAATATGACTTGATTTTGAAATAGGGTCTTTGCAGATGTAATTAAGGACCTCAAGACGAGATCATCCTGGGTGTAGGGTGGGCACTAAATTCTGTAGACTAACATCCTTATGATGAGAGGAGAGGACAAAGAGGGACTCAATCTCCTTCACCATGGAATAATTTCTCTCTTTCATGTCCTTCAGCTTTAATGAGTACAGGCTTTTATTCTGTAGAATGACCCTAGACTTGGTTCATCTGATATTCTCTTTTGGTCAGAACTTGTCATGCATTCTTTTTTTTTTTTAAAGATTTTTTATTTTTTTCCCTTTTTCTCCCCAAAGCCCCCCCGGGTACAGCGTTGTATATTCTTCGTTGTGGGTCCTTCTAGTTGTGGCATGTGGGATGCTGCCTCAGCGTGGTCTGATGAGCAGTGCCATGTCCGCACCCAGGATTCGAACCAACGAAACACTGGGCCGCCTGCAGCGGAGCGCGCGAACTTAACCACTCGGCCACAGGGCCAGCCCCTGTCATGCGTTCTTGACAGTAATACCACAGCCAGGATGCTGGGCTCTTCACACTGCAGCACAAGATGTCATCTTGTCCCATCAGTGGTGACATTAATCTTGATCACTTGGTTCTGTTGATGTCTTCCAGATTTCTCCCCCATCAAGTCACTACTTTCTCTTCTGTAATGATACACATTTTCTGGGGAGATTTTCTCAAAGGATACCAACAACCTGGTCCTACCAACCTCCACTCACCTGCCTTAGCATTCACTGATGACCGCTACCTGAATAAATCATCCCGCGGCGGTGTCATATGGCGGTTTTCTATTTCCATCATTCTTCCTACGTTGATTACTTGGCAGTTTACTACAAGAAAGAACTTTCACCATCACCTCTCATTTACTTACTTATTCATTTATTTGTCAATATGGAGTCCTATTTTATTTAATAAGTCAAAATCTGATACTATCTTATTACTTTGATGTTTGGATTGTCCCAGATTTGACCAGTGAGATCTCCCTCAGCTGGCTCCTATGTCCCTTTGCCATGTGCCTATTGTTCTCTAAATGCCTCCTTACTTTCTGGCTCAAGAAGATGCTTCAGGCTCGCCTTATCTTTGTTCTACCCCTGGAGTTAGCCATTTTCTGGCTCCTTTCAGTGGAGAATCGTATTTAGAAACCAAGAGTAGATGTTCCATGTGCTCATTGCTACTGAGGGGTTATTGTTTCTGGGCCCTCTCCGTGACAGCTAGAATTTGTTAGTATGTATACACACACACATAACTATATCTGTATACATATTTGTGTGTTTATACATTTAAAAACTACAAGTTCCCATTGTACTTCTGATTATGATCTAATGCCTCAGTAACCCCTCAAGGCTCACCCAGGCCTTCCACTGTCTCTTTCTGTCCCTTCCCCACCCTGGCTCCCATTGTCCTTCCTACATTCACTCACTTCCTAAAGTCACTTATTTGCTCAACGTAACCAATCTCAAATTTCATCTCTGCCTCTGTGGGGACACCTGCCACCACCACCTCCAACAAGCTCAACCCCTGGACACTAGTGCCTCTGAGAGGGGAACAGAGGGAGGGGAAAACTAAGAAGCGGTTCAAAAGAAAAACAGGAAAAAGCTAACTCCACTCTCTTGGGAGCCAATGGCAGAACGTGAACCTGGGTTTTGTTGTATAGGTTTTGCCCGTGTGGGAAGGAGGAAGCGAAAGGCCTTCGTGAATTCAGTCAGCAGAAGAGTCTTCTGGTTCCCCCATGATAGGCACGATTAAGTAAAGCCAAACAGAAAAAGAAAGTGGACTGGTGTGGGAGGAGAGAGGGGAAAAAAAGAAGGAAAAAGGAATGTTAGGGAAGTCAGGAACCACAGTGGCAGAGACAAGGCACCAACACTGGCTTTTCAGAAAGTCCTGGAGGCAGATTCCCTTCCTGGGAGGAGGCTCCTTGGGAACAATTCCTTCTCCACCGGAAATCTGACAGTGGCCACTCCTGGGACCAGCCTTTCCTTTTCCCCAGCACCTGTCCTGCCCTGGCACCAACACTGGGGCACCCTCAGCGTAGCCCCAACATGGGCCCTGAGGCTCGTTTTCCTTTCATCCCCAGGGCTCCCACCGCCGTCTTTAACCCTTCGGGTTTTCCTCCTCCTAAATTCTTAAGCTGTAGGAAGCAAAGTGGACCTAGAGTCAGGCAACCCTAAGACTGAAATCCTACTTTTTCTGCTTTCCAGCTGTGTGTCCTTGGGCAAGGTATTCTCTGAATGTCTATTTCATCACCTTTGAAATGTGCAGGACAATATAAACCTCACAGGGCTGCTTGAGCACAAAGTGGGTAAACCAGCTCTTCCTCTCTTCCTGTGCAAATCAGGAGGGCTGGCCTCGGGCTGCTTGTAAGTTCCCATCTGTCCAGAAGCAAAAGTTCAGTGCAGTCTTGGCAAAGACTCAGAGAAATGTCCTTGTTTGTCTACACTGAAAAACTTTCTTAAGAAAACATTAGATATTAGGAAGGCAACAGAGCTAATGGCAAGAGAAAATTTAGCCATAATAAACTTCCCATTACTTTGCCACCTGGAGTACATTGATAAGAAATAGTTTACTTCTGTTTTGAAAGAAGAGAGATACCAATTTCGCAATATCGCAAGAATTATATACTGAAGTATGTAATTAAGTGGATTCCTGCAGTAGGAATCTGGCATTCAAAGACTTAGGTGGAGTCCTAATTCTCAAAACAGCTTCACTTCAATTTCTGGGGTTCCTGTTTGTTGCTTACTTCCTGGGTTGTGTTGTAAGTCACAGGGCCGTTAGGGAAAAGAAGGTACTGGAAGGATCTGTGCAGACTGACAGGTCAGCTCTGACGGCCTCTCTCCACTGTCTGTCCAAGAGACACTTGCTGTGTCCAGTGTGGGTGAGGACGTCTGAAGGAAGCAAGACCAGAGACCCGAACGTTCACTGGATCCAGACGAGCCCGCGTCCTTCCTCTGAGCAATGACTACCCTTGACTTTGGCACAGACGCTGATGTGCAAATCTGTGGTGGGACAGATTTCAGTCAGGAGCGGGGGTGCCTCTCCAGCTCATCCAGGGAGATTTTATTACTAAAGCAACTCAAGAACCTCCTCATAAATCAGCCCTGCCGAGGGAAGAGGGGGAGGCCAGGCCACTCCTAGCACACCCACTTCCTTGAAGCTTTGTTCTTTTTGGCCTATCCAAACAAACAGGTCACTTTTCCGGTAGCACTAAAAATCACTCTGTGGCTTTCCGCTTTGCAGCTTTGATTTCAGAAGGAAATCCGTCATTTTTTGGCGAATTGCTTCTGTAATCGAGGCCGGCTGCCTCCAGGTGGCAGCAGTGTGCCATTGTCCCGAACTGAATCTGCCCCAGGACGGAAGCAGGAAGAGTTTCTCCCCGGTCCAGGCCATTTGATGAACTACCGCCAAGGTGAATCTTCCTAACGATGAGGTTTCTTCTCTGCTCAAAGCCCATCAGAGGCTCCCTGTTGTCTGCTGGATAAAGCCAACTATCAGTGGTCTCGGCTTGAGATCGAGCTGAGACACAGTCTGGTCTGAGCAAGCAGGACAAAGGAAGAGGCGTGGGGCTCTCCGGTTGGAGTAGAGGGAGGAGGGTGCTTGAGTCTGGGGAAAAGAGCTGAAACAAGAAAAACAGTGAGCATAAGGAGAATCCCTGATGCCCGTCTTTGCGTGTCTGCGGAGAGCACTGCAGACTGCAACAAGGACCTGCTTTCACACAGGACTCGAGACTCATCCCCTGGGGCTCGCTACTCCTGTCATGAAACGCGGCACAGAGGGAGGAGGCAGAGGAGGAGCCGGGCTTTCTCCTCCGCCTCTCCAGGAGACACAGCATGAGCTCAGACACGTGCAGCAGCTGCGACAGGCCTGTGGCTGCCCTCAAATGGCTTCATGGGCAACAAACAATAATGAGAGGTCTCTGTGAGCAGATAAAACCTGCCAAGGCCCCACCTCCTAACACTGTCCCATTGGGGATTAGGATTTCGACTCATGCATTTTGGGGGCGGGGGACCCAGATATTCAGACTGTAGCAGTGGCCATGTACCTTATCATCCTGGGAGGTTTTCCTACTGAAGTAACTCGAGAACCTCCTTATGGTGAACCAGTGAAGCTCTCGGGAGCTTGTCAGTTCTGCTCAGTGACTGTCCCTAGTCCCTACAACAGTGCCTGGAGCACAGTGGCAGCTCCATAAATGTTAGTTGAGTGAATGCAGTTTGTAACATCCCAATAAGAAAAGCATTGATTGTGCAATTCGTAAGCCTGTCTCCTACCTCTCTGTGTCCATCTGACATGCACTGCTCTGGGCCTGTTCAAACGCATTTGGTATTACTGTCTGGCTGTGGTCAGACGGAGACATGATGACAGACGTGGGGTCAGAGAGATGCTGGCTCCGAAGATGGAGGCAGGGGGCCATGAGCCAAGGAATGTAGGCAACCTCTAGAAGCTGGAAAAAGCAAGGAATGGATTCCCCACTTGCCCAAAGTACAACGTCCACATCAAGTGTTTACAGCTGATTCATAGCTCTGCCTAGTTCATATGTAATTTACCAATCAGAGACAATTTCACCATAAGCGATATTGCCTGGCAATATAACGACGTTCCCATTTTATCTGGCTTCCAGGATGTGGTAGGAAGAAAAATGAATGGCCTCCCGAAGATGATGCCCATGTCCTAACCCCTTGAGCCTGTGAACATGTCCCCTAACACAGCAAAGGGGAGCCACGGCAGCCAATGTGGTTAAGGTTGTTAATCAGCTGACCTTAAAACAGGTAGGTTACCTTGGATTATCTGAGTGGGCCCAAGGGAATAACTAGGGTCTTTAAAGTGGAAGAGGGAGGCAGGAGCATTAGTGTCAGTGTGATGCAACGTGAGGAAGACTTGGCCGGCCATTGCTGAGGCCACGAGCCAAGGGGTACGGATGGCCTCTGAAAGCTGGAAAAGGCAGGAGAACAGATTCTCTCCAGAGACTCCAGAAAGGATCGCAGCCCTGGCAATGCCGGGATCTCAGGCCAGGGAGACCCGCTTTGGTTCCCCAAACAACAGAACTGGAAGGTAACACATTTGTTTGGCTTAAAGCTGCTAAATTTGCGATCACTTGCTATTGCAGCATTAGGAAACTGAAAAAAGGCTCACTGGACTTCGAGTCCGACAGGCTGGGTGAAAATCTCAGCTCAGATGTAGACATGTATCAAATCTTTATGCTGTACACCAAAAACCAATACAATGTTATGTCAATTACATCTCAATTAAATAAAAATCCTGGCTTAGACATATGTTCCCTATGCTATGGCAACAAATCTGTTCCTTTGTCTAAAACTAGAGGTAAAAATCCCCGCTTCTGAAATGCAATTCAAAACTACAATGAGATATCACCTCATACCCGTTACAATGGCTATAATTACCAGGACAAAAAAAATAAACGTTGGAGAGGCTGTGGAGAAAAGGGAACCCTTGTACACTGCTGGTGGGAATGCAAACTGGTGCAGCCACTATGGAAAGCACTATGGAGATTTGTCGAAAAATTAAGAAAGAAATATCATATGACCCAGCTGTCCCACTACTGGGTATTTATCCAAAGAACTTGAAATCAACATTCCAAAAAGACTTATGCACCCCTATGTTCACTGTAACATTAGTCACAATAACCAAGATGTGGAAGCTACTTAAGTGCCCATCGACAGATGATTGGATAAAGAAGATGTGGTATATATATACAATGGAGTATCACTCAACCATAAAAAAAGACAGAATCATCCTATTTGCCACAACACAGATGGACCTTGAGGGTATGACGTTAAGCAAAATAAACCAGAAAGAGAAAGACAAACACTGCATGATTTCACTCATATGTGGAAGATAAACAAACACATGGACAAAGAGAACAGATTAGTGGTTACCAGAGGGGAAGTGGGTTGGGGAGTGGTCATAAGGGGTAATGGGGCACATATATATGGTAATTCACAAATAATAATGTACATCTGAAGTTTTACAATGTTATAAACTCTTATGACCTCAACAAAAAAAATTTGCAAATGGTTTTCACATATCCACAGTTAAAATTTTAAGAATAAAAATGGTACTGAATAGAAATACTTCAACATCATCATATGTGTGCTCTACTCACAACCTATCATCATATTTTAAAGGCTAGGATCTGTGAAAAACTGACTTTCTGAGTCCAACCTAATTGTCTCTGTATTGAATCTTTTTGAAGACAAGTCCTGTAAAAATTGGTTGCATATTGTTCAAAATCAGCTGGAATCTTTAATGAATGATTAAAGTTCAATGAATAAAGTTCCAAAGAAACTTCAAAAAAAAAAAAAATCCCCACTTCTGAGGGTTGTGGCGATCAGACGGGATGCTGTGCAGTCCATGTTGGTAAGCCTGAAGCTGTGAAGTGGCGCCTTCTTCCCTCCCTTTACAAAGAAAACTAATGGTGGCTGACACTGATATGGGGGATCATTGGCATCGTGAAGACAGTGCTATTAAAAGCAAACAAAAGATGATACAAGTAATACATGTGCATTGTAGAAAAAATAGAAAATACAGATAAACAGCAAAACCCCCCAGGGTGCTCTGTATATTCCTCTCTTCCAGCTTTCTCATGTGCTTATTCATTTATTTGACATTTATCAAGTGTCTACAAAGTACCAGGGGCCCAGAGTACTGAGACAAAAGTTCTTGCACTTGAGAAGAGAAATGGAGCAGGTCCAACTGGGGCCCTGCATTGGAGATATCCTCAAGGTGCATGGTGGTGGGGGCGGGGGAGGCAGGCATCAGAAGGCGCCTCCAGCAGGCCTGGGAGGGCGGGGAGAGGCCCCTGAGGAGGCTGCGCTCTGCTGGTACCCAGAGAATAAGAGTGTCCACCTGAGGACTGAGCTGTGAGGAGCGGAACCGCACCACCATGAGCCAGAGCTCTGGGTACCCGGACAGGGTTAGCTGGGAATCCCCACCCCGTCTCCCAGGACGACGGGCTGCACCCCAGCTCAGCTTTCCATGGAGAGAGGCTTCCTCCATTGCCCCCATTCCCCACCTCCCTAGCCCACGGCGGGTCTGCAACTTTTCCCAGACAGCTCCTGAGAACAGCCGACACCCACGTCTGGCTGCCTGCTCCCGTTGGGCCTGTGCAGGCCTCCACTGAAGAGGTTGCTTTCTCAGCTCGCCCCGTAAAAAGGTAGAAGAGCAGGGCTGCTTCCCTCCCGTGGACCCTTCGGCACCCACCCTCCGGTGCCTCTCTGCAGGAGGTCAGGGCCCCACACCCATGCTTTTGTTGCTGACCCTTGGCCTGTCTGCTTCTCTTTTCTCCAAAAAAGCGTATTTCTTAACAATGTCCTGGGACAATCTGGAATTTTCCCTGAGCCCTGATGCATGGAGACCCAGGAAGGAGCCACCTTGCACAACAGGGGCAAGTGAGGAGGAGCGTCCCAGACGAGATCGTGCATGTGTGCAAGTGGGTGTGCAGTGCACGTCGGGCCGAGCCGTGTGGTGGGGAGGTGAGGCTGCGGGGGCAGCACTGACGTTCAAATGCTCTTGCCTGCTGCGCCCAGGGCTTAGATATCCATCTGCAGGTCTTCACTTCTCCATCCTGCAAATACTTACAGAGGGCGGCATTGGTGTCCTGGGACTGCTGTAAGCAACCTCTACAAACACGCAGTTTACAACAACAGAAACTTACCTTCTAGAGCTCTAGAGGCCAGAGTTTGAAATCGAGGGGTCCACAGGGCCACGCCACCTCTGGAGACTGCAGGGGAGAATCCTTCATTGCCTCTTCCAGCTTCTGGGGGCCTCAGGTGTTTTTGGCATGTGACAGCACAATGCTAACCTCCGTCTTTACAGGGCCCTCCGTGTCTCCACGTGTCATTTCCTGTCTCTTACAAGGAAACTGTCATTGGATTTGGACCCAGCCTAATCCAGTATGATCTCATCTCGATTCTTACCTTAACTACAGATGCAAAGATCCTATTTCCAAATAAGGTCATGTCCCGAGGTTCTGCGTGGACAGGAGTCTTGGGGAGACACGATTCAACCCAGTGCAAGGATTCGCGATATCTTAGGCACCCTGCCAGGATTGGAGGAAGCAAGTCCACAAAGTTCTTAAACAAGCCAGAAAGCCAAGTAGGATTGCGCTAAGTGCTGTGAAGGCCGCAAATGGGGTGAGGAGGCCTTAGAGTGAGAGGTGAGAAGGGCCACTCTGCAGAGATGACAACTGAGCTGAACTCCAAAGGCCCACGAGGACCAGCCATGCAAAGGTTAGCGGGAGAGCCTGCACAACACGGGAAGGGCAGGAGCAGAGGAACTGAAGGGCCTGGCAACCTCCCAGAAGAGGAAGAAATCCTGTGAGACTGGGGCCGAGTGACAGGGAGGGGAAGGGGCGTGAATTGAACATGCCTGGGGCAACCTTTGAAGAATCTGGAGTAGGAGAGAGGCAGATGAGACTCCATGTGGAGAAGACGATGAGGGCTGGGCAGTGCCAGGTCCCCAGGATGGGGCCGGGGAGGCTGTGAGGGGCTCATCGGTGGTAGAACCATCAGGACCTAGCTGGTGGTTAGACTTGAGGCCAGAGAGGAAGATGAACCAAAGAGGACTTCCAGGACGTGGTTTTGAGGACGGGGTGAAAAAGAGTGCCATTTACTGTGAGGGAAACATAGGAGAGAAAGTGCCCAGTTATTTGGGACCCCTTGGAAACCGCTGGGTCACTCTGGGGAGCAAGTGGGCCACCGGGGAGTGCCGCACACCCAGCACTCTCCTCCAGGAGCTTGCAACCCGCCCCATCTGCCCTGCCTCAGGAGCACAGGCAGGGGAGGACCACGGTGCTTCCGTGTGGATGACAGTTCTGCCCCTGTCGGCCTGGTATCAGGAGACTGAGCAAGAGCAGCCCTCCTTGCTAACAGTCTCCGGAGCAGGTGCCCACTGTTTGGGTGGGGTTTAGAATTGTGGACAAAGAGCCTTGTGGTAGCACTCAGGCTCTCCAGGGGGCAGCGAGACAGCACTGTGGCCACGTCTCTCCCTGCAGTCTTGTTTACTTCTCCAAACAGCCCATTCAATGAGCTGGTGTGGTCTGCATTTTGAGAGATGAGGTTCCGTTAAACATCTTGCTCAAGGTCACACGCTAGTAAGTTGCAGAGCCAGGACCCAAGCTTACGTTTCCTGGTCTGGGCAACTCCACCCTCTTTCCATGACCCCCTGTCATCGTTATGGGTAAGAGGTACAAGAAAAGTCCAGGGACCCGGGGGCCGGTATTCAGGTAGGGGTCAGGGTGAGCACCCAGCGATGCAGGCCTGTTTTCATTAGGTCGATTTGATGCAGAAGGATGAGGTCTGTTCTAGAGACCCCACTTCCATGAGGACTGGTTTAAAGACGGTTGAGCGTGAAGAACTTCTTTCCAGAGTGTTCATGGAACCTTTCTGAAAAACCTTCAGGCATTACTTCCTCTTTTATTCTGCTCCCAGGCACAGAATCAAATTGATAATATTCATTAATTCATAACATGCTATTATCATTGTCCCTACAAGACTCTTCTTCTATTTTTAAATTATTATTTTCCCCCATACTCTTCCAGCTCCAATTCCATCACCCTCCCTTGTCCCTGTCCCCCAACTGCGTACCCAGCCGTGTATTTAGTGCCTCTCCTTCCAATCCACCTTCACTGCACATATGTACGTGTATATCCTTGATAATATACAGTATTGATTTGTATATTGTTTTAAAATTCTTATAAATGCTATTATGCTATAAATATTCTGATTCTTACATTTTTGGTTCAATATTATAATTTTGAGATTTATAAATGTTTTATGTAGTCTAAGCGATTCCTTCTGTCTACTGCAAAATTTTTCACCACATATATGTAATCTATTTTCTTGTCCATTTCCCTAGTGAGAGCCGCCAGGTAGCCTCCAACTCTGCTGAACACACAGCTCTTCCCGAGCCTCTTTGTGCACGTCTCTTTGTGAACTTGTGTCTTGATTTCTCTAGTGCACATACCAAGGAATGGTTTTCCTGGATTCTAGGCAATACATCTAGAAAACACTCTTCAAAATTGCAGCACCAGCTAAATTTCCAATCAACAACCCTCAAAGGTCCCATTTCTCCATGTCCTTGCCAGCACTTGATAGCATCCAACTTTCTAATTTTTGCCAACTTGATGCATGTAAAGTGGTATTTTGTTAATTCAGTGAGTCTCCAAAAATCATGGTATCCATAATCATCATTGCTAGGACTGAGGTGAACATAATTAATGCATCAAATGCTGTGCTGGCTGCGTTTCTATCCATCTTGTAGCCTTTCCTTCCCTGACTTAGGTTCATAAGTGCGTAATAAAAGTGCCTGCCTCATATGTTGTTGTGAGGGTGACCTAAGGCTCTGGCCCATAGTTAGTGCTCAATAAAGGAAACACTATTATAGTCGTCATTACTGTGAATATAAAGTAACTAGCACAGTGTTTGATACATGGCATTCTACTAGAGGGTGGGCTCTGTGAGAAAAGGGATTTTGTGTCTCTCTTGTGCACAGCTGTATCCTTAGCACCCAGAACAGTGTTTGGTCCATAGTTGGTGCTCAATAAAAATTTGTTGAATGAATGTATAATAACTGGAAGCTGCTATAATGATGGCGATGATGCAAATAAAGTGGATGGTACATAAGGGCTCAACAAATGTTAGCTAATAAGTGTTAGCTCTTATTATTATTAACTCATGTCACAAAGGCCCCTGTGTCTTTGCACATGCTTAATTCACAAGAAGGAGTTAGGTCACGGGTTCTCAAAATTGGTTGCACTTTGGGATCACCTGGGGAGATGTAAAAATAACCAATGCTGGTCAGTCTCCCAGGATGCAACTCACCTCTTGCCTCGCATCACGAAATGCTAGTTATTTACAAAGGGAAAAGGAGCAACTTTACAGTGGGGAAGACTGGCAGGCACCATCTTAATCAAATGATCAAAGTGAATGTCATCAGTAAGGGACAAATCAAAATTGTGAGTCACCCAACAGGACGCGATGAAGACATAGCATGGTTTCTGTGATATTCTTGCCAAACATGAATAAATTGAATCTACTCATAAAGAAATTACTGACAAACTCAAGCTGAGGGATATTCTACAAAATCATCTTCAACAGTGTCAAGGTCATGAAAGTCCAAGAAAGACTGAGGAACTTTCTCCACTGAAGGAGACTAAAGAAACTGTACCTCATGATTCTGAATTGGATCCTTTTGTTGTAAAGAATATCATTAGGACAATAATAACATTGTTTATTATTAAAACAATATTGATGAAACTTGGATAGAGTCTGAGGATTCTATTAGCAGAATTCTATTAGTAGAGATGTAATGATGTTAATTTCCTGATTTGGGGTTTTATTGAGGTTATATAGAAGAATGTCCTTGTTTAGGAAATAGACCTAATGTGTTTGGGAAAGGTGGTGCACTAAGTTGGCAAATTACCCTCAACTGTTTCAGGAAAAAGTTTTTTGTTTTGTACTTGTGTCTTAATCATTTTGGGCTGCTATAACAAGATGTTACAGACTGGGCAGCTTACACAACAGACATCTATTTCTCACATTTCTGGAGGCTTGAAGCCCAAGATGAACATGCCAGCATGGGTGGGTTCTTGATGAAGGCCCTTTTCCTGGTGCGGAGGCTGTGTCCTTGTACGCAGAGAGCCGAGAGAGGAAGCAAGCTCTCATGTCTCATCTTATAAGGGCACTAACCCCGCTCCTGAGGGCTCCACCCTCAGGACCTCATCACTTCCCAAAGCCCCTACCTCCAGATGCTGTCTTATGGGAGTTTAGGGTTTCAACACAGGAATTTTGGAGGGCACAAACATTCCGTCGTTAGCCACTTGCAACTGTTCCTTAAATTTGTGATTGTTTGAAAATTTTAAAATATTATTAAAAAATTCTGATGCTTAGTTCCCCATTAAATGCTGCCTTAGTCGGTATGGGGTGCAACCTGGTCTTTAGGACTTAAAAAGTCTCCCCAGTTAACTAGTATGTAACCAAGTTTGAAAACCACTGGATTAGATCAAGACGATCAGTTAATTTTCTGTGATGAGTTATTTCCCATCATCACTGCAGTGGGCAATGTTTTCCGGGCATGGCAGGCCATTGCCGTCCCTCCCTGTAACCTCAGGAAAAGGGTGTGAGATGGGTGAGTGTGAGCTTCCCTCTGGCACGTAGGTGCCAGGGGCTGGTGAGGGCTGCCTCGCATGGGTCAGCAATGCCGTACAACAGCATTCGACCCCCATCACAGAGAGGGTCTCAGGCGACGGCCAGCAAGCTCCTGGCTTTGCCACTTACTGTCGGGTGACCTGGGTTATTCACTTTAGTTCTTGAGCCTTAGATTCACCCTGCACACATGCTCACATTTTGTTTGTTGTGAGGATTTGATTGCTGTGAGGATTAAATGAGATCATTAGTGCAAGAAAATCACCTAACACAGTGCCCAGAATGAACTAAGCATTCAAGTCATGCTGGCCAAGTGTAAGAAGGACCTATGTGATTTCCTGAAAATATTAATATCACCGAGAGCTTTTGAGTGTGTGTGTGTCTGTCCTGGGAGATGTTGCAGCCACAGAAGGGGAACGTGCTAATAGCTACATCAGTTAAGAGAGCTCAGACCCCAAGTGACGGAGAATAACCTCGCCAGCTGTCCTTCCCTCCCTGCTGGCCAGCCTGGCAAACTCTTGAGAGGAGTGTGGGGCCCAGCGTAAGGGCCTAACTGTGGCCAAACTCCCGTTGGCTACAGCCTCTTCACGACCTGGGCACTAGAGAAAATCTCTGCTCTTAGGAGGTTTAAGTGTCCAGAGGGGGGAGGTGAAATTAGTAGGGAAGAGAGGGCAGCAACGGCAAAAAGAAGGCCCGTGGACAGGCCTCATCTGCCTTTTGATCTCAAGGTTTCAAAGGGTCGAGAGAGTCCACTTTTGACATTGCGCCTTCGGGTTGGATCTGGCTGGGAGAAAGCTGCGGAGAACAGTTGTTTGAAGGGGAAAGGAGGTTAATTGTTTTAACTTGAGCAGAGTAAACTTGGAAAGTGAGAAATCCTCCCTATTCCAATAGGTCTCTGGTCCAAAACCACACCTGGCCTCGCATCCTTCTAATGATAATCCCCACAGAGTTCCAGGTGTTCAGCCCAGTGACTGATGGCAAGCCCTGCCGAGTTCAGAGGGACAAGGTGGAGGCTATGTATAAATCCGACAAAGTTTCAAAAGGCAAAAAGACGTGTGCCCGATTATGAAAGCTCACATCGCTCCGGGAGAGCACTGAAGCTTGTATTTCTGCCCTGGCTGATACCCTGCCTTTGTGCCTTCTTGGAAGACAAGGAGGTCCTGCGGCCACAGTTCCCCATCTGTGAAATGGGGTGAGATTATCAACCCCGTGGGAACTCATCTGTGCGAGGCCCCTTTGAAGGCCCCAGGGTACAACAGCTCAATGTGCTCTGAAGAGTTGGTGCCAGTATCCCCAGTGACTAAGGCACCAGGGCCAGCTGACACTTCAGGAGGTGTCTGAGAGGCGGGTGGGGGGAGAGCTGGTGGTGGGTAACACCTGCGAGTCATTGGTGAGGGTTGCCAGGGAGGACTGCAAAATGGCGGCAGCTGTGGGAACAGGTCAGCAGGCAGCCCCTGTGTCAGGCAGGATGATGCTTCTTGGAAGGTGGTGGCTGGCATCCGCTCTGCTCTCAGTCTCTGCTGCACACACATATTGAACCACACGCACCGACAGAAGGAGGCGAGCACTTGCTTAATGCCAGGAGGAAGTAAACTTGGAAAAGTCATGAAAGGTGAACGCAGCTACTCAACAAAGTACAGTCTCTAGAATTGGGATGCACCCTGTTAAAGCCGACAGTCTGGGGCAAATCACGGACTCTTAAGACGGAAGTGGTGTGAGAGGTCACCTTCCCTAATTCCTTTATTTTACAGAGCTGGGAACTAGGCTCAAAGAGTGTTGCTGGCTTGCCCAAAAGTCTCACAGCTAAACAACAAGAGAACAACTGGTAATTTCCTAGTTGTTTACTTTTTTCAATAGAACTTAGCCTCCCTAAATGGTACAGCATATGTTAAACTTCTGGAATTTACTTTCTCCAGAATAAAGGTAGCTTTAAGAGGCAATGTGTCATGGTAGATAGCACAAGAGAATGGAACTCTGCTCTGTCAGGCCCTCGCCCATACTCTGCTCCCATACCAGAAGATTCTTAGACATGGCAGTTAGCGCAATAATTGAAAGCTTGGCTTAGTCATGGAGCCCTCCCAACCCGTTGGTGGTGGGCAGTGGGAGGTGCCCCTCCCCTGGGGAAGCAGTGAACTGACGCCCAGTGGGAAGGTGTGTGTTGGTCCTGTAACACAGGCAGGCATGGTGAGGGCTGATTATAGAGTCCTGAAGTGTGGTTTTCAGTTCACTACCCTTCAGCCCAGTCTCTAGAACACACAATTCACAAGCAAAACAAGGCTCCCTTCCAGGGGGCCTGTGGGCTGAGATCACTCTTCCTCCAATCTCAAGGCAGTGCTGACGGGCATTGTCAGGAGCCGTGGTGACAAGCCTAGTGGCAGAAGGGGTGAGAGCTCAGTGGTGCTGCATCTGGGCCTAGAATGACCACAGTGACAAGGTCCAAGTGGTACCTAACCCCACTCACAACACCAAGGACCCTCATGAAGGGCGAGGTCCCCAAAATGTACTGAATGGTCGATCCACAGCTTTGGCGTTGGACGGTCTGGGTGCTGTTCCTCACCTGTGGCTCTTAGTGGCTGGATGATCTTGAGCATGTCATTTCACATCTGTGCTTTGGTGTCTAAAACCGCAGAGTTACTCTGCGATGTCTAATAGCATCATAGAGTAAGTAGGGTTATTGTAAGAGTTAAATGAGATAACACAGTAAATGCACCTAGAGTAGCCCCAGAGTGTCAGGAGCTGCTCAAACAATGACATTTCCTTCCTTTTCCCCCCTAGGGTTAAATATCATTGAAATTGTCACCTTTGCCCTTAGTCGTCCTCCATTTGGGCAAATAAGCGTTATACACACACACACACACACGGATACTCACACATATATTCTTGTACGTAAATTCTACAATCAAAGAATCACAGACTCCCAGTGCTTCAAGGCACCTTGGAAATGCCCCAGCCTTGAGCTCTCCTTACATGGGTGAGGTGTTGAGACCCCAAGAGGTGACATGGCTTGGCCAGGGTTGTGTAGGCCCAAGGGCATAACTTGTACTCGATTCTAAGTCATGTTATGGTGTCCAAAAGTAGCTGTGGGATGTTTGGGAGTGCGATCCTGGTCTTTGGTGGTCAACGTCAAGGCAATGAGCTGCGTCTTTAAAAGCTGGGCCAGGGATGAGATATGAGGCTGATGCATTATCTGGCTCACCCAGAATGTCTGGTATATTTTCTTCCTCAAATACTTTTGAGATCATAGTATGTCAAGCCTGGCCTCATGCAACTCAAGCTGGTGGCAGAGAGATTTGAAAACTTACATTACAATCTTCTGTGCACCATAACTGCGGCTTCCTCAGCTTTGTGGGGGTTGATAGGAGATGAGGGTGAGTGTCAAGGTCTCGCGGAGAATTTGTCCTTGCTTAGAGCAGATGATTCACTCAGGGCACGGGAAGGAGGTGTTGTCTCCCTCCGCACACACAGGCATACGCACGTGCATACATACACATGCAGGCTCTCCCTCGCATGCTTGCCAACACCCAAAATCCAAGCGTCGCCTCTCTGACCTGGTAAAAGGGAAATAAGAACACACAAAAGCGAAATAGAAGGAAATCACCTACCAGTTCAAAGCCCGTTTCAGAAGAGAGTCTGCATGTATTTTTTCTCAATTTCCTCTCTCTCTCCTCTGCTTTTTTTCCTCCCGACAAGACTGGAGATCCCCTCAAAACAGTCAGACCTCTTCTCATCTTTACTAAACAAATGTTGCTTTACCTAAACTAGTATAAATAAATCATGACCAAACCTCACTAAAGGGCCCCATCCCTCTCGCTCATCTCTCCTGTGTCCCTGCCAAGTAAATCAGCTCACACAAACAAACTCCACTCCTACGCTTCAAAAGTGACATTACTTTCTCCTGATTGTAACATATTTTTGCTCATTATGCAGAATTTGAAAATCATGCAGAAGTAAAACAAAAAAAGACAAGTCACTTATAATCCCTCAAACTCTGGAATGATCTGTGTTAAAATTTGCATCTTCTTTTTCTTCAAGAAAAGATCACTTATCAGAAAAAACCAGAAACTAATTCCAACAGTCACATTTTGAAATTTTTTCTTTTCTTTACATTACAGTAGGAGCTTTCCCATGTCGTTAAATAGTCCTTGACGACATAATTTTTAATGGCTACATATTATTCCTCATTTAGCTCTCCTTCAATTTATTTACCAGATTTCTATTTTTGTACACTTAGGTTTCCAATTTCCAATGTTATATGTAATTCTGTGATTAACATCCTTGTACACAAATTCCTGTCCACATGTCCGATTAAACCAGACATCAACCGAGATTGTCCAGGCTGAAACGGTCTCAAAATGCCCAATTCTGGAAGTGGTGGAAGCCAAGATATCTTAAAGGTCGCTGCTCATTGATGGGGACTTGGGTCCCCTGCCTCCTCTGCCCTGGGTCTGGCTGACCCCCCGGGCTGCCTCGGTCCTGGGCCATGTTTACCTTGACATGGAACTCAGCTCTTTCTTTGGCTTTCACAATAGAAAATTGCTCACACAAGGCAATAATGCGTCTAGAAGATGTTCCCAAAGATTTGGGGAGTCTCGGGATGGTGCCACTCGGTGGTCCTTGCCCTCCCTTCCCTTCCTGCTCTCCTTGCCCAGTCCTCCCCTTCAGCTATGCAGCTCTGGGACCTTGAAATCAACGGACATGGGGCCACCTGACACCAAGTCCTTCCTAGTGGGGCTCATCTTCTACTCAAGCACTAATCAAGACATTTTTTCTCAGCAAGACAGTTCCCATCCTAAGAGGAACTCTGGTGCCAGCAGTTAATTCTCATACTTAGAAGAGATTGTAGCATAGCAGGAGAATTACCGGCTTGAACAATATGAACACTAGGTGCTGAAAGGTGTTTAAAGCCAAGAATTAGATGTGGGATAATATACATAACAGCACAATTGTTTGTTTACATTGCCAGACTCCAGAGTCACCATTTTAATGTGAAAGCTGACTTAGCACCTGGGAGTTACATTTGCATATTAACAATCTGAGAATCATTCATCAGAAAGGGATTTATACATCATCCAGAAAACTCAAAGTCAGAAGAAATTCCAGGCTCTGCCTAAACCACCCCCCGACCCCCCAGGCCCTGACCCTGCCTTGCCCAGGTGACCTAACAATATGTTATGTAGTGGTGCGTGTCAACTCGTCTCTCTGGAAGAACCACTTTTTAATCCAGTGTTAGGTCCAATTTTAGATGTTTCTAGAAATCTGTTAATTCTATGACTGATACATGTATTACAGTGGATATGAAATATGGAACGGGTATATATTTCATCACGCTAAGCTTATCAATTAGAAATGAACATCCAGAAAAGTGTGAATTCAGTCACTCAGCTCCAAAATCACAAGGCTGACAGAACGAGCCTCCTGGAGGTCATGTGAACAGGGTGGAGCCGCGGGCATGGCAGTTCCTCCAGTTGGATCAGTTGGTTCAGAAAGTACTGATGAAGGCCCAGATGTGTTTCCAGACGTGAGAGGCCCTGTGAGGGCAACAAAAGCTCTTAAGGAAAAAGATCTGGGAAGCTCTGGGGCCCAATAAGTCACAACCCAGATCCCAGGGGAAAGAGACAGAGGCGGGGACCCCATGCAGGAAGAAATCGTGGATCCTGCAGGTCCTGAGGATGCAAGCATTCTGAGGTCAGCAGAGGGATGGCAGAGGGACCTAACTGGGTAGGACGAGAGAGGTTCTGCAGAGTGCAAGCAGCGAGGCCGTCCTGGCCAGACACGGGTCTTTTCCCACCTCAAGTATCTGTACCACTCGGTCATCTAGCCAACTAGACTTCTCTATCTAAGGCCGCTTCCGTTCATGCTCTTCCCTTGGAGTCGGTAGCTCTCAGCTCTGTTGGTTGAGTTTGGTGTCTCTTTTTCATGAGGTTGGTTTTTCCACATGAGTTGGTGCTGGTGGCAGGTTCAGAGAGCACTCAGGATCTCCTCTCGGCCTGTCTGGGAGTGCCAGGCAGTGGCCCGCAGCCCACTCCAGCCGACTGCAGGATGGAAGGCAGCTGTGAGGTGGGCGTGCCAGCTTGAAGGCCTCCCTCTTTGTCAGGGAGTCCACTTCTCACGTCTAAATGTCCCAGCTTGTGAGCCCACAAGGCTATCCCAAACCAGCCACAGCGACGGCTTGCCAGGCCCCTCTCCGCGCCGGTGCCTCTGTCCCTGGCCTGGGCACCAGGAGGGGCTCCATCTTTTGGCAGCAGGCCTCTCTTGTTTGTACTTTGGGCTGTGACTTCCTCCTCTGATCCCATCCCTGCCTGCTTTCTGGATTTCTAGGATTTGACATAATTTCTAGATCCTTAACAGAAATCCTTCTTAGTTTCCTGTGCTTTCATGATTTCACAAATGTCTTTTCTGTAATGTTTAGGGATTTGTGGGTGGGAGGGGGGTAAGGCGTGTGTTCCTGTGGTTATCATAAGTGAGTCTCCCAGTCGTACAGTCTAAAGCTCCAGTTCATGTGAGAAGATGTCAACATCACTAACCATCAGGGAATGCAAATCAAAATCACAATGAGGTATCACCACGCACCTGTTAGAACGGGGACCATCAGAAAGACGGGAGTAACCAGTGCTGGCGAGGGTGTGAGGAGAAGGGAGCCCTTGTGCACTGCTGGTGGGCATGCAAATTGGTGCAGCCACTAGGGAAAACAGTATAGAGTTTCCTCAAAACATTAAAAATAGCACTACCATATGATCCAGCAATCCTACATCTGGGTATTTTCTGAAGGAAAAGAAATCACCATCTTGAAAAAGGTGTCTGCAACCCCATGGTCATTGCAGCATTATTTACAATAGCCAAGACGTGGAAACAACCTAAGCATTTGTCAGTGCATGAGTGGATAAAGAAAATGTGAGATACACACACACACACACACACACACACACACACACACACACACACACACACACTGGAATACTATTCAGCCATAAAAAAGAAGGAAATCTTGCCATTTGCGGCAACATGGATGGATCTTGAGGGCATTATGCGAAGTGAAATAAGTCAGACAGAGAAAGACAAATACTGTATGATCTGACTTATATGTGGAATCTAAAAACAGCTGAACTTACAGATGCAGAGGGCAGACTAATGGTTGCCAGAGGCTGGGGTGGCAGGAGTAAGAGAAAGGTACAAGGTTATATGATGAATAAGCCGTGAGGATGTAACATGCAGTATGGAGACTACAATTAATAATACTGCATTGTACATAGAAAGTTGCTAAGTGGGTAGATCTTAAAAACTGTCATCACAAGAAAAAAATTTGTAACTGTGTAAATATGTGGTGAAGGACATTAACTAAACTTATTCCAGTAATCGTTTCACAATACATACATGTATCAAATCATTATGTTATACAATTAAAACTAATATAATGTTATATGTCACTTAGATCTCAATAAAAAAATAAACTTCCAGTTCAAATGAAGAGTGTCTCAAACATTCAGACACGCCTACCAGCCCCTCTCCCTAGTAGGTCCTACTCCAGGGAAGAGAACTAGTTCTCTAGTTCTGTGTTGCTACTGGTTTTGGCATCTGGTATAAAGCGCCTCTAAGTTCTTCTTGGCTCATTTGTTGTTGTTAGTGGCCTGGAGTCAATTCTGACTCCTAGCGCCCTGTGGACAGCACAGGAACCCTGCCCTGTCCTTCTGCGCTGTCGTCACCTTCTGGCGCTGTGTCAGACAATGCCCTGCTGCTCTTCATAGGGTTTTTATGACCCATTTTTTTGGAAGCGGGTGGCCAGGTCCTGCTTCCTAGTCCGTCTTAGTCTGGAAGCTGCACTGGAACCTGTTTACCATGGGTGACCCTGCTGGAATATGAAATCCTAGTGGCACAGCTTTCAACATCACAGGAACGCTCAGCCCCCACAGTATGACACCGACAGACGGTGGTGTGGTTTCCTGACTGGGAAATGAACCTGGCTGCAGCAGTGAAAGCACCCAATCTTAACCACTAGACAGCCAGGGCTAGCTTCCCGGCCCATGCCATGGGTGAAGAGAAGTGAATGAAAGTTCATGTAGGAGGGAGTCCAGTGTAAAGGTAAAGAGAGAGACAGACAGACAGACAGAGACAGGGACACCCTCCCCAGGGCACATGTAAGCTCAAGGACACAAATGATACTCAGCAGGGTGCAGGTGTGGAGGGGCTGATGTGGGAGGTCAGGGAGCAGGACCACACTCATGCTGAGACAGCGGGCAGTGAGCCTCCTGCCGCGTGATTAACTCACTCTTTCAACCAACATCCATCACTGGACGCCTCTTGCATGCGTGGGAGGCGGACACGTGAACAAACATGCCCAGACCAATGCACTCTTCTGTGAATTTCCCCAATGAGTATACATGATTGGTTTCACAGTGCAATGCGATTCTGACACTAGCTGCCCAGGGTTAGGTCACGTTTCCCAGGGTCAGGGCACACTCCTCCACAAGACTTCCCTCACTTCAGACATGAGCCGCAGGCTTGGAGCTTCCCAGGCCGCCTGCACGTCTGATCGACTGGCTAAAAATTTAAGAGTTCCTACTTGCCCCTCAGACTCAATAATTTTCTAGGATGACTCAGAATTCACGGAAACGGTGTATGTATAGGATATAGCGTAGTGTAAACATAACTCTTGCATGCACTGGCAATAAAAAAATTTGTGTGATTCACTTTATTGTGATACTGTTTACTTTGTGTTGGTCTGGAACTGAAACTGCAATATCTTCACGATTTGCCTGTAGTTTTATTGTAAAGGACACATATCAGGACCAGCCCAACGAAGAGTTGCATAGGGCAGGTCTGGGAGATTCCTGAATGTGGAGCTCTGGTGTCCTCATGATGAATTATTATGCCAGCACATCGACACGATTACCAACCAGGAAAGCTTGCCCAAGCTTCTGTGTCTAGAGTTTTTATTGGGGTTTCGTTACATGGGCGTGATTGATTGAATCATTGGCCACAGTGATTGCACTCAAGCTCCCCTCCCCAGAGGTTGGGCTGACATCACGTGGCTCCAAGCCTCAGTGCTCTTATCACATGGTGGTCTTTCCAGCATGGCCAGGCCCCATCCTGAAACTATCAAGGGACCCATCATGAGTTACCTTATTAGCATAAACTCAGGTGTGATCTGAGGCGCCCACCATGAATTAATAAGACACTCCTGTTACCCCAAAAATTCCAAGGGCTTAGAGGCCCCCTCCCAGGAATCAGGGACTAGGCCAGTCAAATTCTTGACTCTACATCACATACCGTATTGCCAGTTTCCAGATATTTCCTCTACTCCTTCTCCTTACACTTTGTGAGATTTAACATGTAGGATAGGTATTTTATCTACTGGGTTATATCAATAAGTGTATCCAAAACAAATCTAAAAATTATCCTAAAAATAAGAGTATTTATCCAAAAAAATTAATTCATTGCTTTCTGTTGAAAGCTGGCAGTGCCCCTCTTCCATTTGCCAATTATTGCTGCCCATGCGGACGTGAAAGTGTCAGCTCCCGCAGCACATTCTGAGACCCTCATACCCTGACTTTCTGTCACCTCCTGGCCACGCGGCTGGCACTCACACCTAGATGCTTGAATTTCCACAGCCTGTCTTTTTCAACACATCACAGAAAACTAGTAATTTTGTGGCAGTCTTATCGTGCCCACAATCACCTTTGCCCTTGTCAGACCATATGTGCTTCAGCTCAGAAAGTTTAGCTGCCATATCTCTAATTCCTACTCTCATTTGGCCCTTATAAGTAGTTAATAAAGATGGAAAAGCTCTGAGGAAAAACCTCACCCTCTTGTACTTTCCTGAGGGAAGACCCTGATGCTCTCACTCTCCCACTGACCGCAGGAAGAAGACCCTCTTATTTTCAGAGGCAGCCTGAGGAGGAGTGAGCTCCATCTACAGGTTTGTCTCTCTGGAAGTTTCTGGGGCAGCCCAACAAGAGTTAGGTGGGTTATGAGCGGCTTCTCTGACTGTGGAGTTCCAGCATGTCACCTCTAGGGAGGGACACACTCATCCTGCAGGGGATGGGCACGACCTTTCCTTCCATTCCCCCTGACTGCCACAGGACCCTCCTGGAGACACAGCCGGCTCCCTCTTCTGTCTCCCTCACCACCTAAAACACTCAGGTTCACTGGTGACATTCAGGATCCTAAAGGTGGCTTCCCGAGGTCAGGCCTAGGTGAACCAAACTCAGAAGCAGGTGAGTCTGGAGACAGCTGAGCCAGCCTTGGGCATGCAAAGCTGAGTCTTATCTCCTCACCACTCACCCGAGGATTTGGAGTCCTTCTGGCTGGTGTGCTATGTTCTCTTTGCAAAACTATTGAGCCTACTGCCAAACATCCCTGAAGCCTGCCTCCCGCATCAGCGAGATGACAATGCTGAGTGACTGGAGGGCTCAGAGAGGGCTGGCCTGAGGGGGACCTCTGAGCTCTGACCAGCACCTTGGACGCTTGCTCCATCAACACAGCCAGCGCTGGCTGGCCAATCGAGCCAGGCAGAACCGAAACGTAGCTCGAGCTGAGGACTGCAACATTTGAATTTGTCCACCAAGTCCAGAGCAGGCACCAGAAATTCTTGGCTTCCTCCGACAGCTGCACAGAAGCAGTGGCCAAACCCATCTTGTGTGTGGTGAGTCATCTCGCGTCAGTGTTGCGCGGCACAGACGTCCTATGGGAGCTTCCTTAGCTGCCGGGTCTGGCTCGAGCTTTTTCCAGACTGAGGCAGCCAAATACCCAAGCCCCAACCCTAACGGGGTTTGCGATTCCATGTAAGCAGGCTTTAACCTCCGAAGGCTCATCTACATTCCTCATTAATCATTCGCTGGCCCAACGAAGAAAGGCCCAAGAAACTGGTTTTCCTTAAATCAGAGAAGCGAAAGCTAAGAGAATCTGACAGTCTGTGCATTTAGGAAAGCATATGACAGTGCGGAGTCCTTCTCTCTTCTTAGCCCGGGGCTGGGCTTCTACTGTAGGAGGGGTAGACAGCAAAACAGGTTTTGAGCCTCTAAAAAAGTTTTACCAAGTATGATGGGAGAATCTACTTTTTTAGAGATTTTTAATATATTTATGTGTGTTTATGTATAAAGTTAAGTCACTTTTTATATGCATTATCTTATTTAAGCTTCACAAAACACTAAGAATCACACATTTATTATGACCTCCATTTTACAGATGAGAAAACAGGTTCATAAAAATGAAACGATTTGCTCAAGCATGATGCCACAAACAGTTGACTGGCACATAGAACCAACATTCTGATTCCAAATCCAATCCATCTCCTCGAGATGGCTTAAATGAAAGCCTGTCTAAATATTTTGAAGAATCCTTCAAACAACCTGTGTTTTATGGTACTTAGAGGTTGATTTGATCTAAACTTGCGCATCCTCAGTGTGACCACAAGATGGCAGGGTAGCCCCGAGGATTGAGAGAGCGGCTGCATCCGGGCACCAGCAGAGGGCAGTAGCTGCTCGTTTCAGAAAGTGAGACCTGAAAACAAAACAATAAAACTTCAGTGTCTACGTTGGTGAAACAGGACGGTGGGAGGCTTGCTTTTATTTTTGCTTTTTCTTTTTGAAATTAGCCAGTGAGAGTTCAAACAAACAAGTCTCCATTTTCACCGCTGTATTTGCTTTTGGAGGCACGAGGTCAGGACTGGGCCAGCCGCCTAGCCTACATTATTCATCTGTCCAGCTCCAGCCCTGGAACAAACGTGAAGAAATGAAGTAGCTTCAGTCGAGGGAAACAGTGTTGTTATTGTTGCTGGTGACAGTGCTATTTGCCAACAAACATAAAAACATACTTTGGAACCGAAATGGGCTTGTCAGAGGGAACTTTTGTTGCATGTTTGGGCTGGGATGCTTCCAGATAGAAATCGGGCTGGCATTTGAACTTCAGGAGGTGGGGAGAGGGCTGCACACAGTGGCCACTGACCCGAAGGCCCAGGCCAGCAGCTGCAGCTCTCATCTGGGTGTTGCTGGACGGCTGTTCCTGAGGCTCCACGTTGCCAACTGGAGTCCCTGCCCTGACTGGGCATTATGGGAAGACGTGCAGGGCGTGCAGTCCAGGACGAGGGGCTCTCCACAAAAAGGATAAACAGACTCTGGATTCTGAGTCTTGGGAAGGTAGTCCTCACTTTGGGGCTTTGGGAGAGCAAAAGTGGTCCTGATTCTGCAGGGTTTATTTGCCGTCAGGTCCTAATCATCTCAAGATTGTTGGCAGCACCTTTAGGATCCTTTGCCACATGAATTAATCACTCCAGGAATAAAGCCACCCTTGCTGTGTCTGCTGGTGAGAGTTTAGGGTAGGTAAACTTAGGGTGATGCCTGGCTAAATGGCACAGTTCAGAAGGCCAGTCTGCACATCCCCGGGGCTGAATGCACTTCAAGGTGGAGAGCCTGTCCTGAGCTGTCTGGGGCTGCCTCCTCCCTCCGCAGGTGGGAGAATCTCGCGGGATGGACTGGACTCACACCGACGCAGTATCTACTTGGAAAGAAGAGAGTCGAAGAGTGACTGCCGTGGTGATGGCCCTTCAAACACGGCAGAACGAAAAGCACTCCATGAATGTCAACTCCCTGCTCCTCACATCACCATTATCCAAGGCCCCGGTCTCACCGAACATTTTAAATTGAGCATAAAGCTAGAAAGGCCTCTTAGAGATAACCCAGTCCCAGACTTCCACGTCTAAGCCAGCGAGGTCCCCATAGGGGAGGTCTAGAGATGTCCAGTGAGTGGATGAGCCCCTGGTTTTACAAATAAAGGAACAGCTTCCAGGAAGCAGAGCAATTGCCACAACCCTGTGCCTGCCTGTGCCTGCCTGTGCCTGCCTCTGCCGACCCAGGCCGGGAACGCAGCCGGTAGGTGAGGCTGGCGCTGCCTCGACTCCATCTTGCTTTCTCACATTTTAAAACCCTCACATTTCTTTTCAAGCTTTATTTTAATCTACAATTTGCTTCAGGACTACGCAGTAGGCAGCCAGAGGCAACCCAACCTCAGATTCATTTGGGTCTCAGCTCCAACCGTTGGGCCTTGTAAACCTTAACTGACTCTAGAGCTAAACAATTTAATTTCTGGCATTCAGCCTCAGGTTTACGGATATTTGTAATAGAGGAATAGAAAGTATTCAATAGAGCAGACATTGACAAATGTTTTTGTGTAAAGGACCAGATAGTAAATATTTTAGGCTTTGCAGGCCACACACCCTCTGTCACAACTCAATTTTGTGGCTCTAGGGTGCAAAGAGCCATAGAGAATGCATAGATGAATGAGCAAGTCTGCGGTCAATATCACTTTACTCACAAAAACAAGCAAGAAGGGGACCAGATTTGGCCCTTGGGCCAAAATCTGCTGACCTCTGCAATGGGAGGCTTGGTCTCTGACTTAGTCTTCTTCAGCATATTTCAGATCTAAGCAAAGGAATATTATCCATCCTTGCAGAATATATTGACATTCAGTTGTCTTCACCCACCTTAATAGATAGCATTCTTAATTTTTTCAATCAGAGACTTGACAGTCCTAATAAGGCCATTTATTTGCATGGTGCTCTTGTGTTTATGTGCTATGCGGTTTGAGCTGTGAGACGGGGAGGTAAAGCCAACACGATGACAGACTGCAGAGAGGAGGAAACTGAAGGAGAGGAGGGGAGACTGGAATCTAACACCGTTTTGACTGTCTGATGTGGACCTGACACTGTTACGCCGGGCACTGTATATGCATTATCTCATTTCCTCCTCAAGGTCCCGGGAGGTTTCTGTGATTATACCAATTTTATAGATAACTACTCAGAGAGATTAAGTAATGCGCTCAAGGCTCATTCTACTAAGCAGCAGAGTTTCTCCTGAACCGTCCTGAGTACTGAATTCCGAGGAATCATCATCTGTTCTGGGGAGGCATACTGATAATCCTAGGTGCTAACCCCCTGCACATTCATTAGCGCTCAGGAAGTGTCTGTTGAATGTTCAATGAGTATTTGATGGGATGACAGGATCTTTTAATGGTATATTTTTATCTGATGCTATCTTTAAAAGTAACTGTCCACTCCTGTCCCACGATGGCTTGATCCCCACATCTGAGTTATTAGGTGCAGGATTCCCCTTTATTCTGATGGACATCAGCGTGGTGGCAGGAGCCCTGCCCAGCCCCTGGAGGCCGGAAGCCGCAGGCCGGGCTGGGGGCAGGACTGGGAGGAGGTCTCTGGAGACCGGCTTCTCGAACCCACGAGTTCCCGCCTTCCACGGGAGTGGGCAGAGGAAGTCACTGATGGGAACAAAGGGCACCATCTAGAACCTCAAAGACGCATTCTTTCTTAGAATTCACGGCAACTGTAGCCGTTCTCTGATAGCCACTGGGGTCTTGGGGCCCGCGCTCTGTCGCCAGGCGGGCCGGCAACCGCGGTCTGGGCCACGCGACTTTGGGGAACTCAGTTTCAGTTTCCTCACGGGGCGGCCCAGGCAATCCCCAGAACCCCGTCCGTTAGAGGAACAGAGAGCAGCCGGCGACCTGCCCGTCCTCGTGGGGAGGCCCGAGGGCCAGTGAAATCATCTTCGGATGCAGATGTGACCCCCGCGGCCGCAGTGCGCGCTGGGCTTTCCCACCGCTCCAGGGGCCGCTCTGGGCCACAAACTCCAGACACGTCTTTGCATCTGGACTTCTCCTTTTTTGGAACAGACCTCAAGCCATCCTCCAAGAGGACTCTGAAACAGCAAGTGGCAGTCTGGGTTCCAACAAGATCCAGGGCAGAGGCACTGTGTTAAACCTCCTTGGGGACAGTGATGGAGCAAGGGGGCGGTATATCGCCAATTCCAGAATCCCTTCCCTTCAGGAGGCCTGGCCAGGCCAGAGACTGCGGGTCTGGGGGCGCTGCAGCTCCCCACGGCAGCTTGCTCACGGAGTCCAGGGGCCTCACCATCTTTGTGTCAGTTTTCCGTGTGTAAAATAAGGATAATTTCACACGTATCTTCCATGCCGAGCAGCCTGGGCTGAATGTCTGGAGGGTCACGGCTTTTGGGGGTTTCGGTAGGGGGTGGTGATATAATTTTTAAAATCTTAATGAATTTTGAGCAGTTTGTAATAGAAAAGATTGTCATACTTGGTGCTAAATTATTATCCAGTTTTTATTCACCTTTTAATTTTGTTTGTACTTTTTTGGCATTTAATGAAGTTAATTCTAAAAATACTTTATTTTATTTATTTTTATTTTTAAATTTTCTTTTGGTAAGGAAGATTGGCCCTGAGCTAACATCATTGCCAGTTCTCCTCTTTTTTGTAGGTGGGACACCACCACAGTGTGGCTTGATGAGGTGGTGTGTAGGTCTGCACCTGGGATCCAAACCTGCGAACCCCAAGCCACTGAAGCAGAGCGGGTGAACTTAACCACCACGTCACTGGGCCAGCCCTTAGAAATACTTTCTTTTATGATTTTTTTATTACTTTCAAACTTTTTTTCTCATACAGAGACCAGGTATTCATGTATTATTTTTAATGGTTTTATTCTTTACATTTAACTTTTAAAATATTTTAAAATTTGAAATTAATATATATCCACTTAAAAAAATTCAAGTAGCATGTGTATATATATGTATTTTTTATAAAATTTTCATAAAAAATTAAAATGCCACATTCACACCCAATCCCATTACCTTCCCCGGAGGCAACTACTGTTAACAATTGATGTGTGAATTCCTCAGACTTTCTCTAAATTTGTGGCATATGTTTGTGCGTGCGTGTATGCGACATTTATTTTTACATGAGTAACATGCATCCACGTACATAAATATACATATCGCTCCACAGCTCGGTTTTCTTCACATAGCACTCCCTCTTGGAGATCTTTTCATGCCAGTGCACAGAGCTTTCAACGGCACAATGTTACCTATTATACAATGCTGTAATTGACAGCTGACTTTTAAGTTCATCTAAAGCTTGTGTCAGTGATGGTATGAGATGAGTGTCCAAATGGATTTCCCTCCCCGGAGCAGCCGATGCTCCCAGCGGGAGCTCTGTCCCACCTGTGGGGGTGGGGATGTCTTCTTGCATAGTCTGCTTTCTAAGGTGCCACAGTGGACAACACGTTTTAGAAGGAGCGACAGCAAAATGTGTACCCTGTGCCACTCTGCCCTCGGAAGGTGTGTCCCCATATGCAATTCCGTTTGCATTTCACCGTGACTCTCTGACAGGGGAAGTATTACTTTTTCTGTTTTACACCTGAGCAAGAGAGGTGTAAGGTGTGAGGTTCGGGGTCAAGGAGCTGCCCAAGGTCATGCAACTAATTGTGGGCAGGGCTTGAATTCAGGTCTCCCGACTTCCGAGCTTTCCCTGCACGGTGGCCATGACTTCAAGGAGTTTCAGCAACTGCAACAATCGAGAAGGAGACGGCCTCCCTGCCTCGCTGCTGCCTGCCCTTCCTTCCTTCTTCCCTTCAACAGTCCTTTATTGAGATTCTACTTTGTGACAGGCCCTGTGCTAGGGTTTGCCGTGAAAAAGCTTCAGAACATTCAGAAGTTAATTATTCTCGGCTTCAGCTTTCTCATCTGTCAAGTGACCTGTGAGGGACGTTTAGACTCCAAGATTCTATAAAAAAGTCTCTTCGAATTAACTAGGAAGTTAAATTCAGCAAATCACAAATTTCTTTGAGCATTTTGTTTGAGATCAAGGATTTGCTACACTGTTTCGAGAATTTCATAGGCTCCAGCCCTGGAAGGGCGTCTGGACAATCAATTGTTCTTGTCTGGCCTCTTGCCTCAGACGGATGATCAATAAATTTTTCAGGAGAGATGTTGCCTAGTCTTTCTGTTCCTGTTTTAAAAAATATTTTTTGGGGGGAAATATTGGCCCTGAGCTAACATCTGTGCCAGTCTTCCTCTATTTTATGTGGGATGCTGCCACAGCATGGCTTGATGAGTGGTGTGTAGGTCCACACCCAGGATCCAAACCAGTGAACCCCAGGCTGCTGAAGCAGAGCATGTGAACTTAACCACTACCCCACCAGGCCAGCCCCTCTGTTGCCTTTTCTCGGAGGTTTAAAACAACAAGCATTCATTATTTCACAGTCTCTGTGGGCCAGGAGTCTGGGCCAGACTTAGCTGTCCCTCTGGCCGGGTCTCTCACGAGGCTGCCGTCAGCCTGGGCTGGCGTCAATCTGAAGGCTCTCCGGAGGGAGGGCCCACTTCCAAGCTGACTGACTAGCTGTCAGCAGGATTGGTCGGCAGGATTCAGGTCCTCATTGGCTGTTGGCTAGCTGGAAGTGAATTTCTTGCTCTGAGGGCCTTTCCATGGGGCAGCTCACAACACAGGATACAACGTGACTTCCTTCAGAGCAAGTGAGCAAGAGATGGTGTGCCAAGATGGAAGCCACAGTCCTTTTGCACCTGATCTTGGGAGAGACATCACATCACCTCTGCCATGAAGGTGGGGAGGCTGCCACGTTGTAGGAATTGCTGTTCCTCAGCTGAGGCCTAGAGAGGGCAAGTCGATTTGCTGAGGTTACGCCAGTGGCAGTGGAGGAGCTGGCGGACAGCCCAGGTGCTCTGGCTGCGGAAGAGCTCTCGTGACTACTTTGCTATACTGCCTCGAGGTCAGAGGCAGCTAGAGGGCGAGTTGCTTAGTTCTAGTAGGGCTCGTTGGTCTTAAAATTTAAAATACATGCAAATAACAATAATTTTAAAAGAAAAAGTGCAAAATAATATAAAGAGAAGTGTATCTGCCCCTGTCCTTTCCCCTGGTCCTTGAGGGTCCCTCCTCAGAGGAAGCCCTGGGACCAATGTCTTGTGTGTCCTTCCAGAGACTTCTATACATGTACGAGCCTGTGAGAACACACTTTCTTCTTCTTCCTTTTTAAAAATACACACATAGGAGGAAAAAAGCAACACACAGACTGGGAGATGATGATATTCATTCAGTATTTGTGTTGGTTCGCACCCTTGGGAGCTGCCCGGGTGTCATCTGAAACGCCCTTCACACGAGGACAGACAGAGACCAAAGACAGAGACAGACACTCCAGAATGGTAGGTGGCAGGTTCAATAAGCCAGGGGACTGACTTACGAGACTTGTCTTGGGTGGCCACAAGATGAGTAGAGCTCTACACTCATCTCCCGGAACCTGAAAAGTTCATATGGAGACCTTAACTGGGTTCATCACATACTCAATCCAGATGGTCTCAACAGCACCTTCTGTCTCATGGCTGTGCCCTTGGAATGGCTCCTACTGTGGGAACCATGGGTAGAGTGTACATTCTAAGGACAGGGGAGTGTGTGAGGGGCCTCTGCTTGCCCAGGTCCAGCTCAAGGGTCAACTAGCCATCATGTTCTCTCTGTGATCACTTCCATCATTTATTAAAAACAAACAAAAATCCTATAAATCAAGAAGAGATAGATGACCCAACAAGATAGCCCAACAAGAAAATGGACAAAAGACATTTTACAAAAGAGGAAAGACAAATGGCTACTAGACATATAAAGCAATGCCAAACTTCATCAAGGAAACATACAAAGCATCCAGGACATCCCAGCACAACCCACAGAATGGCAACGATGCGGGGGGTGGACAGAACCAAGAGCTGGTGCCCTCAAGTGCTCTGGTGTGCAAGTGCTCTGGACGCTCCATGGCCCCGTCAGCGGGTGGGGTGTCCCTGTATCTTATTTCAGCTGCTCTCCTAGTCTGCATCCATATGGCTGCAGCCTGCCTGCCCCTGAGGACACTGACCGTCCCTTCACGTGTTCACATGCCCTCTGTGTGTTCTTTCCCGTACAGGTCGGTTTTCCATTATTTATTTGGATTGTCTGTCCTTTTACTGTTGAGTTTTGAGAGTTCTTTGTATATTCCAGGTTGCTCCTTTTTAAAAAATTTTAACAATAAAAATTTTTTGAAAAGCAATGAATGTATATCGTGAAATTTCTGTTTATTTGTGAGGATAAATCAACATTGCTTCTGCAGGCCCAGAGATACGTGCTGCTCTGGACTTGCTGTTTCTCATTTCCGTGAAAGTTTTCATCTGATTTCTAGCCATAATAATATATAATGATGGTTTTCACGTTTTAAGCTCCACCTACATGTTATACTGTACATATCACCTGGCAGCATGTTTTTCTTCTTTTTTTTAACTCGAAGTTATGTTTTTGAGGGATCTTTGTGTTAATATATAGAGATGTTAATATAATGTGATGTTTCCTGTGGGCCTTTTGGAGATTCCTGTTATCAGTTTAAAGCTGTGTCATTCTCTTCATCGGTTGCCAAGAGTTTCTATCATGAGTGGATGTTGAATTTTGTCAAATTATTTTCTGCATTTATTAAAATAATCGTATGACTTATCTCCTTTATTCTGCTTACAGGTAAATTACACTGACTTTTTTCTTGAAACTTTTAATTTTGATGTAATTTAAAACATATAAAAATTGCTTTGGACAAGGAACTCTCATAACTCTTTACCCATATTTACCAGCTTTTTACATTTTGTCTCATTTGCTTTATCATTCTTTCTACATAAACATAAATATGTGCACATTACTTATTTTTTCTGAACCATTTTAGACCAGATTGGAGATACTATGTCCTTTTACCCCTAAATACTTCAATGTCTACTTACTAAGGACAAAGACATTTTCCTATACAATTGGAGTTCAATAATCAAGTCAGGAAATTAAACACTGGTCCATTAGTATTCCTAAGTGTGAATATTAAACCAACCTTGCATGCTTAGAAAAAACTCCACTAGACATGACATTTTATTCTCATTATATGTCATCGAATTTGATTGGCTTTTTTAAAAAAAATCTATGTTTATGAAAGAGCTTGGCCCTATAATTTTCTTCTTGGTAATGATCTTGCTCAGTCTTAAAAAGTTGGGAAGTATTCTCTTTTTGTCCATTGTCTGTAAAAGTTGTAAACAATTGGGCTATTTCTTCATTAAATGTTGTAAAGAATATACTCCTGAAGGAATGGGAAGGTTTTAAATTTTGGATTCAATTTAATGGATATAAGACTAGGTTTTCCCTCTTTTTTGTGTCCATTTAGTAAATTTTTTTTAAAAAACTGTCGTTAAACCTAATTTTCCAGTTTAGGAAAATTGTCATAAAGTTGCCCGTAATATTATTCTATTATCTTTTTTAGTATATGAGGATATATAGTCATGTCCCCTTTTTCATTCCTGATGTCTTTGTTTGTGCCTTCTTTCTTTTTTCCTTGATTGTTTTTTACTATGGATTTATTAGTTTTATTAGTCTTTAAATAACCGCCTTTTAGCCTTGCTGATTCTCTCATATATTTGCTTTCTATTTTATTATCTTCTGTTCTTATGTTTTTATTTTCTTCTTTTTGCTTTCTTGGGGTTTAATTTGCAATTCTTTTCCTTTTCTTAAATTCCTAAGATAGATACTTAGAACATTGATTTTCAGCCTTTCTTCTTGTCTGATATATACTTCTAAGGCTATAAATTTTCTTTTAAGCACAGCTTTAGCAGCTTTCCATAAGTTTTGATATATACTACTTATGATGATTTCAAAATAGTTCTCATTTCTATTGTGATTTCTTCTTTGATTCAAATAATATAGCAGTTTATTACTTAATTTATAAATATATATGAGGATTTTCAAGTTTTTATATAATTGATTTCTAGTTTAATTTTACTGTAGTGAGAGAATATACTTTATATGATTTCGATACTTCCAAATTTTTTGAGACTTTCTTTATGGTCAGTATTGGTAAAGGGTACAGGTATACTTGAAAAGAATGTGTATTCTTTAGTTCTTAGGTGTAATTTTCTTAATACATCAATTAGTGCAAGGTTCATATTGTTCAATTCTTTTATATTCTTACCAATTTTTTTTTGGTCTTCTTAATCTATTAGCTAATGAAAGAGGTGTGTTAATATCTCTCTCTATGATTTTGAATTTGACTGTTTCTCCTTTAGTTATGTCCATTTTTGCTTTATATCTTTTTGGTCTGTGATATAAGCTACATACAAATTTAAAATTGTTATCTCTTCCTGACGAATTGAATCTTTAATATATGGCTGCAAAATTCCAGTCTGATGACCTTTGTTTTTTGTTGAGGCTAGTCGGATTTCATTTTTGTGATATGTTATGATTTATGTTTTCCAATTTTTTCTTTAAGTGTCCTTTTCCGGCTCCTTTTATCCCCCTGATTCCTCTTGGGAAGTTGATTGCCCTCCCCACCCCTCCTCTAACTTTGTTCCTTTGCTGGTTTGAAATTCTTCGAGTATCCATTGAGCACATTCACACCTACCTCCTTTTTTTTGCTATGATTGGAAACAACTTTAACTTTACTTTTTAATAAAACATTAGATTTTATTTGTATGTTTTTACTCTCCATAGTTGCGATTGATAGTCTATCAATCTCCGTACTCACCATTTTTTTTCTTGCTTGCAAACCATAGTTTATTTTTGGATTTAGTTTTGTTTTCTTTTTTCTGGCTAAGGAACATCTTACAGTGAGAGTCTGTGTGGGTGTAAGAGGTCTTGATCTTTGTATATCGGAAAATATCTGCATACCACGCTCATTGCTAAGTGGTGGTGGAGCTCAATATAACATTCCGAGTTGACGCCTAGTTTTCCTCAGCACTTTGAAGCTATTCCTCCCCTGCCTTCTGACCTGGGCTGATATGGAGCTGCTACGAAATTTCCTGAGTGTCTAATTGTTATTTCTTTGTAAATAATTTGTCCTTTTTCTCTTATGGCTTTTATCTGTGTAGTTCTGTAGCTTCATTTTGATGAGTCTAGATGTGTATTTATATTAGGGAGCTGGAGAACACTTTTCTTTAAGATTTCTTGTCTTCCTTTCATTATGAAGAATTCCTAATTATTAGCATTACAAATATTACTTCTCTGCCATTCCCAATATCCACTTATTTTTGAAATCCTATTTAAGGAATGTAGGAGTTTCTTTATCTAGCCCCTTTATCTCTTAACTGTGTGTTTATATATATTACTTATATATCTATGTATTTATATACAATTACTTTTTTTCCTGTGCTGCGTTCTGGGTGAATTTTTCAATATTCTAATTAGCGTATTCTTTCTTTTAAAGTGTCTAGTCTAGAATTGCTCTCACATATTGAGTTTTTAAAAATGAGTCTATTTTTTGTATTCCAAGCTTTCTAATTCATTATTTTTCATATACACCTGTTCTTCTTTTATTTCTGCTCTCTCAACATTTTCTTGGTCACTTAAAATGAAAGTTATTATTCTATTTATGTCTTTGTGTGTTACATACTTTTTTTAATCTAAAAAGAAGTCTTTTCTAGACTGTTCCATAAAATTGATTTAATTAGAAATGAGTTTACATTCAGACTCTTGATTTCGTTCTCATCGGATTTCCTCACATCTGGGATTTTGGTCTGCACCCTGATTGTGAGTGGGAGATCTTGGTTTATGTTCTCTCTCTCTCTTACCACCTCACACTCCCCCTCCCCATAATTTCCTCTCCCTACAGTGATTTTTCAGTTGTTTGGAGCTATTGTCATCCAGGTCTCTAATCCTGAGCCATTTCTACTATTTCAGGGCTTTCCTCCCATCGTAGTATTGGCGACATCATATTCACAGTCACTAAATTTGATTTAGGTTCTTTGTCACAGAGCCTTTTCCTTGTCTTCCTGTATTCCTAAGCTATAAAGCCAAAGCTCCAGACACTATCTTGTCAGATTTCCTCATGAAGAAGACCCACCCCAGCCCTTGCCTTGGCCAATGAAAATGAGTCTGGATTCCCCTCACATGGTAGTCTCCTCGCTCTGGAGAGTTCGATTTTCTAGACCATCACCACCTGCAGCCCTGTGGTTTCAGTCGCTGCTCACCACTTTTTGTTGCCATTGAAGAGGTGATTATTTTGAGCCCAGTTATTTTGCTTTTTTTGTTTCTTACTTATCACTGCTGTGTCTTTGCAGCAAAGGAGTGTGAGGCACAGCATGAACCCACTGCCCTGGCTTGACCAGGATTCGATCCTATTCTTGAAGGTCTCCTCATTCTTCTTCCTCAGTGAATGTGCACGCTTCTGGTCAGGTGGTTGTGGACACAGCCTTGATGCCGGGCCTGGGTGAAAGTAGAGGAGTCTTTCTTCTGCTTCCAGTTCCCAAAGGATATCCTGAGTGACATCTCGGGGACCTTTGCCTAGGAAAGGAACAGAGGAGTAAACGGAGACGTCAGAGGCAAAGACCATAAGCTTCACTGTAAGGGGGCTTCTGGAGGAGAGCAGGGGGTAGAGGGTACGGGGCTGGGCTTATTCTCCACCTTGCTCTGCTCTGCCAGACCTCCCAGAAAAAAACAAATTTTCAGCTGCCAGAAACTTAGACATGGAAATGTTGAAAGAACAAGAAATTAGTGGCCAAAATTGTATCACATTTTTATATTTATTATGACATTGTAAGCAATCTCAAAAATTCCCAAGTAGATAGAAAATAAAAATTATGAACATTTTTGATGTAATTGACTAGAATACGAAATAGAGTGGGAATTTAAAATTTATGCTGTCATTATTTTATATGACTTGTTCCTAATGAATTTTCCTTAAGGAATATTTGAAAAAAATAGCATATGTAAATGATCTAACTTGTATATTAATTGGTTCATGATATTTCTTAAATAAAAAATTTCTAGTAAGTTTGAATTACAACTGAAACTGTACATTGCCTAGAACTCTTGAATTGGAACAAATCTAGATTAAATTTTTTCCAGGAAAAAAACTGAACAATGTCTGGTTCAGTGTGAATCGTCTCTTTGTAGCCTGTTAAAACAACATAGAAGTGCATTCAATTTTGTGTGCATGTGTATGCGACTACAAGGGGTTAAAAATCCTGGGTTCTCTTGATTCTGAGAGCATGTGGTGGCCAGCCCAGAGCCAGATTGAGCCATGTTAATTTCCCAGAAGATTTCAAAGAATTATCTTTTGAAAAGGGGAAGTTTGGGCTAATAAAAACCAGGATAACCTCCGGCAGTCACAGGGAGAAGAATAGAAACAAATTACTCCTGGCTTGTTCGACATTGGTGCAGGGGGGCTTTCTCTGGCCAAACCAGACTGCTTTGTTTTTCCTTTATTCCAAAGACAGAAGTTATTTCAGTGATGTCCTGAGAAGGTAAGAGCAGCCAAGTTGTGCCTGGTGCTCATCTGTGTTCTTTCTTGGGCTTAGCTCTCCGGAAGGCGTGTAAGGATTGTAAGGGCCTTGGCGCCATCAGGTCCTGGGTTGGGATTCCTGTTTTGCCACTGATACCTAGGGAATCAGGGAAATTTATATTTCTGCTCTGAGCTTCAATATCTGCATCTCTTAAAGAAGATAATTAATGCCTAGCACATGACCATGACGGCAAAGATTTGGATATGATAAGGGTTGTCATGTGCACTCAGACATAGCGGATACAGAAAAAATGCATAGAGGTGCCCGGGTTCCCCTTATTGGATCAGCTCCTCTCTTCCTCTCTGACAGTTCCTGAAACCTCACCTCTTCTGTAAGTAGATTCTTGAAGTTTGGGGCCAGATAATTGTACAAGTTTTGTGTAGAATTAAGGAGTTTAAAAATAAAATTCAGTTACCTATTGGCTGTGTAACACATTGCCCTGAAACTTACCAGCTTAAAACAACTATTTTACTATGCTCATAGATTCTGTAGGTCAGGAATTCAAAAAGAGCACAGCTCCATGATGTCATGGCCTCAGCTGGGAGAACTCAAAGGCTGGGGGTAACTCAGTGGCTGGGGGAGGGAACCCTCTAGAGGCATCTTCACTCACATTCCCAGCTGTCAGTGAGGCCCTCACATTCGGAACACCTACACGTGGCATCTCCATGAGGCTTGGCCTTCCTCACAGTATAGCAGCTTTTACTTTTAATGTGACAACTAAGGGTCTGAAGGCAGGTTTCTGAAGAGAACCAGGCAAAAACTGTAACATTTTTTAGTTCCTAAGCTTTGGAGTCACATAACATCACTCCTGCTGGGTCTGAGCCCCTCCAAGTTCAAGAGGAGGAAACGTAGACTCCACCTCTTGATGGGAGGAATGTCAAAATCCCGTTGTAAGAACACATGGACTCAGGACTAGTGTTACGGCATCTTTAGAAAATACAATTTGCCACAGAAGTGAGTCAATAAGTCCTCAACATTTTTGACTGGATCTGGCAGGAATGTGAAGGATCTAAGGAGAATAGATACAAGGCCATTGCCGCAGAGATTGAGGTGGGAATGAGGAAGGCCAGGCAAAAACAGTAACAGAGAAGATGGAGAGAAGGGGGTGGAGGTAAGAGCTGGCATCAGAATAGGATCTGTCTCATACAGGCAGGCAGTGAGGAAGAAGATGAAAAGGGGAAAGAAGAGTCAAGAGATCTGAGGTTTGAACCTGCGTGCTGAGAAGGCTGGGGCTGCCATTACCTAAAATGGGGAAATCACAGGGAAAAGCAGAAACCTCCTCTTCCCTCTTTGCTCACCACACACTTGCTCATCTTCCAACAACTCGTACGTACAGTCTCAATCTATTTTGCATGCCTGCCTTCTGCTTTCCCCAGTTCGCACATTAGCTCAGATCCTGAGGCCTTGGTAACTCCCTAAAGGGCTGGGACGAGGACTCTTGGAGAGATGACATCAAGGGCTATAAGTGGAAATGAGGCCATTTAAGAATCTGATTTTGAGTCAAGATCCTGTGTTAACTAAGCTTACCTACAGAACTAAAAATCCAGGAAGAAACAGCTGCATGCGTGGAGCTTCTCCAAAATGTTTGAATCCCATCATGAGAGGTGTGATCCAAACACTGGTGAGCCGCCCCTTCTCTCCATCTTCTCTGTTACTGTTTCTTCCAGGCCTTCCTCATTCCCACCTCAATCCCTGTGGCGATGGCCTTGTAGCTATTCTCCTTTTTTATGACATCATCTGTCCTTGGAGGGTAGGCCCTTAGGGCTCCATATTTGGTCGCGTGTTCATGGCTTCACTGGCAGTACCCTCTTCTGCCTTGATCTCTGCTACCCAGGGCACAGAGATGGTTTAAGTACATGGCTTAACTTTGTTTCATTCCAGAGAATGTTGAGGTCACAAGAGATGTTACAAAGAAATTAGTTATAAGATCATTTAAAAACATTCCAGACGAATGCTATCCTCCTTCTAGTGGTACCAGGAGAGGCTAAGCAATTATTCCAGTGAAACTCCCCTTGCTCCAACATTTCAGGAACTGGCCATTAGGAACTGCTTTTAGAGTCACTCCATGAACCCTCATCACTACATTCCTTGATTTTGACCCCAAAATGCCTTACTCACTAAGAACTCTTTTATTTGCAACTGACAAGGATTAACTCAATTTAAGTGAAAAGGCAAGTTTATTGGCTCACATAACTGGAAAGACTGGAGTGATCTAGCATCAGGTATGACTGGGTCTAAGAGTTTAAATGGTATGGGGTTTCTGCCTTTGTCACTTCTCTCTGTAGGTTCAACTCATTCTCTATTGCTGCAGATGGGCTTCCTGCGTGCGCCAAGGAAGATGGCTCCTAGCAGCCCCGAGACACTATAATCCCAGTGTAGTAACCCCAGGGAAAGGAGGGCCTGCTCCCCGCTCACCCCCACTCCCCCATTCCCACCATTGTCCTTATAGCGTTCCCAGGCAGGACTCTGATTGTCCCAGACTGAGCCAAATGCCCATTGCTGTGGCTGGGAGGGAAAGATTTCTCACTAGGAAAAAACCCCCACAAAACCCAGGGCAAGCACGTGGTCTGGGAAGACAGAAATAGTGGTGGCCAATGGTATCTCACCTGCTCTGGGCATCATTCTTGACAGTGATTAACCTTCAACTGTTTCAAAAACCTACTCTTGGGAGCTTGTTAGAAATGCAAACTCTCAAGCCCCTGCCCAGCCCTACTAAATCAGAGCCTGCAGCTTAACAAGATGCTCAGGTGAGCCTCACATACATTGAAGTTTGGGAACAGCTGGGCTAAAGGAGAAAGGATGGGGTAATGGCTCTGAGGAGCTTTCCAAAGAGGAGTTTGAGAAGGTTCTGCACACGGCAGCGTGCTTGGAACAGGCAACTAGCCTGCTCAGCTAACACCATAAGGAAGGCAGCAGGCCTGGGCACTACACTGATGTCCCAGGCAGGGACACAGAGACCAGACTGGGGCCCAAGGACAGAGCCTGGATAAGCGAAGGTGGTGATGCCGGTTCTGCTCAACTTCTGAACAAGGCACTCCTTGGGCTCCTTGAGTGCAGTAGAGTGCGTTTTGGAGCCTGAGTGGGCCACGTCTGAGGGAGGTGCCGCCAGTGGCTTCCAGAGAGTAGAGAAGAAAGCTTCAAGGCCAGGAGAGTCTGTTCCGGAGCTATGATAAGGCAGGCAAAAGGTGCCGTGATTTCTCTCTCTTTTTTATTTAATGAAACTTTGCTACAGTCGGTCGTTGGATTTTGGATCCTGTCTAGTTGCAAATAGAGTCACTTCATACATAAGGATTTGTGCAAAACCCAATCATTCCTAGACAGCCCTTGTCCTTTCCGAAGCAAATTAGTCATAGGAGTTAGATGCAGAAATTAGATGAATTCTCAGTTGACTCCATCAGTCCCCTCTCTTTTATTTACTTATTTTTAAATAGAGTATTCCTGTAAGAAGGTCTGCAGAAATGAAAGCCAACGGAAGTGTAATTACATACAAAGGTTTGGAGGACTCGAGATCTGGACCAAAGACTGGAACTATTTCCTGCTGCCCTTCTCAGGCCTGGGAGGCCTTGAGAGCACAACCCTGCAAGGCCACACAGGCTGTAAACCAAGGTGACAGAGCAGATTCTCCTGGGTCTCTGGGCTCCTGTGTCTCCTCACGGATGGGTCTCACCCATGGTGTTCTCCACGTGTGTGTCTCTCCTCAGGATTGCCTCACCGTCCTGTGAGCTCAGGAGATGCTTTTGCTCCCAAAGACCGAGTCCTCGAGTGTGGGGTTAAGGACACAGGCTTCGGAATCGGATCCACTGCATCTGAATCCTTTCTTTGCCACTTATTACATGCATCATATGGGCAAATCATGTAACTTTGGTCTCCTCAACCATAAAATAGGGTTCGTGATAGGATCATTGTAAGGATTAGATGAGAAAATGTGTTTGAGGTGAGGCAGCAGAAGTTGTGTGCTGTGCGAGAACTTGGCACAGAGAAGGTGTTCACCTTTGAATGTTAGAGCACTTTGCCCCACGCTCAGAGCATGGGAAGCTCTTCATCAGGAGTGGCTGTTACTATTCCCTAACCTTTGTTCGATTTTGCACGATACTTTCCCTCCAGATGCTGCATGGTGAGCACACACATGCCATTCACGTATGATGACTATGAGCTAACATTTACTTCGTCTTGAGAATGTTATGACATCCCTTTCTTGAGATATTTGGAGACACACTAAGGTTTTAGAGAAATGAGGAGTCCTGAAAGAATTTGGCATTCACAATACGCAATTATTGGTCTTGGTCACATTAGTAAGAAGGTTCCGGCATTCCCACTCGTTCTTTCAGGTCCCTATGGCTCCTCTCGTAAACAACCCCTTCCTGAGCACAGCCACACAGGACTCAGGGGCTTGAGTTAGTGACTCTTTGAGAAAGAACACTTTATTATATTCTCTTTTGTTATTTTTAGTACTGGGCCTGTGCTCGTAGGCAACAAGTATTTGGCTTCCTTGCTTGAGTCAATTTTCCTTTATTCGTTTCACACAGTTATTGAGCACCTCATCTGTGAAAGGCAGGGAGCTGTGCGTTGGAGGGAGATAGTAAGGCTGACTTAGGTGATCCCTTTCTCCTGCACGCCTCTGCCTTCACCACTCCCTTGGCCACACTTGGGCACAAGCGCACAGGATTCCATCCACTTTCCCTTCCCTCTGCAGCGTCTCTCCCTGCATGGCATCCTGGCCACTGGAAAACCGATGCTCCCACACTCTGTATCTGCATCCTGAGTTCTTCCAAACCCAAGATTCACATTTCCAGGTCTGCGGACACACTCACTGGCTGTAGGCTGAGCTTCATTCTCAAGGCCCTTTGCATATCTTCTTCGTGAACTCTCCCTGGTTTCAGTCCACCAGAATTTTTGAAACGCTGTGAAGATCTAGGTTGAGTGTATTTGCTGGTTTGTTTCTTTATTGGTAGTTTTTCCCAAGCATGCCTAGGCCCTTTCTTCTTTACTAACTTAGCCAAGAAAGTCTCCGACCCTAGAATGCTCCGCTCTTCTCCTTTCCCTGCCCTCATCTGTTGATGTCCCTCCTAAAAGGGTCAGTTCAAATGCTTCTCCGAGAAGCCTTTCGGGCACAGCCTCACCTGCACCAGAATAAACCTCCTCTCCTTGAACTCCCTGGAGTGGGCCTGGGCGATGACTCCAGCTTCAGGTCCCAGAGTGTTCACGTTGGGGTTACCTGGTGCTTGTTTCTTCCCCCTCCAGATGGGAAGCCCCAAGAGGGCGGGGGCCTTCTGCATCTTTCCATCTCACAGAGCCTCTAGCAAAGCTTTCCTTAGCTGGATGACGTAGGCGAGTTATTCACCGTCTCTTTGTTACCCAACCTCACAGAATAGTTCTTCCTGGCTCAATCCCCACTCCCACTCGGCGTTTGATAGGTGTCTGCTTTCCTTCCTCACTCTGTGTGCCTCTGAGATGTCCAACATATTCCTGAATGAATGAGTTAGCTAATAAATACATAAATCAGATGGCTTTCTGTTCCAGAGTGCTCACAGCCCTGTTGATGTTTACTTTCATTGATGCTGACGACATGATTATTATGTAAAATACAACGGTAACTGTGGACTATTTCTCCTATTTCTCTCTTTGGTGTTGTTTAGGGTTTGGGGCAGGACGAAAAAAGGAATTCAACCTATGTAAACACTGGTTGTTACTTTTTTAAACTTTTGCAACTCCAATAGAAGAAAAAGGTTATTTCGTTGTTATAGTTTATGTTTCTCTGATTACCAGTGATTTGAAGCACTTGTGGAAAAGCAACAGAAATATGTGTTTTAAACCACTTGAAAGCTGCTGGGTACTTCTGTGAGACACCAGGCACAGGATTTAGAGAGGCCAGGCATGCCTGCCAATGCAATCAAATTCCCAGGACTTCCCAGGTTGTGAGGTCACACAGAGGGTAGTTGACCAATTGTGTGGTCAGAGAAGATTGGTATTTCAGTGACGGCAGCTCCCTGGCAGCCCTAGGAGCCTGGTGTGGTCCTCCGACTGCCCATGTTGTGCTTTGCGCCTGTCAGTAGCCGTAGCCATCCAAAGAGACTAGCCTCCTTAGAAATCTCTCTCCAGTTCCCCAGCCTATGGCTAAGTTCCTGGGGCCATCTTACCTCAGTCACTGGGAGAACCCTTGCGCATGTCTCTCCTGCCCAGAGTCAAAACTTTAGTCCTCAAGGTCCAGGGTATTAGTGACCACCTTCCCTCAAACTGAAGCCCACCTTCTAGGTGCTCACCCCTGTGTCAGGACAGACTGCTTCTCAACATGGATGACAGTGAGAGCAAATACACTGTCCCGCAGAGGGGACCCACGTGCTACCTGAGAAGTCTGGCCTTAGCTTTGGGCTTCTCCTGAAACAGCCTTCATGATACAATGACCGCGCTATCCAGTTTTTGATAATCCTGCCTGTGGGGCTCTTGTGGAAGGTCAAGATGGGCTTCAGCAACCCCTGTCTGGTCTCTTTGTGGGGGAATCTTGCCTGCCTGAAATGATGATTGGCTTCCTACATCCTCCCTATCTCCTGCTAGCCAGCGCTTGGAAGATAAATTTTAAAGCCTATCAACCAAGAACAGAAAATAATTTTCAGAGACTGTATAATCTAAGCCCTTTTTTAGGAAAGTAAGAGCAAAATGTGCCCACCATGAACAACCTTTTACATGATTATGCACAGCATTTGACCTTCCCGTTCTGGAAGTGGATCTCTGCTATACCGCTGCCTGACTGAAGGACCCACTGAAGTGTGTTTTCCTAACATAAAGAAGCAGAGGTGAATGCAAACTTTGTTACGTCTAGATAAACCAGTTCACTGTAAGCTATGTTAGCTTTTCTCTGACTTCTAATGATAAACATTACACACATGCTGATAGATGATTGATAGATAGAGGCAAACGTAGATGTGTCTATGTATGTAGGTATGGTTTCAGCTGGGTTCCGCGGGCACATGGATAGCTGTGCACCAAGTTCTTCATTGTCATGTCTAGTGGTGATTCCGGCCGGCAGGCAGAAGCCAAGGTCAGTGTCAGAAGTGGATTCAGAACACCTCTAAAGAGGGTTATCTCCTGCTGAGGGCTATATCTGCCCATACTTGAATAATGGGGACAGAGGAGCCAAAGGCTAAGGCTTGGAGGAGTGCTGGCGGCCTAGTGCTGTCCTTGACCTTCTCTTCTAGGTGATTACCTTATAGCAAATCAATCAATCAACAATCATCAAGTGTCTGTTAGGTACCAGGCACTGACTTGGCCTCTGAGAGAAATGCAGAAAAGAAGGAACAATTGCAACTCACCTTTATTCACACAGAAAGAGTGCTGCTAGGGTTTAGTCAATTTCACGTAAGGCGGTGAAGTGGCCTACGCCATAAAACACCTTCAACGCCTTTCTAAGAGGAGCACTATGACCGCAGGTAATGAGCCCCGCCAGGCTCTTTACCCCAGTAATTAACCGCCTGGACTGAAAATCTAGCTGTGCCACTGAAGCTGAGTGGCCTTGGCCACATTAACAACTCTGGGTCTCAGTTTTCACCTCAGTAAAATGGGGATAACAGTAGCTGATTCAGCCTCCACATAGGGCTGTGAGGATCCAATGACGTAATTCATGCGAAGTGCTTAGAATGCTGCCTGGCACGTAGAGAAAGCGCTGTGAATGTTGGTTAGAATTACCACAAAACCCCCTCTGGCTGTGAATGTCCAGGTCCTGGGCAACCCAGACTCAGAGCTCAAGGGGAGAGGGCCAGCAGCAAGGAATGCTGAGGAGGCTGGGACTGCTCTGATGCAGGAGATCAAGGAACCTGCAGGCAGGGGCCATCCTGGAGCTTTTGTTCTTTCGTTAAGAAAATATCCAAACACACAAAACAGTAGACAGAAACGTGTAATGGACACTTGCCAACCCATTTCCTGGATACTACAGTGGTTAGCATTTTACCATATTTATTTTATCTATTTTTTAAAAGTTTCACTGAAGTATTTTAAAGTAAATAAGAAATATACCACCACATTTCATCTCTAAATATTTCACTGCTCATCTCCAAAACTATAAAGACATTTTCTTCCGGAACCACATTATCATTATCCCACCTAACGAGTCAACAATTTCCTAATCTAACAACCAGGCATCTTGGAGTGTTTAAAGACCCTTTTGATTTCAAGCTAGATTATGCTGGGGAGGAGACTATCCTGAAGACAAGATACACGTCGCTGTTTGTAGGAAAGAACGTCCTGAGCGTTAGGAGAGAGAGGAGAATGTACTGTTGGCCAGCGTCCTTCTTGTGGACGCTCCACACCCTCATGGAGAAACACAGACTGGTCTGGGATCCTGTGTGAGAACACCCCATCACACTTTCCTCTTTCTAAAGGAGGAACACATGTTTCTGAAGGCTGCTTGACAGACAAGAAGGATATTAATAAATGACATGCAAATTTCCTAATTTCACTTTGGCTGGATATGTGATTGCTACTTCTGAAATACAGGCTGGTGATGGAGCTTCTTTTTTGTGAAGACTTCTTGAGCTCCGCGTATATGTTGGATTGTCCAGCTGAACTTGGCTGGTGGCTAGGGGCGGGCTCCTTCTCATCTGAGATCCGGTAAAATGACACTTTTGAATGAAAACTGGCCTTAAATAAGAAGTTGAGAGGTTAATGTTGAGACCGTTTCTTGGGTAGAGATACTGCAGAGGTTTGACTGAAAAGCTGGAAAGTTCTTTTTATAGCTCTGTTGCTCACACATGAGAAAGCAGTTTCATTGATCGGCCTTTTTACACTTAAGCTTTCGTGTTGCTTTTCCTCTATTTGCTCCTCCATTCCATGAGTTGTTGGGTGGGAGCCACTCTCCTTCACCCCAGTTCAAACAACTCTTTCCCTTTCTCCCCAGAACAGGGTCAGGTGGCTCCCCATCAGTACGCGGCATATGCAGAGTTCCCTTTTGTCTTAGTGCAGGCATGCAGTGTTGCCGGTGGGAACCCTGTCGTGGATCCGAGTGAAGGGCATGGGCTCTGGATGGAGACAACTTGGACTCGAAGCCTGCGTTCACTGCTTACTGCTGGTTCTGCTTTTTTCAGGGCAGGGAGGAGCCAGGATTTCAAATATCTCATTCTCTCATATTTACATTTTTGTGAAGATATTTTCATTTGTTCTGGAAAAGATTGTCCTTCCCCAAGAATGAGTGAATTTCTTTCTTACATAATGAAGAAACACCACAACTATAAACCGAGGGCAAATGTTAACACAAGATGACCATTCACATCCTGCTAAGTGTTCTTAACTGCCTGGCTTGTTTAGTTTTAGTAGAAGGAATTCAATTTTCATCTCCCCTTCTTTTAATAGCCATGTTTTCTCTCACCTGTGGAGTTTGTGTATTTAGAATAAAAACCCACAGTATCCTACTTTCAAGACAGAAATGTGACTGGTTCTGTAAAGGAGTACATTTATATGATCTGGAGATCATAACCAAGTGTAAGCCAAATACAATTTGATTGTGTAAGGTTATTATTTGAGAAGTAACTCAGTACCTATAAATCCCACTACTTGGATTTATGACTGATACTGTTCTGCCTTCCATAAATTTAAAATAATACCACCAGCTATTAGTAAATCATGAACTTTGAATAATTCGTAAGATAGTGTTTTTAGATGCCAATAATGATCTTGAAAAATGTGAATATTGAACCTTAAACCTAGTGTGTTCAGAAGTCAACTGAGTCAACAGGTCCTGGGCAGGAATCTCCTCAAGCAGACAGATGACAAGCAATGCTAAGGCAGAATTCTAGATAGTTCTTTAAGCAAGTCAAGAGAGTACAAATTTTTCAAAAGAATGAGAACAAGGAGAAAGTACTGAGAGGTGTAGTCAGTTGCTTAAATCATCGGAAAAAGGGAATTTAAGTAGCCTTGTGTAACATTCAGCATGAAGGAAAAGAAAAGTGAGAGAGAAAAGGAATCTCTTCCTCTACTTGGCCCTAAATGAGAGCTCGTGTATCCAAGCATGAGCCATAGGAATGAGCCACCTTATTGGAACGCATGCTAATGATTTCATGATGCACCATTAGAACGGAATTAGAGGATACTGCTGGAATCTCATTCTTTCTCTCATTCAAGGCCCAGACGTCACAGATCTTGGGCTCTGTGCCTTTGCTCACGTGTCGTGTCACTGTAGCCATGGATTGGCTGTGAACCTCGTAGACAACCGCTGAAATTACGTTTGCTAGGATTGATCCTGGCTTATATACAGGTAATATACAGGTACCAAAATTCCAGATCCAGACGCCAGATCCCAGCTGCTGTAGCAGATACTCCTGATTGTTTCCCCAACATCTGTGTCTTTGTCAGTCTTCCTTACGTAGAGAGCTCCGATTTTGCTTGGGATAGCAGTATGGTGGACAAACACTCTTTTTCTCAGCCTCTGTCACAGCTGGTGGAATCCTCTTGGCAGTCTGGTCAATGAGATGTGAGAAGTCCTTGGGAGCATGTACGTTTTCAATAAAAAGGCTAAGCTTTCCCAAAAGAAAGCCTCTTTCTATCCTTTGTTGTCTCTCCCGACAACCCCCAGAATGCAGATGTCGAAGACACAGGTAACAGTCAACGAGTGAGTGTGAGGGCGTGACTGTGTTAAGAATGGAGTGAGGGGGAGAAAGGTGGAGAAGACCTGGGTGCCTGAGAGCATCACCGAGTTAGTGCACCTGCCCTGGACTGCAACCTCTGCACCTGGTCATGTGAGAGAAACAAAGCCCTGCTTTTCTAAGTCGCTATAGCAATGTTTGCTTTTGCTTATACGCAGATGTATTCATAACTGATACGGATCCAAAGAAAAGTTCTTCCAGAAAACCTGAGCCTAAGTCTCTTAGTAATTTGTTAGTGGCTACTTCTAGAAAACAGCACATTTTCAGCCCTAAAAATCCAATTTAAAGGAAATTTTTACTGCTCCCTTTTTTTTCTTTTCAGACCAGGTGATTCCAGATATCACTATTTCAAGTGTGTAAGGAGCAACAGTTCTGTGCTTTTGACACTGTTACTTCATCCTTCTAGTATCATCACCTTAATGAAAAAAAGCAAGTTGACTGCAATAATTCTGCTTAGTTTCTTTGCTCTCTCCATTGTTGCCACAGCCCTTTGTATTGGGCACCCAAAGAAAGGTTGTATTACTTTCATTTATCTGGCATGACCTTGGCCACATCACCTAAGGACAGCATCAGAAGTCTCCACATATGTTTCAAGAGTCTTCACAGGCACCTCACCGTTCACAAAGGAAGTCTGCTGGCCCCGAGATGCTCAGCATCTTAAGCTGTACTCCACTGGAGTGATTATTTGTGTCTAAGTCCATGATAAGTTATCATGCCTGACTCATTCCCCAGCGTATATGGGCCAAAGCCAATCTTTTTCAACTTAAACAATTAAACCACGTTGTTGGATATAAGATGAGAACTAGAAAGTAAACCAGAATGTTTTATGGACATTCAGTAAACATCTTTATCTCTATTGATTACGAGAATGACCCCGAAGTGTGATGAGTGTCACCTGAGTGTGGAGGGTGGTTGGCTCTTCCTGAAGTCCTTGAAGCACGCAGTATGGCACTATGCGTTGACCGTAAGTCTGATGAAAGCTGAAGTCGACAGCCGCGTGTGCTCTGTCTTGGCCGTCTGTCAGTGGTGTCAGCTGTTAGACTCAAGGTGGCTCATCTGGGTCACAAGGGCTTAAGGATTCTGGTCACAGGACTGGTCAAACAGGTTTTTCAAGTCCTGAAAAAGCTGGAAAATAGAACAAAAGCCGAGAAGTATAAATCCTTAGTCCAAGGGGCCAAAACCATGTCTAAGGTATCTGTAGAATCTCATCAAAGTGGAATTATTAATGCAGCAGAACTTTCTAGAACCTGCAAGTTGTTTCACAAGCAGTGCTAGTTGAAGAATTCTGATACATTTTAAGTAAGCCCATTTTAAGCTGACCTGACCAGCACTTCCAGGTTTGAAGAGCCCTGCATCACTTTCCAGGGAAACCGCCACAGGAGGAGGCTAGCAGAGTCTGAAAGTCTATGGAGCTGTGCTCTGGACCCACTGTCACCCCCTTGCTGCCCCTCGAGGCCTGAGTCCTAGAAACCCTGAGAGTCTACATGGAGAGGCACAGGACAAACCTAGAGTATTTTCCTGGAGCATTAATTGGCTTGATGATAAATAACCAAGAGCATTTTTATGCTTAAATAATATATTGTAGATTATAATGCAAAATTTGTCTGGATTCTAAGGAGAAAGATTCTGTCGCTGTCGGTAGGTTCTGTCAGGTGCTCAGGTTCCCTCCAGCAGGAGTTATCTGTGAAAGTTCTGAAAGCAGTGAACAGGTGACGGCCCTTCACTACGAGTTGCTGAATTGCTAAGGTAACAAAGATGTTACCTTAGATCAGCATCTCCTTGAGGACGGGGCCACGGGTTGTTTATCTTTCTCCCTCTAGTCTCTTCCTAAATAACACAGAAGAGATCAAGGGGCAAAGAGGAAAAACTACTCAAGATCTCAGGCTCTGAAGAAAGCTACAGGCGACATTTTGGTGAACATCTTTCAGGATATGTCTCTATGCGTGCGTCCGGCTTAGATGTGTGGATTCCCTCTTACATAAAGAGTGAGCTTGTTTGTCTGTGTGCTTCTATAATGGGCAGGGAACTTTTTAAATGTTCACATCAATTTGACTTAGCCTGACTCAAACAAACTAACGTTTCCAGATACCCACTCTAGCAAACCAGATCACACACCAATGTGAATTGGGAAAATCTTTTACATCTAAAACAAGAACAACAACAAAATGGGACTTGCAGGTGCTTAATAAATGATTGTTGGATGTGCTTCGAAGGCTGGAAGTTAAGGTGCCCTCATCCTGCAGGTCAGAAGGAGAGCGTACGGGTGAAAGGGGCTCTCAGATTTCTTTGGTGTGAGGCCTGGCCAGCTGGAGCATCATTTGCTGGCATCTTGCCTGGTTTCACCATCACCAACAGCCTCCCATGAGCCTCCAGTGGTGGAGTGAGACCCCTCATAAGGAACCTAGAGAGCCGAGCCCATCTGCCCAGACTGACGGCTCCCGATGTGACACGAGCCTGCTGTGGTGGACATGTGCCAAGAGTGGGCAACAGCATGAGGCCCGAGAGAGGGAGGCGGGCAGAGAGGCAGTCCCTGAGGGCCTGATACAGCTGCTGCCTGCACGGGCCGCAGCTCTGTGGGGAAGCCCCGCCTCAGACACGCCTGCCCAGCCTGAGGGCGCTTTGAGCAAAAGCTTTGTTCTGAGAGTGACTTTGCCAGGTGGTTCTGCAAACAGTGGCAGGAACTCAGATGGGGACTGCAGCTCCAAACCCCTCTCCTCTGTGTTCTGTGTGCACTGCTGGAGGGTGAGGCCTGAGGTGCGGGCTCTGTCTGACTCTCAGGGCCTGCTAGAGGATTCTCCCCCCGACTCGGTCCCCCCCCCGCTCTCTCTCTGTCTCACACACACACACACACACAAGCACACAGACAATGCTACCTCACTCTCAGGTCCATGACAGGGAATTTTAGGTGCCAGCTTTCCTTTGAGCTCCTAAATATGGGTCCTGGGGCAAAAGTGGAGAAATTCTCCAAGTGCCTAGAAATTATGAAGTACGAGTCACGACTAAGACACTGGTTTTTGAATCAACCTGCACGCGGCCATAGTTGTTCCACCTGTGAACTGTAAGACCTCGGCCACCTCAGTTTGCACGGGTGTAGGATGGGGAGATGACCTCAGAGAGCAGTGAGGACAAGACACGTCACATGTCCCAAGCACCTAGCAGAGCGTCTGGCCCATCCTAAGTGCTCAGGAGGTGGCAGCCGCCAAGAAAAGTCAACTTGAGGGCTGGCCTTCCCAGGCCCCAGACTTCTTGGAGCGGGGAACTCAGCTGAGTGAGGATGTCACCTTGAAGCTGTGGCCACGCTCACCTGGTCCCTGCAGGCTTCTGGGCCTGGCTGCACCTGTGTCCACGGCCGGGCCTCCCTCTCGAGGACGTCCTTCTCTGCTCTGTCTCTGTGTCGGTCAGGGCTCCTGCTAGCCTTTAAACTGAGGACCTGGGAGTCACGCTTGTCCATCCCTGCTGGAGTCCGGCACTGTGTGCTTCTCCGTGGACAGTGCTATGTGAGGGGCAGTGCGGCTCATTGGCTAAGAACACAGGATTTACATTCAAACAGAAATGGGTTTGGATTCCAGCTCTGCACTAGCCAACCTGTGCAACTGTGTGCAAGGTTTTTTTAAGCCTTCTCGGATCTCCGTTTTCTGAACAGTAAAATGGGAGTAATAATAACATCTAAGTGTTCTTGTAAGAATTAAGTTAGTAATATTTATAAACATTTGTAAAGCACAACACCTAGTACATATTAGCTATTATTCATTTTACTGATACTCATTATTAATATATTTTAAATTAGTTTAGTGCTAAAAATCAGACAGGGCAGGGCTGATGGGTTTGACCTTCATAAAAGAGAGCAGCAGCTTGTTACCTTTTGCACATGCCCACCATGCAGCGTGGGTTCATTTTTTTTTTAGCTGAGGCAGATTCACCCTGAGCTAACATCCACTGTTACGTTCTTCCTCTTTTTGTGCGTGAGCCACTGCCACAGCACAGCCACTGACAGAGTGCTGTAGGTCTGCGCCTGGGAACCGAACCTGGGCCACTGAAGCAGAGCGCGCCAAACTTAACCACTAGCCATGGGGCTGGCCCTGCTGGTTCTTATCTTTCAGGTAGATAGAGAAAAAGGAGAGAGAGATGCCCTCAACTCTGGCCAAGAAGGAGGGACAAGTGCCCTGTTACTCATAGGGACTTACCACTTTGCTCAAAGCTCCTGTTGTTGCCTTGTGGCACGTTCTGCTTTCCAAGACCATCGGCTGTTTGTAAGGCTGTTTGGAGAAAGACGTTAGATCCATACAAGGTTAATTACTATTATGCAAAGGAGGAAACCCACAGCACTGTTCCTGGTCCTTTTGGGTGGCATATACATTCATTTCCATTTCTTTTTAAAATTATGTCTCTTTTTACACATTTGGTATCTTCTCTTCTTTTCTCTATTCCATTTCTGAAAAGAATAAAAATGCATCCTCCATCATGTCAGGTCATGCAACTCTGCTTAAACTCCCCCGAGGGTCTCCCTTTCGCTCAGATGTAACCCCAGGTGCTTACGACAGCCCACGAGGCCCTGCGGGACCTGGCCTCTCCTCTCGCTCACCTCCTTCCCTCCCATCCCTCTTGGTCGCTGGGTCCAGCTGCACTGACTTCTTGTGGTTCCTGGAACACGCTGAACAAACTCTCCTGCAGGGCCTTTGGCTCCTGCGGTTCCCTTGCCTGGCATGCTCTTCCCTCCGGTGTTCTTGTGGTTGGTCCTTCACTTTTCTCAGGCCTCTGTTCAGAGGTCATCTTACCAGAGAGGGCTTTCCCATCTAAACCAGCGCCAGTCCCCCTGTCACTGTCTCCTTTGCCCTGTTTTGTCTTTCTGCATAGAGCTTACTGCCTCCTATAGTGTGTGTGTCCAGGGGAGGGACCATTGTCCAGCTTCTCTGACTCGAATAAAAGCCCCTGAGGGCAGAGACTTTTATTTTGTTCACTGCAGTAGACCCAGCACTAGCACCATCCTGATGCACAGTGGGCACTTGGTAAATAAAGAATGAATGAATGTTGCATGAACAACCACAGTCACATGACTCTTGAGCTTGTGCACATGAGCATGGTGGAGGGACGACTTTTGCAAACTGGCTGCATTACAAGAGGTTTCAGGAGCCTCCTGGTCAATGCCGACCTGCTCCATGGACGAGAAGACCTGGTGGGTGCCTTATTCCACTGGGATCTCCATGACTATTTTGAGTGTTGGACCTGAAACAAAGCCCAGCCAGAGATGAGGGGGTGGCTTTCTGACAGAAGGTCTTACATATTGTACATGCTCAATACATGTTTGAATGGCAAAAAAAAAAAAAAAGAAGAAATGGCCATGCAAAAATAGCCCTTAGGAGATATGCGTCAGTTTTCTTTGCCAGAGGGTTGGAAAAAGGATGTCTTAGAGTCACGAGAGATACTTTTGATGGTGTCTTACATAATGTCCCTTCTCCCCAGTATTTTATGATACTAGGAAATCAGAAAGGGTTCTATTCTCTATATTAATCATGGCATGTCTTGGAAGATCAGGAAAATGTTCAATGCTCTTCTCACTGCTTAATCACCAATTTTCACTAGGATAAAAAGGTGAAATCTTACTTCTTACAGAGATGGATTTTTTTATGATGCCTTTTTTTAAAGTAAGTGCTCCTTGTACGAAAAGAAAAGTCCAATAATACAGAAGAGAACAAGGAAGAAAGAGAAACGATGGATCGCTCAAGATCTCCTCCCCTGAGAATACCACAGACAACATTTGGTGACCACGTTTTAGGAACAAGCTTGATGCACGAATACAGCGTGGAAGGGTGGATTCCCTTTTACATAAATGAGTTCACAGTACACATTTTATAGACACTGCTTTCTTCACCCAAGACTGTATTTTGAGGATGTTTTCTATGTCAAGATATGTAAGTGTTTAACGTCACTTTCAGTAGCCTTCAGCGGAAAGATGGTATTCCACTGCATGTAACCGGTTCCCTGCTGGATCTTCAGGTTGTCTCCAATTACTTCTATTAGGTGAGATTGTGCATATAGGCTACTCCATAGGCGTGTTCCGGGCAGCTCTTGTCTCAGCTGAACCTGCCCTTGCCTGTGGTGTTATCACCCTGGAAGTCTGTCATCACCATTGACAAATGGTCTCTCTCCCCATGCCCAGCCCACAAAACTCTGTCTTAAAGCCTCCCCAAACCCACTTCTTAAGAACTTATCAACCGAATAGGCTCTATTCAATCCACCTGCCACGTGTGGAGGAGGGCTTGCTTACTTATTTTTGATTTCCTAGAAAAATTGAGAAATGCTTGTATATTGTACTTGGCATCAATTGTTTGTGCCTCTCTAGAACCCATCCCGTCACTTTCTGATAAGAGCAGTTTATGAAGAGTTACTCCTTCTTGCTGGATGCAGTCCTGATGGACCTGGCGGTGGGGACAGGCGGATAGTCATTAAAACCTTGTGTGTGTTTCCCTGAAACAGCCAGCCTCTACTTCTGTTCCTTCCCTCTGCCCTCCTGGTCCCCACAGCCTCCAGGTCACAGGTTTGGAAGTGACTAGGGTTGGTGTGAGAGCCTTTTACAGGACTGACCACCTTCAGCAGAGATACCAGGGAACCTCCAGGAGGAGGCGTGTGTTATCTTCATGGCCTTAAACATCTCCTTTCCCTTGTTTCAGGGCACAAGGAGAAGCAAAGGCTTGACATAATAGACTTCAATGCTAGGTGGGGTTGTTTTTTAAAAATTTCCTCTCATCATGTCCCATCATTGAACATGTTAAGGTGGCTTCTCTTTGCTAAACCTTGCTGCCCTGGGTCAAAGTGCGCCTCACAATTACTAACCTGTTGGACAGCTGAGGACACAGAAGCACCCAGAAGCTATGGGACCCACCCAGGATCACGTGGCAGCACCCTGAATCCTGGGACTCAGGCTTCTGATGGCAGGTGCTGCTCTCGGCTCAGGTGGAGCTGCCAGCGGGCACAGCGCAGCAAGGGAGGTGGCTCACGTTGCGGGACCAGGTCTCATGCTGGGGGTGTGCTGCTCTCTTTTTCGCCACCCAGTGTCCAAACAGGCATGGGAGGAGGTGGCAGGGCACTCTGGTGGTCTTCTTTTAGAGGGCGTCTAGTGGCAGAGTCTAGTGACGTCTTCTTTAAGTCTGTCAACGGCATGGGTAGATTAGGAGGTCCCAGGGTGGGTAACTCAATAGTTCGCTGTGGCCCTCCACTGACAACACCACTTCCTGACGGCTCTCAGCTGTTCAGCCCAAGTAGTAAAGTTATAGGGGAAGAGGAGGTGGGGGCCGGCCAGCAGGAAACGCACCCTACGGAAAGCCCACTCTGAGTCCGGCGTCGTGCTGGCGCTTTCCCATAGATCGTTGCATCTGCTCCTCATACCGACCCTGAGAATTCAATCAACGGCTTCGACTTTCTTCCTCCTCCTTTGGGTCGAGGAAATAGGATGATCAGAGCTGCAAAGTGGAAAGTTGCTATTATATGATAGAGATGGGGTTTTAATTCTTTTGTGTCTTGATTCCGAAGTTCAGGTCTTTTCTGATACGCACTCCGTCAGAAGCACCCCAGGACTGCCTGAATTTTGCGATAAATGTCTTTGGTGTGAGACTCTCCCTGTGGAGGAGTACCGCTAAATCTCGCGTGGGCTCCCCACCTGAGCTGGCTCCCTTTCCTAGCTGACTGTCCTCAGAGGAGAGCACAGTCAAAGCTGGTGTTTTTCTCTGGAACTCTGGGTGAGTCTCCCTCCAGACTGCAGCTGGCGCAGGGGCACCATTTTGGCTGCAACTCTTGCAGAGTTTCATTTTCACTTTTTTATTGAAAAATCGAAATCTGGGGAATTAGAGCCTTTCCATATTGATTTTTCAGGGACAAGTGAAAATTACATTCTTTACAGGACCAAGAAAGTGCCACCTTGAGTGGTGACCGGGCTGACGTCGGAGTGACGTGCAGTGAGGGGACGAGGGGCACACAGATGTACTTTCTGTGTGATCTCTCTGGGCGGCAAAGCAACAACTAAATTTGATCCACATAACATGATTTCTGGAAGTAGAATTTCATTTTAATTTGTTTTTAGTAGAAAGGAAAGTTGACGAAAGAGACCCAAGTGAGAAGAGCTTTGAAACTACCAGTCTCCAGTTTCTCCTTTAAGTGTCGCGGGGCGGGGGTAAGGTCCACACTTAGCCCTCATCTCCTCCCAGGCTGATACCTTAGGACGTGAAGACAACTAGCCAGAGTTCTGGTTTATTCCTTCACTTTGATGCCCAGACAACTCTGGGTTCAGATCTTGCTCTGCCACTTACTGCCTGGATGCCCTTTTGAAAATTACTTAATTTCCTGAACCTTAGTTTTTTCATCTGTGAATTGGGGATAATAATAAAAACTACAGCATAAGGTGCGATAAGGATTGACAATAAAAATTAGCTGACTGACTAAATGAATAAACAAGCGGATCTGTGGAAGCGTTTGGGTTTGATGAGACAGGTGTCTGTTGTGTGCAGTGACCGTCCCCCATTTCTAAGCTGGGCCAACCCCCAAGAAGCTTGAGGAATGGTGGAGCTCATGGCACTGGGGACAAGTGGACCTGTCTGTGGTATACTCTGCTATTACGGATTTTATTCCCTTTTTTCTGTTGCATCAGGATAAATGCCTCATACCTGGTTGTGGGTGAAACTACCTGTTGTCCCTGTGAAAAAGTTCCCTCTGGGGAAAGACATCCTGTGAGTTAATATCCAGAAGCAATTTGTCCTTTTCTTCTTTCCTCCTTCTCCCTCCCACCCTCCTTAGCACCTGTGAAATGTCCTATCTCTTCCCTTTTCCACATGCCGGTTATTTAACTTCAACCAAAGCCCCAAAAGTGATTCTAGCAGGAAACGAACAGATCTCTGTGAAGTGGAAGGAGAGTCTGGTACTTTGGAATAGAACATGCCAGCAGCATGGGGATGAGACGACCACACCAGGCTGGGGGGCTGAGCCACATGGCAGGATGCCTCTAGGTGTCTCCCAGGCACCCCCACTTTGAAGGTAACCCCTCGACCAGGCATCCACAAACGTTGCAGCCAGATGTGCAGCCCTTGACCGGAGAGCCGAACAACTGCTTTGAAGATGAAAAGCCCTCGGAGCATGCTAAGCAGCTTCCTTACTGCCGGGTGGCGTGTGTAAATGCAGAGGCATCGCCTCCCAGCACTGTTCCTGCTCGGAACCGGTGAAAGGCAAGCTCAGCTGGAAACGTCAAGTGCAAAGAAGAGGAGCAAATGAAATGCTGGGGGTGGAAGGAAGTGGAGAGGTGGGTGCCTATGCTTTGAAATTCTGCCACAGAAAGTTCTCTTCAATGGATCCTCCTCCAACCTGCCTGAGCACAGCAACTGGACGTGGCGTGTGACAGCACTGCAGACAGACCACGCTTCACACCTGCAGCTGTAGTATCTGGCGCACAGGTGTTTGGCTGTGATTGCCAGCTGCTCTGCAGCACCCTGCTTCCCCGGATGGGGGGGGAGGGGAAACCCTCACACTTGTTGCTGCTGAAAGTGAGGAGGGGGCTGGAAATTTCTGCCACCAGGCCAAGTGCTCAGCATTCACGTCAGTGCTGGAGTCTCCCTGTGCCTGCCTCTGAGGGTCCCAGGGCCTCTGCTTACGAGCTATCGGGGGACAGGAACTGTGACTTGATGGGAGGTGAGCAGCGGGACCAAGAAGCAAGCTGGCCAAGGTCCAGGAAGGCTGGTCAGTGGGCCCTGAGCCCAGGGAGAGAGGCCCCTGGGCTCGTGAGCCAGGAAGACCTGAGTTCAGGTCCCAACTTCACCTCCAAGTAATTGTGAATTTTCGGCTTATTTCTTAGCCTGTCTGGGCCTCAGTTTCCTAAGCTATAAGATGGAGTATGTCACACCTGATCCCGGGCCCTTCGTAAGGATCACATGAGACGTTATGTAAAGTGCTTGGGAAGCAGTGCTCCTGAGAAGAGGGGGAGGGCAGGGACCCCCAGGCTCCGGGCCACCACTCTGGACCCTGTCATGCAAGCTTAGCCAAGCAGTTCTGTGTCATGGGGTGACTGTGCAGGCCCAGGTACCACCCGTGTCAAACACGGATAATTGGTTTCCTGCTCTTTCTCCTTCCCCAGGGAGGAAGAGGCCTCTCCATTCAGGAAACTAACATCATGGAGGAAAGGCCCCGTGTCACTCCCCCGCCCTGAGACTGCCCCCCCGTCCTCTCCCACCACCTCTCCCCAGCTCTGTTCTGCTCCTCTCTGTGCCCACACCTTGTCTTCTCCTCTAACCACCTCTCTCTGTCCACACCTCCGTCTGCCCTGCCCCTGTCTCTCCTGAGACTGGGAGATGGGAGGGCCAGCCAGAGTGAGGTTACAGGAGGAAGAGAATGATGTGGATCCAAGGGCGGGGGCCATGCCAAGCTCTGTGCTTCCTTCTGAGTTTGCTTCTTGGAGGTTGCAAACTGTCTGTTGAATGAGCGTCCTCTGTTCTATATTCCTCTTGTGCATATTTTTTTTAAAAATCACCCCGGTCCGATCTCTCTCAAGGAGTTTGTTCTTCCTTAGCTAGGCTGGGCAGCTTCCGCCACAGTCCTTCCCACGGCTGGGTCTCCTGCTTGAACTGTGCATGCTAAGCTAGATGTCTGTCCAAGGAGGGCCTCCCTATCTAGCTGAAACCCTCTCAACCACCCTCTGTGATCACTGCCAATGTCCACTAACTGTCCCTTCTGGGGAGGGGAGGAGTGTGGAAGTTGATGTTTCTTCAGCACCTATTACGGGCTGACACTGCGCTAAGTTCTTCATTGTCAGTGCGTCACTGAAGTAGGTACAACTACTCTCCCCACTTTACAGATAAGAAAACTGAGGAACAGAGGGTTTAAAACTTTCCCAGCATCACACAGTTTGAATCCTGGCCTGGAGGACACCTCAGCTTGGCCCTTTCCGTGTTATTCACCATCACTAAACAACCTATACACTAATTCGTGCAGATAGCCACGGGCCGTGCACCTACAACCTTCCTTTCTGGGTAACAGTGCCCTCTTGGGGGATAATGCCATTCACTCATCCAGTCATTCATGCAACAAGTAGATATTGATCACCTGCTGTGTACAAGGCTCTGTTGTGGTAGCTGGAGATAAAGTGGTAAACTGGACTGACAGTCTCCCTATAGGGAGCTTATAACATAGCAGAGAGGCCAACCCTAAATGGACAAGCACGTAGCTCCGTTAATTGGTTGGTTATAACTGTGTTAAGTGCTATGAAGGAAAAGTGCCAGGAAAAACCTGTCTGGGGGAGTCAAGGCAGGCTTTCCTGAAGAAGAGACAATATTCCTATTTTGCTGTCAACCGGGCAAGTGGCTTGAAAGGCAGTAACTTCGAGTGAGGACAGTCCCGGCTGACAGGGGAAGGTGTGCCCAGAGGAGCATTCGGGCATCATCCAGCTCTCACGTTCAGCTCTGAAGGGAGTAACCAGCACGTTTTAAAACTCCCCCAAAGGGAAAACCCCACACCCCAGCAGAATCAGGGCTTTCACGGCACTGACCGGCTGACGGGTCACACTGCTTCTGTTTGGGTCTATGTTCCCAGAGCATGAGGGATGGTCTCAGTGAGTCTCACACAGCACCCCACCAGGAATGGGAAATCACTTGTGGAAAACCTAAACAGAGCATACGATAATTGGCAAGACACGGATGGCTAACCACCATTCTCTCTCCTCTTGCCCTTCCTCTGATCCTGTTTCCGAGATGTATTCTCCATGCTTTCTATCACATTTTTGCTTTGCTTTTGAAGACAGACAGAACAGCTCCTATAAGCCCTTGATTTAATCCAGGTTAGAATCTCTCTGTGTCACAGGCTGCAAATGCCCTTCGGTGATGCAACAGAACACAGAGAAGGGAGAAGCGGGGTACAAACCCAGGCTGCCCCCACCTTTCCCTCCTTCCCTGAAAACTCTGGTTTCTGATGAGGTAGAGCAAGGGCCCCTCACGTCCCTCATCATCATCATCCAATGAAAACCGCAGAGATTCTGTTCCTGCCACATCTTGAAACTTCCCCCAGAGTTATTTTGGGCAAGCTGGACATCAGATCTCTGTTGATTTTGGTTCCTTCCAAGATACGAACTAGCAAGAGGGACATGCAAGATGCTTTGCCAAGCTTTCCTATTAATGAGGTATTTGGGGGGTATTCTGGGCTTGAAATATTTTCTGCCGACCCCCAGAAAGGAGCAGCACCTTCCAGTCTTGTCCTCACTCAGCAGGGCAGGCAGCCGGGCCTGGCACACATGGGCAGACACGCTCTCCCCCGAGCGCTGTAGGATGCAAGGGCTCAGAAAGACCAGAGCCACTGCTTCCTGTCAAGAGCCTGGGACCCCAGCTTTGCAGAGTCACCACTTCCAAGCAGCCAGCGCTCCGGCTGAGTTACAGTCCGGCCCCAGGAGGGGAGCGGAGAGACTCATGTTGGGAGATGGGCTCTCAGTTGCTGGACCACGTGGTGAGCTTAGCGGACTCACGCTGCCCCCACACAACGCTTCTTTACCTGGTGGGAGAACCAAAGCTTAAGTGCTGGCTGGTGGTGCCCATAGGATGAAAACAACTGGTGGAATTGTTTTATTTCCAACGCTTCTGAACGACTGGTAAACTCAGCCTTAGTCAGGGCGCCTGCCTCTTCTTCCAGGCTGTGACACCTGTTCACTCTTCAACTTTTAGCAATCTTTCTACCCTATAAGCCTCAATGTCCACATCTATAAATCAGACTTCACTCTAAAGACAAATGAATTTCCCGAAGTGTTGCACTTCTGGATTGAAAGGCAGGAAGACTGCCTGGTCGCCTGTCCCAGCAGTTGCATCACTGCTGCCTCCAGTCTACCTTGGGGCCGTTTCTCCATAACTCAGGGAGCTGTCTTTCCTCTTGGCAGCTCTGCAGATGGGCAGGATGTGGGACAGGCGAGTCTCATGAAGTCTCGAGATAGGAAGGGTTGACGGGAGGTTATTTAAGCCACGCCTCTGCGTACTCTGAAATCAGCCATCTGATGGGTCATTTCAGCCTTCATGATCTAGAGATTTACAAGGAAAATTGCTTTTTTTTTGAGAGGGGACTTAAATCTCCCATTTTCCTTTGCCTTCTACATCTGGCCAATAGAGTCTTTGTTTTCTGTGTAGCCAGGAAAAGCTCTAGAAGTCTGTTTACAGATCCTTTCTTCTTTAAAAAAGTGTGTGCATATGTGTGTGTATATATATTTGACTAAGTTATTAGTGGGGCAACTGATGATTCCAAACAACAAACAACATAATACCCCTGAACTGACTCATGAGGCCTCCCCTGCCCTGGGCACTTCCCAGCTCCCAGTGAGGAGGGCTCTGTGAGGATCAGACTTTTGGTTTCACTCAGGCTCTTCGAACATAAAGATTTGGAGTTTGGAAACTGGCTCGTCCTCTCCCTGAGCAAAATGGAATGGACCACTCTATAGGTTCCATGTCAAGGAAACATGTCAAACAAATTCAGGCACTAAAGGACTTTTCTCAAGTGGGCTGATGCGTCTTGTTTTCTGCTCTAGCATTTGCCATATGATGCATTCGAGGTCAGTGGAATGTTCTAGTTTCTTCTTGCTTGGGAAAGTTAAGAAGAGCTGCTGTCTGTTGAACTACAGGTAGAATTGACGCATAGTCAACTCCCAGTGATAGACAGATCTCACTATTATTATTATTAACTCTGAGAGTTGCCACAGATCTCAGGAGTTTCCTTCAGCTCAATCAAAATGGAGCCCAGTCTACCAGCCTGACTATTCGTTCTAGGTTCACTCTTCAGAACTGTGGAGAATTAACCCCCTGCCTCCCTCCCACCGTGGTCCCTGTGTCACGTGTCTTGAAATCCCATGTCCTCTTCTCTAGGAAGGCTGTCTTCCACTGGGTCCAGACCACTTAGAAAGAGCTCCTTCCAGATTTCATCCTGACCAGGGACTCCACTGCTGGCAGGGAGCATCTGTGTCTGGCTCCAGCATCTCTGCTGCGATTCCAGCCCTGCTGGGCAGACTTCCTGCAGTTCTCTACCAACTCTAATGCTTCTTTTCCTCAACACGAATAATGGAGAACTGATTGTACCACCTTGACAATGGGCCTATTTGGAGACCTGGGGTTCTGAGTTCCATCTCTGGATTTCTGTGAAAAAGTTCAAGGAGGGTAAAGGAATTCAGCAGAAATGTGAGTGCAGGAAGACAGACATGGACGAGGACTCTTGCAGGTCATGATGCAACGCCTAAGTAAGGAAAAGAGGAAATTCTAGTCGACCTTGGTTTATAGAGTTTTTAGATAGTCAGGAGAATGGAGCAGTGTTCTTTCTCTCTTGAAGAATTTTGTTGGGGGATGTGGCGAATGTTCTATTGACACAAAACCTCACAAACTGAGGCCCTTGACCAAACAGATTCTTGAGAAAAGAGCAGTTCCATCTTAACATGAGACTAAGCTCCAGCCTATTAATTGCCCTCCAAAGCGTCTGGTTCAGCATCCTGATTCCTCTTCAATAACGTCATTGTGAGTATTTAAATCAGCAGAGTTCTCATGGAAACAGCTCTTATTTTTGACTTGTACAACCACAAAGGAGAAAGTGGCATGTATTTAATGGTCAGATTTCATTTTACTTCTGGGTCCTGTCAAATTTTGAGTAGTAGCTAGTATTTTCTGAATGTCTCTAATAAGAATTCTCAAAGAGGACGTGGGCACTGCATCAGGAACTCACCATCAGCAGAGGCTCTGTCCTCACTGGAAGTGAGCGTGGCTGCCCGGCCCCGGGGAATGGAGGGAGGGACATGGGAGACCATCTCAGTTTTCACGTTCCCTACTTCCTACTCTCATGACCCAAATCACACCTTCATGCGGAGACTCCTACTGTGTCCTTTCAGATCTCCCTGTTTCTGTTCTTTCCAATCCACCCTTCCCATTGGTCAAACTAATTGTCTTAAAGCATTGTTTTGTGGATGTCACTCCCCTCCTCAAATGACCATTAGCTTACAGCAGCATTTCTTAAACTTTGTAAAGATTAATAGCCATTCCAAAAAAAAAAAAAGGATTTTGTAGACAAAACAAAATTAAAGATTTTCTTTACAGCAGGACTTTTTGGAGCCTTAAGATGCTAATAAGCATTGCAAATTTTCCGGTATTTCCCCCAAATTTACTTGACTGGGATCCTGGCAGGAAACAGATGGCTCATTCAAAGGAGTAATTGCAGGGACTATTAGCAAAAGTGTGAACAGATTAAGGAAACCAACAAGGGGATGATGGAGCACCCAGGGACTAGCAACAGAGGGAATTTGGGATAAGGAAGAGAACGGAGCCCGGGACAGGTGTGGGCTTGGAGAGGCACAGGCACGGAAGCATCTTGCAGAGGGATTTGCCACCACCTAACACAGCATGGCAGGCAAGAGGCGAGCCATAAATACTTTGGCCTCTTTCTCTTCCTGAGTTCCAATCACATGGCAATCCTCGAGTCGTCAGAACACAACCCTAGACCAAAGGGCATGCGAATCCAAACCATACAGTTCCAGGGAACAGAGGCAGAGAGCAAAGAAGGGTGGAGAGCGGACACCTGCATACCTTTTCCCCTCCCTGGAACATCTGTTAACATCTGGTAGAATACTGTGTTTTCCAATATACCATCTGGCCGACTCTGGCCTAGACCATTATGCCCACACCTCTAGGCTGGGTGTTTGAGCTCCTCCATCATTTGCTTACAATCTACCTCCCCAGCATCTCCACCCCGCACCACTCTGCCTCCACATGGCCCCTGGAACACGTTCTTGGCTGTCACCGCTCAGCCTTTGGCTCACACCATTCTTTCTGTGCAGTGATCCCGTCATTTGCAACTACTCAGCTCAGGCCCATCCCATTTCCCTTCTCCTCTAGGGAGCTTGCTTGGCCACCTCACATAAATTTCATTCTTATGTCCTCAGTGTCAGGCACCACAGTGTCCAAATTCAAATAGACATTGAAAAAGGATTTTGTGTGGCTTCCAGAAGCAAGAGGCAATCTAAGAGATGTGGTTTAGGTGCCCCTAAATATCAGAAACTTGGAGTGTTTCAGTGGCTTATGGGGACAGAATATTTGAGACCAGGGCTATCCTGGGTAACGCAGAAGCTTGGGCCACGGGTCCTTTCTCACTTGCCATCTGGGCTACTGATTTTGCAGATACACTCAGTGCCTGGATTTCTGCGTAATCTTTATGAATGTTACGTATAAAAAAATGTTACGTTCTATGAAAAGCTCTGTGATCCTTGAGTCCGTGGACACTTCCCTGTGCCTCTTTGCCCTGAGCTGTCATAGTAGCATGGGTGCGTTACGGTGTCCCTGCGGCCTGGGGCGGGGTCTGAAGGATCAGCAGTAAAGCTGCAGCTTAGAAAGGAGATGCCCTTGCTGTTTGGGAGTTCATTTTTTTTGGAGGCTGTAGGAGGCGGTGTTTCTGATCTGTCCAGCCACGGTCAGGCAGATCCGTGTGTATGCGGGACCTGCTGGGCAGGCGTTAGTCGGGCCCTGACACTTCCTGTCCCCTCCTCTTCCGCCTACTCAGCTTAGGAGCTGGGCCCAGGGCTCTCTCTCACAGCTCTCCTCCACACCATTTTGTTCTCTCACCTGAGTTCCAGTGTAACTGCACGGCAGGTGCCAGACCCTCTGGCTGCCTTCCCCCTATTCAGCAAGAGGCTATTTGGGAGAGAGTGTGACATTTCGTGGGAACTGGGGATTCAGGAATGTTAATCTCCCTTCTTCTAGGCTTACATAAAGACGCCGGCTTCAATATTCCAATGATTCCCACATTATCTGAGCTTTTCCAAATTGCCTGATTGGTGGGTACACAAGGCGTTATTTATCTGGTGCCTAACAGCTGGGATGAGTGCTCCCACGGAACGATTCCTGCTCCTTTGAGATAAGGCTCACTTGCGGGCTCTAGATCGTAAGGGAATCAATGAAAAGAATTGTGTCCCCTGCAGCGTAAAGTTTTAATGAGACGTTAGGTCCTCAGCTTTTCCTGGCAGTTTAGGAAGCTCTCGTGGAAACCTCAGTCTTGAAGAGTCCGAGGGAAGACACTTCGCAGGGAAGTGACAGTGTTATGTGTGTGGGGGGGCGGAGTGCAGGGAGGGGTGGACAGCAGAATGCAGAATAGTCATTATTGTCCCAGGGATTCATTTTCAACAAGAAACTCAAAAATGAGTCCTTGCTACTTCCCTCTCCTCTTTAAATGCCCCGTTTTCTCCTTCGGGAGGGGTTGGGAGAAATAAAGAGATCACCTGCGGGAGGACCGCTTTCTCAGCCTTGCAGAGGGGCACCTGCGCGGCCTTTCCGCCCTTAACTTGGAAACCAACATTCCTGCCCCACATTGTCTCTCACCGCGGCCCCGGAGCAGACGTCATTGCCCTCTGTGTGCGGTTCCGGGCTGCTCAGGAACCCTTCCCTGGACAGGGAGTGGGCGGGAAGCAGGCCTGGGACAGCGGACAGGTGTTTCCCCACTGCCACCCTGGAGGTTCCACGGGGCGCAAGAGATAACAGTGATCTCTATGGTCCTCCAGTCTCTGTGCAAAGCTGGACCCTACTGCCAAGCCCTACAGTCAAGCACCGCTGCTTAAGCAGGACAGCCGCTCAGCCTCTCTCTCTCTGGGGCAGGAAGCTGCCTGCACCAGCTGGTTTCCAGGAGTGATGCTTCCCGAGAGCCAGTGGCTCACACTGCTCCTTCCCTTCCTCGGTTAGGGTGCAGGGAGCCCTGGGCCCCAGAAGCCTGGCCGGCTCTTCCTCCCAACCTGAGCTGCAGCAGAGCTCCTTTTTCTGGAGGTGATGCTTCTCCCCAGAGCAGGCGCACCCCCCTCCCCACACCCCCTCCCAGGGGAAAGATGTGTCTCCTCCCCCTTCCACTTCTGCATCCTCCTCCTGGTGCTCCAGGCCAGCCTGGTTTCCCCAGCACTCTGCCTGCCACCTTCTCTTCTGCTGTAACTGTGCGTGTTCAGGGAAGACCTACACCTTGTCTCCCCTCGGGACTAGTTAGAGGACTCCACACTCCTTTGTGACTCAGTAACCTGTTTTACTCCATCACTCAGTGGTTTTGTGCGAGATGGGCCAGAAAGCAGCTCCGAGGCTATGTGTGTGACATACCCCTGTTCCTCCTCAATTGGATGTTTCGAATGTCAACCATTTACAAGGCACTGAGCTCAGAACTCCGTGGGGCTCAACAATGCTTAAGATATATTCCCCACTCTCAAGGAGTTTGACCTTTAGAGGGGCTAGTCAAATAATCATACTAGTCTCCCAGGCCAGGCGGACCAGGGTGAGTGGCCTACAGAGAACCAGTCCCAGCTCCGGAACAGCCAGAACCGGCCCGGCAGGGCCCTTGAGGCGGTGGTGGGCCAAGGAGGGATGGCAGAAGCAGCAGCTGTGTCAGCCAGGGCCACCCCTCCCTGTGGGAGGATTCTACAGCTGGACGGAGGCACTGCAAATTTGAGCTGTCTTTAATTCTGCGATTCCCCGATCCCTACGCCCCCATCCGCGGCTTGTTCTTGCTCTTTACACCCAACACAGCAGGGTGGGCACAAGGTCTGTGTGGGCAGCTCAGGGGGAAAGTTCTGGACTTGAGATGGAGCCGCAGGCCTTTTCCCTCAAAGCTGGATTTGTCACGCATATTTCACTCTGTCTATTAAGTGGAATAGAGTTCTTCCAGAATTCCCATTTTGCTAGGAAATGCCCCTGATAATGTACACACTCTTGACAATGGGAGACAAACAAGTTAAGAAATGAGGGCTTCCTCTTTCTCCTTTTTGGCAGTGTCTTCTTGCTCTGCCCAGCAAGTACAGTGATGCAGGTGAGAGAGCATTTCATTGTTTTCTATAATGCGCCTGCTTCCTCACAGGCTCCCTCTGGCCTCTCTTTAATCTGACAAAGAATATCAACACAGCAAATTACCCGACGTGGGACAGGCAGAGAGACAGCACTTATTATAGTGCACTCTTCTTCCTCCCAGCCCCTGAGGCCAGTGAGATTTGGTGCCCCAGCTCCTCCCCACGCGTGCATGTTCAGCCTCAGATCACAAAGGCACACACTGTAGTCCCTAACAGATCAGGGTGGCCCAATAGATACCACTCACAGCACTTGTGTGTCTCCGGGAAGCTGTCACTCTCCCTCCAGACAATTGGCGCGTGGAATCAATAGCCACATGGTCTGGGATGTGCGCCTTGGTTCAGTCCAGCCACACTGGCGCCTCCCCACCCAGCCCTGCCGAGGGCTTCTCCATCAAGGGTAAGGTCAATGCCTCCCCTGGGTGGGGTGGGGCAGGAGAAGTTTCTGATGCCACGGCCCTGACACAGGACTAGGAAGAGATGGCAGCTGACTTCTGACCCTCCTTCATTGCCCCAGACTCTGTGATTAGAAAGCAAAGAAGGGGAAAAAAGTTCACGGACATGAAATGGGGCTTTGATCGATCGATCGATTGATTTAGATAGAACATATTAGTTTCAGGTGTAGACCACAATGATTAGATATTTGTATGTATTGTGAAATGATCACCATGATAAATCTAGTTAACATCCATCACCGCACATAGTTCCAAATCTTTCTTTTTTTTTGTGATACATAGTGTATTTTATTTTGATTATTTGCTAAGCACTATTGACCAGAAGGAGATTAGCATCTTCACTGTGAGATATCTATTAACTGGTGTGGAGGAGGGGAAGTGTGAATTCATTGGTGCCTCAGTGTGCCCAGTGCCATCGTTTCCTGAGTTCGTGGCGCTATGACATTCGATGCTGCTCCCCCCACTTCTCTCCCACCTGCACCTACCCACGTGCTCCTAAAAGTGCTGTGAGGCATACACCTTCACACGAAGTAACATGTGTTCTTGTGCATTCTTTCTACCAACATCCATCCCACATTTATACTCTACATCTTTTTGGAATCATCCAAATTTTAAAACTAAAGTGAAACGAAATTGATTTTGAAAACTTTTTGAGAATTTCAGCACTCACCCCATGATAACTAGATCCCCTCACCCACTGGTGTCAAGGCCTAAAGGCCTGGAATTCCTCTCCCAGGAGGGCCGTGATGGACCCTGGCCCACTGTTCCAGCATCCTTAGCCTGATTGGCAGAGGCCTGAGAGGTGCAGTGTCTTGGTCGGCTTGGGCTGCCATCACACAGTACCACAGACTGGGGGCCTTCAACAACGGAAGTTTATTTTCTCACAGTTCTGGAGGCTGGAAGTCCTTGATCAAGGTGCCAACATGGTTGGGTTCTAGTGAGGATACTCCTCCTGGGTTGCAGACAGCTGCCTTCTCCCTGCGTCCTCACGTGGCAGGGCAAGAGAAAGAGGGCACGCTCTCTGGTGTCTCTTCTTATAAGGACGCTAATCCCATTGTAAGAGCTCCAGCCTTGTGACCTCGTCAAACCCTAATCATCTCCCAAAGGCCTCACCTCCAAACACCCTCACACTGGGGATTGAGGCTTCAATATGTGAATTTTGGGGAGACACAATTCCATCCATAGCATACAGGTTTTGTGTGTTTTAATGTTTCTCCTGTGTTAGTGGCAGAAGTATGAGCCACTGTGCCAGAGCCCCTGTGGTGGGCACATCCCTGAAAGAGGTGTCTGTGTGCAACGTCAACTGACTCCTCACCCCCAACCACACGTGGCCTCGCTGGGTCCTTGCTGGGTCCTCGCCGTGTTCAGATGAGGAAACTGAGGTTCACTGGAATTAAGGGTCTGAAGTTCCTTCTGAAGTAGAGCAGAGGCGCCACGAGAACTCTGTCTCCTGTTGGCTCGTCTAGTCCCTTTTACCAGGCATTGTGCTTCTGCAGCCTTCTCTCTAAATGGGAGGCCAAGATAAGAACAGAAAAAAAGTGGAAACAGTGAAGAAGCCACTAAGGGTAGCCACACAGACAACTTCGTTGTTTCCTGGCTTGTGGGATGAGATTGCTGGTGGCACAGTTGGCACAGGGTCATTTGCTAGAAAAAGACCTCACTCCCCCTTCCTTCGTGTGCTCAGACTAGAGTTGCTTCCCTCCCGAGGGCCTGGAACATAGCTGCCAAGGTCAGTGACAGGAAGGCCCAGGAGAGCAGGTGACTGTCCTCAGCCCACCACTGGACCCTGGGCACATCGGCACCCCCTCGCCCGGGCTCCAAGATGCCCTCGGAGCCTCTTCTCCCTCCCTCTGGCCAGAAGACGTGGCTGCCCCTTGAGGTTGTTACTTGTGGCACTTTAGCGACTGGCTCCCCATGGGGTCTCCTCTTAAAGAATCTTGGCAAAAGCTGTAGCCTCTGGTTTCTGATTTTAGAAACAGCAAAAACAACACGAAAGGACAACGCTTCTCTAATTCTGGGCCACCTGATAAATATTAGCTACCATCGCGGTTGCAAATTGGGGGTCTTTTCACTGCCCAGGTAGGCGCCGGCACTCAGTGTCACAGCCCTTCTCTGCCAACAGCAGCTTGCCCTGCACCGTGTCCCCTCTGCCAACCCTGCCTAGGGTCCCTGAACCTCGTGGTCCAAATCAGAATATATATATGATATATATGTGTGTGTATATGTGTATATATAAATAGATACACTGTATATGTGCACATATGTCTATGTGGGCTGATGGATGCATTGTATATGATGCATACACACATACGTGCCTATGTGCACATGTATACACGTGTGCACATATGTACGTGTGTACCCATCTTTATTGCCATTTGCAGTGCGCCCCAGCACTGTGCTGCACGCTTTGCTTTCCTCGCTCTCAGGCCAGCTCTGTGGAGCAGGGTGGGCCATTCTACAGATGAAGAGACTGAGGGTGGGAGACCTCATCGGCTTGAGCAGCGGAGTAGGGGCTGAATCCGGGGCTTGCTCCCTCAGAGGGCTGTGCTCTATTGGCCTTCCTCGGTTCCGGTGGCCCATGGGGTGAAACCGGCCCTCCAGACTCCCGGGCCAGCGCTGGCTTGAATTCCCTTTGGAATAAACCAATATGGCTGAGCTCTTGCTCCTTTCTCAGAATTGAACTTTTTTCCTTCCTATTCTCTAATGTTATCAAAACAACAGAAAACATGGTTTCTGGTGAACAGAGCTTAATTTCACATAATATATAGACCCCCCCACATCCCTCAGGAATCCCATTAAGTTTAGCTGAGTGCGGGCTGGAGACCACGTGTGAGGAAGGGCCTGAGCCACCGCCGGCCGGGTTCATCCACAGTTCACGTGGCAGAATGGAGTGAGTCACTCGTCAGTGGCAAGGCCAGGGCTGGATTACCCTGCGGCTTCCTTCCTTAAATGGACAGAGATTCCAACTGCTGCGTGAATAACAAAGACCATAATGTCCCGCTGGCCAGTGGAGACCAGGCCGGAGGAGAAGGAACCGCAACAGCTGTTTTTTTCCAGAGTGCTGAAGGCTGCAGTCCTGGCCCTCAGCTGTCACCGGCAAACCTGGTGGGTTACATGGAGAGCACAGATGGCCCAGGGCCACCAGTCCCCCCCGAAAAGCCGCAAGCAGCATCCGTGTCCTGTGGACAGGGCTCCCCAGCGCGCTCAGCGGTCCGCTCCCCGCCCAGGGAACGCGGCTCTCATATTTGAAGGGAAACAGCATTGGTTGGCAGTGCTGTGGGCACAGGACAGCAAACCTCATCTTCTCAAACCTCTACTCTCAACGGCTTCTTTACTCCTCACTGTCTCTTCTTGGCCTTTCGTTCTTAGCTCTCTGTCTGTGGCTGTCTTTTGGAGTACTGGCTAAGTGTTAGATAATTACTAAATGTTGAATGCATCGAATAGGCCTCATGCAATGTGCTTCCTTGTTAATTAAGCACAGCAGAGGGATATGAGAGATCATCTCTAACCTGCGTCTGGTTCTTGTCTGCATGAAGTGTGAGTCTGTGAAAAACTAAGCTTAATATTCACTATAATCACCTATAGAAATCCATCTTCTTTTTTTCTTTTTTTTTTTGGTAAGGAAGATTGGCCCTGAGCTAACACCCTGTGCCAGTTTTCCTCTATTTTGTATGTGGGATGCCACCACAGCATGGCTTGATGAGTGGTGTGTAGGTCTGCACCCGGGATCCAAACCCATGAACCCTGGGCTCCCAAAGTGGAGTGCACGAACTTAACCACTACACCACCAGGCCAGCCCCCCATCATTCTTTTTTATGAAAAGGAGAAAAGAATCAATGGGAGAGCAGAAAGAGCATTGTAAGTGGATTGGGATCAGTCCTCAGAGCAGAGATTAAGAACATGTGTTCTGGAGCCAGTGCCCAGGACTTCCTGTGCCAGCTCTGTCACTTTCTTGTGGGACGCTGGGCAAATCCCTTAAGCAATCTATACCTCAGCTTTGTCATCTCTGAAATGAGAGCAGTAATACTGAGCCTCCCGGGCTACTGTGAGGCTTAAATGAGGAAACAGGGATGCCCTGTAGGTAGTAAGAGCTCAGGAAATGGGAGTTCCATTGGCCCCTCTTATTTCCTCTAAAGTGTTGATATTTTCCAACGCTGGTGCAAACATCACTTGGATACACTTTGGCAGATAATTTAAGGCAAGTTGGCTGTCCAGAGGAATGTGCTGCAACCCTGAGGCCTCTCCATATTAACAGGCCTGATTGTGTCAAAGCTGATGGGGCCTTTGGTTCCTGGCCAGAATGCAGAGGCATGAGGACCTCTTTCACGCTTGTGAATGGCTGGGCTTGCTGGGCTTCTGTGATGAGCTTCTTTGTCCATATTCAATGGGGTCAGTGTCCAGACTCTAGAATGGGAACGGGGTCAATGTCCCCTCCCTAGAAACACCGCACTCACGTCTTCGCCCTGTAAAGAGGCTGCTTTGTTGTTGTTGTTTTAGCTAAACTTTCTCCACAGTGTGTGCTAAAATTCTGGGGCCCTGATCACGTGTTTCTGAAAGGAGCCCTAATGTCTTTGGTTAAATGCCAAAGAAACAACTCTTGGGCAGGGAGAGGCCTCTCTTCTGACACACCCAAAGCCGTGCAGAGCACAGGGACGCTGAGCACTGGGCTTTCTGCGGACGGGAAGAACCCCAGGGTCTCTCCTGCAGCGAAGAGAGCAAGCACAGTGCCTGCCGCTCTGTGGGCCAGCTCCACCTCCCCGCTCTTTGTCTGCCTGCCCTGCAAGGCGCTCCTGCCCTCTGGCTCAGCTGCTGGTCCAGGATCAACAAACATGTTGACTTATAGTAAGTCCTGTTGGCTCCCCAGTTCTCTGCTCCCGCCCAGTGTTGAGAGCTATTACATGGAATTAAAATGCGGCTGAGAACCCAATGAAGCTATTGTGGTTTGAACCTAGCAAGCATGACCCGACACTCCACAAGGCTTGTTGGGTTTCAGTGGCTAAAACTGTCCAATATGCTCATAGTTATTTCTTGACACAGATTTCACCCTCTAAGATGGCCTCACAAATATGGATTGTGAGCATTATGATCTCATTTTGAGGATGAACTAGAGGAATAAAGAAAGAATGATCTGGAAGAAAACAAACCAAAATGTCAACAGAAGTTACATCTCCACTGTGGGATTATAGCTCATTTTCTTTCTTCCTCCCTTCTTTCTTTTCTTCCTTCCTCCCTCCCTCCCTTCTTTCCTTCCTTCCTTCCTTTCTTTCCTTCTTGCTTTTGTTTAGCTATATTTTGTAAATTTTCCTTAATGGTCAGATTTCATTCATGTAATTAAAAAAAGACAAAAATTTACATTTTAAAGTAAAGATTACTAAAACAGTAGCATGTAAATACATCATTCTTTCCTCCAGGACAAGCCAATCGCTGACAGTTTTCCCTTTTTTCAGGTATAAATCATTAGTTGCTCTGTGTGAGTTGGTGAGTGCTATTTACAAGACTATTTTAAACTAACAAGCTTGTGTTGGAAGGTTATGATAGACTGAGAGGGAATGACAGGGTCCGAGCTGGGCAGTGTCTTGGACGCAGGGCCTGTTTTGATGGACAAGAGAAGAAATGACTAAGTGCCTCTTTGGCTGAGAGAAGCGAGATCAAGCCTCTTCAGGTTTAGAATGCATTCAAGTAATTACCTTTTCACATGGCAATTAACAATCCCACACCCCCTAAAGAGGCCAAGCATGGATCACATAGTCCCAAGACTATTTGGTGAAGGAAGGAGTGTGGCTTGATTACAACTCATAGTGCTTGCAAGTGTGTGTGCTGAGGTGTTCCTTGGTGAGGGGCTAACTCATTTTTCAGAACCTCAAGGCAGAATTTGTAACATAAAGGAAACATGTACGATGACTTTCTGTGGAAGCTGAAGCTCTGGGCTGAGGTATTCGAAGATGCTGTAGGGACGCGCAGAGGTGCTGTATGACCTGCACTGAAGCCCGGAGAAGGTAGAGGGCGCTGTGGTTGGAGTTCCCACTTGTTCCCCCATCCACTCTCAGGACGGTGTCCGCTCTTTCAGCTCCACTGCTTTCTCTCTGGGACTTGCTGATCCAGTGTTGCATTGAGTGTTTTCTCTCTGCCTCCCCTATGCCCCAGAGAGGCGCAGACGCGCCGGTGCCCAGGGCCCATGTTCAGAAGCTCTGAGTATTGAGGCTGCTGCGGAATGGCTGGCAGAGGAAGCTGGACTGGGGGCAGCAGTGTCTGAGCCGTGGGATGCCAGGTCTCAGCAGAGCAGATAAGGCTTGATGGACCTCGGCTCTGGGCAGAACGGGGGAGAGCCCTCCGTTTTGGAAAGGCTTAGGAGGTGTTGGGGGAATCTGGCAAGGTTCAGGCCAACTACAGAAAACCCATGCCTTTCCACCCACTTGGATTTGGTGAAGACTTCATAGACGGAGGAGCCTGTTCCAGGATTATAACTAAATAATCTTCCAGAATATCCTGGGGCTGACCTGAGGGAAAACTGCTGGAGAATTCCTCTCAGGGTGGCAGGGACGGAGCTTCTGATGTTTTCACAGGAAACGATCTATTTCCTTTGTGTGGAAAACACACATGCAATCACATCACTGCTATTGTTATAAACGGTCTTATGCACAGAGCCAATGGGGCAGCTTGGGATCTGTGCATCCAGAAGAATCATGAGCGCTGTCCCTGTGTGCTAAGGCAGCTTTTAAAAAGAGAGCGTTTAGTATCAGGCACTCTTCACCCCATGAATAAGATCAAACCTAAGGTTAGTTCCAATATGTGACCTGATATGGCACACTGGGAAAACTGTGCTTTATATAATAGGAGTTTCCATCAAAATTTTTTGATAAATTGATCTGTGGTGGTGGTAGTCATGTAAATCCTATTTTCTTGTTGACCGACATGGGAAGTTCATGGACTGCCAAAATTAAAAAATGTCTTAATTTGGAACATTATAAATTCAGAATTTGTGATAACTCAAATGTGATCTGTGAAAGTTTATCTTTGTCTACTCAGCTAGCTGTTTCTTCATTTGTTGTTCGTGCCCTCAAGTGGGTCCCGACCCCCAGCGCCCTGTGCTCAGTAGAGCGGAGCCCTGCCCCAGCTTCCGGCGCTCTGTCAGATGGGGCCCCACTACTTGCCACAGGGTTTTCAGGGCCAATTTCTTCAGAAGTGGGTGGCCAGGTCCTTTTTCTCTGTCTCAGTCTGGAAGCACCTCTGAAACCTGTCCTCCATAGGTGACCCTGCTAGAATTTAAGATACCGATGGCATAGTTTTCAGCATCACAGCAACATGCAGCCCCACAGTAGGACAGCTGACGCACACGGCTGATCTGGTTCCCTGACCAGGAAACGAACCTGGGCCGCCGCCATGAGAGCGCTGAATCTTAACCACTAGACAACCAGGGCTGTCTGTCTCTTCGTTGAGAGGGCTAATTAATAGAACAAAGAAACCCTGATGAACAATGTTTGAAATCATTGATGGAAGAAACTATTTCCAAGCACTCTCAAATATTTTAGAAAAACTAATGACAGAAAAATTACTGTTGTCCTAAATAAACAAACATGGATTGAAACCCCTGCTGATTCCTATGGGAAGGGTGGGTGAGGACATAAAGAGAAAGAAGACAGTCTCTGCTCTCAGCATGTAAACCCAATAAATTGGATACAAGACAGAATGTTTGAAATACATCCCTTTCTCCCCCAGCCTTTTGAAAAGGAGGTGGCACATTGCCTGCTGTCCGTCCTGCACCTCCATTCAAACCTCGAACGGATGAAGCCCTATTTCTGATCCTGCCAGTCAACCGAAATATTTAGCTTTCACAAATCAATGGGCAATCAACAGCCTCTCTTCAGTTTTCTTGCTTAAACTTTTAGCGGCATTCAATGCTATTGACTGTTTTCAACTTCTCGTTACACTATCATCCCTGTCTTCTTCTTTCTGGTTTCCATCCCACCCCTGTGAATACTCTTTTTGAGTCTCTTATTAGCTTTTCTGCCAATCTTATAGTGCAGTTGTTTTCCTAGGGTTCCATTCTCATATGTTCCTTTTCTTATTCTGGATAGCTTCTCTGAACAAGCTCATGAGCTCTGGTCACTTCAACCACAAATTGTATCTACTGTGACTCAGAAATCTGCCCTTAACACTGACCTTCTCATAGATAAGAGTCAGCCACCTAAAGCTTCTGTGCACTAAGTGACACAGCAGGAGGAAGCTTGTTATGATGGCAGTGTGAGGCTGGACTGGATGGGGGTACAGTAGAGAAGGGATGTGGGCCAGGGGACGTTTGTGTCTAGGTGAGAAGTTACAAGATGCTTTATACATCTTGATCTATTGTGTCATTGACTTCCATCACATCTGTTGCCACAGTATCTTGAGTCACCTGTTTATGTGCCTGCCTCCTCTACCAGGCTGTGAGCTCTCTGGGGGGAAGGACTATGACTCTCATCTTTGTATCTTTAGTCCATAATAAACATTGTAGTATGATTACTTGTGCCGATAGGGCAGCAGTGGGATTATAAATGAGAGGCTGGGGAAGATGTTTTAGATGTTGGTGGGACTTGTTGACCAGTTGAATGTGGAGCCTGAGGAGGTGGGAGGAGTTGAGGAGGACTCTGAGCATCAGGTTGAAGAGACTGGCGATGGTGAGATGATTAACTGAGATCAGGCACGTAGAAAGAAGAGGGCAGTGGAGCCAATGTGTTGGGTTTAAGATGCATAGAGATTGAAGCCCTGTGGAATTTGGATGTGGAAATGTTCGGGAAGCAGATGGAAGCACAAAACTGTACTGATATGCTGTGAGTTGTTCCATGAAACTAAAAGCACTGAAACTGGGAATGTAAAAAATTATATTACCAATTGAATTATGGCTTCTCTAGCGTTAGGAAGGTCTTTAAAAATCATGTAGTCCAGTCACCTACCAAATGCCTGAATCCTCTCTAGAACTTTCCCACTGAACTTCCTGAGCTTTGGTCTCAGTTGTCAAGCTTTCTCAGCATATACAGCATTTTTACTTTTTGATTCATCTTCAAAGACTGTGGTTTCTTTTATTCCCAGTTTTAAGCTCCTCTGGCATTTTTATCATAACAGATTTCTATCAGTCAGCTGTTTAGAAAAATCTTTTATTGAACATGCATTTACCTGCCTTGAGTGCCCATCATTTTACTATTGGACGATATGAAAATAGGGTTTTTTAAGACCCTGTAAGAGGAACTTTGGGTTAATTAGGAAACAAAAGGTAAGAACTAACTTAGCTCACAGCAGCTACCTCTTTTTAACGTCAAGGTTTCTACTACTTTTGGATTTTCTAACTCTCAGGGAAGTGGGACGCAGACTACCTGAGAGCAGATGTTGGCTGCACGACCCGCCAGCTGAGACACATCGGGCAGCTTACTTAACTGCTCGGAGCTCTGGCTTCAGTGAACGGAGATGCTGACGGTATTAATCTCATAGTGTCATGTAATGAATATTAGCTCTTATTATTACTATCTCAGGCACACCGATCCACACAAAGAACAATCACCACTAGGGGAAATGTCAAGAGCATGAGGAAAGATGGCAGAAGCAGTCCTCCCCTCATCTAATGACAAAGAAAGGAAATGACTACAGTCAGTGGGGTCTGAATGTAACGGAGAGGAAGCTTCAGCACTGAGCCAAGAGTCACTCAGCTCATGGTTTTCCGAGGGGGAGAATTACGGGAAGACGTAGCTTCCGGCATTTACATTTAGAAGTGAGAATGTTTTCATCATCACTGTGAAGTTTATTTTAAATAGTTTGGCTAATTAGGTGATGATTAAATTACACCGCTCCCATATGCTTGTGCTGTCTTCCGTGCAGAATGTATCTGCCTGGAAAGTGGTAGATGAGTTATGTGTTCAAATATATTGAATGGTAAATTATTTTATAAAGCTAATAATAATAATAACAGCTAATATGTTTGAACCCTTAGTATGTGCTTCATATAATTATCTCATTTACTCCTATGAAGTTAGTGCTATTATTATTTCCAATTAACTCTTGAAGAAACTGAAGTCTGGAGAGCAACGAATCCTTGGTATCATCAAGATCTCTCTGTCATTTCTTTGTTTGCATATTTGCGTTTTTGTTATTGGGAATTCTTAGAACAGAAGGCACCTGCAGGAGAAATGGTAGAAGTGACTAACGGCTAAGCTGAGGGTAGGAACCATGGAGATGGTGTGGTGGCTCTCAGCGTATGATGGGCAGAGAGAGGTGAGGAGGAGGAAGAATGAGGAAGACTGAGCTGAAGCCACCTGTGGAAGCAGACTGCAGAGAGCCCTTGGGCAGAGCAATTATGAGGAAGCCTGAATGATGCTGGCCTTCTCTTCCCCAAAGACAATACTAGCCCGTTACAAACTGCCCCAGTCAACCTGTGCAGCCTCATCCCTTATTTCCCCCTCTCAAGCCCTACTTTCCCAATGCGGTAAACTACTTTTTGTCACCAAAACATACTCTTTCTTTTCACACGTCTCTGTTTTCACACATGGTATACCCTTTATCTGAAATGCCCTTCTTCACAGCCCCAGCTGGTAAATTTAATAATGCTACTACTTATTTTGTGCCTATTCTCTTGCCAAACATTTAACATAGATTATCGCTAATTCTTATACAGTTCTGCAAGGTAGGCATCATTATTTCCGTTTTGCAGGTAGAGAAACAGAGGCCTACTAAGGCTAAATAATTGACCCAAATCTACACAATTGGATCTAGGGCTAGAATGTAGGTCTGTCTGACTTTAAAATGTGTCCTTTTCTCCTTTTCCCATTGCTTTAGAAATGCCCAGTCACCCTTCAAGATGCAGCCCTAATGCTATTTCCTCTGTGAAACCTTAAAAGAATTCCTGAGATAATTTCATATTCCCCTGTCGTCTTGTAGTACTCTGTACGCTCCTACAGAAACAGTGCGTATTAAGGTTGTGTTCTAATTATACGTCTGTATGGCTGTCTCGCTCCACCAATACAGGGTTCATAAAGAGAGGAAGGGGGCCTATCTTTATACATCTTTATAATAATATATTCCCTCCCCTCCATCTTCCAACCACGCCTCCCACATTGCTTGTCATATCATATGCCCTTACCAAATTCTTGTTGAATTAATGAATAAATTAATTAATGCTAAGGAGTTCATTTGTGAAGCTGTGAACTTCCTCCTCTTTGCCAGATTATTGATTCTGCCTCTAAGTATGTTCCCTGTCTGCATCCCACACTAGTGCGATGAACGTTACCCAGATGGCTAGCCACAGAGGCGTCCATCCTTGGAACCCAAAGCTTGCTTCCCAAGACAGTGTACTGGAAATAACTGGAGACCATACCAGGTCCTTGACCACCTTCCCTGCGGCCCCGGCAACAACAACAGCACCAAATCTAAGGACTATGTGAAGCTCTGGATTAACCTCTCAGGATCTGACTGGCAGCAGAAGTCCTTGGCTTTTCCACTCCAAACCTGTCTTATAGCATTTGCTGAGTCACCTCATGTCGACATCATCCAGCACAGACATGTGTTAAGTGCAGTGGCTGCTCTGACTGATGGTTTTCCAAATGCTCGCTGGAGCCAAGCATCCAAGCTCCAACACTAATCTGAAGTTTATGCTTTTTTTGTGTGTGTGTGAGGAAGATTGGCCCTGAGCTAACATCTGTGCCAATCTTCCTCTATTTTATGTGGGCTGCCACCACAATATGGCTTGAGGAGCAGTGCTAGGTGCGCCGCTAGGATTTGAACCTGCAAACCCCTGGCCGCTGAAATGGAGTGCACAAACTTAACCACTACACCACCAGGCCAGTCCCTTGAGGTTTGTTTTAATATAAGCAGGATCACTTAACCTCTCAGAGGTTCACCTACATTTCCTGTCTGTCATTTCCTGGCCTCTCTGTTAGTTTTTGACCTACCTTCTTTTAGATTCCATTCACCTCTCTTCCTTCAAAACACAATGTGGCTTGTTTCCAGAACACTTGTCTAGAAATGAGATGATCATATAATGAGCTGAGCCAACATCCATCATTGAAGGGATTAGTACCTCTTCTCCAGTGACTGACCAAAGCTGAGCTGCCGCCCAGGTGCTGATAGTGACACGTCTATACAATCAAAACGGTGCCACACAGGCACCCTGGGTCCTGAAGAGGTATTTGCACCAAGCTTTTGGCTATAATATGCGATGGCATTTAGGCATTTAGCCTTGATTCTCGGAGTTGTTCTACCAGGAGCATAGACACCTTGTTAGAGTGACCATCTATCTTGGTTTATGCCAGTTGTCCCAGTGTCACACTGTCCAGGTTTCCATTTTTCACAGACAGAAGTGTCCAGGTTTGGAAGACATAAGTTTCCCCACTCCTTGCTGTCTCTTCATCCAGTCCCAGTCCACTAACAGGACACAAATTCAGCTGTGCATTAACTGTAGCCAGGGAGAGTATGGTGCTGTGCCTCTGGGCGTGGGGAGAAACCCAGCTGACATGGGGCAGGCGGCTCAGCAGACGTGTGCACACAAACGGGGGTCTTGACAAGTCAAGCAGACCTGGGCCCAGCACAGTCAGGCTGGGCTGCCATTGGGGAAGGCAGGGAGAAGACGCCCCTACAGGTGGCCCCTGTCACCTGGCAGGGCACCCTCACCACGGAGGCACTTCCTCCGAGCCTTCAGGAGACTGTGCATTTTTTTCTGGCTAAACACATTATGCAAATACTTATGGAAGAGCCATTAACTGATTTACAGATGAGTACAAATTGGCTCGTATGTTTAAGTGATTAATACCTATTGTGAACTAGCAGAGCCCAAAGAGAATAGAGTCTGTTGAAATAAGACTAAATATTGTGCCTATGCCATTACAAGGTTTTCAGGTAGATGTGTGGCATCTCATTTGGATGTGATTTCTTCTGTTATTTTCTCACAGAGAAAGAAGAAATGATGAAGAGTTGGTGCTAACCAATCTTTAGTAAACCTAGATGCATTGTGCACACCATTGAATTAATGCTCCCAGAAGCCCCATGAGGAAACGGCTGTCATCCTCAATTTACAGTGAGGTGATGGGGCTTGGAGGGACCAAGCAAATTATCCAAGATGGCAGAACCAGGACTCACAGCAAGGATAGACCCAAATCCTGTTGCCTTTCCATGGGACCACTGATGATCAGAAATTTAAAGGAAAAGGATGGCTTGTTCTTTTTGTTTTTTTTTAAGATATGAGCTTTTCTTTCTTTTTTTTGGTGAGGAAAATTGGTCCTGAGCTAACATCTGTTGCCAATCTTCCTCTTTTTTTTTTTTCCCTCCCCAAAATCCAAGTCCGCAGTTGTATATCCTAGCTGTAAGTCCTTCTAGTTCTTCTGTGTAGGACGCTGCCACAGCATGGCTTGATGAGTGGTGTGTAGGTCTGTGCTCAGGATCTGAACTGGCGAACCCCAGGCCACTGAAGCAGAGCACATGAACTTAAGCGCTCAGCCATGGGGCCGGCCCTGGGCGGCTTGTTCTTGAATGAGTTATAAGAGTTTGTGATGATTATGAAAATGCAGAGGAGAATGTGAGGTTGGTGACGGGGGTGACCGTCTCAAATCCTGTGTGCTGGGCTCCCTGCCAAGCTTTGCACGTTTATTATTTTATTTCATCCTCACAAAACACCCATGTAGTAGGTGTCATGAACCTCCTTTTGCAAATGAGGAAGTCAAGACAATAACTGAGTGGTTGTGCCAGAATTCAAGATCAGCTCTTTCTGCCGGCAAAGCCTGTGTTCCTGGCCCCTGGTACGCTGGAGTGGGACCCAAGAACAGATGAAGGCTCCCAACTCGAGCCCGATGCCAAGAGGCCTTGAAGGACAAACTCTGGAACAGAGCTGGTGCTAGACTTGTTCTCCATCAGGATTTTGACTCAGAAAGAAAAATCCTGAGTAATATGATACTAAAAAAGAGTCTAGTATTAAATTCAGTCCTTAACCAAATATTAGCCAGAAAAGCATAGAATTGCATCTAGAAATAAGTATTTTCTTAAATTCTATTCTATCATTTTTGTCAATAAAGATTGGCGGTCACGTTTAGCTAACTTAATTGATTACCATTGAGATAAAGAGAGATAACAGACCCGGTCAAGGCCTATGACAGGAAGAGACTGAATATCCGATGGGCGGGACGAGGCCTTGGGTGCTTATGGGCTGGGACCCACCAGAAGAGATCCAAGCTGAGGCTGGAGTGCTGAAATACAATTCGTCTTTCTTTCTGAAATTGCCTAGGGATGGGCCAAAACAAAATCCAGAGTATTCTACTTGGGAAAAGCAAATGCATGAATGCAAAATGGAATAGTGTTAACTTTGCTTCTGTGACCTAGACAACAGCTCAGCCAGCAGCACAGCAGCCTTAGCAAAGTCCTGAGGCCGGGCGGTTTTCTGTCCGTTTTCCCTACTGCGATTTTCAGTATCCCCTTCACTGAGATTCCGGGCATCAGGACTGCTTCTGGAAACCCCAAAAGCCTCCTTGTGGAGAGCTCTGGCTCAGGCTTCTCCCCCTCATCAGACCCCGAACCTCTGCTGTGGGACAGATTTCAAGTTAACTCATCAGATGAACAAATCCATGCGTATACTTGGCAAGTTGCTGTTAAACATTAAAACAGGAGTTGCTTCGCTGAGAGGTATGCTCTGATGCCAAGCTTTTACAGACGAGGGCAGGCTGCTCAGGAGCGGTTTAGGGTGCTGCCCTGTGTAGGCCTGGGCGGGTCCTCAGTGAGGGAGGGACTGTGGAGCCAGACCCGGACCCGGGAGCAGGGGGGCTGCCACAGGACAGGTGGGGCAGGGGGGAGCTCGGCACAGCCAGCAGGTGGAAGGTCAGGCACTGCCCGGACTCCCATGAGTGCCTAGCCTCTGACCTCAGACTAGTCACCTTCCTGATCCCAGCCTGCTTTGCCCCAATAATTTGTGCCAGGACTCCATTTGGAGAAATCCCTTCTGTTGGCCCCCACCCGCAGCTTCTTGAAGCCAGGCTGTGTCTTGCCTCATGAGGAGCCGGACCGGGCTCACAGAGATGTTGATGAGTGCCACCAACGCCAGCGAGGAGGGGTCAGAACCCACCGGGCCACCGCCCTGTCATCCGAGCAGCCTGCCAGCCACGCATCTGCCTGCGGGGTTTCCCTACCGTTCTAAATGTGCCGTCTCTGACTTCCGTGGATCCGTCTATAGTTTTAGATTCTACCACATATATTCTTGTAATCCACTCTTGAAATAAGCCAATGTGTAAATAAACCAATTAAAAAAGTGCTCAGATTTTAGGACTATCACAAGCTATTCCCTGGCCATATTTAAAACCCCCATTGAATAAACATGACACTATTATGACAGATCATCTGCTGCCTGGGTCCTCAACACGATCTTTCCTGGACCTCCTCTTGCTAACATTTCATTAGAATAAGAGGCCATTGAGACGTCCACATGGTGCACATGCTTCCCCTGACACCCCCATCCATCCGGTAAGTATTTTCTACATGTGGTGCTTTAGGAAACCTCCACTGAAGGCCCCTGACAAACGCGAGTGCTCTGAGCACCACACCTGCATTCAAGCTTCAGGTTTTTCAATATTTGCATATAAGGTTGAAAGATTGCTTACCCCAAGGGATGAGCCATCAATTCTGTGGAAAACTAGGGCACAACAGCATAGGGGACCTGGTCCCCGGGTCCCCGAAGCAGGAGAGCAGGTAAATCAGAGCCCGGTTTATGCCCAGTGTTGGCCACGCTATCCCTGTCACTGGGGTTGGGAGGCAGCTGAAGCCAGGTGGGCGAGGAGCAGAGCGGCTGCGATCTCTCTGAGGTAGCCAGATGGCAGGGAGCTGCCTGCTGGGCACAGGGATGGCCAGCCTAGACATGGGCACTTTTTGCTGGAATTTGCTCTCTGTTATCAGGGCGCCAGGTGACACGGGTCATCTTCCGCTTCAAGCCAAGTTACAGGACAACAGGAGAAATCCACCAGCTGGCCAAGACACCTCGGCCGAGACACCTGAGCGAAGAGCCTCACATGGGCTGAGCTTCAAGTCCACGTTCGGAGAACAGAACTCTTTCTGGTCTGGTCCTAAAGGCTCCTCCTGTTTAGCTCTGTGCAGGAGCCTGGCCGCCTGCTGCCCTTTGAGGGCTGAACTTTAAGTTCATTGACCAGCCGAAGCTCCCAGCTGACCTCGAGGGGCCCCGCTGCTGCGCTGCAGCCCGTAACTCCGTCTCCGCCCCATGCCCCATTCGGCCCCTCTCCCCCACCATCTGTTTCCCTGTATGCTGCTCATTGAAGGAATGTGAGTCGCAGTAGGTTTAGCAGGGGGTGAACAAAATGTCTTTACAAAGCAAGACAGTTTTCTATAAAAATTATAGCCTAGAAAAGAGAAGGTGGGTGCGGAGGCAGGCGTGAGTGGTGCTGTCCGACAGAGGCTGCAAGCTCTTCCAGCCGGGGATTCGGCTAGGCGCTTTGAACCAGGATTTCAGTAAGATCTGCCTTACAGCTAAGCCGCCCTCCGGGATTAAAGACCACAGCCTTTTCTACCACTCCTCCGTCTGGCCTGCACTCCTCACTGACTGGCGGGTGCTAGGAACAGCGGCAGAACAGAGATGGGACAAGCACCTCACACCCTCCCTTTGGGGAGCTAAGGCACCGGTGTGTGTTAGTGTTTAAGATGGCGTTTCTCCCCACAGATTTCATTAACGTTTGCATACATTTTGGGGCCCCCCTTCCCCTCCCACTCCTGCCAATAATTTGAGAAAGCCCCTGCAATATGCAACTCACGGCAGAGAGAAAGGATGGTCAAGGCCCCACAGAGGGAATTGTGAATTTCATCTGCTCTGAACTCCAGGTTGTAAGCAACAAACCTTCCAGAACGAGCCTGGCAGCCTTGGCTCAGGACGACAGCCTTGGTTCTAGTCCTCTGAGATCAGTCCTTTGTTTCCTGCAAACACATCTTCAGATCTCTGGAGAATACACGCTGACTTGGGGCCTAAGGTGAAGAACCTGATAGGTGTCAATCTATCCAGGAATAATACTAAAAGTGGCATGATCCGAGGACTTCTCAGCAGGCGGGAGTTAGGATCTGGAGAGGAGAGCTGCTGGAGCAGGGGGGCTCTTTGAAGGAGGGCCAGGGCGCAGGGGTTCCTGCAGCGGCAGCAGGCCCAGGCCACACACCAGGCCCGAGCATGTGACGCGTGTGCACTGCTGGGAGGGGGTCAGGCCTGACCCCAGGAAAGGGCCCAGGCAGCAGGGAGGGGATGGGCAGAGTGGCCCGGCCTCCAAATGAAGAAGGACAAGCACACAGGTAAGGTGGGATGACAGTGAAGAAGGGGCCCACCGGGTGATGGCCTTGCAGAATGTTCTCTGCAGGGCAGCTCCTGTTCCATCTCAGAGCCCTGCCCTGGGTCATGTCAGCTTCCGCCTGCAGGTGTCTGGCAGTGTGACAAGTGCCAGGAAACTGCTGGTTGGAGGACCAGGCTTTGAGAAGTGGGAACTCAGTAGCCTCTTTGGGCCCCTTTCACCTGAGGCAGGTGATTCTGGAGAGTCTCTGAGGGAGAAACCTGGAAGCCTGGTGCAGCCTTTCTGCTACACGGTCACTCCGGGAAGGTGGCCCAGGAGAAAGGAAATCCCAGCCCGGCTGGAGCCCTCGTTCAGGGCCAGAGCCAGGTGACCCCCAGAAGCCATGCTTCACAGGCGCCCTTGTGCTCCCAGGTGACCTATTCTGAGCTGCGCAGCAGGATGGCGGGCTGACCGCCGGTTTACCTGGAGTCCTTGCCCATCTTTCCCCCTCTACTCACCTTCCTCAAACCACCCCAGTTTTCCAGGTTCCTGAGCTCTTTCCTCCCTTCTATCTATGGAAATCTCCTCCCCTATAAATAATTTTATAAGTTCCTTTTTGCGGGGGTGTAAATGAAGTCTTACCCATTTCAGAAGGATTGATATTTTGAGAATGGCAAAACTTTGACCCAAGTGAAGGAAATCATGGCAGGGTTAAATCAATTCAGGCCCGAACAGTAGTGCGCAGCTGAGCAATTCGAGGGGATCCTCGCAGGCACGCGGACTGACTGGGATGGGGGGGCAATTTTTAATCCTACATATAAGGAACAAGTCTGGCATTTTTGAGGTGTGGCTATGTCATGTGGGGTGGTGGACTACACCCTGGACAGGCGGTCTGAATACCTCCCTCTTCAAGGCTACATTCTCAATCTACGAAGTGAACAGTGAGGCCCACGTAGATGACATTTAAGAACTTTCCAGTTCTTGAAGTCAACCATTTTCTTCTTCACATGGAATCCACTATCCGGACCAGGAGGAGCAGCTAAGAACCCTGGATGCTAGGTCAGGTGCCATGTAGATAGAGATCCCATCAGAATGGACCCCGGAGGAATTCGTGCTTTTCAGAGTAACGTCAAGGCGATACTGGCACCTGGCGATCTCTTTTCAAATAAGGGGGAGGAGCGAGTGGAGGTAAACACCAGGAGTGGGAAATAATCTCTGTGCTCCTACCACTGACCCCAGGCCAAGACCAGACTGTAAGGGTGGATATCAGTGATGTAAGGCTTGAAACTCGAGCCTTCCCAGGGAACAGAGTGGGGAAGCGGCTCCTGAGAAGCCGCACTGAACAGACATTATTAGCCTTCACCAGCTGCTCCTGTAATGACACTGAAATTCAGTTAAACTAATTTCTTACACTTGATAAAAGCCATTGTCTTTCCAAATTATCCTCAGACTCTCCTAGTCCAAACACAATGCAACTCATGTAGGGCCAGGTTAGAAAAGTCTTCCCCTCTGGTCTTTCTGTCACCCTTGTTCTGCCCGGCCCTTGGCCGGGACGCAGTTTTTTGTTAAGAGCTCAGAAAGCTGAATTGCCCTATTAGCATAAGATTCTGTGACTCATCAACTCACAGACTGTAAATCAGACTAACATTGGATTTTAATTAATTATATTAATTTTAGGGGAAACAACAAAACTGAAAAGTCTGCAGTCTTCATTTACTGAGAAACTCTGAAATGTCTTTTATTTTTAGCAAGAGCCTTAAAAACATCTCATACTGAAATAACGTAAAAATCAAGGAAGGGTTGTATTACTCAGCGTGATCGCGCCCTTTAAAAGGCTTTGACATTTTCTTTATTTTTGTAAATTTTTTTAGAAAGAAAAAAATAGATGTATATTATATTACACACACATCCACACAAGCACACGCTACACCAGACCCTCCCTGCAAGTGTTCACTACTGACTGTAATTCAGGGTAAGCTGTTTCTATCTTGAATCCTCTCAAAGGGAGATTAATTACCAAATTATCATAAAGATCCCGCAGTTAGTTAGCTTCATTTAAGAGACTGTCTGTGGTGAGAAACTCTCAAGCACCTCTTGTATACACATGTACAATTCATTCATTCATTCTTTCTTTATTTTGAGGAAGATCAGCCCTGAGCTAACATCTGCTGCCAATCCTCCTCTTTTTGCTGAGGAAGACTGGCCCTGAGCTAATATCTGTGCCCATCTTCCTGTATTTTACGTGGGATGCCTGCCACAGCATGGCTTGACGAGTGGTGTATAGGTCTGCACCCAGGATCCCAACCAGTGAAACCCGGGCCACCAAAGCAGAACATACGAACTTAACTGCTGTGCCACTGGGCTGGCTCCTATTCGTTATTTATGATTCTTTGATTTTACTCAAGCTAACATATACTAAAGCCTACTGTGTGCCCTGCATCTGTGCAGGTGCTGAGAGCATAAGGGTGAATTTGAGAAGACCACAGTCTAGAAGTGGAGGCAAACTGAGCTGAGCATGGTTAAGTAGCAAAATAGAATTAAGGACACAGGGCTCTGGGAGCAAGAAGGGAGCATCTGGGAGCACCTGGCAGAAATGGGAAGACCCAGAGGTGGTGACATGAAGCGAAGCCAATAGTGGTTCAGGGAGTGACTATGACCTGCTGTGTGTGTGCTGGATGCTGCCCAGGTGCTGGGGACCCTGCCATGAACGAGCTCAACACAGTCACCACCGTGTCGAGATTTGTAGTCTAGCTGTGAGATGTTAATCAAGAAATAACACAAGAACTAAAATGCTATTTTGGTAAGAGCTTTGAAGGAAAAGTGCAGGTGCTTTGAGAGTAGACTCCGTGGGGAGCTGAGCCACACGGTGAAGGTAAGGGCAGACTTCCCTGTGAAAGGGACGTCTGAGCAGAGACCTGACAGATGAGGAGGGGAGGCCAGCCGGGAGGAGGGGTGGCAGAAAGAGCACTCCAGGCTGAAGGAATAGCTATGCAGAGCACTGACAGGAGAGGAAGCTTGGAGTTTTCTGGAAACTAAAAAGAAGCCAGGGAGACTAGAACACAACAAGGTGGGTAAGAGTGTCTTAAGACCAGGGCTGGAGAGGTGGGCAGGGGCCAGGTCATATCAGATTTGGTCTTTGTGATAAGAGCAATAGAAGCATCATAACATACTCCTAAAAAAAAAAAGAAAGAATTTGTTTGGCGAGGAGAATTATGAATTTAAAAGTGCCTAGCACTGTGCCGGAGGCATAAGCAAATTAGCTATTCTGCCTCTTTCTATACCCAGCTTAGGTCCCTCTACTAGGCTAATCTACGTACCTTGCACCTTCGTCTTGGTCTCCAGGAGTGTACTCTGTCTTGCTGGTTCTGATTTTGATTTCTCACCTAGTTTTTCAACTCATCCCCTGCCTCTCTGCCACCCTATGATTTCTGCTGTGATTAGCCATGTGGATGATGGAATAGCTCATTTATTCAATTACTCATTCGACTCACGCTTATTGAACACCCTTTTTGTGCAGTGATCCATTCCTCGCTGAGCTTACGGTATCACAAAGGTATAAGACACATGCATAAAAATTATAATATTGAATATGATACTGGAGGCCCTGGACAGTGCACTAAGGCAAGGAAAACAAAAGAGGATAAGACTGAGTTCATAGGAAATCCAAAATAGCCTACAGATAAATTAAAATTAATAAGGGTCTTTACCAAGGTAGCTGGATACAATAGCAATATACAAAACTCAGTTGTAGTCCTATAAATCAGCAACAAAACATATAAAAAATATGAAGCAATTAATATAAATATTTATAAAGGTATTTAAGATCTTTATGGAAAATTTAAATTTCCAAGGTTTTAAAACTGTATTGAGAGATGTTAAAGAAAACCTAAATAAATTGAGAAATATACCATTTTCATGGATGGGAAGACCTAACATTGAAAAGATAATAATTTTCCCAAATTGATTTGTGGATTCCATGTAATTTTAATCCTAGTCAAAATCCCTGCAAGTTTTTGTGGAATTTGACAAGTTGACTCTAAAATTCAGACGTAAGTACAAAGGGTATCTGACTCTCTTGAAGAAAAACAATGAAGACTGAGGACTTGCTCCACCAGACACCAGATTTACTCTAAGTTATAGTAGAGACCGTGTGGTATCAGCACGGAGATAGCCGAATAGACCAGTGGGGCAGACTAGAGAGAACAGGAAAAGGACCTGAATGTGTGTGGACACTTGACAGGTTACAGACAGGCATGGCAGATCAGTGAGGGAAGGAATGCCTTTTCCATGGTGAATTCCAGGTACATTAAAGATCTAAATGTGAAAGGTAAAACTACAAGCTTTTAGATGATAATATAGAACATCTTCATGTAGGAAATACATGCAATATCTCCTTAAACAAGATTTAAAAATGCAAAATGTGTAAGTCTGACTACATTAAAATTCAGAACTTGTGTTCGTCAAAGGATATCAAAAAATAATAAAAGGTCATACTGTAGTGGAGGAAGATATAAATGTTATGTGTTGCAATACTTGTAAGATATAATTGCCAATAAATTGAGAATATATTTTAAAAACTACTCCATATCAATAAGACAAACCCAATCTAATAGCAAAATGGGCAAGACCCAACAAAATACATAAGAAGAAATCTGAATGACTAATAAATGTGTGTAAAAGCATTTTATTAGTAATGAGGGAAATGCAAATTAAAACCGCAAAGAGATGACACTACACACCAACCAGATTGGCAAGAATTAAAAAGTTTGATAATACCAAGTAAGGGCAAAGATGCGTAATAATGAGAAGTCTCATACACCTCTGGGGGGAGGTATAAATTGGTGTAACTGCTTAGGAAACAATTTGGCATTATCCTCTGCAGTTGAAAATGTATACAGCTTATAATTAAGTATCTCCTACTAAGCGCGTCCTAGAGAAACTCATGTGTATGTCCACCAGGATATATGTACCAGAATGTTACATTGGAACATTCAAAACTGGAAACAAGCCAAACGTTCTTCTACAAAGAATGGAGAAATAAATTGGGATATTCATACAAAGGAGAACCACATGTCAATAAAAATAGATGCAGCTATTTACAGCACAAATGGTTCTCAAACAGTGTCGAACAAAAGATAAAAGACAAAAGAATACACGCAATATGATTTCCATTAACATGAAATTTAAAAACTGGTGAAATCAAACCATATTGTTTATGGAGACATACCAAAGAGGTAAAACTATCAAGTAAAGCCAAAAAAGAATTATCGTAAAAATCAGATGGGCAGTTTCTTCTAGGTTAGAAGGAGAGGGGTAGGACTGGGGAAGGAGGCTAGCTAAAAGCTTCTAGACTGCTGGCAATATTCTAATTGTTGACCCAGGTGGTGGTTATAATAAGTTTATTTTCATTTGTTAGACTGTTCACACATATTTAAAATTTTTTCTGAATAAACATTATATATCACAACAAAACTTTTTAAAAATTGTACATATAATTTGAATGTTCCCAAATATTTCCAGTCTTCTGGAATTCCTCTGCCTTTTAATATCCAAATAAGAGTAATGAGTTTCCATCCTAGGTGACGGTGGGGAGTCTAGTCCCCAACATTGCGAAATGCTGTAAGTCTCCTGGCCATTTTAAGTGGTCTCTCACTTCAAACAGCTGTGTGCGCCTGGCCACCTGACCACTGCCCTCCCTTGCAATGGTGGTGTGGCAATCAGCTGGCCTCAGAACAGGAGCCTGGGCAGTCTCCACTACCCCCATTCCAGCACAGATGCAGCAGTCACCAATCCTTATCGATCATGCAACCGACCAGTGAAGTATTTTTGAGAATGCACGAATATATGAATATTGGCTTATTTACAATTTTTATAGATGTACTACCATTATTAGCTAACATTTCAAGTGGAGTAAATCCGTATTTCAAAAATGTTGACATTTTTGGTCACCATCTTGACAGATCTGATTAGTATTTTTTTCCTTAAAATATACTTTATGAAGAGCATTTTTCTTGGGTCAATTTGTCTGTATCATCAGCATTAGCTTCAATCTCCAGTTTCTGTGCAGGACTCTTTTAAAACCACGTGCCCATTTTTCGTGAGAATGAATTTAGTTAAAACTAGACCATGTAATCCATAAACTCACTCAACTGCCTATGTGTAAATTACAATACATCTCAAAATGTCAGAAGTAACGTATAACAATATATTAGTTATCTTTTGCAGGGTTAAAAAGTATCCTCACAAACTTGGTGGCTTAAAACGACAGACATTTATTGTCACATAGTTTCTGTGTGTCAGAAATCCAGGCATGGGTTAGCTAGGCACCAGTGCTTCAAGGTGTCTCATGAAGCTGAAAGTCCCTGCAGGTCTGCAGTGTCATCTGAAGGCTCACTTGGATGGAGCAAGGCTGGGGGGAGGGAGGTTATCCGCTTCCAATCGCATTTGTGTGGTTGGAAAGCATCAGTCCCTCGTCACATGGCCTCTCCCAAGGCTTGCCTTTCAACATCCCCAGGTGAACAGTTGAAGACCTGAGCTAGAAGTCACAGTTTGACCACAGGAGTGAGCCCCCAGCCAGGGCCCGCTTTGGGGCACGGGACTTGTGTGGTCACTCAGGGCCCTACACGTGGTTTAATACTTTGCTGTACCATCTTGAAATTCTCAATAATTTTTGAATAAGGGGACCTACATTTTCATTTTGCACTGAATCCTACAAATTATGTAGCAAGTCCCGCTTTCTAGAAGTTATGTTTTTGTTAAATGTCATTGAACTCGTATTAGAGCCACATTGCACCAGTTGAGGACACCTAACTTGAGGGCAATCACATTCTCCCCAGGAATTTCAACTAGCATCAGAAACTGGGAGTGGAAGTCAAGTCACAAAATGACAGAACTCTGAGAGAAGGTCCAGAAAATGCTGCTTCTGAGGTCGCCAAAGCACTGTTGGTGCTTCCCAAGTCTTGGACATCCACCTCTTCCTTGGAGTCCATGTTTTATCCCAGATTCTTTTCAATAAGTTTCTCTTTTTGCTTCATCTAACTGTATTTGGGTTCTGTTCCTTGTAACCAAAGAATCTTAATGGATTCAACCAACTTTGTTGGTGGCCATGCTTTGGCTAGGACTGTACAATAGGTTCCAAGCTAGTCAATGGTATCCTGGAGGAAGTGGCTTGCACACACGTGCAAGAGTCAATTTTGTACATTTCTTCCCAACTTGTGTTCAGTGATGTCATAAAGATAGCTTGAAATCAGCCATGGTGGCAGTATTTGTACCACAGAAACCAGAAAATGCTGCAAATCAGGAGTTTACCCCCAAAAGATCCAGTTGTTAAACATTTACCAGCTCACCACTAGATCTAGTCTTGCTTAAGGATACAGTGAGGGAGTTACATGGGAATAGGCTCTATTGGGATAAGGCAGGAAAAAAGAGACAGCTCACAGACATGACAACAAAAATTCAAATTGTAAAACTATTGGTGTAACGAGTGTCTTAGGTGAGTCTTTCCAGCTCACAATGAGAATTGCTCCCATCGTATGGCTGCCTTTAGCAGCCATGAGCTCTTTCCATCCCGATTATTGGGACAGGAGTGAAGACGTCATCTGAGGTGAACCAGTCAGATTCTCTCTCTTGGAATTTGAAATCAGGACTCAGAAATTTCCTGCTCAAGATGGAAGAATGAGCAAAGTGTTTATTTCTATTGCCTACTGAGACTCCAATAGAATGTAAAGGAATAAATCCACAAATGTGAAGAGAATCATCAGCAGACAAGCTATTTCAACAAATTTGTGGAATATGAAGAGAGTTTGGAACCCTACTGACAGACAAAACAGAGAGGAAGCTCATCCCAGACAACCCAGGAGCTACTGCAACAGAGAACCTGCCCCCAGAAGCCAGAAATGTTCCAAGCTCAGTCAGCACAAAATTCTACTTAGTCGACGACTGCACCAATTGTTTCTTCATGCTTCCCTCCCCTCTCCTCTCCACCATCCCTAGGAAGGTAGCCCAGTTCTTTACCCACACAGGCAAAACAAAAGCAGGGCCAGCCTAAAGACTGAGGTCTGCTCAGTGGATGTCAGCGCCCCTGGGTAAAGATCTCTCCATTCTTGTATTTGGAGGCCCTCCCAGCATCAAATCTGGTACCCACTTCGCCAACTCCTCCTTTGCTTTCTGAAGTGAGACCTGCCAATTGTTGAGCCATGCTCACATCTACAAATTCCCCAGTCAATCTGTTTATGAAAAAGCAGGAAAACAGACATATACATACAACAGCAGAGAAAACCCACCTAGCAACCTAGAAACAAATCAAGTCCTTCTCCCATCCTTAATTATAAGCAGACAAGCAAAGTTAATCAGACCTCAGAATAAAATGAGTAGCACGAAAACAGGATGAAACAATAAACCAACCCCCAAAAAAGAAGATAATGAAGAGAATACAAGAGAAATTGAAAATCGAATAAGTGACATAAACACCTAGTTAGTATCCTAAGTGAGATATGAAAAGAATGGAGCTCATCTAACAAGAACAGGATGCTCTGAGAAAGGAACAAAGCAAGCAGACCAGCAGTGCAAAGGAGACAAGAGTGAGCCCCGGAATGTAGTCGTGTGAGTGCCAGCATGAAATTCGAATTCAGAGCTGGTCGTTTTCTCTGTGTGGGGTGGAATTCAGGAACATTGTAAAACTCAAGAGCTGTGTTTACTATCTTCCCCCTGGGAAAGCAGCAGAGGAGAAAGCCAGCCTGCAGAGAAGAGTGAAAGAATGGAATGAACGCAGAAAGGCAGACAGAGCTAGAGTCGGGCTGATGCCTAGTCTCCTTCTGGCTCCCATTCCCTGCTCTACAAGAGCTCCCACAGCCTTCGGGTTCTGTGAGATACCCCAGTAACTTTTTAATAAAACTCCCCTCTTGGTTCAAACTAGGTCAAGTTGGGTTTTTTTAGAGGACGAAAGAGTCTTAACAAAGACAACGGGGTTGGGAAGTTGGAAGCCCATCCAGTCTCAAGTCCCTTAGGATCAAATGTAACTGAACGGAGGTTCAGAAGGTGAACCAAGCCCGGGGAGAGCCGTGCGCCCTTGTTCTTGTGGTTAACTTTTCCTAAATATTACACTGACATTCAAATTGTAAAGTTGGACAGCAGATGCCCCACATGCAGTGTTTCCTGCACTTACATTTATTTTCTTAACATCTTGAAAGAAAGATGGGGCTTAGCCTGCCAACTCTCTAAGCACCTTATAATAACCTATTCAGACATCATGTGGAAGGATTAATTTAGCCGTTTCACACATTAATACGGTAGCTAGCAAACTAAACTACCTTTTCATGTATCTAAGGCAGCTTGGGAATTTTAAATGCAACTGTGGATTGACTTGAAAATAATATATTTTTATCCTTAAAGCCAGACTTGGGAAAAAACAACTTGAGAGAGTGAGCCTCAAATTAGCAATTTGACTGGGAGACCATTACATCAGCCCCTAGTTCTCTTCCTTTCTCCTCAAGATGTTTTCCCCAAATGTCCTTCCTTCACATTGCCCTCTGGAAGGCACTGGAAACAAGATGCAAAAGAGGCAGTTGATAAGGGACCTTGGTGTGCTCTGACACAGGAATGATGTTCATGTCCCTGGTGAGATCCAGCTAAAGAGGAGCCATACAGCTTTGGTGACAGAAAAAGAAAAAGAAAAAATAGCAAGAAAATGGAGATCCCACAAAATGAAAGATGTAGGTATTGGGGGAAAGGCGCTTTCGGACCCTAAAACCGGCTTTGCCTTTTTCAAATCACAGTAATTTTATTTTCCTTTGTTGATTCTGGTGCTGTTTGTTTGTTTGTTTGTTTGTATTCTCGGCTTGAAACAAGTTGCCTTCTCAGCCTAGCCACGGTCCAAGAATTTGCTATCTAACCCAAATCCAATTGAGTGTTGCAGGAGAGGGAAGAGGAAACATCTCACACCCAAGTGGGCCACACCAAACACAAAGAGGAGTCTCGCTGTGCCAGCTCTTGGCTTCAGCGGGGCCCAGCGGGAAGCTGATGTCCCTGTGCCAGGGTGAGGGCAGCCACCGAAGCAGATCCTGGGCAACTGAGAACTATTGATTTCAAACACTCAGATTCCTCGGGGTGGCTGCCCTCCTCCTCCTCTCGGTGGGAGGGCGGAGGTAGCTGGGAGCTGTTGTCCACCACTGGCTGCCAGCACAGCTCGAGTTGGGAGAGTTGTCACCAGCCTCTGGCTCCAGGCAGGAGGTTTGTTAGGAGTCAGCGTTGTCTATTTATGAAGATTTATGGAGAAGCCGACAGACATTAGGCTTTGAAGCAGAACTCAGGTGAGCTCTCTCCCCTCCACGGAGGATTCAGGAAGGCCGTCTGGATGATCAAGAATGATGTCCTTTCCCCTCCTGTTCCCATTGGTATTCCAACCCCAGGCCTGGCCCGCAAGGGAAAGTAAAGGTGAGGTGTGCCTGGCGTTCTGGCTACATCCATTCTTCTTCAGAGAGAAAGAGAGAGACTGGCACTTTTTGTGGCATCTCACACGGAGGGGAAAGGCCAAGATAAATGGATAGTTTCAAGGTCATTAGCTTCCTGAGCTCCCAGCTCTCTTTCCTGTGCCAGAGGACTGCTTGGAGAGGTTATAAATGTTTTGCGGCTGGACCAGGGGAGTCCATTGTTGGACCTGGGGCCCTGAGACCTGCTGCCAGTGGCAAATTTGGACTCTGGGGCTGTGGAGTGTGCCTTCTCTCCCTTCACATGCTTGCCCTGAAAGAGCTCAAGCCACAAAATGCGGGGTCGGGGCTCTTGGAAACTCAAGAGCCCTCATCATATTGACTGGCCTTCCAAGAAGCGACCCAGGAAAGATGCAGGGAAGAACTCAGAAAGGCTCCCTTGGCATTCAGTGTTTCTAACCTCAGAGAAAAACAGACCTGAATTAGAAAGTGAACCTTTAAAAAGCAGAGGAGGTAAGGTGGACGGCCTGATAGTGAGTGGGGCGGAGGTGGGCAGACAGGCAGGGTGCAAGGAGTCGGGGGGACAATCGGGATCCTCATGCTGACTCCACTACCGTCGGAGTTTTAGTTGTGTTTCTCTGAATCTCTTTCTGGGCCTTCCAAGTTGTCTTTGGCTATACCACACCCTCAAACTTCTCTTTCTAGATTCAAAATTTTTATTGTTCTCTTAAATATTTGACAAGAAAAAAAGAAGCAAAGTTGAAGTTTCAACTGTTTTCATGGTTCCAAATTTATCCCTAAGCCTTGAAATGGTACACGGACACATTTTTACATCAGTGTGCAGATACGATGTTGTGCTCTGTTTTGTCCACATAATGTGATTTATATACATATTTCCATATATTAGCATAGTCCCCATTCTTATCTCTTTAGGTGGCCACAGAATTGGTGACAGAAGTGATATCTTAGGGCCTTGGTCCTTCAACTATTTCTAGATAACGGGTTGAACATCTATCTATAGACCTATATCTATAATTCCATCCCAAGATGAAATTTATCTATATTGCACTTTTCAAAAATTTCTTCTTGTGACACAGTTAGTCCTTTTCTTTTTTTTTTCTTTTGCATCACTTTTCTGGGTTATATTCTTAGAGGTTAAATTACCAGGTCAAAAATATAAATCTTTCATCATCCTCATTACCCACCACCACATGGATCTCCAAGAAATTCAAACCAAACCCTAAGGGGCAGTGTTGACAGCAGTGTGCAAATGAAGGCGTTTTCTCTCAGCACAGCCGGCATTGACTTTTATCATTTTTCATTTACTTTGATGAAGGCTGCTCTCTCCCATGTCTTTTTTTCTCTAGTTGCCCTTTTTCCCTGACACTCGTTTTTCCTACCACTCTCATATACATTCTGTTTTCTCTCCTCACAACCTGTCATTCAGTGAAGCACCCAGCACCCTGTGCACTTGGCAAACGACTGGGCTCCACGCACTAGCCCCCCATAGAACGGCCTAGAGAAGTGCTTGTTCCTGGCCCATTCAACAACCGCTTGTGAGACTTGATGTCCAGACGCAGCATTTCCAGGCAAGAAGGTCTCCTCATTTCTGCTACGTGTGGAGCCTGGGTGTTTTCCAAATTCACCTTCAGGGTGTCGTCAGTGGGTTGGTGGGGGAGGGGGCGGGGCGCTTGCCACAGCCCGTGTCCCCTGGTTCAGCTTTTTGGATGTGGGGAGGCAGGGAGCAGGATGATGTGATTTCCAGAGGGGTCTGGCTGCCCCATGGTTCACCGCTCAGAAAAGCCCCCCAGATGACTGTCCTTTCCCTGCACCAAGGTCACAGACACACTGCTTCCCCTGCGATGAACAGGGACAGGCAGTTTCCCACACATTCTGCAAGGCTAGAAACACACACCATGGTGGTTTTTTCTCTTTGGGGGCAGGAGTGGGGGGATTAAGGCCCAGGAGGAAGCACTCAAACCAGAGTTTTCTTGCAATGTGGTGACTTCCCAGGATTCTAGATTCACTGGGAACATCCCTCAGTCCCTCACTCACAGAGTTGATCAGATGGGATTGAACCAATGAGCAGGCACTGATAAAGTGGGGAAAAAACCTAGAAGTGGCATTGCCAGCATCTTGGTACCCGTTGGTACCCACATGTTGTTTGGATCTGCTTGTAACTGTGGGTTTACGATGCCCATATACGTGCTATCTGAGCAGTTTAGCTCGTGGGTGCCTAGGAAAGAGCAGCTGAGGCCTCTGAGGCAGATCTCAGGAGAGACATTGAAAGGATCTGTGGAGTTCCAGCTGGAGCAGGCCCTTCCACCTCTCTCTGCCAGCGCCCACCAGGTGCGCCCACCACATTCTATACCCCACACGGGGCGGACGATGCAAGAGGCTGTCGTACACAGGTATTGAAGAAATGAGTGAGCAAAGTTGTGCTTATCGTACTCACTTTAGTGACAAGGGCACTTCAGTCAAGAAAAAGTTCGACAGCTTGCAGCAGGAACATGGGTCTCTCATCGGACACCTGGACCAGAATCAGGCCTCTGCCTCTGGGCTGCGTTCTCTCCTCTCTGCCTGTCTCAGGAGGTGGTGACGTGTCTTCATAGGACCAAATTTGAGAAATTAAAGCAGCATAAAGAAGAACTTACCCACCAGGGTAGCGTCACATCAGACTGTACCGGAGGAAAGTTCTGGAATCTCTCTCCTGAGAGAGACTTTAAAAGAAAGAACAGACCAATCACCTGTTCTAGACAGTATCCCCAGTCACCACACGCCACGTCGTGCTGTGTGGCTTTGTGCTGTTCACAGAGCACTTTCACCCACATTGCCTCCTCGATTCTCACAACAGCCTTGCACACATAGGTTTCCTTGTCGCCTTTACTGACAAGGGAACTGGGACGCAGAGTGGCCATGTTCTCTCTGTGATCACACAGCTGGTAAGAGGCAGAGCCAGGATCAGAATATTCAGAATCTCCCCTCAGCAGCCAACACCGAGGATCAGAGCACAGTCCCCAAGAGTAGTGGTCTGTGGGTCGTTATACTAGCTAACGTTGCTTACGCGCTGATGTGCCAGATACTAACTCGTCTCATTCTCACAGCAGCCCTCCGAAGCGGGCATGATCTTCATCTCCACTTCTCAGATAAGAACAGTGAGGTATAGAGAAAGTAATAATGTGGTTCAGGTCACCCAGCATAAGCTACAGAGGCAGGATTTGAACCCAGATGGCCTGACATTAGATCTTAACCTCTAACCACACGTCTCCAAGAAGAGGCAAAGACGCATGTGGTCAGTTATCAAGTGGCTCCTGGAGGGTCTGCTTGCTTCTTTAAGGGCACTGTCAGGGTTGGCCCCGCCAGGCAGGGGAGGACAGGCTGACACAAGAACTGTTCCCACATATCAGGAGCCTCTGTGACCCTAAGTCCTAAGCTCTCACGATAGGGAAGAGCAGAGTATTTAAAGCTGAATGAAAATAAGGGAGAATGAACTGGAGAAGTTGGCCCCCTGTTCAGCCCCAGACAACAATCAGGAGTTCTCAAAGGACAGGAGCCCCCCGAGCAGCACCCGCAGGAATGTGCGCAGTGACTTGGCATTAGGGGTGTGCCAGGCTGCAGGTCTGGGGCTGGCCGTGGGCCAGTGTGGTATTCCTGAGAGAGAATGGACAGCCCCACAAAACACAGAGACTGTTAGTAACTCACATGCATCCATAGTCAGCAGGTAGCCCCCACACAGTAGGGGTCTCCCTGAGCCAAAAGAAAAGGAATGGCTTTTGCATTTTTCCTTGAAACGGCTCACGGTGGGCTGGGAGCTGCCATCCCCCAAATGTCAGAGAGGGACAGGGGTCTGGAGAGTTGCTGCATGAAGTGACTTGGCCCTAGTAGCGGAAGGTAAATTGGCAGGGCTCCGCGAGGCCTGGGCTGCTGAGGTAACACGCATGACTGCTCCCGGCAGCAGCATGGCTCTGACACCGAGCCCGGGGAGGCCTGGCGGCTCAGAGATTGGGGACTGGCGCTGAGAGCCCCAGAGTTGGACAGTTGGACTGTTCTCAGTGGGACCGCTTTGGGCTGCTACTAGTTCCGGCTTTTGCTGAGGCCATTTTTCCTTTTCAGAATCCTCTCTATTCAGGGTCCCCTTATCTTTCCTCCTGTTTCCATCCTCGTCCTACACAAAGGATAAGGCTAAATGTTCAAGGGTTCCCTCCCCAATATCCAGCCAATTAACTCGTTCACTTATTAATTCACCCATTAATCAGTCATGATTAATCACCTCATCATTTACTGGCCCCTGAGTCTATGCAGAGCACGGCGCCAGGCACCATATACACCTCACAAATGTGAATAAGAAATGGTAGCTCCCTCAAGAATTTGCTAGACTGTTAATCTGGGAGGTCAAAAGCAAAGGTCAGTTTCAGCAGGAAAATAATTAAGCAAGGGTCTGTGAACCTCATGAACCACACTGGAGTCAGAAGGGGGTCTGAATCGAGTTACCCTAGGAAGATTGTCCGGTTGCTCCGGTTGCTGCCCCATGAGGTGGCCATCCTCATATGTCTCTGCGTCTTCAGAGAGGTGACAGGAGTTGAGATCAGAGCATATTGTAGTCCAGTTTCCTGGCTACCATAGTGACTTCCATGTGAGGCTTTTCCAGCTTCCCTAATGCACTAACGGCCTTGGAGAGAAGCAGGATGTGGCAGGCCAGCACACCCAGATCTTCCGCCAGGAGGGAGGAAGTGCGGGAAGGGTGTGGGAAGATGTAGATGGGGGGAAGCATTGTTTAAAAAGAAATCTCACTATGCAGGATACTTTTTTGAGTGCATACTACATCTCGGGGGTTTTCTATCCATTTTCTGTAATCTTGGAACGAGGCTGCAAGGCGGGAACTGTTATCTCCACCTTGCACGTGTAGCAGCTTGAAGCCCAGAGAGGTTAAAGTGCCCACAACGGGTCTCACCACTAGTTAGGGACCCAGCAAGTATTTGAATTCGTGTGAAGAGGTTCCTCCAAAATAGACAGGAGCTTCTGGTCAGCTGTTCCCCTGATGACTGTGAAACTGGAGCACACGGACTTAGGCAAAAAGGTTCAACAGAGAATTTCCAGGGAGGGATCTGTCAGCTGAGCTAAGATCCTTGATGAAAGGATGATTTTGAGTTTTGTTTTGTTGGGCTTCTTTATTTAAGGAGAGGGTATGGAGTAGCAGAGCTCTGCCCCGCGTTCCTGCAAGGGAGAAATAACTTGAAGCTGTCTGAGGGGCTACAGCAGAGTAAGTTTGTCAGACTTACCTGATCAGCTACAGAGCAAGTACCCGAAGAAAGGACACGCGAATAAAAGTGGGGACGGAGGAAGGGCCTGCTGAGAGCTCACGCCCCGGCAGAGGTGCTCTGGAGGCTCGGCGCCAGGTGATGTGGGAGGGCCCCGGGTTGCTGAACGATGGTGAGGGGGATTCCTGACATAAAGGAAGAGGATGGCACCAGAAACTTTCAGCAGCTTCATCATTTGCTTAGAGCTGGTCCCAGAGGGAAGGAGATGGTGGGACGTATCTCACTCACAGATCACAGAATTGTGGTCCTTGAGAGAAACTTTGAGATCACACAGGCTACCTCTCTTGTTTTACAGAAGAAGAAACAGGAGGTAAATGACTTATCCAAAGTCACAGAGGTGATGAGAGATACAGCTGAGCCTTGGTCACTGACTTTTCCACTCCTCGTCACGTGCTGTTTCTACAGTACTCTGGATCACAGGTCAGCAAACTCTTTCAGTGAAGCGGCAAATAACACATTGTTAGACTTCGTGGACCAAAAAGCCTCTGTGGCCACTACTCAACTCTGCTGTTGTGGCCCTGAAGCAGCCACTGGCAATACACAGACAAATGTGCGTGACATGTTCCAATAAAACTTTATTTAAAAAAACGAGGTGACAGGCTGGATTTGGTCCATGAACCATAGTTTGCTGACCAGTGTTCTAGATATTTCCCTTCTCCAAAAATACCCTCCGTGGTAAGGAAATGGCCACAGTTTAGAGCCAGTGATTGGGAGTTTGGAGGACAGAGCTTCACCTTCCAAACCTCAGGGCATTGAGAGCAGCCAAGGCCCTGTGCTACAACCTTAAATGAGAAAAAAGCAATAGGGTGCCAACTTCGCGGACTTGAACAGAAAGAGATCGTTTGAGGAAAGAAAGAGCGAGGAAAGACAACCCTGACAATTAGTACCTTCTAGCTCATAGAGAATCACTAATGAGTGATGATGTCCAATTATAAGGCAGGAGTAATGCATGTCAATTTTCCAATTTACCTCTAGCAAACCTCTTCTTAATTTTAGAAGGGGTTTAGATTATAGTTGATTGAAGAACTGAAACAGGTAGACAATTGTTCCCCAGACCATCCGTCTTGCCCTCAAGGGCAAATGGGTTCAAAAAAACTCATTCCAAGGCCTGAAAGTGTCTGGCCATGTTACAACTCAGCCATGGGAAGAAGGAAGAGCATGCAGGGGTAGAGATGGAGGGAGAAGTAGTGTGGACCTGAGAAGTCCTTTAATTGACACAGTTGTATATTAAATAGAAGAAGAACTCCTTTCCTCAAGACATTGCAATGATGGATTTATATGAGTTTTCAAATTTGGAATCTTAGGCCTTAATGGGATAAATCTCCAAAACAGTAATTTTCTTTAACGGCATCCTTTTGTCTTTAGAATTTATATCTTTCTGGTAGATGATATTCCCTCTACTTCCTAATGACCTTTGAAGGTCATTCCTTTAAGACTCAGGATTTCCTAACGAAAAGTCTCCAAAGGGACTCATAATCTCTTGGTGTTTGGTTCACTTGGAAACATCTAGAATGTAAAGGGTAATAAAGATAAATTTTATTGGCCACTTCTAGTTCTGAAAGCAAAGTCTATATAATTCCAGCCTCTCGCAACTTCCTGTTTTCCCATCATGGAGGTTACTAAGAGTTCTCGGAGCCTGCAAGACACACAGATCCCCTTGAATTTTCTGGCCTTTGTCACTACATCCAAAAGCAGGGAGATGAGTGACGGCAGCAACTGAGGCATTGGGTATTTTGACTTGATTACAAGATTCCTCAGATGCATCACTTAATGGGACACAAGTATAGCTTATGGACTGGCTCAAAACAAATAATTTTGCATGACTCCTTCAAGAGTTTAGAGGAGAAGGGACTGATGATAACTACTCCTATAAACCGCTATCTGGGCAGCATCTTGCTAATGGTATTGGCTACAACCCTAAGCTTTTAAATCAACTCTTTTCATGCCCAGAGACAGCGATCTCTTGGGCTTAAAGCCTGTGAGTCTGCAATGCTCATGTGAGTACCTCTGGCACTCCCTTTATCTGTTCCATATCTTCTCCCTGTTGGAAAGCTTTTGACTACCCTGAATGGCAATGAAAAATAGTTGCTATTCCCATTTGGTGATCTCAACTTACTTTTGGGTGTTGTGAAGTGAATTTTCATTGCTAAGAGCTGCTTCCTTTTTATACAAGTGGAAAGAATATGGAAACATTTCTGCCTTGCCCTTCACATTTGATTGATACTTTTCACTTTGAAAGCTAATTATATCTGATGTGAAGGAAAAATGGAATTCAGAAATATGGATGTTCTTTTCATTAATTTTCGCTCTTAAAATGTGGGTCATCTGTTCAGTTTTCTCATCCCTCAGTTTACTCATCAACCAGCTAAGGTAATATTAGTTATCCTCTAAGAAGAGTGTGTCGTGTAACTGACCATCATAACCCATGGTCTCACAGAATCTCAGCCTGGGAAGGACCTCCGGGGTCGTTCCGACCCTTCACTCATTTCAGGAATGCTGTCCACAGTGTCCATGACAGGCGGTGCTTGGCCCCTGTGTAAACTCTTCCGGAGACTGGAGCCCTCCATAGTCAAGGCGACCATTTCATTTCTGAATAGGTCTAATTGTTAGAACCTTCTTCTTGATACACAAATGCCTTCCTACCACATCTACCTATTGGTTTTGGTCTGCCTTTTGAAGAAGAGCAAAACAGACAGAATTTCAACTTTTTGGTTTAACTTCTCTTTGATAGGCGTATTTGTAAATTGTTTGAGACATAGCGTAGAAGAGCATTTTGAGAAAAATAAACGTATTGTTATATTTGTCGTGGTCATTCCTGTTATTAGTGAATTCTCAATTAAACAAACAAACAAAATGTGTTCTAGTGAAGTGGAAAACCTATTGGGTATGTCTGTTCAATACATCAGGCTTTTGAGACACAGGTAACCCAATTTCTGTACCACATATCACTAAATCCTGCCCGGATGATGGCTTCTCTCTCATCTGCAATGTTTACACAGCTAATGAGATGGCTGCATTTCCAGTCTGACTAAAACGTAAAGGACCTGGGAGTCTCATAAGACTTTCAGATGAAATACCTTGGATATGTTTATAAATGTTAGCATTTACTATCAAGAGATTACAGCACCCGTTTGGAGAAATTTTTACTGAAGCCGCCACCTTCAGGACTAGAGAAAGGATTGTGATTTCTTTACTCAACAAATATTTGTTGAGCGTCTATTATGTACTATGCAATGTTCTAGATGTTTGCGTTACATCAGAGAACGGGAAAAAATTCTTGCCCTTATGAAGCTTACATTCCAGTGAGGGGATTTTAAAATTGTGTAATAAAATAGAATAAATAGGTAAATTATATTGTGGGTTAAAAGGCAGCAAATACTTAAAGAATGAAAAACAGAACAAGGTTAAGGGCAGGAATACTGGGAGGAGGGGTGTAAATAGGGTGTCAGCGTGGGCCTCCTTGAGAGTGTGACAGTTAGACCAGGAGACTTTACTAGGAATCACCGGCGAGGTAGGAGGAAGACCAAAGAGAGTAAAATCTAAAAATGTTGCCTTGAGTATTTTAAAAGTCATGGTAGAAATCTTCAAGGGTTGCTTTAAAATGCTGAGCATGATTTGGTCGTTGTGAACCATAGTTTTGTGAAGGGAGGTCTTCTCTTGGGTGTGAGTGTGGGTGTGTGTGCTGAGAGGGGAAGAGTGAGATTTCTGCTGGGCTGAGCATAGGGGTGCCCGAGGGTAGAGTGACACAAAGCCAAGCTGTTTTTGTGAAACTCTGGAAGATACGAGAGATAAGTCTGCATGGTCAGAGTCACAGCCCAAATGAACAGCCTCCAGCAACAAGGATGGACCTAGTCCAAGATGGGGCCTCCACAGGACAGAAGAGGAGAACGGAGCCCACCGGTGTGACCAAAGACGAGAAAAAGACAGAAAGGAGAGCTCCCAGTTCTGCTTGCTTTAACTGGGGGTGGTTAACACACACATTGCAGGGATGTTTCTCTGCACTGGTCTGAAAAAAGAATAAATCAAAGAGACACTCCTCTGAATTGTGCTGAGGGAGGTATTTGCACATTCTCTTAGTTTCTACCAAGCTCAGAAATGTTGGAAATGTTGTACCTAGGGCCTAAAGGAAACTCACTGTTGAGCCAACAGACAGGATGCAAATTCAAAAGCATGCCTTGAGTCTAGAAAGACAAAGGATGGAGCCTCTGTCAGAAGAAAGCATTATCTCAAGGGTTAACAGTCTATTGAAAAGGAGATCAAGAAGGAGGGAGCACAGTAAAGGACTGATGTTCTCTGAGTCTTTGAGGCACACTTGTGACAGATCTCAGCAGCCGACTGTATGGGCCCTGGTACCCTTCCACTGCAGGAGCGCATCCTTAGGCACCTGAATGCATCTGTGTGCTCTGTTGTGAGAGAAACCAGAGCAGCGGCACCTAGTTCACAGCAGGCAGAGTTTAATGAATGGAATCCCCAAATACAATGCTTTTACTCTTGAGGACTTGGGACAGTTCAGTCCATCCATTGGGCATTACACAATGTATTTAGGGACCCAAGTAAATATTTGAGAACTAAAAAATTTTTTGGCCCCCCAAAAAACTGTAAAATTGAAGTTAATAAATATTTAACTTGCAGAACATGACATGACCACTTCTTTAATTGCTAAATTTAGTATTAATAAAATTAGCCTACCCTTGAAAACAATGCATAGATTTTCTCTCTTTACAAGAATTCCCATGTAGGCAAGAGCAGCTGGGAGACCACTGCCAATCACGATTTAAATTACTCACAGCCAGAAAATTTCAAAAGCAAAATCACAATTTTAAATTTCATTTTTATAGCAAAAAGAAAATACCCTTTAATGTGGGTACATTTTAATATGTGTGATACGGAGCAGGGTGGGGACCTCCAAAAGGAAGTCAAGGGACTAAGAAAGTGTGAACACAGCCCTGACCTGAGGTCATATGCTGGATGTCCAGGGGACAAGCACCTGTTTAATCTGTATGGTTGGGAAGGTAGATAAAGACAAAACAGCAGTGCCACTCTAGGCCCTAGAGAAGCAGTCTTCAGTTTAGGCGCCAGGGCTCTGCATCAAGAAAGGCTCTTTGCTGCAGCTTCCTGTGCGCTAGTTCTGCCCAGCCCCCACCCGCACCTCTACCCCCGTTCTTTCCGTAACATGGCCTCATCCATTTACTTCAGTAGCTCCTTTCTGGAACAAATTCTCACACAGCAATCCTTTCCAGAATGCTGCCGGGACAGAGCTCTCAAAGGCTTTGATGGATGGGATTTGAAACACTCTTTCTTTTCGGAAATATTTATATTTGATCCCTTTTGGACAGACTGCACATAACTAGAGCTTATCACATTGCTGGAAATCATGGGCAGACTCTGAGAGACAGCAACTCTGCGTCGGCCGAGGCCTGGGAGAGCAAAGATTAATATCCATTTGTGCTTTGCCATCCTCAACCCCTGATAACTGTTCATAATGTTTGGAGAAGATCGGGCTGCAGCGTGATCTATCACCTGGTGGCGGTGATTGTGGTGGTTAGGTCTTCAACAGTGATTTATCTTTCTGTGCAGTGACACAAATCATGGTTCTTGCCCTACACTCTGGAATGTATGTATGATCTGCTGACTGTAACAATGATGAATTTGTGTTTATAGCATAACATTTTTAACCTGAGTTAAACCTGACCTCCTGCTCCAATTTGGAAATGTATTGAACATAAATTTTTGAAAATCTCTTTGGTTTTGCTGGTATTATAATAAGACTCTCTTTTCCACTTCTTGGGAGGACTAATGAGAAGCAGTGTAAACAGTAAGAAAGTCAGATTTGAGATAAAAACATTTTCTCGACTTCTTCGTACCTGTTATCCTTTTAGCATAAATCATATAGTGAGTAAGAGATCAGCACAGACTTGCCTCCGCCCCGCAATCAACGTCTTATTAAGCAGAAGAGAGCCGGGTAGTCTGCTCTTTCAAAATCTGAACATTGAGGCGAGGCCTCAGAGCTCTCTATGTCTTTCTTTGGAGTGTGTGGGCCTTTGTGCACACGTGTTGTGGCTGTGTGCGTGCACACTTGTCCACGAGTGGGCATGACTTGAACCTGGCCTGTTTGGGCTGCCCCTTCTTGCAGTAATTTTCTCTGACACGGTCCAGGGTCGAGAAGGTCTTTGGGAGGTTCTGCACGAAAAAGCTATATTTCTCTGGATCCCTTTCCTTTCTGTGAAGTGTGGGAGCAGGATGAAATACAAAAAAAAAAAAAAAAAAAATTGAAAATCTAGTCTTTCCTGTCTGGAATGATCTTTCATATTCTATTCAAATCAATTACCTTTTTTCATTCATCTGAGGAGCCCCAGGATCTCAGGTTAAGAAATAATATTTGAGTTGCAATTATTCACATTTAAATGAATAACTTAGAAAGTAAACAGCTGCATTTTACACTAAAAACTTTTTTTTAAGTATCTGTCCTAGATTCTCAGTTTTGAGACAGAAAATAAAATAAAGCTGCAACGTGGTAAAGCAACGAAGAGGGTGAATTTTTCCCCAGGTTCCCCTCCACCCTCAGTCAGTACCGGGCTCCAGGCTTCCTCACCTGATGCCCTCACAGTGTCCTTGCTCACCCACAGATTGTCCCCTGTTTTCAAATGTCTGTCGACAAGCTAAGATGACAAATTTGCCTGTGATAATGTGCTGAGGCAGTATGCATCTTAGCTGAAGCCTCCTGGAATCGACTCTGCTTGTGCTGCCGAAGCCTGCAGTGGCTCTGAGGGCGGAATTCCAGGTGAGCACAAATCCGGGGAAATGGAAGCACACTGGTACAGCTTACGCCCCTCAGCTCGCTTGACAAAGAAGATACAATCTCTTATTCTGCCTTGTTTTTCTAATTTTTAGATGTAGGATTCTGAGTCACTCTCAAAACAATAGAAATTTTACAAGTATTATTGAAAGTGACATTCATTTTCTAATTTAAAACCCAGATGAAGAGGAATGACAATGAATTTTCACTACATACCAGTACTTTGTCATCTATAGAGGGTTATTAATACCACCCTGGAGCCTTGGCAAACACCATTCTTCGCCACGTTCTACTTTCTCATAAACATCTTATCTCATCCAACCTCACGTAACTCCTAATACTTTATATAACCATGAAATTCAACACTCCACCTTCTGCGGATAGTTCTTTTTCAAAGCCCAATCTTTCTTAAATTCACTTCATATGACAACAACATTAATTGCTATTTTATGCACATACACAGACAGACTTCTTCACAACTTTACTTCTTGGTAACTTACAAGTGCACTGGTGACAGCATCCTCAATTAGCAGAGTCATTTCCATATCCTGGACATATACATTGATCAGAAAAGATGACAATTTATTTTTAGACAGACGCAGACTGCATATTTTAAATATATTTCCCATTTGGCAAAAATGGTGTTGTAGCTAATGTATGTACAATATTTCCAAAAACATTGGTACTTTCCCATAAATATCTTCCATATTTTTTTTCAGTGAGTAATAAAAAAGGTTGAGGTGGGATGTGTTTTATCCCACCACATTATATCATTCCTATTTTTCCTCTTTGTTGGATGGCAAGCAGGGGCCCTGATGCCAAGCTTTGGAAGCAACAGCATCTGGCTCCTTGGCAGATCCTGCAGGCAGACTTGTTGCCAGCCTCTAAGCTGTGTCTGGGTCTGTTGCATGGTTTGGCTGCAGATGGACTCTCTGGGTTGCCTCGTGCTTCTGGAAGCCAGTCCTGGCTTTCCTTTGATTCTGAGGACTTTACTCATTTTTATTCATTTGTGAAGAAGGGCCCATCCAAATGCTTTATGAAACCAACACTGGAGAACATTAATGGATCAAATTCTGCCTTTGAAAAGGAAGAGGTCAGTGTGTATTTGGATAGGAGACATGGCATTCTGAAGATGGGTCAATACATGTCTATGTGTCTTTCCATAAACTTCTATTCTGAGGAGCTTGAAAAGAGACCAGTTATGAGTTACCATCTCTCCCCTGCCCCAGGATGAGGCTGTGTGGTTACCTGGAAAGACAGAAACACGGGAGAGCTCAGATTTCCTCAGATCAGTAAAACCTCCCATTTCTTTTGTCTTTTCAATAAATCAGACCCTGAGGAAATGAACACACACGTTGGAGGCCCTCCCACCTTCTCTCCTGTCCCATAGTATTGCCCATGTGAGTATGGGGTTACACCGTGGCTAGAAAGAAGGGTGAACATTAAGTCTTAGTTTAGTCTGAACTAAGCACACATAGCGAAGCCAGAGCACTTCTGTTAGCATTCCCGGAGACTCTGCCTCTAGGGAAAGGCATCCCATTTTCTTAGCGTTGTGAAACCCTGTCACCATTGATGTTTTTTTTAATCACGCCAAGCCACTAAAAAAACTCTATGCCCTGCACACACATACATACCCATACCTTAATTCAAATGTAATTTATTTTTGTTTTAAGGATTATTGTAAGAATTTCATATTTCTTGAGTGTATTCACTCTGGCATTGTTTCATTTGTTAGCAGCTATTTATTGAACATCTATTATTTGCTAAACAGGAAATCCTGCCCTCATAGTTTCCATTCTACTGGAGGAAGGTGGGAAATAAAACTGGTAAAACGAATTAAAATAATTTTAGATAGTGACATGATGTGAGGAAAATAAAACGGAGTCGTTTGATGAAGAGTGTTTGTGGGGTAGGAGGAGAGCCACTTAAGATTGATCAGGAAGGATTATTCAAGGAGGTAACACTAGAGCTAAGACCTAAATGACAGCGAAAAGGAACCAGCTAACCTGGGAGAAGAGTGTTCCTGGAAGAGGGAATAAAGGCAGAGGCACTGGAGTGGGCATAATCTTGGCACATTTTAGAAACGGAAAGACGTTAGACGTTGCCGTAGAGAGTAAGGAGAAGAGCGGTCAGACCGGAGAGTGAGCGGGGCTAGTCACGGCGGAAGGTGCCGCGTCACTGTGAGTCACTGCAAATGCATGGAGTTCTTCTGAGAGCAATGGGAAGCCACTGGTAGTTTTCAGTAGGGGAATGACATAACCTAATTTATATGTTTATAAAAGGCACTCTGGCTACTCTGTAGAGGGGAAAGAGTAAAATCAGCGAACTAGTTGGATGGTTGTTGCAATAGTGCAACAGACAGCTTCGGATAATAATGCTGTAATACCTACATGTATTTAGTGCTTACTGTGTTTTAGGACTGGGCACCCTTTATATTAGGTGATCCTCTCAAAAACCCCCGACTTAGGAGCTATCTTCCTCATTTAATAGGTGAAAAAACCATAGGATTTCAGCCTATATATGTCTAACTCAGGTGGGCATGCTGCTGTTCATGCTATGAAACCAAACCAGAGTAGAAAACCAATGCTTTGTTTTTTCTGTGTGCTTTCAAATAAGAAAGATATGATGTTGAAAAGGATGCATCCAGTTGAAGTGGATCAAGGCTGCCCCAGGGAGAGAAGCCCAAGGCGTCCTGGCCTACATGCCGATCTATATGGCCCAATTCATAGCTAAAGTTATATGACCACACAATAACCAGAGCCCACCTGCACCGATACCATTTCAATGACTTTGTACATTATTTTTCCTTTGTCTAGTAAAAATAAGTCACGTACCCATGCCTTATAAATTTAGTCCTAGTGCTTAACACATTGCAGCTCTTCACTGGATGTGGGTCCTGTCCCCATGCCTGCAGCTTTACTGCCCATGGGTCCCACCATCCCCATGCTGCAGCCTTTCACTACCCACGGGTCCTGTCCCCACACCTGCAGCCCTTCACTTCCCATGGGTCCCGTCCCCATGCCTGCAGCCCTTCACTGCCCATGGGTCCTGTCCCCATGTTATTCTCTGAATAAAAGGAGCACTATTATCAGATCTTGAGAGTCCAAAGAATCTTTCTTTCGACTCCTCGGCTCACCGAGGCTGCATCACAGTCATCAAAGCCTTACATATCAATAAAATGAACAAAGTTCTTTCACAAACTATTTGGGATTTTTTAAAAAGCATGGCAGATTGCTCTCAGAAAACATGAAGGACTCAGGCAGGCAGAAGTTAACAGAGGCCTACAATACCTTTTAGTGCAATTTAAGAATCGTGAATGAAATTCTGTTTCGAATACAGAAAAGGTGGGTTTTCTTAAAAGAGCTCACGAGGCTTTTCCTTCTTCCCTAAATTCCAATCTTTGAGTGCCTCTTAGTATAGCCGTGGGATGTAGAAAAGAATTGCTTCCCTTAATTTATCAGGTGATATATTTCACATCTGTTTAGTCACCAAAGTTATCCGTTTACTTGAGTTGAAAGCTTCTGGAGACATTAAGAAAATTAGGTTCTAGTGAACCCAGAGGCAGGAAAGGGCTCTGTCAGCGAACATGGATATTTCCTGCTGTCTACTGTTGTACACATAACAAAAACGCGGAAGAACTCGACCACAGCATCACTGCCGCAGAGGCACGACAACCGACGGGGGAGTCGGCGCTGCAGGGTGGGGTGCCAGGCGGGTTCTCCACCAGGTGCTCACATCTGTGGTAACCTTGACAGAGAATACTGCTCTCAAATCATCACTACTTAGTTAGCTTTTTCTTTCTTTCTTTTTTTAATCATTACAAATGTCAATTGCCCATTACTTTTTATATTGGTTCCCACTTCTGGTATCTTATCAATTTCTATAACAGCAGTTTATTCTCATAAACTATACTAAGCATCGTCAAATCCTCAATTAGCCTAAATAAGTCTAATCCAATTAAACTAAAGTTTTTATCCTTATTGAGCAAGCAGATGCCTCAACCAAGATACTGTGTTCATCTGAACTCAAGTGATCAAATCATTTGAATCAAACAATCAGACATTTCTTTTTTTTAATCAAATTTTTGAATTGACTGGTCATTTGCCTAAACGTATCAGTTAATTTAATTAGGAAAATAGAACCAATTATGTATATATGCTCAAAAGTGCTATTGAAATCACTTTCGTTCAAAGCTGATTTTTACTAATGCCTTTGGACAAAATATTTTCCTTACACGAAAATGTTGTGTACTCCACCTGGGAGCAAATACTCCCTCAAAATTCTGCCACTTAGTTTCCATCAAATGAAAATGTTATGTCAGTTTCAGCTATTATGAAGCCTTCGCTACAACTTATTATTGAAACGTAGTTAGTTTCACAGCCTATTCTCACAGACAGTAGGATCTGGGTACAATGGCCTTGAGAGTCCTCACTGCGGCGTGAGCAGTGACCATTACTACTCTAATAAAAATACCGCAAAACAGAACAGGGGATGGTCTTGGAAAGTGAAGTGTTCTCTTTACTAAATGGCTCAGAACCTTCCTAGAACATTCAACTTTTCTGGTCTGAAACCTCATAGCTTCTGGGTTTCTTCTCTTACATATGGCGTTCTTTGAAAGCGTGATGTTTGAGTTGCGGTGATCAGGATGAGCTCCAGGAGAGAGGTCTGGTCAGAGAGGCGGCAGTCAGGGCCCCCGCGTTCCACAGATGTTTCCCTTCATTGGGGGCTGCCTTCGGGTGGGTTACAGCCTGTCATGCTATGTGAGTCCTCATTACAGCATTTCGTAGGCAGCCTTGTGGCACATTTACAATTATAAGTCTTTCAGAGCCTGGTCTCCTGGATACAGTCATCCCCTCTTATCTGCGGGGGATCGTTCCAAGACCCCCAGAGGATGCCCGAACCACAGATAGCACTGAACCCTGGCTAGGCTACGTTTTTTCCTATACATACATACCTATGCTGAAGTTTAATTTATAAATTAGGCACAGTAAGAGATTACCAACAATAACTAATAACAAAATAGAACAATTATAACAATATACTGTAATAAAATTTACCATAGGTCTTAGCAACCTCAGCATATGACCTTTTTCTCTTTCCCTATTAAGTCAAGAACTTTCACCTTTTCACTTAAAGGAAGCACTTTACAGCTTCTCTTTGACATGTCCAAATTGCCAGTATCAGTACTCTTGCACTTTGGGGCCATTGTTAAGTAAAATTAGGGTGACTTGAACACAAGCACCGTGATAGCAGTCAATCTGATAACCCAGACAGCTACTAAGTGTCTAAATAGCAGGCAGCATGTACGGCTTGGATCCGCTGGACAAAGGGATGATTCCAGGTGGGACAGAGCAGGACAGTGCGAGATTCCATCACACTACTCAGAACGTCGTGCGATTTAAAATTTATAACTTGTTTATTTCCGGAATTTTCTATTTAGTGTTTCCAGACCATGGTTGACCGCTGGTAACTGAAACAGCAGAAAACAAAACATCGAATAAGAGGGGACTACTGTATATCATCTCTATGGTGTGGTGAGGGGATTGACGCTGCTGGTCCCTAGTCCTAAGACCCACCTAACACAAACAAGGTAGGACCTGTGGAATATTGTGAAGATTTATGGCTCCCAGGCAAACAGGCCTGATGGACTGGAAAAAGAGGTTGGAGCACATCCTAGCCATCCTACAGAAATGGTCTTAGTAAACATTAAGAAACGTGTTTCCTCTCTTCTTTCCCCATATGAAATTTCCCACCCACTTCCTGCTTTCATTGACAGCTGATGGTGTTCTGAAGACCCTGCTTTCCTTGAAACTCTCACAAGTGGGAGCTGTTCTCACACCACACCCTACATGTCACAAGCCCTAGACATGTAGTGGGTGCCCCTGCTCCAATTGCTGCTTCCTCTTTCCTTCTGCAAGATCATCCTTTGAAATAAATATCATCAGACTTTGCCACTCATTGCTCCTTCTCATCTCTTAAGCCTACTGACCTCCCAGTTTCTCTCAGTCATTCAGAGATGAATTTGGCACCTTGCTTTCTGAACCCCTCTTCATCCATGGTGACTTTATCTTCCATGTTGATGATCCAGCTGTCATCCTGCCTTTTAGTTCCTTGATCTCCTTTGCTCCAAAGATCTTTTCCTCTAGAGGTCAGCAACACGCTCCCATGGCTGTACCCTAGACCTTGGCATTAACAACAACTGCACAACTTCCAAAATCTCAAGTTTAGGCATCTCACTCTTGGACCACCATCTCTTGTCTTTCCTGTTATTGTTCTGTTATCCCTCTCCAATTGTACCGTGACACTAGCATGACTGACAGTCCATTGGCCCAACCTCCACTTTTTCACCATTCATCACCACCACGCCACCACCACCCACACACAGATATTCTCACTTCCTTTCTTAGCTCAGATTCCTGGCCCAGCAGTATAAACATTCCTTTGCAAATGCCCTTAACAACTGTGCCTCTTTCTTCCTCGATTATGCATGCTTATTAAAATTCCAATACTTGCTCAACCTACCTATCCACTTATTCTTTGCCGAGACTCAAGACCTGAAAGTTCCTGGGCTGAAATCACTTTGCCTCCTTTTAAATGGAAGTATACCTACTTTTTCCTAAGACCAACTCCTCCATTTATGATTCACATCTCACCACTGTGCTCTTCTCAAGGACTTTGCTTCTGCGATTATTTCCTCTCTCTCTTTCTTCCTTAATTTCCCCGTCTGTCTCATATTCATTTCCACCAGCAAATAAACAATAATTAATAGCATATATGTTAAAAAACAAAGTCTCTTGACGCCTCTTCCCATTCTAGGTCCAGCCTCGTGCCTGTGCCTCCTTCAGAGGAAAAGCTTTAAAATGATTGTTATGACTCATCTTTTTCATTTCCTACCTCTCAATCTCTCCTAAAACCAGTCCAATCCGACTTTTGTCCCCTCCATTGCACTGGCATGGCTTTGATCAGGGTTACCAGTTGCCAAAGGCAGGAATCAGCTCTGCTCTCCTCCTCTTCGACCTCTCAGCAGCATTTGGTATGGGTGATCAAACACCCCTTCTGGAAAGGCTTTCTTCCTTGGGCCTCTAGGACACCACGTTAGTTTGGTTGTCCTCCTACTTCACTGGCTCTGTGTCAGACTCCTCTGATGGCTCCTCCTCTCCACTTCTCTCCAAGTGTTGGGGTGCCCTGGGACTCTGTTCTTGACTTTCTAATTTATCTGCATTCCCCCAAGGTGATCTCATCCAGTCTCGTAGATTTAAGACTTATCTTTATGCTGCTGATCATTACATTTATTTATCCCACTCTGACATTCCTTTGAGCTCCAGATTCAAATACTCATCTTCCTACTCAGCATGCTCACTCAGATGACTAACAGGTCCCTCACAATTGACAGTGTCAAGATTGAACTCTTAATTTTTTTCCTCACCTCAGATTACTTCCTCCCCCTCAGAACCAAGCTTTCCCCCTTTCAGGATATGGCATCGCCATCCACCCAGTTGCTTAGACTAAAAACCTAGGAGTCATTATTGATTCTTCTCTTTCCCTCAAACTCTACATCGGATCCCATTGGCGCTACTTCTAAAATATAGCTATAAACTGACCACATCTCACCATCTCGACTGCTACAACCATGGCCCGAAGTCCTGTCACCTCTCATCTGAACTCTTTCCCTGCCTCCCTTCTTGCCCCTAGTGTCCATTGTGCACAGAGCAGAGGAAGTAATTTTTCTAAAGTATAAATTGGACTTATGTCACTCCCCTGCTAAAGCTCTCTCATGTCTTTCAATTATTCTTAAAATAAAATTCAAAGTGGCCACCATGGTCTGGACCCTGCCCTCCCCTCCAGCACCCCTGGAAGCCCCTCCTCCTGTTGCTTCTATCCTCCAGCCTCACTGCACATTCAGTCACCCTTGTTCTCATCTTGAGACCACTGGCAGCTCAAAGGGTTCCCTCAGAGGGACTTCTTTACGCCTTGCCTTCCAAGCCCACTCCCCAGGTGCTCTGTCTCACGGTGCCCTATTTTATCTTAGGACACTTAGAAGTGCCTGAAATGATCACATCTGTTTGATTTTGCTCTTGTTCCCCAACTTTGCGCTTGTCTTCCTCAACTTGAAGGTAAGATGTTTGATAGACTAAAAGCTAAGATTTTATTTCTTTCCATCTATCACAGGAAAATGTTGTAAGATTTAATAAAGTCAGTGTATCATCTCTTTAATGTGACCATTCTCATCAGCAATTCTCACACTAATGAAAACATCAAAAACACCCAGTGTACTACACTACCACCCTCAGGGTGAAATACGACTAGACTGCAGACATATCTGTCTATGTATAACTGATTTCTTTTGTATGTCATGATGATTACTTGGCAAGAACAGGAGTCCGGAAGGTAGACTACCTCTTCGAGAGGCTTTAGTAGGGTCTAGAGTTTAGTTTAGCATCAATCATGTGAGAACATGTGAAGTACATGATTAGGGAGGGTATGTTCCTGTGAGCTCTTACAAGTTTGCTTTGCTACTTTCCAAAGTGTAGCTTTTGTTCAGACTGATGCTAGATGGATCTGATCCCCCCTGAAGACGTGAGAACTCTCTCTGTGTTTTGGGCTGCTCCAGGCCTGCCTGTCTAGTATGTGCGAGGGCCGGAGGGAGCTCTGATGATGGAGCTTCCTTACCCAAGCGACCACCTTATCTGTGCCCAGTGAAGCCTATGGCAGGTGCTGGGTGACTAATCCCCAGAGACCACCCCAGGGCGAAGCCAGTATGGATGATGTCAAAGGCTATGGAGGTGGGGTCATGTGGCCAGAAGCATCTCCAGCAAGGCCTACCTGAGTCAGAGGGGGTAATGGCAAAGGCCTTCAGAGAACTGCTTCTCGCTGGAGCACACGCGGGAGGAAGTCCTCTCCAGGAGGGGAGGGGAGTCAGAGCTTGCTCACAGCACTGGAGGAGGAGGACAAGCGTGTTTTACAAGAGATTTAGGTTATGTCCTTGGACATTCAAAAATGCTTAGATTTTTTTCTCGTTCCCTTGCTGAGCCCTAGAAAAGGTGTCTCTGGAATGGTCTTTAGGAGAACCCGTTAGTAGGGGAACGGACAGGTCTGGGGCCACACTCTGAAGGACAGCCGCTATGGACAGCACTGGGAGGGGCCTCTGGAGGGCATTTCCGGTGTACCCAGGGTCTCTCTGGCTAGTTGGCAGCAGTTCAAGAACTATGCCTTAGTCCATCTTTCAGAACATAAAACTAATGCTGGATACGGCGCATTTAGGGAGGAGGTCTGTAGTTCACATCATACTTAAAATTCCTGAAACCACCTACAGAAAATGCTTGAAATAAATTGTGGGAAATCACTTAAATAATCTTGCAAACGTCCATCTAATACTTAAACAAAGGGCACCTACAAACGAGGGGCAGGCTGCCAGGAAGTGGCGTGCGGCTTACCTGGGAAGCCCAGGCAACCACTGCCCATCTGAGCGCTCAGCAAACTCCATTTATTCTATTCTCCTTTCTTGGAATACTTTATACAACCTACTATCAACCTCACTCTCAGAAACGGAGGGAGAATCCCTCCAATTTTCACAGACTAGCTGATTAAAACATCTCTGAACGCTGCGCAGTTCTGTTTAAAGGATAAACCTGAACATGTCATTTCCTCCTGGCCACAGAGGGCCTTGTGGTGACTCATTCTGCCATTTGGTATGAAATTCTCGTGTGAACCTTCGGTGGCCTGGAGGAGAAAGGCTCCTTAAGCCACCACTCATCTCCTTACGAGGAAAAGGCCAGCTAACTGTAAAAGCAAGCAAACAAGCTGACAGCACCCCGGGAACCAAGGATGAGAGGGGACAACGTGCCCGTCTGCCTTGCCTCACAGTGGCCTTTCAAGGGTCCTCTCAAGCCTCTGTGGGGAACTGGTCTTGGCCACGCCAAGATATGTCTCTTTGGCATGAGGATTATTGGGCTGGTTGCTTCTGATAAACTGCAACAGGGAAGGAGGCTCTGAGGAATGGAACTTGCTTGCTTTTTGTTAGGAGACATTTACATTGCAAAGGAAATCTCCATCTGTAAAAGTCCCTCCCTCTCTGTACCAGGAAGAAGAGGGGGATGACCTTATCTCTAGAAACTCTTAATCAATACCAAAGGCAAGGACTTAAATCTGCATAATAATCTTATTCCTGTTTCTGGTAACCTCCTGTAACTGACTCCTCCCACCCCCAACATCCTCCTTTGTTGTTTGCTGAAGATGATATTTAAGGTGGGGGCTTCAGCCATTTTGGTGAGTTGCTCAGCTTGCCTGAGCCTCTCCCACGTATACATGTTATAAAGCTTTGTTTAATTTTCTCCTGCTATTCTGTCTCATGTGAATTTAATTCATTCTCCGGCCAGATGAACCCAGAGAGGGTAGAGGAAATGTCTTCCTCCCTTACACCTCCTGTTTGGAATTTCAGTCATTCATTGTATAATGTCAAGGGATGATAAGATGTTTGTTACTCGGATGGGTTCAGACTCTTACTGTATGCTACATCTTGAAAGATTATTTCAACTGTAATTTAGCAAAATTGTTTGAAATTTATTCACCAATCACTTGCTCATTCTCTATGGGCCAAACTTGGGGAATCCCTGGGGATGTGGAGAAAGAAAAAACACAGTTCCTGCTTTCAAGGAGCTCAAGGTCAGTGAGAAACATAGATCGGCAAGTCAGCAGTGACAATTCTGAGGGCCATGCTGTCAATGAGACGTAGCAAGCATGTTACGGGGGTACACATCAGGGTAAAGGTAAAGACACTTAAGCTGAGCTTTCAAGGAGAAATAGAAGTTAGCCAAGAGAAGAGGAGGAGAAAATGCACTCCTGGCCCGGGAAGAGCTGATGCTGGGGCTTGGATCTCTTGGGAGCAAGGATCTCTTCCAGAGATCCGGCTGGAGGGAAGGGCAGGTGTGGGCACCTGGGGAAGCTGAGGTAGGCAGCAACAAAGACCCTTCTAGGCTAGACTAAGGATGTTGACATTTACTCGGAAAGCTGTGGGGAACTTGGTATGATCAGGCTTATCTATTAGAAAATTCCTCCTGGTAGTAGTAGAGGGACAGAACAGAGAGGAGTAAGACTAGAGGGTTAGGAGGAGGATGAAGGCATGGGATTGAAAGATAGTTCACAAATAGAATTGACTGGAATTGATTATCCACTGAAGACAGAGGGAAAGACAATTGGCCGTGATGTCCAGGTTTCTGATTTAGACAAGCCCACTTTTGCTTATAAATGCAACATTGAAGGAATATTTTTTAAAGGAGACAAAACTTTAAAAATTTCCAAAGTAAACTTTTTTAAATTCCTAAGGTAAACTCAAACATCTTAATTAGACAAGCCTATTCTAGGTTTCACTTTGACTCTGAAGCAAGAGGCAGAGAGTTTAAGCACCCAAGAGGAATTTGGATTGCACAGTTGAGTTATGAGGGCTTGATGTTCTCAGGGTCTATTACAATTCCCACTTAAATGGGGTGTGACCTTGAATGCACAAAGGACGAGGACCCCAAGAATAGAGATTCTGCTGCCATGTGAGCGAGATATATAAATATGAATGTCAAGCCACTCCAATGCATGAAAGGCTTTTAAATTGCCTGAGAGTTCCAAAGTGCACTGGGCCTCACATAAGCACAATGAGATGATAATGAAGACAACCAGCAGCAGGGACCACCCACCAGCGGTTTTATTGCTGTAACTAGGAATGAAGGGTCTCCCTGGAACTATTGACACTGGATGGCATTGTCATTTTTAGCACATGCGAAAGCTGTGATTGTGAAAGGAATTGTCTCTGTTAAACTGGAGCCAGACTATTTATGGACACCCCTGCTCCCATCACATTCTTGTGCCATGGCCATAGGTAAGAAAAAATGGAAAATGGCTGCTTGGTTGCCACACATTTTCCCAAATTCCCTGTCCATGCTTAATTAACCAAGGAAGAAATATGCTTCAGAGGCCTCTTTTTGGAGGGCCTCAAGCTTAAGTTCTGCACAGGCTCCTACCTTCTTATTCATTCCCTTGTCTTCTGGCAAACCTTGGGTCAGAGTTGCTACTTGGGCCACCCACAAGGCTGTAGGTCAAAGGACTGCCCTTAACCCTGATGCAAGTTTCTTTCCTGAACTCTAAGAAGAGATGAAATCACTTGCTTTAGTATGTGGAAGGCAAATATTAGATAATAGTAACTTCATTGTCCCTGCTTTAGAAACACTGACATGTGTGAACACGCATGTGTGCATGCACATATACACACAAAATACTCCCACAATCTATGCTCCAGGGAGCGAACACAGGGAAACGGTTTTTGTGCCCATCTTTTCATCATTCAATAGTTAAGAATACTTGGTGCATGAAGAGGGTGGTAAAACTCTAGAGGTTTTCAAGTCCTTCCTACTGGTATTTCAGCTTGATAGTCCAAATAGATGGCCAAGAAGGAAGACTGAGTGGTGATAAGTAAGCGGTCAGTTTTGGTTTCAGTGTAGTCTTGGGGGCAGGCCAAGAAAAGGACTTTGGGGTCAAGGAAGTTTATGCATTTTCTTCTCCTCTAAGAGGTGTGGTTTCTTTCATCTCAAGTGCTCCATTCAGCTGCATATCCAGCTTTTCTTTTTTTTTTTGTTTTTGGGTGACTTCTAGAATGAGGGATCCTTTCACTCCAGAAATGTTGTGTGCCAGGCACTGGAGTGAGTGCAGGATGGCAGGGCTGACACAGTGTGGGCTCTCTGCACAGCATCCACTAGGGTTGCTCCGCATAGCAAGAATTCTGTCAGGACTGACAGACCAAGAGGAGGTCCTTAGGACCAACAAATCTTGCAAAGACAGACATTCATCCGACAAGAATTGAAGCCAGAGATTGTTGATGTAAAACAAAAATGAATCTCTACCAAGTAGGTTAGTCGTTCCATCAGGACTCGAGGGACAGCAGCAGGAGGGGACAGGCATAGCGACACCAAAAGCCGCAGCTGATGCATGATCTGTGGTTTCAGAGGCACCCACAGAGCTCTTGCTAATGACTTAAACTATGGCGGGCTGCAGAGACAGTGCCCAAGCACAGTGGAGCGTGTCAGCTGGAAGAGTAAGCTCTGGACTGAGACACACCTGGCGGGGATTTCCCGTTTTTCCCTCATGAGATGTCAGTCTCCTCAAGCCTGAGTTTCCTCATGGGTAAAATTGGGTATGAACATAATATAACTTGCTCATGGAGTTATTGTGAAGCAATGTGAAATAGTGCCTGGAGCATCATGGTTCAATAATGAATTAGCTGTTAGCACATGAGTATACTACATGGGGCCAGAGCCAGGAGTATGGATAGGTGATGCTCCCCGGTGTGGGCACAGGGAATACATGGTTTGTGACCCTGAATTTTGACCCGAATTGTGACTTTCAAATTAGTCAAACCTTTGGAATAGATTCCTATTCTGGATATGGCTGGCCTTGTTCATCTCCAACCCCACACACATACACTGCCCACCTGCCAATGCCAGTGCATGAGGGTTCACAGGACTGGGTCAGGCCACTGTCACCACCAGATAAACAATCTGTAAAACGTTTTGTTTCAGCTGCCTAAACCAACAGGAAAAGTAAAGGCCTGAGAACCCACTACCCTTATTTCAACACTTCCAGCAAGTTTTTACATTGTTTACAGCACAAATTTGTGCCATTCTGAGCAAGAGCCATATACACAATGGGCCCGAGATTATATACTGCTAAGAAAACTCTGTTTCTCACCAATGGGAAGTTTTCTGTGACTGGAGCTCTGCAAACACCTCCCCAGATTATAGTTCCAACTTTGGCGGAGTCTCAGATGTGTCTACATCTCCTGGACAAGGAGAGTTCCAGGTAAGTAAGAAGACCCTAGCAAATATGCATAGCTTCCCACTTGCTAAGGGTGCAGGATAGAGGAGAGGTGAGGGGAAGAAGGAAGAGGGTGGTAAGGAGAGGGAGAGGAGGGAGATAAAGAAGGTAGACAGGAGTATGACAAAATTACCTAAATACTTATTACAAATGGAATCTGACATGGCTTTAGAGAAGAAAACTCCTGAATTCAGAAAGGGCACCCTTTCTTACCTAAGGACTCCACCCAAAAGAAGAAGAAGTTTTATTGCTAAATTTGGTTATTTTTGACTCATAATTTCTAAAGATGAACATGTATTTTACCTCTGATGCAGTATTATAACTATCACAGAATGCAAAATTGAGGATACAGTATGGCAAATCATAATTCACACAAAAAAATTGGACATTTCTGCCAAAACAATGATTCCCTCTTACCTACTGTCACAGAAAATACTCTGGGCCCATGTGTAACGTCTGGATATTACTTACTGCGATATTGGGTGCATCTAAAAGCCATGGGACTGTGAGATGGTAACTAATAATTCTTGGTATAAATTCTATGGTGTTCTCTGATTTTTTTTTTACTAGCTTTTGCAATTCGGTTGGTATAAAACTCAGTTAATAGGCACTTGCATACACCCAAGGACTCTGAATACTTTGAGCTAGGTTAAAAATTTCTCAGAAAATCCTCAGGTACCTTTGTTTCCAGTTAGATCTAAGCTATTTCTCCTCCAAAATCAACCAGACATAGCAGAATTATTCATAGTAGTCAAAAGGTGGAAACAACTTAAATGTCCATCAACAGATGAATGGCTAAACAATGTGTGGTGTACACATACGATGGAATATTATTCAGTCATAAAAAGGAATGAATGGGCCAGCCCAGTGGTGTAGTGGTTAATTTTGCACATTCCACTTCAGAAGCCTGGATTTTACGGGTTCGGATCTTGGATGTGGCCCTACACACTGCTCATCAAGCCATGCTGTGGGAGCATCCCACGTACAAAATAGAGGAAGATTGGCACAGATGTTAGCTCAGGGTCAATCTTCCTCATCAAAAAAAAAAAAGAAAAGAAAAGAATGAAGTTTTCCTACAAGCTACAACATGGATGAGTCTTGAAAACATTATGCTAAATGAAATAGGCAAGTCACAAAAAGGCAAATATTGTATAATCCCAGTTCTACGGGTGCCTAGAATAGGCAAACTCGTAGAGACACAAAGAGTAGACATTACCAGGGGCTGGGGGAGTGGAGGTATTGTTTAGTGGCTACAGAGTTTGCTCCAGATGATGAGAAAGTTCTGGAAATAGGTAATAGTGATGGTTATACAGCATTATAAAAGTACTTAATGCCATTGAATTGTATACTTAAAAATGACTAAAACAGTAAATTTTATGTTACACATAGTTTACCAAAATTAAAAAAAAGAAACAAACAAATAAGCCAGAGGAGTATCACTTAGCTCTCACTATTTGGGGGCTGGTCTTTGCATCCAAAACTTCAGAAGAACAAAAGTGTTTTGTATTTTTGTGTTCTAACAACAGACCATTAAACTCCTCACAAAATGGGATCAGAGTTCCCAGAGTGTGAACTAGGCACAGATGTAGAGATAAAGTAAGGTGTTCTGGAACATTCAGATTGTTGCATACTATGGCTGAGGATCAAAGGTGGGGGGTGGGAGGGCTTAAAATAAAGACGGAAAAAATATCAGTTTTAAAAGAGAAAAGGATCAACAGTGAGAAACACAGGGATAAAAAATGAATAAGAGAACTAGTCTGTGGAATACTTTTAGGAGCTCTATATGTAGCCCTAGAAACTTCTTGCTCATACATTTTTTCTTAATCCCTTGGGAAGAAGTTGAACTTTTTTTCCTTTTCAAACGTCTAGTGCTGTTTTTCCAAAATACCACTAAGCGGTTAGTGTATCAGCCTATCCTAAACATTCACTCGTGGTGATTAAGATTATGTATACAAGGGCGCCAACCCAACTTCCCCTGCAAGTTCATCACGGAGCAGCCTGCCGAACTCAGGAGATGCTGCACAGACCTGCCCGAGGCCACCAGCTCGGTCAGACAAAATAGGAATTATTCAGAAACAAAATTATTCAGTCCAAAAAGTATGTCTCAAACTACAGTTGTTGTTGGTACACTTGGAGATGACATTAGAGAAGGGCACAGTGTGGAGGGTTGAGAGAAAATGGACTGATGGGCTTTGAGAGCAATAATGAGCATTCCTAACAGCGACCAGTTCAGGATCATGGGACGTGGTTTTGAGTGTTAATATAAATAACATGGCAACAACCAAGATGCAGGGTGGATACGCGATTAGAGAGAACTAATAATATTCAGTCAAAGTAAGATTTTGGTGGTGGGGTGCCCATGTGTCTTGTTCCTGCAAACTCTCAGGATCCGCCATAAGACAGGAAGAAAGGCAATAAACGTGAATCTATGCACGATGTCCATTCCTCCTAGAGATGTGGGCTTTGGGGAAAGAACCAAGAATGCCATCAGGTGAAGCTACACAGTGGGAGAGCTCAAGAAGGGTCTAGAACCAGCCTCTCTATTCCTCAGTTGACACTACCATAGCTAGAGGCTCATGAGTGGCTGTCAACGTGAAACAGAGCAGTGCAGATTTGGAAAGCATTCTAAGGGAATCGAGTAGAAGAGGAACGTAGCAGAATTGCCTGCATGCTCATTACACATGGACTCTGACGGGATTTTACAGATGTCCCTGAGGCTGACTGAGTTGAGAAAGAACTCCCGTGTGACCAGAAGCCCCCGTCCGAATGATTCACATGTAAAGATAACTCTTGGCTGGCGGTTGCAGCTGCTGTTGACAGAGCTTTGTGTGACGCTGCCTGCTGGTCTGCTTTGCACGAGAGGGAGCCGTTCCGTCCCTCCCTACCAAGGAATGGGTCAGGCAGTGTGTTTGTTGCTACTGCTGCTGCCTCTGCTGCTGCTGTTTCTCAGCTGTCCACAGCAAGGCCATGTGTTTGAAGTTGGGCACAGTGTGCCTTTGAGGTGGCTCTTGGGCCCATTCGTTGCAGCTGTCCCACCTGTGCTGGCACGGAGCAGCTGCTGGGCCCCTGCACACATCCTGCCCACAGGGCCCAGCATGGGCCAAGTGCCCTTCAGCTCTGGGAGGCTGCTTAAGCCATGCCTTGCTGTCTACTGTGACCATGTATTATGTCCAGAATTGGCGGCTACCTTTCTGCCAGTTGTTTAGCATTGCCTGGGCCTAGGTCATGAGGCTCATGTCCATGTGGGCTGGTTAGTTGCCCACACTTGTTCTGTGATTCCAGAAGGCTCAACTAACCAGGAACCTTATAAATGTAAGCCCCTGATTGCAGGGGAGACTGGTCAAGAAAACATGGTTGAAATGAAGGAAAGGTGTCACTCTGGCTGCAAAAACAACTCAGAATTTGCTCTCCATGAGTAATAGCCCGTAGGAGCCCCACTATTTCCAGGGAGTATGTTGGCTTTACCACCTCCCTGCTGACCTTGAGTGGTGTATTGAGCGGTGTCGGCCTTTAAACGCAATCAATCTTGCCTTAACTAAAGGTTCTGCCTCTTAGTCAGCAACTTTTGGACCCCACAACAAAATTTATTGCTAATTTAAAGTCATAATTTGTGTAAATCTCTGGCTATGTGGGGCATTTCATTCAAGAGTGCTGAAAAATGAACTCAGTTTTTGCCCAATCCAGCATAATGGGCTGAACTTATAAGTTACATAAAAACAGTCTCCATGGAGGTCAGCCCTGGTGGTCTAGTGGTTAAGATTCAGCACTCTCACTGCCATAGCCTGGGTTCATTTCCCGGGCAGGGAACCACACCACCTGTCTGTCAGTTGCTGTACTGTGGAGGCGGCATGTTGTTGTGGTGCTGATAGCTGTGCCACTGGGATTTCAAATACCAGCAGGGTCACCCATGGTAGACAGGTCTCAGTGGAACTTTCAGACTAAAGACAGACTAGGAAGAAGGATCTGGCCACCCTCTTCCAAAAAAATTGGCCGTGAAAACCCTGTGCATAGCAGCAGAGCATTGTCTAATATAGCACTCGAAAGTGAGAGGATGGCACAAAAAGACCCAGCAGGGTTTTGCTCTGCTGTATGCAGTCTCTGGTAGTCCTACAGTATCTCCAGCAGGAGAAATAGAGCCCAAGGTGAGCATCAAGCTCCCTGAACATTGCAGGATGGGGCTTGACCACTGGGGATCGGATAGAGACGGGGGAGCAAGGCCGGGCTTACAGAAACCAATGCTCAGATCTTGGTAGACTACATTCCTGCTTTCAGTGACCCTCAATCATAACTCCTGGCCAGAAGCTCTGCCCATCTGCAGAGCCAAGCTGGTGGTGCTGTGTGGACAGGGAGCTTGGTTGTCAGTTCTGCCTGATTTGGGTCCCCAGTCAACGAACCATACTAGCCATGGAGCCTGTTTTATGGCTTCGCCCAGGCAGGGAAGCAAATGTGCAGCCCCACTCAACTACTAAGTGTAGCCTCCACTCCCACCTCACCAAGAAGTTTGGCCAGAGAACCCAGGCAGTTGTGGAGCCCATCTTACAGTCCCACTTGGGCGCAGCACCAAGCCAGACCCCCTGCCAACTGTTAATATGGCCTCTGGTCTGGCCCCACATAATCAGGGAGCCTGAACAGTGACCCTTAACAGCCTTGGAACCCAGCCTATGGTAGCTCCCAGCCGTACAGCCCAGGCTATGGCCCTGTCCAATTACTGAAGACAACATGCAGCCTTTCCCAGGCAGGGAGCCCAGAGAGTCACCCTATCCAATTGTGGAGCACACCCTCTAGCCCCACTCAACTGTAGGATACAGCTAAAGGCCCCTCTCAACCAGAGAGCCCAGCCTTCAGCCTTGCTCAACTTCAGGGCACAGCCTGAATCCCAATCTGATTGTGAAGCCCTGTCTGTGGCCCTGCCTGAACACAGAGTCAAGCAAATGGCACCATCCGGTTGGGAAGTACAGCCTAAGACCCCACCAAGCCAGAAGTGATTGCAGAGCCCAGCCCACAGACCTGTTTCATCACTGCCCTGCCAGGGAGCACAGCCTGCAACCTTACCCAACCAGAGGTAATTTCAGAGCCCATCTAGTGGTTCCACTTGACTGCAGAGCAGCCAGCAGCCCTGCCCAATCAGGGAGCCCACCAAGTTGTCCTGCTTGAGTGTGGAGCCCAGGCAGCAGGCCCAGCCAACCACAGAACCCAGTCAGTGGCACTCTCCCTACTTCAGAGCATGGGCAGTGGCCTCTCCCAACTAAAAATACCAATGGCAGGTCTCATCTGCCCATGGATGCTACCAGCTCACTCATCCAGCAACCCAAGCTAAGCAGACTGGTGAAGGCCTTTGCATGCCAAAGTGAACTTGTAAAGTCTGGAAAAGAAAACTGTTTACTCAAATATACAGATACCAACACAAGGAATCAAAGATCATGAAGAATCAGGTAAACATGATAGCACCAAAGGAAAATAATAAAGCTCCAGACCCTAAAGAAATGGAGATCTATGAACTGCCTCACAAAGAATTCAGAATAATCCTCTTAGAAAAGCTGAGTGAGCTACAAGAGCACATAGACAGACAACTAAATGAAACTAGAAAAACAATGCATAAACAAAATGAGAAGTTAAACAGAAAATAGAAACCATCAAAAATATCCTAACAGGGGCTGGCCCCGTGGCCAAGTAGTTCAGTTTGCACACTCTGCTTTGGCAGCCCAGGGTTTCGCAGATTTGGACCCTGGGCACAGACATGGCACTGCTCATCAAGTCATGCTGAGGTGGCGTCCCACACAGCACAACCAGAAGGACCTACAACTAGAATACACAACTATGTACTGGGAGGCGTTGGAGAGAAGAAGAAGAAGAGGAAAAGAAAACTGGAAACAGATGTTAGCTCAGGTGCCAATCTTTGAATAAATAAATAAATAAATAAACCTGTTGCTTAAAAATCCAAACAGAAATCCTAGAGCTGAACAAAACAATGGCTGAACTGAAGAATTCAATAGAGAGTTTAAATATCAGACTTGACTAAACAGAAAAAAGAATCAGTGAACTAGAAGATAGTTCATTTGAAATTATCCAGTCAGAGGAGTAAAAAGAAAAAAGAATGAAAAATATTGAAGAATGCCTACAGGACTTATGGGATATCATCAAAAGAACCTGTCTACACATTATGGAAATCCCAGAAGGAGAAGAGAAAGAGAAAGGGAAAGAAAGTCTAATTAAAGCAATAATAGCTGAAAATTTCCCAAATGTGGGGAGAGAAGTGGACAGTCAGATTCATTAGGCCCAAAGGACCCCAAATAGCATGAACCTGAAAAGGGCCACACCAAAACATATTACAATTAAATCGTCAAAAGTCAAAGACAAAAGAGTATTTTGAAAGCAACAAGAGAAAGTGACTAGTCATATGCAAGGGTGCCCCAATAAGACTATCAGTGAATTTCTCAGCACAAATTTTGCAGGCAGAGACTGGAACGATGTATTCAAAATGTTGAAAGAAGAAAACTGTCTACCAAGAATATTATACTTAGCAAAACTCTCTTTAGAAATGAAGGAGACGTAAAGACTTTCTCAAACAAACAAAAGCTGAGGACCTCATCACCACTAAACCAGACTTACAAGAGATGCTAAAGGGCATTCTTCAAGTGGAAATAGGAGAATGATAATTAACATCATAAAAACATATGAATGTGTAAAAGTCACTTGTAATGGTAAATATACAGTCAAAGTTAGATCTCCTAACACAGTAATGATGGTGTGTAATTCACTTACAACTGTAGTTTAAAAGTTAAAGAAACCAAACGTACTAAAAATAACCACAACTACAATAATTTGTTATTGGATACACAATATAAAGAAGACATAAATTGTAACATCAATAACCTAAAATGTAAGGAAGAGAGAAGTAAAAGTAAAAGTTTCTGTCTGCTAACAAATTTAAGTTGTTATCAGCTTAAAATGTGATGTTATAAACATATGCTATGTAAGCCTTATGGTAACCACGAAGGAAAAGCTTCTAGTAGGTGCACAAAAGATTATGATAAAGGAATCAAAGCATATCACCTCAAAAAGTCGTCAAATCACAAAAGAAGACATCGAGAGAAGAAGCAAGGAACAAAGAATTTACAGAACAGTCAGAAAACAATTAACAAAATGGCAATAGTAGTCCTAATCTATCAAAATCTACTTTAAATCTAAATGGACTAAACCCTCCAATTGAAAGAGATAGAATGACTGCATGGATTAAAAAAAGGACTCAATGACATGCTGCCTACAAGAGACTCACTTTAGCTTTAAGGATACATGTAGACTAAAAGTTAAGAGATGGAAAAAGATACTGCAAGCAAATGATAACCAAAAGAAACCAGAGACAGTTACACCTATATCAGATAAAATAGGTTTTAAGTTAAAAATAGTCAAAGAAGAAAAGGTCATTATATAAGGATAAAGTGGTCAATTCATCAAGAAAATATAACACTTGTACATATTTATGTACCCAACAGTGGAGCACGTAAATATATAAAGCAAATATTAACGCAACTAAAAAGAGAAATAAAAAATAATACAAGAATAGTTGGGAACTTTAATACCCCACTCTCAAGAATCTTCTAGACAGAAAGCGAATAAGGACAGAGTGGATTTGAACAACACTACAGACCAAGTGGACCTAGTGGATGTACAGAACATTCCCTCCAAAAACAGCAGAATACATATTCTTCTCAAGGACACACAGGACATTTTCTAGGAGAGATCATACTTGAGGCCACAAAACAAGTCTCAACAAATTTAAGAAGATAGAAATTATATCAAGTATCTTATCTGCCACAATTGTATGAAACTAGAAATCAACAACAGGGGAAAAGATGGAGAATTCACAAATACATGGAAATTAAACAACACACTCCTGAATCAAAGAAAAAAATCAAAAGGTGAAAAAAAATCTTGAGACAAATGAAAATGGAAACACAAAATACCAAAAAGTAGGGGATGCAGCAAAAGAAGTTCTAAGAGGGGAGTATATAGTGATAAACGCATACATCAAGAAAAGAAGAAAGATGCCAAATAATCTAACATTACACCTCAAGGAACTGGAAAAAGAAGAATAGAATGAGCCCAAAGTTAGCAGAAGGAAGGATATAACAAAGATCAGAGCAAAAATAAATGAAATAGAGAACAGAAAAATAATAGAAAAGATTAACAAAATGAAGAGTTGGTTCTTTGAAAAAATAAACAAAACTCACCAACCTTTAGCTAAACTAACCAAGAAAAAACCAAAATAAATAAAATTATAAATTAAAGAGGAGACATTACAACTGATAACACAAATACAAAGGCTCATAAGAGACTACTATGGACAATTATATGTCAACAAATTGAGGAACATGGGAGAAATGGGTAAATTCCTAGAAACATACAATGTGCCAAGACTGAATCAGGAAGAAATAAAAAATCTGACCAGACTAATAATGAGTATGAAGGTTGAATCAGTAATTAAAAATCTTTCAACAAAGAAAAGCCCAGGACCAAATAGTTTCCTTGGTGAATTTTACCAAGCATTTAAAGAAGAATTAACACCAATCCTTCTCAAACTTTTACAAAAAGTTAGACAAGGGAACACTCCCAAACTCATTTTACAAAGCCAAGATTATCCTGATACCAAAGCCAGGTAAGGACACTACAAGAGAAGAAAACTAGAGCTCAACATCCCTTATGAATAGAGATGTAAAAATTTTCAACAAAATACTAGCAAACCAAATTCAATAGCATATTAAAAGGATCGTACACCATGATCAAGTAGGATTCACCTCTGGGATGTAAGGATGGTTCAACATATTCAAATCAATAAATGTGACACATCATATTAATAGAATGAAACATAAAAATCATATGATCATCTCAATAGATGCAAACAAAGCATTTGACAAAATTCAACATCCATCCATGATAAAAAAAAAAACTCTCAAAAAATTGGATATAGAAGGAAGTTACCTTAGGATAATAAAGGCCATATATGGCAAGCTCATAGCTAATATCATACTCAACAACGAAAGGCTAAAACTTTTTCTTTAAGGTCAGGAACAAGACAAGGGTGCTCACTCTTACCACTCCTATTCGACATAGTACTGTAAGGCCTAGCCAGGACAATCAGACAAGAAAAAGAAATAAAAGGCATCCAAATCAGAAAGAAAAAAATAAAATTGTCTTTATTTGCAGATGATATGATCTTACATACAGAAAATTTTAAAGACTACCCCCAAAATCTGTTAAAACTAGTCAACAAATTCAGTAAAGTTGCAGGATAAAGAAAACAATCTCATTCACAATAACATTGAAAACGAGAAAACACATAGGAATAAATTTAACCAAGGAGATGAAAGATCTGTACGTTGAAGACTATAAGACTTTGATGAAAGGAATTAAGGAAGACACAAATAAATGGAAAGATACCCTGTGTTCATAGATCAGAAAATTAATTCTGTAAAAATGTCCATACTACCCAAAGCCATCTATAGAGTCAATGCAATCCCTCTCAAGATTCCAATGACATTTCTTTTAAGAAACAGAGAAACAATCTAAAAATTTGTATGGAACCAAAATAGACCTCAAATAGATAAAGCAGTCCTGAGAAAGGAGAATAAAGCTGGAAGCATCACATTTCCTGATTTCAAACTCTATTACAAAGCTACAGTAATCAAAACAGTATGATAATGGCATAAAGACAGACAAATAGATCAGTGAAACAGAATATACAGCCCAGAAATAAATGCATGCATATCCAGTCAACTAATATTTGACTAGGGAGCCAAGGATACTCAATGGGGAAAAGCTAATCTCTTCAATAAATGGTGTTGGAAAAACTGAATATTCGCATGCAAAAGAATGAAACTGGACCTTACACCACTCACAAAAATTAACTTGAAATAGATGAAAGACTTAAACGTAAGACCTGAAACCATAAAACTTCTAGAAGAAAACGTAGGGGAAAAGCTTCTTGACATTTGTCTTAGCAATGATTTTGTGGATATGACACTCAAAGCACAAGCAACAAAAGCAAAAATAAATGACCGGGACTACATCAAACTAACGAACTTCTGTACAACAAAGAAAATGATCAAGAAAATGCAAAGGCAACCTACAAATGGAGAAAATATTTGCAAACTGCATATCTGATAAGGGGTTAATATCCAAAATATATATGGAACTCATACAACTCAATGTCAAAAAAACCCCAAATAATGCAATTAAAAATGGATAAAGGAACTAAATAGACATATTTCCAAAGAAGATATTCAAATGGCGAAAAAAAAGAAAATACTTCTTCAGAATTTCTGAGCCAAATTTTTAAAACAAGCTAGTTTTAAGACCATTTGTGTCTTAAAACCTGCCTGAATACAATAAGAAAACTGATATTAACTTAATATTCAATTCTGCTCTATAAAAAATGTGGACTGAAACAAGAGGTCAGTTGATTAAAGAAGTTAAACAGTTAATGAAAACACCATATTAATCAAAAAATTATCATTTCAGTGAGACTTGATCCTTCTCTTCAAAGTACTCACAGGAAAAAGGAAAAAGTTGATAAATCACCGATAATTGCAGTTCTCAATTTGAATTTCCCTGTCCTTGAAGAGATTTCAGGGGCTTAAAAAACTAATATTTGATTTATTAAAATTAAAAATTCATAAGTTCAAAAACCTAATTTTAAGGTTGAACCTTAAGCCTTTATGTTCACTTTTATTTTTTTATTTTTACTTTTTTTGGTGAGGAGATCGGCCCTGAGCTAACATCTGTTGCCAACCTTCCTCTTTTTTTTTTCCTCACCAAAGCTCCAGTACATAGTTGCATATCCTAGTTGTGCATCATTCTAGTTCCTCTATGTGGGATGCTGCCACAGCATGGCTTGATGAGCGGTGTGTAGGTCCATGACCAGCATCTGAACCAGCAAACCCCAGGCCACCAAAGCAGAGTGGGTGAACTTAACCACTCGGCCATGGGGCCAGCCCCTTTATAAGTCTTTTTATTCTATTTGTACATGTACTACATTTTTGCAACGACTTTTAAGAAAACTTTCACTGCTTAATTGAATTTCCTTAAATATTTTTTTTCCTAAAGATTGGCAACTGAGCTAACAACTGTGGCCAATTTTTTTTTTTTGGTTTTATCTCCCCAAATCCCCCCAGCACACAGTTGTATATACTAGTTATAGGTCCTTCTAGTTGTGGCATGTGGGACGCCACCTCAATGTGGCCTGACAAGTGGTGCCATGTCTGCGCCCAGGATCCAAACCAGCAAAACCCTGGACCGCCGCATCAGAGTGTGCAAACTTAACCACTCAGGCACGGGGCCAGCCCCTTCCTTAAATATTTTAAACTGTATGCATTTAAAAATAATATATTCAACTTCTTTTTTCAATGCTTCAATTTTCTGATTAATACAGAGAATGTTCCCAAGCACCTACAACGCTCTTTTAAATCTAATAAAAGGAAACATGCATATGATGAATCTTAAGCTCTTTAAACTGTTTCCATATTGTTTATAACCTTGGTAATAGTCTCCTGTACTTTTCAACTTAGAATCATAAGTGGAATTAATTAACTCAATTTTATATTTTAAAGTGAAATGTGAAATTAGAATGACATTCTGTTACATATTGAAATGTGCCTATTTCTTTCAAACAGTCCAAGTATTCAGCAGAGCAAATATACACATATTATTTCCAAAGTTAGCTAAAATCTTAATATATTTGTTTGATTTATTTCAACATTTAAATATTTAATTCTATATCTTCCTAGAGTTAAAAAAAAGTATCCACTAAATAAACAACTTTGTCATCCCAACCCAAGCAAGAGGTTTCTTAAAGACCTAGAGATAAATTTCATCAGATCATGAGACTTGATTCTTGCTGTGATCATAATGAGACACAATGAGAGCTCTTTGTTGTCCCTATAAAATGTATTTCAAAACTTAATAATGGGATTGTCTCCTGTCCATGTCGCAAGACTTAAATTCTTAATTAATTTTCTATCCACTCCCTGAAATCTGCAATTCCCACCAAAATCTAACTAATTTCCGCCACTACCTCAATGGATTTGTGTTTCTTTGACTCTTTTGAGATACATAAATATCATCTTAATGGGTTCTGCATATCTCCCAAGTCTTTGCCTGCCCAACTCTGTGCATACCAACAAAGTCATGCTAAAGGCAGCAATGTGCCACATTAAAGGCAATGAAAGAAATGCAAAGATGCTGTGGATAAGGGCTACCTAACCCAGCCTGATAAATAGGAACTAGCAAAGTAAGAATGGAAACATCCTGCTTAAACACATATTTTTGAGAGAACACCCTAGCAGCAATGGGGACACTTTATTTGACAAGACTGAAGGCAGGGAGGTGGGTGCAAAAATCCTGGTGAGAAATTATATTAGACGGTTATGCACAAATGAAGGGGACAAATACATGCATATTTAACAGGTAGAAATTGCAAGATGGTGATAGGTTGAAGGGTCAAGAGGTGTCTACACTTTTCAAAATCCAATGTCTTAAGTAAGTTTTAAAAACAATTGAGTTTGGGCTGAATTTTTTAACAAGTATCTGTAGGTAGATATTCAATGTTGTTGCTTGAAGTGAGAACAGAAATTTCTGAATGACAGCTGTATTAGGGTTGGGTAGGAGGACAAAGCTGTCATTTTGTTATGAACATTCAAGAGCCAGACGTACTCACATTCCTTCTGAAGGTCATCTTCTTTAGCTTAAAGGTCACTTTCTCGGGAGAGACTTTCCTATTCTTTCAGAATCAGTGAGGGTGCCCTCTCATACGCTCTTATGGTTCTCTTCATGTCTTTTTTTTTTTAAAGATTTTATTTTTTCCTTTTTCTCCCCAAAGCCCCCCAGTACAAAGTTGTATATTCTTCATTGTGGGTCCTTCTAGTTGTGGCATATGGGACGCTGCCTCAGCGTGGTTTGATGAGCAGTGCCATGTCCGCGCCCAGGATTCGAACCAACGAAACACTGGGCCGCCTGCAGCGGAGCGCATGAACTTAACCACTCGGCCACGGGGCCAGCCCCTCTCTTCATGTCTTTCTTGAATCAGATATCCAAATTTGTAATTAGGTAATTATTCATATGATTACTTGGAAAACGTCTCTCTCACTCAATCAGAACTAGGACTATGTCTGTCTGTCTTATTCTTTGATAAATCCCCAGTAGCTAGCACAGTGTCCAGCATTTAAAAGGTGCTCAAGGAGACAGGTTCATGATGGAAGAATAGGAAAACCCGAAACTCACCTCCTCTCATGGACACAACAAATATACAGCTACATATGAAACAACTCCCTCCAAAAAGAACCTGAGAACCAGCTGAACACCAGCTCCACAACAAAGGATAAAAAGGGCTACACTGAGACACGCAGGAGAGGCAGAGACATGGTCTGGCCAAAAACCCCACCCTGGCATGGTGACCCATAATCTGGAGGGATCTGAAAAAAACGGAGCTTCTCCTTGAGGTGCAAGGAGTTTGTTCCCCACATCAGGCACCCCAACCCTTGGATCTCACACCAGAAAGACAAGCCCTCAAAGCATTTGGCTTTTAAAACCAACAGAGCTTACATCCAGGAGAAACATAGGGCTATAGAGAAAGAAGATTCCTCTCTTAAAGGGCTCATGTGTAGACCCACTTGCCCTAGGACCCAGAGAAAAAAGCAGCAGTTTAAAAAGAGTCTAAACCATATATGAAGGAAATTCACTTATTAATCTTAAAGTGTCTGCTAGAGGGACAGTAGTCAGTTAAAGCTCTCTCCAGGAATGGAACACTGGTGGATGCCATTTTTATGGGACCCCTCTACCTTGCTGGTGCTGGTGCTGGCAGGCATCATTTTTGCATTCTCACTCTAACCTGCTAAACAGCAGTTAGCAGCCCTACCACCCTGCATCACTTGTGCAACCACACCAGAGCCAATGGGTGTGCGCAGCTGACACATGGGATGTCCCTTGAGCACCAGGCTCAGATTTCATGGGGGGATTGCATTTCTGGGCCCCATGGGTCTGAAAGAATTGGCGATAGAGTTTAAAGACAATCAAATAGTAGGGATAACAACCAAGTAGTAGGAGATCCTACACAGCGGCACACCTTCAAGACAGGGAAAGATAGCTGTTTTCATAATACAGAAAAACAGACACCAAAAGTCAAGAAAAATGAGGAAACAAAGAAATAAGTTCCAAATGAAGGAACAAGAAAAAACTCTATAAAAAACACTTAATGTAATGGAGATAAATAATTTATCCAATAAAGAGTTCAAAGTAATGGTGGTAAAGATGCTTACTGAAATCAGGAGAAGAACAGATAAACACAGTGAGAACTTCAACAAAGAGATAGAAAATATAAGAAAGTACCAAAGAGAACTCACAGAGCTGAAGAGTGCAATAACTGAACTGAAGAATACACTAGAAGGAATCAACAGCAGATTAGATGAAACATAAAAATGGATCAATGACCTGGAAGACAGGGTAGTGGAAATCATACAAACAGAACAGCAAAAACAAAAAGAATTCTAAAAAATGAGGATAGCTTAAGGGACCTGTGGGACAACATCAAGCAGACTAACATTTGCATTATAGGGGTCACAGAAGGAGAAGAGAGAGAGAAAGGGGCAGAAAACTTACTTCAAGAAATAATGGCTGAGATGCTGTGGCAGGCATCTCACATATAAAATAGAGGAAGATGGACACAGATGTGAGCTCAGGGCCAATCTTCCTCAGCAGAAAGAGGAGGATTGGTGGCAGAGGGTAGCTCAGGGATAATGTTTGAAAGGAAAGAAAGAAAGAGAGAAAGAAAGAAGGAAGGAAGGAAGGAAGGAAGGAAGGAAGGAAGGAAGGAAGGAAGAAAGGAAGAAAGAAAGAAAGAAAGAAAGAAAGAAAGAAAGAAAGAAAGAAAGAAAGAAAGAAAGAAAGAAAGAAAGAAAGAAAGAGTGACTGAAACTACCCTAACTTTGTGAAGGAAACAGACATTCAGGTTCAGGAAGTACAGAGAGTCCCAAACAAGATGAACCCAAAGAGATCCACACCAAGACACATTATAATTAAAATGTCAAATCTTAAAGATAGGGAGAGAATCTTAAAAGCAGCAAGAGGAAAACAACTAGTCATGGTCAAGGAAACCCCTTAAGACCATCAGCTGATTTTCAGCAGAAACTTTGTTGGCCAGAAGTGAGTGGCATGATATATTCAAAGTGCTGAAAGGAAAAAACTTCCAAAAAAGAGTACTCTACCTGGCAAGGTTACCAATCATAACTGAAGGAGAGAGAGAGAGTTTTCCAGATAAGGCAAAACTAAAGGAGTTCATCAGCACAAAACCAGCCTTACAAGAAACTTTAAAGGGACTTCTTTAAGCATTAAAAAAAGGTCATAACTAGGAATAAGAAAGCATATGAAAGAAAAACATCTCATTGGTAAAAGCAAATATATAGTAAAAGTAGTGGATCAAGCACTTACAAAACTAGTATGAAGGAAAACTAACTATAACTATAACAAATAGCTAAGGGATACACAAAATAAAAAGATGTAAAATATGGCATCAAAAACATAAAATGTGCAGACAGGAGGAGTAAAAACGTAGTGCTTTTAGAATGTTTTTTAACTTAAGTGACTATCAACTTAAAAAGACTGTTATATTATAGGTTGCTATATATGAACCTCATAGTAACCACAAATGAAAAACCTATAACAATCCGTAAAAAATAATGAGAAAGGAGACTAAATATAACACTAAAGAGAGTCATCAAACCACAAGGGAAGAGAGCAAAAGAAGAAGAAAGGAAGAGAGAAGAACTACAAAAACAACCAGGAAAAAAAACCAAAATGGCAATAGGTACATACCTATCAATAATTACTTTAAATGTGAATGGACTAAATTCCCCAGTCAAAAGACATAGGGTGGATGAATGGATAGACAAACAAGACCCATATACATGCTGCCTACATGAGACTCATTTCAGATCTAAAGACATACACAGACTGAAAGTGAAGTGATGGAAAAAGATATTCCATGCAAATGGAAATGAAAAGAAAGCTAGGATAGCAATACTTACATCAGACAAAATTGACTTCAAAAGAAAGGTTGCAACAAAAGACAAAGAAGGAAATTACATAATGATAAAGGGTCAATCCAAGAAGAGGGTATAACATTCATAAATATTTATGCACCCAACATAGGAGCACCTAAATATATAAAGCAAATATTAACAGACTAAAGGGAGAAATTGACAGCAATACCATAATAGTAGGGGGCTTTAATATCCCACTTACATCAATGGATAGATAATCCAGACAGAAAATCAATAAGGAAACATCAGCCTTAAATGACACGTTAGACCAGATGGACTTAATAGATATATACAGAACATTCCATAGAAAAACTGCAGAATATGCATTCTTCTCAAGTACACAAGGAGCATTCTCCAGGATAGATCACATGTTAGGCCACAAAACAAGTCTTAATAAATTTTAAAAGATTGAAATCATACCAAGCATCGTTTCCAACTACAATGGTATGAAACTAGACATCAATTAAAAGAATAAAACTGGAAAAAAATCACAAACACATGGAGACTAAACAATATGCTACTAAAGAATCAATGAGTCAACAAAGAAATCAAAGGAGAAATCAAAAAATACATTGAGACAAACGAAAATGGAAACACAACATTCCAAAATCTACAGAACACAGGAAAAGCAGTTCTAAGAGGAAAGATTATAGCAATACAGGACTATCTTAAGAAACAAGAAAAATCTCAAATAAACAATCTAACTTTACACTAAAGGAGCTAGAAAAGAAAGAACAAACAAAGCCCAAAGTTAGTAAAAGGAAGGGAATATAAAGGATCAGAGCAGAAATCAATGAAATAGAGACTAAAAAAAAAAAAATAGAAAAGATTAATGAAACTAAGAGCTGATCCTTTGAAAAGATAAGCAAAATTGACAAACCTTTAGCCAGACACACCATGAAAAAAGAAAGAAAGCCCAAATAAATAAAATCAGAAATGAAAGAGAAGTTACAGCTGACACCACAGAAATACAAAAGTTCATAAGAGACTACTATGAACAATTGTACACCAACCTAGAAGAAATAGATAAAGTCCTAGAAACACACAATTTTCCAAGACTGAATCATGAAGAAATAGAAAATCTGAATAGACTGATTACTAGTAAGGAGATTAAATCAGTAATCAAAAAACTCTCAACAAACAAAAGTCCAGGACCAGACAGCTTCATGGTGAGTTCTACCAAACATTTTAAAGAAGATTCAATACCTCTCCTTCTCAAACTATTCCAAAAACTTGAAGAGGAGGGAATACTGTCAAGCTCACTTTACAAGCCCAGCATTTTCCTAATACGAAAACGAGACAAAGACATCACAAAAAAATAAAATTACATGCCAATATTCCTGATGAATATAGAGGCAAAAATCCTCAACAAAATATTAGCAAAACAAATTTAACAGTACATTAAAAGGATTATACACTACAATCAAGTGGGATTTATTCTAGGGATGCAGGGATGGTTCAACATCTGCAAATCAATCGACATGATACCCCACATTAACAAAATGAAGGATAAAAATCATATGATCATCTCAATAGATGCAGAAGAAGCATTTGACAAGATCTAGCATCCATTTATGATAAAATCTCTCAACAAAGTAGGCATAGAGGGATCATACTTCAATATAATAAAGACCATATATGACAAACCTACAGATAACATCATACTCAACAGGAAAAGGCTTTTTCTCTAAGATCAGGAACAAGACAAGGATGGCTACTCTCATCGCTTTTAGTCAGCATAGTAATGGAAGTCCTAGCCACAGCAATTAGTCAGAAAAAAGAAATAAAAGGCATCCAAATTGGAGAGGAAAGTAAAATTGTCACTATTTGCAGTTGACATGATACTACATACAGAAAACCCTAAAGACCACCAAAAAACTATTAGAACTAATAAATGAATTCAGTAAAGTTGCAGGATACAAAGTTAATACACAGAAATCTGTTGCATTTCTATACACTAATAGTGACTACTAGAAAGAGAAGTTAAACAATCAAATTTACAATTGCAGCAAAAAGAATAAAATACCTAGGAATAGATTTCACCAAGGAGGTGAAAGACCTGTACTCTGAAAACTATAATATACCAATGAAAGAAATTGAAGAAGATACAAATAAATGGAAAGATATTCTGTGCTCACAGATTGGAAGAATTAACATTGTTAAAATATCTATACTACTCAAAGCAATCCACAGATTCAATGCTATCCCTATCAAAATTCCAAAGACATTTTTCACAGAACTAGAACAAACAATCCTAAAATTTGTATGAAACCACAAAAGACCTTGACTAGCCAGAACTATCCTGAGAAAGGAGAACAAAGCTGGAGATATCACGTTCCCTGATTTCAAACTATGCTACAAAGCTACAGTAATCAAGACAGTATGTACTGGCGTAAAAACAGACAGATCAACAAAACAGAATTGAGAGCCCAGAAATAAACCTGCACATACATAATCAATTAATTTATGACAGAGGAGCCAAGAATATACAATGTGGAAAGGATAGTCTCCTCAATAAATGGTGTGGGAACAATTGGACAACTACATGCAAAAGAATGAAACTGAACCACTATGTTACACCATAGATAAAAATTAGCAACGTGGATTAAAGACTTGACTATAAGACTTGAAACTATAAAACTCCTAGAAGAAAACATAGGGTAAGTTCCTTGACATCAGTCTTAGCAATATTTTTTTGGATCTGACCCCATAGGCAAAGGCAAAAAAAGTAAAAATAAACAAATGAGACTACATCAAACAAAGGGAAAGGAAACACAGCAAACGAAACCAGCACCAAAATAAAAAGGCAATCTACTGAATGGGAGAAGATAATCGCAAATCATATATCCAATAAGGGGTTAATATCCAAAATATATAAAGAACTCATACAACTCATATCAAAGAAACCAAACAATCCAATTAAAAAATGGGCAGAGGACCTGAATAAACATTTTCCAAAGAAGGATTCAGATGGCCAAGAGCCACGTGAAAAGGTGCTCAACATTACTAATCATGAGAGAAATGCAAATCAAAACCACAATGAGATATCACCTCACACCTGTTAGAATGGCAATTATCAAAAAGACAAGAAATAGTGAGTGTGTTGACAAGAATGTGGACAAAAGGAAACCCTCATGTACTGTTGGTTAGAATGTAAATTGGTGCAGCCATTACGGAAAACAGTATGGAGGTTCCTCAAAAAATTAAAAACAGAACTACTATATGATCCAACAACTCCATTTCTGGGTAACTAACCACCCAAACAAAATCAAAATACTAATTAGAAAAGATATATGCACCCTTTTGTTGATTGCAACATTATTTACAGTAGCCAAGATATAGAAACAACTTAAGTGTCCATAGATGAATGGATAAAGAAGACATAGTATATAGATACAACAGAATACTACTCAGCCATGGAAAGGAATTAACTTGAGATTTGTGACAACATGGATGGACCTTGAGGGTATTTTGCTAAGTGAAATAAATCAGACAGAGACAGACAAACACTATATGATTTCACTTATATGTGGAATCTAGAAAACAAAACAAATGAACAAACAAAACAAAAGAAAACGATACTCATAGATACAGAGACTAGCCTGGTGGTTACCAGAGTGAAGGCGTTTGGGGGATGAGTGAAATGAGTGAAGGGGGTCAAGAGGTGCGAACTTTCAGTTATAACATAAACGTCATGGAAGTATAATATACTGCATGGGGAATATAGTCAACAATATTGTATTAACTTTGTATGGTGACCAGTGGTAAGTGGAATTATTGTGATGATCATTTTGTAAGGTACATAAATGCAGAATCACTATGCTGTACACCTCAAACTAACATAACATTGTATGTCAATTATGCTTCAATAAAATAAATAAATAAAAGGTGCTCAATAACTATTTGTTGAATGGACGAATGAATGAAAGACTATAGGAATGATGGAATGAATTAACTAATTAAACTAACAGACAGCACAGATCCCTGAAGGTAGAGACAATCCAGTACAGTCCTTAAAATGACGTTCTGAATGTTTTTCAAGCACATGTGGAGCTTGAAAATAGGAGACTGAGAGTGTGAGAGTTGCTGAAACCATCAACTTCAGTGTTGGACTAGCCAAGCATTCAGACACTTCTAACCGTATGAAACAGGGTGATCTCAGACAACTCACTTCACCCCCTAAGACTTCAGTTTTCTCCTTTGCAAAACGGGAATAATTATGGTATGGTATGTGTGTATTCAGTTTTTTCAAATAGTAGATTATATATGAAATAGTTATAAGCAAAGCAAATGACTCAAAGTCAGCTATTCAGTATTCTCCTTTATCTTACTCTGCCTTATATATAAAGGTATGCAACCTTCTAGAATACAGGCAACAGTGTCAGTTTAAAAGCTGTAAACAAGAGGAAGGAGATCGGGGAGGCAGCCTCTAGACTTGAAATCCTAGGCAACTCAGAACTTGATGGTCAGTTCTCAAAACAATCAGAAGAAAAACAATTCCTGTGTGAATTATGTTAACAAAATGACTAAAAGTAATACTAAGTTGGAAACGTTTTAAGTGGTATTATAATGTAGGGCCTATGAAGAATTAACCCCAATATTTCATGTAAACATTTGTCACATAATTCAGCATATTACTTTGGGTATTACATTTAAAAAATACAAATTGCAGGAAAAAAATGTTTTTTATCACTGGGGAATTCTGACTTTAAGCCTTCCATGAAAGATGGTTTCTCAAGTTCATTGCCAGGTTTATGATACTCTGATTTATAGTAACATTAAAAAAATACAAATTGTAGACGTGTTTGATATCATCAGGGACTCCTGACTCCTGACCTTAGACTAAATGTGGCCTCTCAAATTTATTGCCAGATTTATGATTTTATGATTCTCTGATTTATAGTAACTGGAAAAGTTACTATATGGCATTCTGTTTTTTATCATAAGCATCTTTGAATGTTTATTTATGATCACGTTAATACTGTGCTTTAGTATTTTTGTGCTTCTGAAAATTTTATGGCCCATGAGAAAAGAATCCATGGGTCATCTGCTCTGCCAATAATCCCTGGCCTTCTAAAGCAACTGATCTCAACAGAAATTATTGACATGGCACTATTATTTCACATAAGACAATAATGAGGGGCAGTGTTTTTTAATTAACTAGATATGAGCAAATGACTAATTCCATAAAACATATTCAAACAATATTACAAATATTAAAAGTAAATCAGAGTCTGAAGTCAATGACCACATGCAGCCATCTACAGATCCCAGTTTGAGACCCCTGCCATTGCAGAGCCTTCCTCCTAGTAGCAGAAGGTAAGAGGGTCACCAAGTGGCGCCAGGGTGTGCAAAGTGTGGCCCTTGATTTGGTTCTTATTGAAGGCTATTCCCATCCCAGCTAGAAGTGCCTGCATGGAAGCAGTTTCTGGAGAACGAGGGGGCCTGACCAGGGGAAGCATCTCCCAAATGCGATGGTTCTGGCTTGCGCGTACTCTACACAGAGGATGTATTTATTTGGGCCAAGATGTGAATTAAAACCCATGGCCATACCCACTCGCCTCGTGGAAAAGCAAATAGAACTCAGAGTTCATGATGGTCCCTCGCTAACTGCATTCACAGTCAAAGGAGAAGGAGGCCTATTTGCCATTTTCTCAGAAGTGTGGGCTTTCCAAAGTTGCTACACTCGATTCACTGTTGTGCATGTGTCTGTGTTTAGTCATACTGAAGATGAGTTGGGTTTTGAAATGTCAGAACATTGGCCTCTATAGAGTGGGCGTGGTTCCCATTTGCACAGCACAGAATTTGGGGAAACAGGCTTGTGGATGAGAGGAGTGTGTTCAGCTGGAATCCCCACCTGTGGTCTCCAGCTCTCCCGAGGAAATTAATGTGTCTGTAGACACTTTGATAAGTAAGCAAAGCACAGAAAACCCTTAGTCTACTGTGACTTTAAGGGAGACGTGACTTGGACCTGACCTTCAGCTTCTGGAGTCTGTCTTCCTCCATGAAGGTTCCCCATGTGCCCTGGAGGCAAATGCACAGTCCGAGTTCTCTCCACCGCTGCCTCTCAGAATGGTGAATCAGCAGCTCGTGAAGTATCTTCACACTCCATCAAACGCGGCACCTAGCCGTCCATCCGTGTTGGCATGTGCTGTAGATTGACAGGCTAAGTGATAGGCTAGAAATTCAAAAGTCTGCGGGTTTTCATCCCTGCTGTGCTGGGTGTGACCCTAGGTCAGCCTCTTACCATTCCTTCTGCTTCAGTGTCAGCATCTGTAAAAGGGGAGGACGGGCCACACAGCTGGCAATTATTAGTAACGTGTTGCTGTTGAACTGATGGATGGGAGGCCCTCAGAGCTCTGTCACCTTCTCCTTAGAGAATGCGGAAGGCTTCCAGGACATGAACCCTGCTAGTGTTTTCTTAGATCCTCCACGTAAATGCCTCATCTCCTTTGTAGATAAAACCTCATCTTACTCCTCCACTCTTGGGCATCTCTGGCCAGGCAGTGCCCTTGCTGTAATTGTCATTGAATGCCAGTGACAGGCTGAAATCACGGCAAGGGAGAGGCTAAAGAGTTGGAGAAAATGAGAAGATTGGAGACAGAGAGAGGCAGAAAAGAAGGCTGTGCCCAGACCAGATGGGCTCAATGTCTTAGGGACACCGTGGGTCTTAGAGGAGACAGACATGGGTTCAAACCCCCATGTGGCTGTGACTTAACTGCCCTGCTCCTCGTTTTCTCCCTCAATAACCTGACCATAAATGACAACAGTGCCTATGTCAGAGCGTAGCTGTGAAGATGCAGCCCACAGGTGCATGCACAACCTTAGCACATGGCAGATTCGATAGTCAACAACTAATTAGGATTATTACTGTACTCACCCAATGCTTGGCTAAAACGTAGAGGGTTTTAATTACTCACCATCCTACATTTTTCTGTATATGTCTCATGGCCTAAATTGGGAATCGAGAATTATGCATCTTGGGAATTCACTTACCCTCTCAGTGTTCCAGCGTGGTCCCTGCTCCCAATAAAGCATCGGCCTCCCACTCATCTGAGGGAGCAGATGTCTTCTGGAGAAGAGGCACTGAGTGTAGCCAGGGCGGCCTCTAGAAGCAGCTGGGCTTAAGTTAAGACATGGAATGGAGGGTAGACATATGCCTGGAAGCACCTTACAGGCAGACGGCCTATTACACGGCATTGTGGTGACTGGTCTGGTTCCCTCTCTGAGCCATCAGCTTCTCAGGGGCAGGGATCCCACTTCCCAGGGATTTCCAAGGGGTATGGATGTAAAGTACTCAGCACAGTGCTGGCATGTAGTTCGCAGGAGTAGTACCTGTTCAAATGCTGCCGCTGCTGATCATCATGTTCATGAGATTTGTGATGCGCTTGGCTTGATGTTTAGTGCTTGACTTTTCTTACGAGGCACTCAGCAAAGTTTATCGAACTTCTTATGTCTGTGGTGTTCCTTTATGGAGTCTATTCCTGCAGTGCCCGGGTGGTTTGAGGTTCTAAAGAATAATGGAAGAATTCTATTTTGTCTGAAACTCTGGGAAATATTGTGGCTAAATTGCTATGGTTTCCCATCATTCAAGATTGAAAGGCAAACAGAGGAAAGTTCTCACAACTTCCCCTATGTCACCCAGTGTCCACTACACCCAGATGTACTCGTTCTCAGCAAAGTGGAAGCTGAAAAGTTGTTTTAGTTCCCAAAGAACACTGTTCTTTCATGTCTATTAATATTAATGCCACTCTGAACCATTTCAACTTTCCATTTTTTATAGGTCAAAGATGGTCAAATATTGGCATCATAAAAGTAGCCATACCTTTCGCAAACATTTATTGCATTGAAATAAAAGAAGAAATTGGTTGTCTAATATAGATGAGTTTCAATGTCCATTTTGTCAAACGAGAACCTTGCAAGTGGACAACAGTTTCCATGCTAAACTCACAAAGCTGTGACCAAAATCATTCATTCTTTCTTATTACAACAGCCTGTATACATGTTTTAAAAGATTTCAGTCTTAGTTTTATGATTAATTTTTTTCTCAGGCTTACTGTGGGAATTACATTATCCTGAACAAATTGAAAAAAATAATTCAACAGAGATCCAGACCAAACTAATTATGTACCAGGCACTGTTCTAAACAATTTATATGTATTAACCCATTTTATCTCCTTAAGAATTCTGAGCTAGTTACTGTTATTATCCTTGTGTTACAAATGAGGAGACCGAGATGGAGAGAGGTTAAAGAAACTGCCCACGGTCATACAACTGTCAGATACCAGAGGCAAGCTGCACTTCTCGCTGCTGGCCTGTGCCTTCATGCCAAAGATGGCACTGAAATAACAACTAACGACACACAGGCGGACCAAGACTGAAGTTTCCGTGTCTATCAAAAACTATCAATTCTGCATTTCTGCCTTTTCTAAATTGTCAAATAAATCGCAATGACTATCCATCTTATTCATTCTATTCCATATAACTTAACATATTAAGGTAAATAGCTGAGAGAAGATTCAGGTATTTGAAAGTGTTTTTGTTGGCATGGGTCCCCTTTTTGGTGTGGTACGTGTATTAAAGAAAAAGGTTCCAAGGAAATCTCAGGAAGCTTGGCACCAGAGCGAAGTATAGTTGAACTGCAATTCTACTGCTTACCAGCTTCAAGACCCGGAAGAAGGAACTTGACCTCCCCGAGCTTCCCTTTTCCTTCTGTACAGTGGATGTCATAACACTTAGCTTAGTGAGTTGTAGTGATGATAGGAAATCACACATATACAGTGCCTACAACAGTGCCTGGCTCATGGTGGGTGATTAACGCATATTCCTTCCATCCCCACCAACTTTCAGAGCTCTCAAGATTGACAAATAACAGAGAGCACCACACCAAAAGCAAGTTCCTCTTAAAAAAAATTGAGCGCATGGTATTGTTTTCTCTGAATATCTTCTCAACAATTGTAAAGATTTGATTCTAACACATTAAAATTGTGGGTCATTCATTCAGGGGATAATTAGAAATTAAGGAAATAAAGTGTAGAAATTTAAAACAAAAATGCAAGCATAGAGGTTTTGCAACAAAATTTTAGGAGAAAAAAGGCAGCTAAGGGAAAGGAAACTAGGTTCTTAAAGCTAGACTTCTTAGTTGGAAAGGAGAGGATTGAGCTGTGTCTGTGAAGCTGCAAAGTTTTCCCAGCCAGTGTTACGACCCTATAACCCATGTGTTGGGGGAATGGCAGAAAGCCTTTTTTATTTCAATAATCCTAATTTCTATAAACACTGCAAAACCCGAAATGTGGGAATCAAAATGATACAATTAAAAATATTTGTGCGTTTGACTGGAGAATCAGATACAGAATTAGTATCATTACTATTTGCAAGAAGGAGATATGAATATATAACCATCTGATTAAAATATTGGAAAAGGAAATCCTAGCAAACAATGCATTACAGATAAAAATTAATTTCATAGTATTTATTATTGCTAGTTTGAGCAATGCAAAACATCATGAAGGTTTATCATTAGTTGCTGTGTTATTTTATTTCAAAGGATATAAAGATATGTACAAAACTTTCATAAATTCAGCCTGTGACCTCTGTCCCAGTGTTTTTCCTTCGCGATCTTAAGTTCCTCAGCTGTGGCTTTTCTACTTCTTAAAGGAGGAAACTAACTCTCACCACCCGAGGAACCACTAACCAGTGCATTCCATTACTTGAGTCCTTCAGCTGCCATGGAGAGTGATACCTGATTAATATGTCTGACGGAAGCTTTGAAATTCTACGACAATGAAGAGGAACACTTAGAATGACACTTTGTTTACCACTGTTTTGGATGCTCAATAAATATTTGGCAAAAGAATGGTATACTAATGTTTCTCTTCTTTGGTCACCTGAAATAGCTCAACGTGATTAGTGATCACATGCACTTGGCCTGCCAGGAAACTCAGAGCCAACCTCTATGCTTGGTTGGTGTAACTTTTCTCCACAGGACTTCTTGACCTAATCTTTCCCCTCTTCTTGGCTATTACCATGTTTTCTTCTTTAATCTTTTGTTAATGGTTTAGGGCATTATTGTACCTATGCTTTTATTAAAAGTTGCTGAAATTCCACTCCCTCCCCTTTTAAAGATGCTCATGGTATATAAATAATTAAATAGCAATTTCGAATCCTAATATAGATGAGTCAAGAAGACCTTGTACAGTTCGGGTCTTTGTATTTATTCATTCCTTGTCTTCCTTTTTTGAAAGTATTGGTTTTCAGGATGCTTATGCAGGACCCGTGTTTCACTCTGCATTCATTTAGCTGGCTGGACACATTCATATTCAGCGGGTTTTGCCTGCACTTATAGTCCAGATTTTTCAATAGTGCTATTGACTATTTAAATGAAGTCTTTGTGCATACATTTAGATATGCTCATATTTGCATTTAATATAGATGCAAATCATTGTTCAGAAGATTGCATTTTAGCCTGTGGTGAGTTATAGACTCATAATGAATAACAGTAATAGCATGAAAGAAAAATTTCCAAATTTATGTACAGGTAGCAAATACTGAAATGATAAATTAAAAGACAAGAAGCAACCAAAGTAGTCATCAGAACTCTTTGCCTGCAACCAAAATCCTACCCTGGCTCAGAATAGAGGGTATAGCTAATCAAATCATGAAGCTTTCTCAAGAAACAGCCCCTGCATCTAACAAGACACCAATTTCTAAACAGCTTAATTGAATTAATGAGATTATTAACTTGGCAGGATGTTGTGTGTGTGGTGGGGGTGGAAGTTGTTGATCACAGAGCAGCCAGATTCAGACACAATTGGCTACTGCTGTCAATTTAATTAGTACGATAGATCCTGTCTCAAATAGTTCTTCATTCTGTTATTCGGTGTTAAAAGAAGTATCAATCATCCTTGGTCTATTTGGTTGAATGCATAAGTTACTTCTCTGCTTCTCAAAGATACCATGTCTTTTTCTCACCCACTCATTCATTCACTCACTCAACAATGAGCACCCACTACATAGCTGGGATCTGTGCATGGAAGATGATGTGAACCTTAAAAGGTAGACATTCAAGGCCATGTAGATGGACTCAAAAGAGGCCTCTTTACTTTGCCTCCAAAGAGATTCCCTTTATGGCTTCATTGATAAGTTTGGATTTTGTTTTGAAAATGTGTGCATAACAACTTATTGAAATGTTAATGTCAGAATCCTAGGATTTAAAAAACCATTGTTTTACCCTCTGGTTTGTGGCATTTGAAATTACATTTTCTGAAATGCTTTGAGTTACATTTTCCCAGTTCTTTGTTTACACAGCAGAAGTAGAGTTGGGGCTTCTCATTGAGGCAGCCCCACAGAACAGGCTCGCCTCACAGCACACTGAGCCGGCGATAGCCAGGCTGGTCTGATTTGAAGAGGTTCTAGGCACAGCACCCTAGTCCCTAAGTCCTCAGCTCTCACCTGTCTTTTCACCTGTATAGCCTCAAAATTTTGGGTCTCAGAGGCTGAGGTGACATCGAGTTCCCTTTTAAGTAAGAAATCTATAGGACAGCAGGACTGGGACAGGGGCTTCTCAGAATCGGGGGGAGAGAAACCTGGGAAGCGGGGAGACAGAGGAGCTGAAAGGGGGACCACGGTCCTCTGCAGTGTCCACACCTGGTCTGCATTAGATCCTTTCATCCAGAGATGTTTAGAGAGGGCGACGGAAGGAAAATATGTGGTTTTCCCCACCTTTCTTTGCAAGAGAGGCTACCTTCCTGTTTCTGGTGAGGTTTTGATGACCATTAGTACTCCTTGAGTGAAAACACCCCAAAAGACCTGCTACTTTACAGCCACTGCACACGGGAGCATCGGCTCAGGGGACGAACTTTCTTCTCGGGAGAGAGCTGAGCCATGCTGTCTCCAGGGCCAGGGCTCCGTGCTGCTAGAGGATTAGCGAATAGCAGAAACAGACTGATAAATGGATCCCAAAGCCACAGAGACTGCTCTTTATAATAGTGAAGAAACATTTGATCAGATATGGGGTTTAGTCTCACTGCCCTCTCAGCAAGCCCAGGTAAGAAGCATGCACTCCTGTACTGCTCTCCCAAAGATGCTGCAATATCCTCTTAGGTACCTGGAAAGACAGTTTTATCGATGCCATGTAGGTAGGAGCCCAATCAAAGCTTCTGCTCCATCATTTTAGTGTCTTCAAGGACACATATTCTCCTATTCAAAGGTCCTTAGTTAAAATGAACGTCTTTATGCATGTAGTTAACTGATGAGAGTAATTTGCTTCAAAATGGAAGTTATATTGAAAGGACAATCTATGTGCTTAACCCATTCTAGAAACATCATAATTAGTTTCTTAAAGGATGTCTTATATGAGAGAATGTCTTATATATGAGAATGTATAACAGTAGCCATGTACATACAATTCTTTTCAATGTTTACAGTATAAGCAATAGCCTCTAAAAGTGATTTATGCAATCAAGTCCATTCCTTAAGCAGAGGGTATTCTGATTCTACTGCTCCATAAGAAACCAGCCATTAGTGGCAAAAAACATCAACAACAACTGCCATTTGTTATTATTATTATTAGATGATGATAGTTGCCTCTCATGGGTTAGGGGTTTGACCAGGCTCAGGTGGACAGTATCACGCAGGGTCTCTCATGGGACTGTAATCAGACGAGAGTGACTGGGCTGGAGTCATCTCAAAGGCTTCCTCATGCACATATCTGGTCATTGATGCTGGCTGTCAGCTAGTGTTTTAAGCATACCTTTTTATTCTGATGCTTTAACTTCCAGGGCCTTGCTGACCCTGGAGGGACTGCCCATCCCAGAGCTAGGCAAGTCCTAGAGATAGTAAGTGACTTTCATATGTAAGCCAACCAATCCAGAGTCCATGCCCCAACTGCCTCCTTTATTGGGCTCTCACACTCCCGGCCACTATCCACCTGCCCTAATCACCAGGGTCTGGGATCAGAAAACTAGAGAAAAGTCCCACATCCCAGTGCCCATGAAAATTACTTGAACTGGTCAATCCTAAGCATGCTTACCCTGCCTCAGCTGTTCTCTCCTGTGGAAACCACAGTAAAGGCTTTTTCCCATGTCTTCCTCTCACCCCGTCTGCCTCATGATAGACCGTGGTGCTTTCGCATGTGGTCTTGTGTGACATGCCATGACTCCATTTATAGGGACCTGTGAATATAAAAACCTCTTCATCATGACTCGTTTTCATGTCTGCATGTCTCACCATGCCTGATTAAAAGAAATCCTGGGTACATTTTAAAACAGCTGGGACGTCAGCTATTGGCCAGATCACCTACATGTGGCATCTTCATGTAGCTTGGGCTTCCTCACATTATGGCAGCTGCGTTGCAAGGGTGAGCATCCCAGAAGAGAGAGGGCTAGAGGGAAACAGTATCACCCTTCTATCTGAGACTCAGAAGTTTCAGCATCCCTCTGTCACGTTCTCTCTGCTAGAAACTAGTCAGTAAGGCCAACCCATAATCAAGGGAAGGGAATTAGACACCATCTCTCATTGGGAGAAGTGCCAAAGAATTTGCAGCCATGTTTTAAAATCACCACAGATGGATTTTATTCATAATCATAATTAGTTATTAAATAACTAATAAGCTTAGGTTGAGAAAGACAGTTTTGCTCAGTTCAGATGTCTCCACATGTGGAAGTTGGGTTCAGTCTTCTTAAGTATGTGTTTTTGTCACCCACCTTTAACTATTTCATTGTGGCAATGTACATATTCAAAAAATTGTACTTCTTTTAAGAGATTTCATGACTCCTTACATTGTGATCTTTAATGCCTTAAATAGTGTTAAATTACTTAAAATAATTCAAAATTGGCACAGCAGTTAAATGCACACATTCCACTTTGGCATCCCAGGGTTCACCAGCTCAGATCCTGGGTGCAGACCTACCCAGAATCTGAGCCATGCTGTGGCCAGCATCCCACATATAAAGTAGAGGAAGATGGGCATCATGTTAGCTTGGGGCTAGTCTTCCCCAGCAAAAAAGAGGAGGATTGGCAGCAGATGTTAGCTCGGGGCTAATCTTCCTCAAGAAAAAATTAATTAAGTAAATAATTCAAAATTATTGTAAACTCAAATTTGAAATTTTACTTTTGTCTTCCTGTCAAGTCACTACCTTAACACAATTTGGAGAAAAGTACCTGCTTAGAGAACCAATTGTGGGCCAAAATTAAAAACAAAAATAAAAAAACATTTAAAAATCAATCTATTAAAATATTATAAAAATTAGATCTAATGGAGGCCAGTCCTGTGGCCAACTGGTTAAGTTCTCGTGCTCCACTTGGGCAGCCCCAGGTTTCGCTGGTTCGGATCCTGGGCGCAGACCTAGCGCCGCTCATCAGGCCATGTTGAGGCGGCGTCCCACATAGCACAACCAGGAGGACCTACAACTGGAATATACAACTATGTACTGAGGGGCTTTGGGGAGAAGAAGAAGAAGAAAAAAAGAAAAGATTGGCAACAGATGTTAGCTAGGTGCCAATCTTTAAAAAAAAAATTAGACCTAGTGGAAAGTGGAAAGTAGGATTTTAGCTGTAGCATTACTTGACTTAGGAGAATTTATGTTTTCCTAATCTAATTGTTGGTTTTATTTTCATTAGTTTATTTCAAGAGGGGAAAGGTTTGAAGAAAACGGCAAAGAGAGCATTTAATCTCCTAACCGATGCTTAAGTGACAACTCTGAATTCTTGATGACTCTTTTTCAGATGGTACATAGGGAGAAAGGAAGGCTCTTACACAGTGGTTTGGTTTCATTGGCAAGGAAGACCAGAGTAGCTAAATTTTTTTCAAGAAGTTATGATAAAGGCATTAGAAAGGTCGGCCTCAGTATGAGGACAAGGAAAAACCTGGCTGTCTGGAGAAGCCTTAAAAAATAACCAAAATGAAATGAGCTCTAGGGTTGAAAATGAAGGAGGACAGACTAGTCATAAAATCATGTAACAAATCCATAGGACCAAAGCAAGAAGGGAGGCAGCACTCAGCAAAGCCCTGAGGGGAGGCAGGAACTGCTCTCCAAGGAAGCAGGCAGAGAAAAGGTGGAGCGAACGCTCTCCCATCCCTGGATGGGTCTTATGGGCAGAAGACAGGAAAAGGCAGCCCTTTTAGAAACATATTGCTACTCAGTTAAACAAAAGGATTCTTTTTAAATCTACAGGTTCTGAAGGCTTCACCCCTTAAGGAATTTTTCAGATCATTGTGGAGGCGATTACTCTCTTTTCCACACGATGAAGTGAAAAACAATTACAAAAGGATTGACACTGTGTTTGACAACACTGAAAAGAATGAGAGGAGAAAGTCTCCTGAGAGGTCAGTCTCCTCATCCCCAGGAAGGACCACATCCAAATAGCTCTCATCCACGCCGCCCTCCTTGTCAGAGGTGCAAGAAGCACAGGAAGAGTTGGTGTCAGGAAGGGCCCCTGAAGTCCCTCCCTGAGCCCCCTCTGTGGCTGTGCAGTAAGCAAGCATCTGTCCTCTCTTCCTTTCTTTGTTAGAACCCCGCTCTTCACTTTCATTTGTGAAATGAAATGCCTGTTTCTTCCGGTTCTCCCTTGAGGCATGAAGACCAGACCTAGGCTGGATGGCGCTGATCCCCTCATGATTTATATCTGCTGAACGCTCTTTGTTTCGGCATCCAAACGTCAGCTTCTTTGTTTAAACTGTGGGCTCCTTGCTGATTATTATCTTTAACTCATGAGACTCTCTGACTCTCAAGATCTTTTTCTGTTCTATTCCAAAATAACAATAACCACTTTTACAACTTTTCTTACATTTATGCAAGGAGCTTGTCCCTAATTTTTTAAATGTTATAAATTGCAAAGTAATTCAGAGTAAGTGATACTACATTCTACTGCATTAGAATTTTTTGTGTCTTATTGTCCTTATTAACTAGAGCTTAACGGGCGGGGACTCTCTGTTGCTCATCACTGTGTCTTTTGTAGTGTTCAGTCAAGAGCCTTGCACAAACCTTGGTCCATAACACACGGTGTGGGATTTCTGGATGCTGGGTGTCTAAGGTACCACAGTCTAACCACTGCGTACACTTTCTGTCTTCCCAACCGGAGAGTTTCCCGTGGCTTTGTGTACTCAATAACTGGTACTTAGAACGCATGCAAAAAATGTTTTTGAATGAGACATTGGTTGAATAAACTTCTGTCAGAGGGATGAATGGATGGAACGTCAACTTGTAATATTCACCAAAACCAGAATAGATTTGAACGTACGCAGGTTTATTCTTCCTGTCTTCCTTCCAGAGAGTCTTTAATCTGGTTAAATGGTTATCCATTTAATTACCTTTTCATTAATCAATTTAATTAACTAATCCTTTAACTAAGTTAACTGTTAAAAGTTATGACCATTTTCAGAAAAACGTTCGCTTACAAACCATAAAGGAGGGCAGGGAAGGAGTGATGCTGAGGCTGGCTGTGAATCCCAGGGCTCCAGAGACACCGAGCTCGCAGCCCGTGTGCCCTGTGTGCCAGCACTCATGAGGGTCACACACTGCGAGTCTGGGAGCACCAAAATACCCGCAGAAATATGTTGCTTCTGTGTTGTTTGTCTCTGAATAACGGCAACAGAATGCTTTGGGAAGAGGTCGTGAGCCGCTCAGAGGAAGAAACGGATCTAAACTGCTTGAGGAGGTGGAGAAGAAAAGCAAGCGAGAGCTGAGAGGTGTTGGAAGGAGGGAGAGCATCTGCCAGAAACAAGAATGAGGGCCCCACTGCTGCCCAGCCCCGCCGGGGCGCTTCACTGAGCCTCTTTCTTCATTAGGAGAAGTTAGGGGTTGAACTGCTTGATTTTTGAAGTTCCTTCCAGCTCTAAATGATCTTGGTTCAATACGAAGCCAAAATAAACAAAAATGATATCCCCTTTGCATATATTCTTCTAAATACCCCAGCGGGACAGCAAGAAGCCTGCGTTCCAGCTCACTGCTTTAAAGGCACCAATTCACAAGCCACCCTGAATCTCAGAGACGCTGTGTGGATACCTCAGGGAAGGGAGCCTTAGTGGTGTGCGGCCAGGGTGCGCATGTGTGAGAGAGAGAGCAGGAAAGAGTCCCCAGCATTTGGACTCTTACCTCTAGGAGAGCACCACTCTTAACACCATTCCACTGGTGATCAAGTTGACTCTGTAATCTGCAAACCTCTGCAATATTTTAGATATGAACATTTCCAAAACTTTGCCTCTCCTAATTTCTTTTAGAAAGGAAGGAAGAATTATCTGTGCCCACGTAACACTCCATTCCACAGATTCTTCACCTCTTTTTTCTTAATCCTACAGTGTCAGAGATACACATGCACTTTCTTGTAGTCATCTTTGCTTTTAGGCTATCTTAAAATACAAGTAAAGGAACAGTGTGATCAACAGATGCACAGAGAGAAGACGTGGTTAACACTGAAGCTGCTTTCATGGGGGAGCACCTACAAGTCCAAACTGAGCGTCCTCACCGCCCTTTGCCGGAGGGGAGAGCAGCAGGGAGACAGATGTCCCTGTCACTGCTCTGTTTGGAGACCGTTGCCGCTCTGATACGCGCCATCCGAGAAGGCCGGCATCGAGCGGGGCAGCTGGCACCACCTATTCTTCTAACTTCCTCCAGGGCCCAGGGAAAGAAACTGTAGCTTGCACTTTCTTTCTTAATTTAGAGGCCATGGCTTTTAGAATAAAGATATTGAGGAATCATTTGTTTCTAATGTCATGAGACAGACCTTCCTTTCCTCTCTTTCCGACGAGCATCTTACTCGTTGCTCTTGGTGGGTAGAAACTTTGCAAAAAGCCAAAAACTAGGCAGGGAAAATGGACAACATCAGGGTCAAGTGTATATCTCTCCCTTCTGTTAGTCTATTTCGAAACATGCGTGTCATTTCTTTATATCACAGACGCCCAACCATTTACGCTGAGGTTTTGCTGCACATTAGCACCTTCGGACATGGGTAATGACTTTCAGGTTTTCTTACTCAGTAAGAATGTGAGCATCTTTTTCCAGGTTTGCTCAAGCCCGCCCTTGAGTGCTAGACCTGAGCAACCGACGGTCCGGGAAACGCTGCATTCTTGTGCGCATTTGGCAGGATTTCCTGCAAAGGGTCAAGAAAACATATTTTCCCATTGTCTTTGTTTAAACTGTAGAAAGCCCTTGTGTCCGACTGGAGACCCTGTTAGTCAAAGCAACTAAGAAAGTTGGGCAGGTCACCCTTTGGCACTGATGGTCACCTTCACAACAAAAGCAGCTGAGAAGACAAGGTGTTTCTGAACCTGTCCTGAGATTCCTTGTGCTCTGCACCCCTTGAATTCACCTGGTTGGTAAAATGGGAAAACTGTAGCTGGAACCAAATGAAAGCAAAAACATATGCAGCACTATGCTAGAGGTACACTTCAGTTTATTAGTGCTCTTGCTTAATAGCGTTTTTTTTATGCTGTATCTCCTTATAAATAATAGGAAACAGTATCGGTGAGTAGGAAAAGGGAAGGAGAGGGTCAGAAATAACTGTGAATCTTGAAGTGATAGTCTCAAAGTCTTGCCTATCAGGGATAAAGTTCTAAAGCGGTAGGTGCTGATGTTATGATGGGAATCCAGAAAATGGATTAATGATCTAGAATGTGGGATGTTAGTCCCTGATTTGGTACAGTGTCTGACACTGAGTTGGCAACAATAAAAATAACAATAGAAGCAGTGAGCAGAAAGTCTGAGATATGACTTGCAAGCTCAACATATCTGAAGCTCTGCCCACTGCAACCTGGAGCTTGCTTCTTGTACTGTAGGCATCTGACAGCTGGATTTCCCTTATTATTCAGCCACTGTCTTCCCACTCCCTCGATGCCCTTTAAGCAGCTTGCACTTCTGTGACTGTACAGAATTTGTTTGTGGCTGTTTGGAAATGGACATCCACAGTGAATACACGGGGGCCATTTGCTAGGTCACTGTTTCCCAGAACGGCTCCATTAGGAAGCTACATTTCAAGGGCTTCTTTCCTTATCTCGCAGAACAACTCATTTGCTGTGGCCCTGAGTGCATAGGAAAGGTCAATGCCTACCAGAAATCTGAGGACTGAGAAGGCTTATTACGAGGATGAAAGTGAAAGTAACTTACATAGAAAAATATTCTCTGTAGGGTTGCATGTTGGTTTTCGACAAAGGACCTGCCTGGCTTTTAGCAAGAGTTAATGCTGATAACCTGTCAAAAAAAATAAACAAAAAAAGGAAAGGAAGGAAAACAGAGAAAGAGAAAGAAGAGAATAGACCATAGGTATAAAGATCTTTCAACAGCATTACAGCGGCTGGGAGTTTCCTAGGTTGGGGAGGAAGATACACCACCTGCCACACCATCACTAATGGGACTGTGACACTCTTCTCCTGTCAATCAATAAAGTCACCAGAAGGAACCTCCAAGGGTAAGTATAATCTTTCAGATAAACCCAAAAGGTCAGCAATAAGTTAACTCCAGTCTGGAGAACTCTCCATTAAAACTATTAGGATGGGAAAAAAAACCAAAAAAACCTTATTTTTTATTCTCCTGCACATTTTCAGAAATGCTGCTTAAGTTAGGCAGTAATAAATTGATTCAGTATAATCTTACACACACGCACGCTCAGAGTGGTGTCCTGGAATGATGGCTAGAATAAAGACCCCATTCCCAGACAAGTTCATGGTAAGGTCTTAGGTCTGTATCTCCACGAGCTTGGCTGAGGAGCCCCCGGTCTAATGCATTCTCTCCAAGGCACTGTTTTAGATTCTGGGTTTTTTTCTACGAGGAAGTTACATAAAGAAACTTGCATTCTCATCATTAAAAAAGCACACAAAATTTATAAAATACAGCAATCCAGGCCGTATGTTATAGATGTCTAAAGATAAAAGCTGTATGATTCCGTTAAATAAAGTACAAAACAGTCAAAACTAATCTATGCTATTACATGTCAGGAGAGTAATTCCCCTTGTTTGAGGCAGGGGTTGGTGACTCTGAGGGACTTCTGGAGTGCTGGGAGCACTCTGGTGTTTTTTATCTGGGTGCTGGTTATATGAATATATTTAGCTGTAATAATGTAAACTTAGGCATACGTTTTTGCATATATATTAAACTTCAATTAGATTTTATTTAATTACCCAAAGGTAATATAGACCTTAGTACTGGAGTTCACAGGGATCACACGCCAGGGTCTGTGCTACATTATGGAGAGAGCGAGCTCGAAGCTGGGATTAAATTTACGGGGAGGATTTGAATCAGTGGGGCAACTCAGTCTTGGAAACCAGAGCAAGTCCCAGCACACAGCAGGCTCTCAATAAATAGTTGTAGAATAAGGGACTGAATGATATAGGCACATTTTCCAAGCACAAGATTCAACAACATAGTTTTATGGATCAGACAACCAGGTGGAGCTGCCAACGTGTCATGCTTTAAACCTACCTCTCAGTAACTGCGTTAGAGTAAGTCAACTCAGTGCTGGGGTGCAATTTTTACAGTTCAGGACCTGCCATGGTGTGCTAGTATACATGTAAGTATGTCCAAACACATACAGATACACATTATCTCCCATTCTGAGCCAATTTTTGTTTGGTGGGTTCATGCAAGACGTGAACTAGGCAGACTCTTGACAGACTTTCCAAACTGACATACAATTACATCCCAGGGCGTGAGCTCTCAAGAAAGGGAACTTGTCTTCTCCATCTTTAATTACCAAGACTTGGCACAGAGGCTGGCCCACAATAGATGCTCAGAGAATTCCTGCTGAGTGAATGAGTGAACCCGAGTCCGTCATCCAGGCTGATTTCATCATGAGGCCTTGCTCCACCTCCTCTGTGGTCTCGATAAATATATGCAAATTCTAATATAGGTTTTTCATTGCTTGAGGGTGGAGAGTGAAGGACAGAGAGACACAATAGCTGATTGCTTGAGTCTGAGCTTCAGAAGTCATCACAAGTCTAGGTCTGGTCCTCAGTTTTGTAGGTCAAGAAAGTTGATTCTTTCACATTAGTTCACCCAAGAGTGACAGCCTCTAGAAAACAGCTCATAATAATCAAACACACGCTCACTCAAAACTTGGTTTTTAAGCAAGAAATATATGGAGACATATTTACACTTAAGACGAGAGCACTTACATCGTGTCATAAGTGCCTTTTATTTCTAGTCCAAAAGTTTTCTTGAGACGTTAAATTAGCATGAGAAGGTGATTTGGTGAAAGTCGTCAGAGCAAAGGGAGCTGACTGATCTCGTTGGACACGTATTTAAATTTTATTGAGCACCTATTATAGGTCAAGGGCTGTGATAGGGATTAGGTACTTTCACGTTATTTCACTCAACCTTATTTAATCCTCACAGTAATCTTGTAAAATTAATGTTCTCCTGTTATTCATGAGTTAATCAATGCTCAGAGAGGTTAAATGATATTCCTGGCATCGTGATTGAGCATAAATAGACAAGCAACAAGTGCTTACAGAATGAATGAGTAAATTAATGAGTGGAAACCTGTTTTCCAGTAAGTAAGCAGCAGAGATGGAATTCTAACCCAAGTCCTCTGATTCCAAGTTCATCACACTTGAGGTTATGATAGCCTAATGTGCTCACAGACAATGTAAAAGTTTGCCTGCCAGTTAGACTGGAATATCTCTATCAAAGGACTCTCTTCTCCAGCTAGTGGTAGAGCTATGGGGAGAAGTTATTTTTCGCATGCATGCGTTCATTCATTTCTTCAACAAATTTTAATGAAAACACACTATGGGACCAGCACCGTTAGTTAATTGCTCTGAGATTTAAACAGATGCTATGTAAAGGATAGTAATTTTTACCTTACACAATTGTCATAGGAAATAACTGTTGTCAGGACACAGAGATTAAAGACAGTTCCTGCCCACAAGGAGCTCAGTCTAGTGGAGAAAAGACAAGAAACCGAATGAATAAGACAAAGTTTCCTGGAGGATTTGTCTCAGTCTGTTTGGGCTGCTCTCACAAAGGTCCATCGACTGCTGGCTTATAAACAGCAGACATTTATTTTGCAGTGTTCTGGAGGCTGGAAGTCCAAGATCAGGCTGCCAGCAGGGTCCGCTGAGCCCTCTTCTGGGTTGCAGCCTGCCGTCTTCTTGGTCGTATCCTTACGCGGCAGAGAGCAGAGAGGGGAAGCAAGCTCTCTCACGACACTTATAAAGGCATTAATCCCTTTCATGAGGGCTCCACTCTCATGACCACCTCTCATCCTCATTACTTCCCGAAGACTCCGCCTCCTCACACCATCACATGGAGGGACAGGGTTTCAGGAGAAGGATTTGGGAGAGACACAAACATTCAGCCCATAACAGAATTCAGGGATGAGACTTGGGGAAATGTTTTTGTTTTGTTTCATCTTTCTGTTATTTTGATAATTGCTTTCATTTAAAAACATAGTGTTTAATATCAACCATCTTATTATGGTATCATTTTGCTTCTAACAAGTGCAAGGTGGCGAGGGATGCTATTGAACATGGTCAGGGAAGGCAAAAATCATCATCATCACCATGATGTGGCACTGAGATTAGTTTCCTATAAATAAAAACGAAAGGAAATATACCCTAGCATCTCTGCCTTTTTACATTGGCCCTTAACTTAAGAGCAAGTTAAGTTGTGGAAATGTCATGGAAAAGAAACAGTTGGTAAGTCTTCTGTGTATTTGTTTCTACTTTTACTATTGAACATCATGAGATACAAAAGCCACAGTGTTCTTCTGTGGCCCAGATCCTCCCAGTGCAAACACAGATCCAATTAAACTGTCTGTCCTCTCCACACATCAGGCAAGGTGGACATTCTTGGTTGGAACCGTACCAAAATGTGGCTGTGCTTTGATACAAAAACTTTGTTTTCATGTATCTCTCAAAGCTGCTTATAATATACCTAAGGAAAAGAATCCACACACAATTGTGAAACCACATGTCCTGAAAAATAGTCATAAGACTTCTAGTTTGGATCAGAGAAAGAATATTGAAAGAGTATCTCTGTCAAATATAAAGTCATCCATTCCAGAATCATCAGCATTTCTTTTAATCTTTTCTTTTAACCATTTGATGAAGGTCACGGAAGAACCGGCTAATAAGCCATTTCCCTCGAAGACAGTTACTGACACCTTTCGGTGCATCTCACTCTTGGGTTTTGTCCATTAGGTGCACACTGATACTATCAGGGAATTCCTATTTTGTGAATGCCTTTTGGAAACCTCAAAGGCCATTGACATGTTCAAAATTGTTAAAAATTTCTTTGCCAAACCAGGGTCTAACTTGGACACAAAATCTTTGATTTGAACTGATGAAGCATGTGCTAAGCTTGGCATCAAGCCACCTGGTTTTGCTTCTTTGATAAATAAAGAAGAACAAGATACTATTGTGTCTCATTGTTTTCCGACATTGGCGTGTGCTCACATCTAAGACTGGGCCGACAATTTTCAAATCGTATCCACTGTTCGTAACATTTGTCAATTTCTTCAGTGTCAACGTCTTGAATTATCCATTAACTATGTATAATGAAGAAGACAGACTACAATAGACTTTGTCAAGGAAGTGGAAGAGAATATGATATTCTTTCTTAATCCGCATATTTAGTGACTTCCCAAACATCGAGTCTCGAAGTACTTGGTTGAACCCCAGCAAGGGTTGTTTTGTTGTTTGCTTGCTTGCGTTGAGAAGAAAGAAAGGCTCTCTCTCAGAACATAGAGGTTATTCGTGGGCGTAACCTGTTTGGCAGATCACGTTTTCCATGATAATGATATCAATCTTTCCATTCAGGGCCCTGCAGTAGTCACTATGAGTGCTGTCACTCTGGAAGAAGAGAATAAGGGTAGACAATTGCGCAAACTTTCCAGTTCTGGAGAAAGAGCATCTGTAGGTTGACAACAAAGGGCCAAACCTTATCAATGTCTTTGAAAGAAAATAATCTGTTGTGTGGTAGTCAGCCTCCAAAATGGCCTTCCATGAGTCTTACCACCTAGTATTCATGCCCCTGTGTAGCCACCTCTAACAGTAAGTAGGGGTGATCAGTGTAACCAAGACACTATTACAGAAACGATGGTGTGTAATGTCTGTGCCTAGGTCATAAAGACATTCGATTTCCATACTCAATTATGTTGATTCTTATTAGCTTCCATTTCTAAGTGTACTATTTTGTAAAATTATGCTCTCCTCTGAGGTGCATCTTATCTGAGGCCCACAGCTCCCAAGGCACTGGGCACCTGGAATCCACTAGAAGGAAATCAGAGTAACCGGTAAAGGCATAAAACAAGAGGTAGCTTTGGCGACTGGCTACTCTTGGGGATGCTGTCTAGTGACACAGCGTCATGGGAATTTCCTCCGTCTGCTTTGAGCTTGCCCAATTCTGCCTGCCCCTAAGTTTTGGAGAAAACCTGTTCAAAAAGAATCAGTGAGATTAAGACTTGGGGTTAGGACTTCACAAGTTTACTTTTTGTGTAAAACACGAACAAATTTTGTCTAGATATGAGGAAAAGAATTTTTAATCTTTCTCCCAGACTGAAAGGTATTTCAGTATATTCAAGCTTTGCTTTTACTTTCCTTTATTAATTAGTGGGGACATCTGCATTAACACAGGATCATTAATTTATGATCTAGTGGGTCTTTTCTATCTCTAACTTCCCTGATGAAAGAGAATGAAACAAAAATGAACCGTTTGATCAAGACCTCTCCCACAGATTTAAAAGATGGTCTTTGAATAACATTAAAGATATTGATTTTGCTGTTGTGTATTTAGTTTGTTGTGAGAAAAACGTATTAACCAAAAACGGAGGCATTAAAATTCAGATTTTTATTACTACTTGCCAAATCACTAACATGAAGGCATATTGCCATTCTCTTTAACTTCTAAATAAAACCAAATGTCAGTAATGCGAACCCAAGGTGTACCATTTCCGGAAACTAAAATCACAGTTTCCTCTGAGGGACTGCCATAAAACGTAATTGAGAGAGTAAACAGTTTTGTTACACTTACTCATTTAGGGCACATCTTCATCCTTCTGTATCCATTTTCTTCTCTGTCTAGGTTTGAGTCTTGGCAAGTTTTCCTGATACAACGTTCTGGACAGTCAGAGTCATGAATTTCAAATAGAATCCTCAGAAACAAAAAGGAACGTGTATCACAAGTGTGCTGGTTTCCTGTTGCTGCTGTGACAAGTTACCACAAACTCAGTGCTTTAAAACAGCGTAAGCGTAGGGTCTTACCTTCTGGAGGACTGAAGTCTGACCCAGGTCTCACTGGGCCAGCAACGTGGTATCCACGGGGTTTGGTTCCTTTCTGGAGGCTTTAATGAACCATCCATTTCCTTGCCTTTCCCAGTTTCTAGAGACCCCTGCATTCTTTGACTAGAGACCCCCTTTCTCCATTTTCAAAGCCAGCAATGGCAAGTGGAGTCCTCCTCATATCGCTCCGCTCTGACGATGCACATCTCCCTCTGACTGCTTCTGCCTTCTTCCATGCTTAAGGACTCTTGTGGTTACATCGGGCTGCCTGGATAATCCAGGATGATCTCCCCGTCTCAAAACCCTTAACTTAATCACATCTGCAAAATCTCTTTTGCCACGTAAGGTAACATATTCACAATTGCAGGGACGAGGACGTGGACATCTTTGGGGGGTCATTATCCTGCCCACCACAACAATTTTTAGTGTCTAAAAATAACATTCTGGGGCCGGCCTGGTAGTGCAGTGGTTAAGTTAGCACACTCAACTTCAGCAGCCAGAGGTTTGCCAGTTCGGATCCCGGACTCAGACCTACACGTCACTCATCAAGCCATGCTGTGGTGGAGTCCCACGTGGAAGAACTAGAGGGACTTGCAACTAGGATATACAGCCAAGTACTGGAGCTTTGGGGAGGGAAAACAAAAGGAAGATTGGCAATGGATGTTAGCTCAGGGCCAATCTTCCACACCACTAAATAAATAAATAAGTAAAAATAACATTCTAACATTCATTTAGGATTTAGTGCATTCTTCCTCCTGAAAAATTGTATTTTAGAAGTTATAAGAAGCAAATGAATCCCCCAGGTGTTCACATACTAAGCTGTCATGTATACAGACCGTGGCACCAATAGCAGGAGGATCTGCTTTGTTTGCAGTGAACTTCCCTCTGATCCGGGCATAAAAAAAAAAAAAGAGCAGGAAATGCACAGCCCATGAAGCCGCACTATCTGGAGAGGGACCGTGCATTTCACAGTGGTGTTATTGTTGCTGTTTTTAAGATTCCATCGCAGTATCAAGCATTAGTCCTGTAAGTGTTACTGTTAGATTTAGAAATTTTTATTTTTAAGAATAGTTGATCCATAGGGAAGAAATATGTGTCTTAAATTTGTTGCTCATGAAAGAAATAGGGAGGGCAGCCAAGATTTCCTTCCATTTGGCATTATTCTAATCTCTCTCCAAGAGGCAGGCACATCCTGGATCCATATTTTGGATTATGCTAACCATTCTCTTCTTAATACTCATTATTTACGGACTAGCATGCAATACATTTCTTAACCATGCCCTTTTTCTACTAACATTTATAACATGTTTTCATATGCAAATTCACGTGTTCTTATTAGCCTGATATATAATTGGTATTTTATAAAATTGGAATGGTTGCATAACTCTGATAGTATGGTATGTGCTCAGTAATTGAACATATATATGAAATTCATTTAATTTTGATCAGATTAGGAAAAATAAATGAAAATAAAATAGCTACAGTTACAAAGGACACATGTTTAACCAGCCAAAAGCTTCTGTCAAATATACGTACCATATGTGATTTTAATATCCCTGAAAACGCTACCCGGAATTCCAAACACGCAACAAGATGAGACAGTGTTCATGTGGGCTTCTCAGAAATCAGGGCAAAAGTGAGTAAAGGAAGATTTATTTCCCTGCTGGACAAATGGTACAGATTTCCTTTTGATGGTCAACTGTTTCCACCAAGTTCGAAGGAGCTGGCATTGCAAACTCCACCTTGATCATTAACATACTTAAAGTCACAGTGAGGATAAATGCAAGACATGTGCAGCCCACATTTTTATTCCTATAAAAGTATCTTGGACAAGTGAGAAGGAAAGATGGAGGGTTTTTTCAAATCCTACAGGTGGTTTCAGTTACTCAATATGTTTGTCTAATTGCTCAGATGTTCCCTACTCAATATTGAGAGCAGATATTCTTTTGCAAAGTTTCTTAGCTTCTGAATGTTGCCGGCACCTTCTTTAGCATAAATCCCTCTTCTGCATGCAAAAGCTGAAATATGCCATGTTCTTGTCTTACCCTTTGCCATCTAGTCTCAAGAAACTGGATCTGACAAGCATAGCATTTTTTAAAAAATGGGCAGGGCACTGGTACCAGCTGTTGCTAATCAAACAACCTCAGCCCCGTATTGGTGGCTTCCTGCCCCACCTCCACATCCCTGCGGTGTCGGCAGTAATCGGGCGGGGTTACAGGGGCAGTTCTCTCTCAGGGGAGACAACAAGAATATTAATATTAATGCAATAGCTGCTCCTTCAGATGGGAATGGATAAGATGAAATGATTTAAAGGAGGCTTGATCAATCATTCCATTTCTTGGCAAGAAAATGATGCCTTTGCATTTAAGAAAGAACATCTGGGTAGCATCACGGTGGTTAAAAGTGCTGGGTGGTTGGCAAGCAAACATTCACCTCCTTGCTAGAGCTAGATGCTTCCCGCTCTGGGACTTCTGCCCCCGCTGGGGGTGAAAGCAAAACTCTGAAATGCTTTACTTGAAACTATTTGCTTACAGTTCAGGACTCGTTTGGTGACCTTGCTGCTGACTACTGATTTATTAGCAAGGTCTAAGAAGGCATCTGGGGTAGCTGGTCAACTTGTCTGATTCTGAAGAAAGGGTGGCCACCCTGGGAGCCTTCTGACTCCGTGACCCTACCTCTGGCCACGAAGCTCTTTCTGCTCCCATGGTGGCTTGAGAAGTGTCTGCAGCCAAGAGCTCTTTGGAGCAACGTGGACAGTTAGCCAAACCTTTCAGAGTCGGGGAGAGTCAAGAGGTTGCTGCTTGTTTGTGACCAGGGCACCAGCAATGCCGCAGCACAGAAGGACCTCACTCATGGCAGATAGACATGGGTTTCTTAAGATGTTAAATATTTCAAGGTTTTGCTACCAAAAGCACAAGGGGAGCCTTGTGTGGGAGACAAAGCTGTGTGGCCTCAGGGAGCGGGCGGGAACACTCTGCTCCTTTTACTGCTCTCTCTCTGAACAGTGATGACCCAGCGTGGAGACATCTGTGACCTACATCCCCCTTGCCAGATGCCAGACAGCCATTAGTTAACCAGAGAACGGGCCTTTCCAGTGACATTCCTGCCCCCCATCCGTTCTCCCAGCTTTGGGAGTCAGAGCTGGAGGTACCCAGCAAGGCAGGGCTCATCAGGGCAAAATCAGCCCATGAGACACGTTTGGAGGATTATAGGAAGGCAAAGGCACCCAACTGCCAGTCAGGACAAAGACGAGGCAGGTGCCCAAAGAGAGCCTTCCCACCTAAAATGTGTTTTAAAGGTCATGGTCACAGCCTGTCTCCACGCTGGGTCTCCACAGCCTCCTCCACTCACAGCGAACCCACTTCCACAGTCTTCCTGTTTCTTGCTAACACCTTAGTTATACAAGCCCTGGAAACACCCTTTGCTCCCTGTAGTACGTTGAGGCTCATCCCAGAGCTGCTGCATCAGAATCGCTGGCAGAACCACCTGGGAGTCACTGTGTCAACTACAATCTGTCTCAGCTCTGTCTCCTTTTCTCTTATTCCTTACCATTTTAGTACATTATTCTTTGATGCTGTACTCCTGCAAAGTGTTTAAAACATCACCGCCATCATCAAGGAGCACTTTTATGTGTGTATTTGCACATGATGCAACATTCCTTGTTGATCAAAGAGAATTCTCTTGTTTTGCCCATTAGATCTAAGCTCTGTAATGTCACTGAGTTCCCAGTGCCTAGAAGTGTACCCGGCATTTAGGTGCTTTATAAATATTTGTTGACTAAATGAATTAATGAATGAATATAAGTCTATCCTCCACCCTCACAGAGCACAGAACCTGGGAAAGTGCCGTACATGTGACCCGAAGCAGAAGGCCGACACATCACCAGGCAGCGAAATACTGGCCAAGTTCTCTTTCACAAGGTGATAATTGAATCGATTCACTATGGATGTTCCATTTTTGGAGCACAGGCAGGTGAGATGCTTCAAAGCCCTTCATGGAAATATGTATCCATGCACGTGGTTTCTAAAGAAACACTATTCTACTCTTCAGTACATTATGTTATTGCTATGGAAACAGCAATATTTTAAAGAAGAACACTGGAACTTTCCAAATACAGTATTTATTCCTTTTGTACTAGCAAAATAATGTGTTTTGCCTAAGAACTTGTTAGGTGGCCTGCAGCTAAATATAAAGAGACAGATTCTCCTCATGTGGAAGTCTACGGGAAAATTTGGACCATCGACTTTTCAAGATACGTTTTAAATAAACTGAGTGCAAAACTCTAGACATAATTGGGGCTTTCAATGAAACACTTAATATGTTAGATTTGTTTTTTACTTAGAAAAACTATTTATATTTGAACCCCAGAAACGCCTTCTGCAGGATTACAAGCTGGCATTGCCTTTGGGTTTTCAGAGGAACAACTTCACTTGTCACTTGTGTTTATTACTTCATTAATACCTCTGGAATGTTCAGCTTGCTAATGTGGCCCTAGCTTTCCTGAACTGACATCATGTTTTAACCAAAAGGGAGAAGAGAAAATCAGGAACCCATACCTAGAAATCGCGAATCCATACCTAGAAATCCTGAACCCGTACCTAGGCTCTAACAGCAAAAGAGAAGAGGAGCCAAATAGGATTGGATGCGTTATCAAAGGTCACTCAAACTCTAGTTCACACATGTGGAAATTCAGTAGGTATCCATTAATATCCATGTATACAAGTTTGCCTCAAAGCAAACCTAGACATATGCATTTTTAAAACATCTCTTCCTGCTGATAAAAAATTTGGAGTAATTTATTAAGATGTGCAATTCCAGCATTATAGTGAGCATAATTTCTACCTTGTATTACGTGCAAAATGGATAGCATTTTAGCGTTTGTTTCTAGTTCGAACAGGTCCTGCCTATGCAGAGGTAGTAACAGGCGCTTCTCTCCCGGAGATGGAAAGGGCAGACTTGAAGCCGCCGACACCCAGGTTTGCCGCCACCTTGGCCACTTGCCAGCTGTTTGCCCCTGAGCAAATTCCTACCTCCCTCAGCCTCACTCAGTTCCCCAAGAGATGGGATCACCCAAACAGGAACACACGTAAAGAACCTAAAACAGGCCTCAGTAAACATTAATTCTCTTCTTGTCCCTGATAATATAAAATAACTATTGCATTTCTCTTTATTTTTTTTAAAGATTTTATTTTTTTCCTTTTTCTCCCCAAAGCCACCCAGTACATAGCTGTATATTCTTCGTTCTGGGTCCTTCTAGTTGTGGCATGTGGGACACTGCCTCAGTGTGGTTTAGATGAGCAGTGCCATGTCCACGCCCAGGATTCGAACCAACGAAACAGTGGGCTGCCTGCAGCGGAGCGCACAAACTTAACCACTCGACCACGGGGCCAGCCCCGTTTTGCTTTATTTTTATCAGCCTGTTACAGCGCGTGTCTTTAAACCTTCTTAAAGTTGAAAGATATTAGATAATCACCTTTCTGTGGGCATAGTTCACTTAAATCAAACATTTCTCCCATTAGTAATTTGGTTCAGATAAAAGAGAAACACTTATTTCACAAATTATATTGCTCACATTATTATAATTTGTAATTATGTGTCATCTTCTATGCAAGAGCTCAAAGGGCCTTACAAACAAAAATACTTGCAATCTATAAGGATATAGTTAAATATTATATTTCACTGACAGGTAATAATAACAAATTAAGTCACACAAGATTTTATACTACTTTGGTGACATACCTGAGAAAATACAAAAGTTCCAGGTTCTATCTACACTTCAAGAATGGCAAGAACATGCCACAGATACCCCGCTCTCCTCTTCTGTGACCTTACCAACCATCACAAATTGAGCGCAGCACATTTCACATTGGTCCTCAGAATTTTCAACACAACCCTCCGGCAGCCACCATCAAGCAGATGGAGATGGTTTACATATTAAAGTCTGTTTGCCTTCCTTGAGTTAGATTATTTTCCAAGTGTTATCTACATTAGGAATGAATTCACACAATGGACCACAAAGCCTCGTTTGCATTCTTCCTTTCTACCGTTTTTTAATGTTCACTGAAATATATCCTTGAAAATTTACTTGTCTTTTTTTTTTAGATTTTGTTTTTATTTTTCCTTTTTCTCCCAAAGCCCCCCAGGGCATACTTGTATATTTTTAGTTGTGCATCCTTCTAGTTGTGCATGTGGGACACCACCTCAGCATGGCCTGATGAGCGGTGCCATGTCTGCGCCCAGGATCCGAACCAGCGAAACACTGGGCCGCCAAAGCAGAGCGTGCGAACTTAACCACTCGGCCACAGGGCCGGCCCTACTTGTCATTTTTAATTGGACCTGGCACAATTAAATTCTCAATACATTAACCCTCAGAGAGAGAAAATTTGCTAAAAGTCCTTGCTCCCTCCTACTCAGAGAAAACAATATCCATCCGGTTCTCCAAGACTTCCCTCAAACCGAACACTGTGCTCCACGTTCACGGACTGCATTTCACTGTCCGCCCCGCACCCTGCCTCTCCACAACCTGGCTCCATCAGGTTTCCTCTTTCTGTTTTCTATTTTATATCTCCTTCTCCTGGATCTTTCCCTACTCAGATTTTTAGAAGAAATCCCCATCCTGTATGGCTCCACTGCAAGTAGATGATTCTGATTTCAGCCAGACCCTCGAAGGCTCAACAATTCCTCTGCATAACCACAGGTGGCCCTTTCCCCATCCATTTCATCAGAGCTTTGAAATCTTCATCAGTCCTCTCAGCCTGTACCCCCAGCTCCCTTGACTCATCAGATGCCAAACCGTCATAGAGAACACGGGTGCCGTTGGGTATGGACTGCCCAACTCCCCTGAGCTCTGCCTGAACCTCTGCACACACTCATTCTTGGCTCAGCTGCACCTTCTTTCTCCACAATGTCCGTCCCTCCTCTTGGCCCTGTGCCCCTCACCTGATCCAGGACTCTCTGTCCTTGTTTTCCCACCCCTCCCTCAACATGCCTTTAAAATCCTTTCTTGGACAAATTCCTCGGAGCCTAGAAATAAGATTGAGAGTGTTCCTCACGAAAAATAAAGAAGCAAGGAGGCAAGCAACAGCAAAGCACTTTCCTTGAATTTGAGCCTGACCCCTGTGCTTCACGCCCACCTCTGTGTGCTTTCTCTCCTGCTCCCTCGGCCTTGGGTAAAGTCCTACCTATTTCTCTACATTGAAATCCTGCCCACTCCTTAAGACCCAAACCAAACGTCTTTTCCTTCCCAACACTCCCAAATGCAAAGAGTCACTTGCTTCCTTGAACTTGCACGGCAACCTGTGCCACTCTTTCCAACATCTCTTCTTTCTTGTGTCATGATTATGTGAGTGTCTGCTCCCATAACTACTGAAAGTTAAATAAGGTCAGAATCTGTATCTGATTTATCTTTGTATTCCCAAAAGCGCCCAACACCTGCCTGCATATAATATGTGCTTACTCAGTCACCAGCATTTTCGGCATTTTCGAGAGATTAGGTATCTGATGCAGGAGGGCCTTAGAGACACGCCCTAAATCGCAAAGCTTGTAAATGGCAACCTTGCCACTATCTTTAGTGCTCTTTCAACTCCTTGTACAAGGCCTGTATTCTTAAAAAGTCTGCTGCAACTGGGTCACAATTATACCATTTTTATGGCCTGTAGCAAGTTTCTCTAAATGTCTACTTTCCAAAGGCTTTTCACTTTTATTTCGCATTGCACGTGGTAGGAGCTAAATAAATGTTGAACGAATGAATAAGTGAGAAGTGGATGATGACATCCACAAAGCTTGGCCTTGTTACGGGTAGAAATCAGAAGGGGTTTTGGCGAGAGGGAAGCCCACGGGAGGGGTCATTCTGCTCCTGCTGCAGCAGGCTCGCTGAGGCCGGCGAAGGCTTCGCCCTGGACTCTAGAACTGCTAATAAAAGGAGAGTTGCCCCTTGGGGTTCCATTCTTTTTGCTGTGCCATATTTCCATATTTAGGATTGTGACAATTTAACATATTTTTTAAATTACAATGTGTCATTTGTTTTCTAATTCTAGTTGTCAAATTCTGATCCTGAAGGTCGGAGACAAAAATATTACCAGTCATAGGGAGAATATTAGGAGACTGTTTACTTCTGTTCCCAAATTTCATACCAAGGAAGCACCTTCAAATATTAAGCCAAGAAAGTAATTCCAGATGAATAAAGAAATCCAGTCAAGACCACTTTATTGTCCAGTTTCTGTAAGGCCGGGTGGGATGTAAATTTCAACTTGGGTGCAGATGGGGACATCTATGCTGAAGAGAATTTGGGTGCCTTTGCTGCTTTTCAGCTTATTTGCAATAATTCCTGTTCACCTGTATCTAAGTTTGATTCTACTTGACACTGATGAGGTTATGTAAAATCTCATGGCACCACAAGTCTTTTCAAGAGATCAAAGTACAACGCTCGGATAATAAGCAGTGTGCAAGTGCCGAGGAGTGTCCACTTTGTTATGGATGCTATACTTTCTGATTCTGAATAGGGCTGGTGAAAACATTCACTTGAACCCAAAAGAGGAGTCTATTATCCAGAGTGTAAGAACTCTATTGCACCTTAAAAAGAGAGAGATTTAGCAGCAGGCAAGAAAAGGAGAGTATTAACCCTCAGCAGAATTTTCAGTAATTGCCTCACTGAAAAGGCTCTGCATAAAGTAATCACATAAAGGTAAACTTAATGGTATAAAGACGTGATTGGGCACATTTAGGTGGGACAACTGAAGGCGAGGTGTATTTGTTTTCATTTCTCACTGAAAGGCAGGGGCTGTATTTCATATCCGCGGAAAGGAGCCACAGGATTGAATACGAAGATTAAAATACATCATAATTGCTTTAGTCAAATGAACAGATTTTATATCTAAAAAGGACCTGTAAGCATAATTTAGGGGAGGTTTTGCATGGAAATGAAGTATCACTTACAACGCCGGTTCCCAACTACCTTACACAACTTGTCTTCCCAAGATGGGTATTTTAATCTCTAATTTATTAAAAGATGAAATGTTGGAATGTTGGATAGATTGAAATCATTTGTCAGATCACGAAGTCCTCATAACATTTCTCAGCCTTAATAACACATCTGCTCTTAGAATGTGGTCTCTTGATAATAGCTGTCTGAAAGTGTCTGAATTTAGGGATTATTTGAGACAACAGATTTCCTTCTCTTTGCAATTGAATGAGGCATCTGCTCCCTCACCGTTAGCTTTGTGCAATAGTCTCCAGGCGTTCATAAAAGGGCAGATCATTTTGAACATTATGAGAAGAAAAAAAGACCTCTATCGACAATGTGAGATTTGGAAAGAGAAATTAAGAACTTATTTTATGTTTAGAAATATTATTCCGTAGTTCCTTTCTCAATCTGGGAGAACACAGTGGCTAGAAGGGAAGGAGTAACACAGCACTCCAAAACCACCAATTTAGAGAAGACCTTGATAGAATGCTAAGTAGAAATTCACAAAATTTTATCGGATTTGATTCAGTACAACCAACAGAACTCAGTGGAAACGGACAACCGTGATCGTTCCAGAGACCATATGCCAAATTAAGCATCCAACCACAAGAGTAGACCAAACAGAATGAAAAATAATACATAAAGATCACCTTTTCCATTTCACCTCCAAGAGAGAACATTCCAAAAGATGAAACCATAGCAAAACATTTACACAAGTTCAGATAGCCTATTCATACAAAGAAATGCAGATCAAGCATCTTTGAAGGTGCTTGACCAATAAAGAAGAGACCATTATTAGCTTTTTTACTACATTTAATTATAAAAGTTACCATTTACGGTTGCACAAGTTGGTTTTAAAATGATAGTGTTGCCCTTTTATTTCCACACACACCCACAAAAACATTCCTTACATTTAGAAAGAAGTAAAAGGAAAATTTTAGCTAAGTTTCCTGATATTTGCATATTGTCGTCCTACAGATACCCCCACAGAGGGCTTTAATGGCCATAGAACAATGAGATAACATTTATTATAAAAGCCACTCTTCCAATAATCAGTCCATATCACATGTACATGTACAAACAGATATACAAATAACAAATACATGGCATTTTTAACATCTATATATACGGCACTATTAACAGAGCTAAATTCTCAGATTATATAACTGTGCGAGCATGATTATAACAGTGAAACATAAAAACTGGGCCCTGCCTGAAAAAACACAGCTGTCCCATCTGCCAGCACGTAGGACGACACCTGGCTGTTTTGGAATAAGGAAAGGTGTCATGAGGACACCTCCCCACTTGTCTTTTCAAGTTGTTTTTCAAGTTGGCCTTAGTCATTGATCTCTCTGTGACATTCGACACCACTGATTACCCTGCCTTTGGGAACATCTTTGCCTTTGGATTTTCTGCCACACTATTATTTCTTGGACAACTCTTTACCTGAATTGAGATTTTCTTCTTCCCCAGAGGGGTTCTCAACGGTCCTGGCTTGGAGGGTCAGAAACCACATCCTAGGAAGACTTTGGACATCTGTGGGGCCCTTCCCAGTTGTCCCAGTGATTGCAAAGTGCTACTGGCATTTTGGGGGGAGGGGAGAGAGGAGCAAGAACATTAACTTTCTGGGATGCACAGAACGGTTCCATATGACAAAGACTTGTTACGCAAAATGCAAACAGCACCACACTTTTGAGAAACACTGAGTGGGAAAATAGATTTCTTGACGTTCATTCACTACTTCTGAACCTCCCCTCTTGAGCACTTTTCTTCACCTGGGGTCATGTCTCCCGATACACACTAGACCCCCAAGTCTGTCTCTCCCACTTTGCATCTTAGTGTCACCTCAGGCTCTTCAAGCCAGCTTCTGCTTGAGAGCTCTTCACAGGCAGTGCAGACTAACATCCACCCAGGAGCCTGGCACATGGCTCGTCTTTTCTGCTTCTTCTTTCTCCTTTATCCCCACATCCAAATGACTGAGTTCTGCCAGTTCTCTTTATCTACAACGTCTTTTAGAAATGTTTCTTTTCCAGGGTCACAGCTACCCCTTAGCAGACACCTCTGTTTACCCACACTGGCTTCCCAAGGCAATCGCTGCCCTTTACCACCCATCCTACAGGCTACAACAATTATTTTATGGGCACTCCCCACAATTTGGATGGTCCACCCTGACGAATCCTGCCCGTTAGTTCTCATTATGGCTCTTCAGCCCCCTGTAATAACTCTCCTACCTCTTTCCCCCATCTCACTCTTTACCTTTTACTGTCTCCCTGTTGAGATCTTCTGTCCCAGCCAAGCTTAACTGGACAGCGTGACATGAATTTTTCACTCCTTTCTCAGGACCTTCATACCTGTCACTGATGCTGACCCCATCTCCTTTCCCTCCCTACTTGCAGGCTCAGTAACAGTACCTCATGGAGACATCTTAGAGCCAGAGGGAAACAACAATCAGTAATATCAATCCTGTTTTTCTTCAAAATTTTGAGATTTTGTTCATTATTTTGTATTAATTTTGATTTCTAAAAACATTGCGTTAAAATTTTCTTAATTTTGGGGCCTGCCTGGTGGCATAGTAGTTTGCACATTCCACTTCAGCTGCCTGGGGTTTGCGAGTTCAGATCCTGGGTGTGGGCCTACACACTGCTCATCATGCCACGCTGTGGCAGCACGCCACATACAAAGTAGGGGAAGACTGCCACAGATGTTAGCTAAGGGCCAATCTTCCTCACCAAAAAAAATATGTATATGTTCTTTATCTTGATGACTCAGTTTTTGGCACTGCCTTAAATTTTGCCCCAGAGGCAAATGCCTTAATTGCCTGGCCCTAGTCCTGGCCCAGCTGTGTGGCTTCCTCTCCTCCCACTCTGCTCCTCCTGCAAGGCATCCCTGATGGAGACTTTCTGTGCCGAGAGCCCCCTTGATCTGATCCTTGTCTGCCGTCAAGTAGCTTGTGGCTGTGGTTGCCGTGAGAGAGCTGTCAGCTGCAGGTTTGGGCTGGACGGGCCGCCTCTAGGACAAGGCTGGTATGCGGTGCTCTTCACAAAGATGAACACCCTGCCCCAGCTCAGCGGATGTTCAAAAAAATCCATGAGCATCATAGAACACAAGAGCTGTCAGTGACTGAAACCTCAGGTAAGACATCAAGGTGCAGTCATAGGGATGTTGGCCTATGACACACACAAAACACACAAAAAATCCTCACTTATCCCGCTATTATTTTGCTTTGAAAATTACCCATGAATATGTAAAGTCTAGCTCACCAAAAATCCTGAAGTCCATAAAATAGGAAAGTAAAAAGGATATTGGCACCATTACTGTGGTAAGGTGGCTTGGAGGTGAGTCAGAGCCCCCCTGGGTGTGCTGGGTCCTCTCCCGTTAGTCGTGTCTTCCAAAACCCGCACTCCCCACTGTCACAGACACTTTCGATTCAAACAATCCATCTCTTTCACAGCAAAAAAGCCTCTGCACAGCTCCTTCTACCTCAGCGTGAAGACACATGGCTATCAGATAACTAGGTTAAGTATTTCTGAGGCGTGTGGCAGAATAAATGAGTCTCGTCTCACCACAGAAAGAAGACACAGCACGCTTGAAGGTAAGCACGTGTGAATCCCAAAGCGGGACTTTCGACACCGGCCGGGCCCTCAGTGACACTGTTTTGAAGAGAAATACAATCGGATACTTGGACTCTGACTTCCCACTCGAAGTCCTGTTCCTTGCCCCTCCCCCAGCAGCATGTGACTGAGTTCTGATATTCAGAGGATGGGCAGCTGGGAATGTGGGTCAGACCTGCTCCTTTCTCCCCTGTGCCTCCTTCTCCATCTCCCCTACCTTCCTCCTCACTCACTTCCTTTTCCAGCTGTTTTTCTCACCTTTCCCTCCAAATCCCCTTTCACATATCCAGATACGGTTAACGGCCCTAACAGTACAAAAGCAAAATTGAGTAAACTTGATGGCAATAGAGGATTTCTCTGTATATATACCTTTCTAAATAGTTTCATGTGTGATACTTTTTATGCAGAGCAAACACATAAATTATATGTGGGGCTATTCCAGATACTTCTAAAACACAGTATCTTCTCCGAGATTTGATTATTTGGAACATTAGATAGGCAGCAATAAAAAATATCTTTTTCAACCAAAAAGGCACAGGAAAGGGATACAAATAGACATGAGCTCTTTGTTGCTGTTACACTGGGACCCACCTAACTACCCAGTCCTGATAGCGTGATTCAAGAGGCATTAATTGGTCTGTCTGGAGTACAAAACAGCATATCTAGGCATGCTCACTTGGGACCACACTGGATGCTGGAGGGCAGGGCTGAAAGGCAGAGCAGGCGCTCTGTGGGTCTCCGTTTGGTCCATGTCCCCTCCCAGCAGGACCTCTCCCCCCAGGTACTACCTCACTGGATCTATTGGCATCAATAGAGCTTCGAGCGCAAAATTTTGAATTTACTGAGCAAAAAGTTCTCCTATTTTAAAAACAACCGGTAAGCATTCTTGTACTATCAATATTTGAAAAGCCAAGAAAAAAGACATTTGAAACTCATTATATATCTGTCCGAACAATGTTTTATATTTTCTGACCTCTAAACGATGACATTTAAAGAAACCAGTGTGAAGCATGGATAGCAGTCTGGTGAGCTCAGATGTTAAAAGAAAACACATGGAACGTGTCTTATTGAAACATAAATATTATGTATATAGAAAAAGAAGGAAGGAGGAGCACATAGCCCAAGGAGATTACGAGTTTCGGGAACATACAGAATAACGTAAAGGAGTGCATCAGTTTCCTGTGGCTGCTATAACAAGTTACCACCAAGCTCGTGGCTTCAAACAGCAGAAATTTATTCTCTCCCAGTTCTGGAGGCCGGAAGTCCAAAGGTCAGTATCACTGGGCTGCAGCCAAGGCGTCGGCAGCTGCTGTGCTCTCTCCGGAGGCTCCAGGGGGGCATCCATCCCGTGCCTCTTCCAGTTTTGAAATGGCAGTGACTGCCACCGTCATTGCCTTATAACCTCATCACTCCACTCTCCGCCCAGTCACATCGCCTCTTCCTCTTCCATCTGTATCAAATCTCCCTCTGCCTCCCTCTTATAAGGTCGTGTGTGATTACATTCCGGGCCCACCAGGATAATCGCCCCAAGATCCTTAAATTGATCACACTTGGAAAGTCCCTTTTCCCATATAAAGTAACATTTACAGATTCTAAGATTATGATTTGATATTTTTGCGGGTCATTATTTGGCCTCCTACAGGAGGCTGAAGCCCAGGATGAGCTTTGAAAACGCCAAGAATGACAAAAATGTCTTATTGGATCACATTTAGATAGAGATGATGAACAAAGAGACAGGCTTATTTCTTAGCTACTCATTTCTATTTGGCTTCTAGTTCCAAAAGGGAGAATGGTCTTCACATTCGAAATGGTTGAACATGTCAACAGACAATTAAAGAGCAAGTTGAATGAGGAACTCCTAAGTGTGCGTTCAGCCATTTTTTGTGGATTTAAAACTGCATGTCAGGCTCTGGAAAAGGTGACAGATGTGGTCTCAGGATTCCACTGCCAGGAAACCTCCTGCACTGCATGATTGTTCATTCTTCAGGTCGTGGCTTCAATGTCGCTTCTTCAAAGAGTGGTCTCTGACCACCCTAAGGATTTATCCATGCCCCCGCTGGCCTGTGAACTCCACAGAACAAGGATTATTTTCTTTTTGGTCACCAATGTATACCAGCACCTGGCACAGTCCTTGGGACATAGGAAATGCTTAATTGCTACCTGTTGAATGAATGAAAATAGCTAACATTTTTGAGCACTTGTATCTGGCAATCACTCTTCCGAGTGCTTTCTGTGTATTAACACCCTTAGGAAGTAAGGGATGAAGGGAGGGAGGGAAACAGAGCGAGGAAGAAGAGAGGATAAGAGCAAGAGAGGTGTGAGAAGATAGATTGACAGATGTCTCCATTTTCAAAATGAGGGATAACAGGAAATGGAAAAACTGCAAATTCGTAAACCCGATATGTATCCCTGACAAAATCTAGAATGAATTATTAAACAGAAAGAGGCTGTGAATAAGCTTAGACTGGCTTGAATTTAGGTTTCCACAAACCTGTTATAGGAATACAGGGTAAATAGAAATATATTCTATTTCTATACAAAATACAATAAAATAAAAATGAAAACCTAAAGCCCTTATCCTTAAGCCCAAGCTTAATATGAGTTATTGTTATGCTCAAGCCAGGGGAAAATGTTGTCACCATCTAATGCTCCAATCACGGAAGCAGAGCATCCCAGTCATGGGAATAACAGAATTACGGGCAACATGGCAGAGTAGAAAGAACAAGAGTCAAGTTGACGCAGGTGATGTGAGAAAATTACTTAAAATTTCTAAGGTTTTCTTCATTTACCTATATAATACATGCTTAGAGAATTATCATGAGGATTAAAATAAATAAAGAGTGAAGGGCCTGGCACACGGTAAGTTTTAAATAATGTGAGTCCTCTTCTTCCATTCTCTTCCTTTAATTTCTATTGTACTTTGTACAAGACCAGTAGTTGATGGGACAGTGAATTTAATTCTGGTCAGTACCTTTTAAAGAACACAATGATAAACTATAGGTCAGCCAGAGGAAGGACACTGGATTGGTAAAGTAGCTGGAAACTATGTCTTATTGAAATAATAATGTCTGATGTTTCCATAATATCTTATAATTTTCAGAGGGTTTGATTCCCAAAACCATACTACAGGTAAGCAGACCAATATTAATATGATGTTTTACACAAGAATCTATAAACACCCACCAAATACTACATCACTCATAAATAACCAAATGGCACACAAATGCAAGTTTACTAAGCACCTACCTGCAATTTCCTCTTCCTTACACTGCATCCCTTACAGGCAATGGTGGAAGAAAGTGGGCAATATTCTGGAGATGTCTGAGGGAAGACATGATAACTGCCTTAAAATATTGGAAGGATCGTCCTGTAGTAAAAGGAATAGAACGCTCCCCCCAAAGAACAGACCACGACTAACAAGTGGAGATTGCAACAGACAAGCTTTGGCTCAACATCAGGGGGAACTCTGGAACCGTTGGCAGTCGGCAACAGTAGACCGAGGTTGACTAGTGAGATATTCAGGGCTGCAGAGCCGGATGTCTGCATTGGCATATCCGTTGAACTAGATCCATTCAATTATTTCATTGTTAAATACATAATTATTGAGCAAAACCCTGTGCTGGGCATTGTGGGAGACAGAGAGACAATTAAGATGCTGTCCTTGACTGTGTTGCTCACCTCAAATGCCCCCACAACTTTAGAAATTGTATGAGTGTTTGACATTTTTATTTAAACAGATTTTTAAGACATTTGGGAAAACACAATTGGCATCAACAGCGGAGACTTCAACAACTGACAGAGTGCGGCGTACATCCACCGGAATACTGCTTTGCTTTCCCGTCCTGAGTGGACACGTGAACAAGCACGCACGGCCGTGTGAGCACAGTGTGCGTCTTTCTCAGCCGGAGGCAGACAACGTGCCTGGAGACAGCTGCTTCCTCTGTCTGCATCCTCCCTCCGAGGGACCCGTCTACCTGATCTTGGACCATCTAGAGCTGGCCGTAACTCGCAGCGGGTCAGGCAGTTTCTCTAATTCTCCACACCCTTGAAATTTTGAGAATGTAACTATGTGCTATTCTAAAGCATTTCAATATTTGCATTTCTAATTCCTATAAATTATAAGCGTTTATTTCATGAAACTTGGACAGATCATCGTTTGTCTCCAATTATACCAGTTACGCCGGCATCACACCAGAACACAGACTTGCGGAACAGATGAGATGGAAACCTGACACTCAGTTCTCTGCGACGTGTTAAACAGAGAACAAATCTGGACTGCTGTATAAAAAGCTGGGGAATCAGTTTCAAACTCAAATTATAAGATTAAATCAATAAAGAGAACAGTTGAAGAGGGACCTGGAATCGGGACCTTTGAAGAGAGTCCAAGGGACAGAGTGAATAAGGAAATAAAAAACACTCTTAAATCGCTTTGGAATTTATAATCTGGATTAAATAGAAATTTTGCTCAAATCCATAACTCATGTATATTTCTCTTAAAATAGTGCATTGAAGTACCTTCGGGGCATTAGGAAATTGTTGTTTCTTCAAAAAAAGACTTAATGGCATTTAAGGAATAATATTTTCTATGACTGAAAGAAAAAAGATGAAGATTATCTTTTCCGGTAAATTAGTTTTAAAAGCTAGATCTACTGGTTCACAAGCAATTCCAGCCCATCAGATTTTCCCAGGCCTTCCCATATTTATTAGTGTCAAAACGATGCATCTAGTAAGAGTAAGCCATCAGAGCCGGAAGAAATCACCAGAAAGCAGTTCTATGGACCAGAGTTCCAAATGTTATGAAAATTCTGACTCCACACAGACTGACGTATCTCTGACATGATCTCTAGCCCCCTTCTCTTCCCGGAGCACCCAAGCCTCTGATGCACGCAGCAGACGGCTCATGCAGCGGGACTCAGCGCCAGCTGCTCATTGCGTAAAGCTCGAATTCCTGATTCAAATGCTGCATGCACAGAGATTTTTTTCCTTTGATTAATGATTAACTACTCTAAGAAGTAAAAATGAAAAAGCTTCAGTGTTTCAAAAAGCTATTATTTTATTGCCTAAGCTTTCAGAATAGAAGTGAGCTATAAATTTAAGGGCAGATCAATGACTGAAAAACTTGCCTCCCCTATAAAGCAATGAAAAGGGGGAATATTTTTCTCTTTTCAGTGACTTTATAGGATTGAATCCTGTACCTCCAGAATAGGAGAGAGACTGGTCAAATTGTACTTAACAAATATTAAATCAAGATACAGTCCTCCTACTTCATTCACTCCCTTCCTTCAGCAATGACTAATTTCTCATCTAAACTGTCATTTTAAGGTTTATAATAATGGAATCTCATCCAGTTTGACTCTCAGGCTTCTCTTACTTGGGTCTGCATACATTTGGCTACCATGGTCTCAAATGACTTGTTATTAGAACGCAATGCCAGGATGCTATTAGAATTGTATGCTGATTGTAGAAATCTACGGCAAAAGAGGCAGGGCCCCTTCCTGCGGGTCTTTTCCACTTCTGTTCAAAGAGAAATCTTTCCCATGTTTTAAAGGGCTACAGTGAAACAGATTCTGTCACTTTCCTTCAAGACACATTCCTGCATCTCATAACTCTCTACTATGGGAAAATATTTTACATATTTAAACTAAATCCTTCCTATTCCAGCCAATATCCATCTATTTCCCTCCAGTTTCGGAATAGCAGGTTCCCATCCTCGGTGTGAGACCTCTGTGCCCAAGAAGACCAGGATCAAATGGGCTGCAGCCCGCAGTGGGATCTTACCCCAACTCCTGCTCAAGGGCTCCCATGACGAATGATTTGCTTCAAAGTCCATACTCCATGGTTAACTACTTTAAAAGATCTGAGCTACATATTTTCATGTTTAGCATAATGATTAAAAGTACTGTTGTAGGTGTCAGGCCTTGGTCCCTATTCTGACTGAAATTTTATCAGCTATGTAATCTTGGGCAAATTGCTTACTAGGGTGGGACTAACACCTTCCACGGAAGTTTGTTGAGAAAATATACAGCACACTGCCCAGTACACAGAAAGTCCTCAATAAATGGTAGTTAATATCGCTGAAATAATTTATAACCTTGGTTATCAGATCTATAGATTTAGATGTTGGGTTCTTATAAATTTAGGGAATTACCGTGGGCTGAAAAGTTAGCTTCCTTATGTAACTTTAAAACATGTACGATACCCAGATTGAGGTTTAGTATTGGTTCACATCAGGGGATTCTAAATCACTCTCTAATGACGTTATTATGACATTATAAACACCAGAAGTCCTCTCGTACCTTGCAAAGTTTTGAGTGGGCAGAGGCTAAAATGATCTAAGAGATGGCCCGTCCATGATGCATTTTACTTGCAGGTGGGGATTTGGGCTCTCTAGACCAGGCCAGTGCTTTGCAAATGTTTGCTTTATTTACTGACAAGTGTTAACATCTTCTTTAACCCACCTAGGGGAGGGTAAGATGAGAGAGTGTCCCTGACCAAATCAAGTGGTGAGGAGGGGAAAGGAAGGCCTTAGAGAAGAGGCTACTAAGATGTAGTCTGAAATGAGAGGAGAGAAGAAAGAGTTGATATGGCAAAGAGTGTGCTTTCAACGAGGTGGTCCAGGAAGAAGATGCGAGTGAGTGCTGCAAGCAGCCTGACTTAGAGTTGAGTCCTATTTGGGAGGACAGTCAGAAATGTGGGTTGACTCATGGACAGAAGAAGGGACTGCCTCGGGAACATGGTCACAGGCATCCTTTGGGTTGGGGAAAGCTTGGTATCTCAGACAGGCCATTATGGTGTGCCTGTGTGCTGAGCTGGTGATGGGGAAACATGGGCCTAAATTACACTTCTACTTTCCAAAGCATCAACTGTCAAATGATATTTTTTTAAAAGGTATCTGCACTAATTCATATAATTGGAGCACGATGCTCTTAGCGTGCTAGGAAAGCACCTTTCTTCCCCATGTTGTTCTTGCAGTATCTTGGCTCAGGGGTGGTCATGGAGTCTGTCCCAAGACAGGGACCATAGATTTTGCTCATCTCTGCACAAATGCAGCTGAGAGCAACAAAGCTGCCTGTCTCCTTTTCTTCCCTCCCTCCCTCCCTCCCTCCCTCTCCTCTTGCCTTCCCTCATGCAAATACAGCGCAGCTTTGCTCATTCTTTAGTTCTGGATCCTCTGCAGTTTTTCAAGTATACCTGAAATGCATCCCAATGATGATTATCTTCTCAACATGAATGACTTATTATGGAATATTTATTGAGACAAGAGGAAAGAGAGACTTCCTAACTTTATTTTTAAAATAGTATAATATGTAGGTACATGGATAGGTAGATAAATAGATGGAATTATGGGATGATCTAACTGTAGCTATAGAATCAGAAAGAAAACTGTTTTCTTTTTTTTGGGTGAGGAAGCTTTTCCTGAGCTAACGTCTGTGCCAATCTTCCTCTATTTTGTATGTGGGATGCTGCCACAGCACGGATGATGAGTGGTGTAGGTCTGCGGCCAGGATCCAACGCTGCAAACCCAGGCCACTGAAGCAGAGTGCACAGAACTTTAACCATTAGGGCATGGGGCCAGCCCCCCAAGACTTTTCTTTTTTAAAGCGATTTCTCTGAATAAGGCTTATGCTTTGTAGTATTCACCAATAAAGTAGACAAAGTTATGGTGTTGGCCATTTTTTTTGGCTATTGCATCTCACTCTACAGGCATTGCCAATAAAGGAAGAATGTTGGTTTCAAACTTTCAAAAAAATTTATTTCTGTATTTTAAATGATGATTAGATGTTCTTCCTAGAGAAGCCTTGGCAAAGGGGGAAAAATTACTGTGATTTGAAGGTAAAATACCAAAAAGGTAGAAGCCTGAGTTACCTACTCAGGGAGCATCAAATCTTAGTTTTGACAGAAGTCTCCTTTTAACGTCTCAGGGTCACATCTGCTAGATTCAGGGCATGTCAGAGCTAGAAGGACCTTGGACGTTTTCTGGTCCTATCCTCTAGTTTTACAGTGAGGACTTAAGACCCCCAGAGAGGTAGGTGATTTGCAAAGTCCCCCGGTCAGTAATAAACAGAGCCAGGACTGGAAGGGAGGTCTCTTGAGTCCCAATTCAATGTTTTTTCCACTGCAAATGCATCTTCTCTTGACAGAAATGGAACCTGCATCAAAAGTCTCCTGAGAGTTGCCATGTGGGGTTTTTTAAGTGTGATGCCTTTTTCTTCCACTTTGAGAAAAATGCTGCCAAACTCTTCTCTGGGGAGTGGAGCCTCTATAAGGAAAGGAGGGTTCTCATGCTTGGAGATCACAGTGAATAATCATCCATTTAACACCTAGACTGCATCCCAAAGGCCACAACCACTCTGGGGAAGATGATCAGATGGAGAGATCTGAATTGAGTTAGGGAGAAAAAGACACAGAGAAAAGTTGGGCAACTTAGCAGCCAAGAGATGTTGGAGTAGAATTGAAAACTGAGCAAGACTAGAGAATGGGAAAGCTCAAGGGAGCAGAAGAGAAGCTCAGATGTTCTCTGTCTCACATAAATATAAAATCATCTTTATACATATATATAACAGCTTTCCTTATATCCACTGAGAGCCCAGTAAAGAAGTAGATAGATACCTTTTGGCTATCCTAGGGGACTGGCAATCCAGCATCTTTCTGTGTGTGTGCTTTTCATCCATTAAATCCTTGGGGAGTAGGGGACAGTGTGGGAGAATGAAGGAATCTAGATGAGGTCAGACAAGAAGAAAAGCATCAAGAGATGAATAGAACTGAAATACGATGGCCGGATGGGACATGCCCAGCTAAATGGTGAACCGGTGATCAATGTCTTTAAGACAGATGAATTCTGAGGATTTTCCCCTTTGTTTTAGAATAATTTTGATTTGGTTTCCTTTATTTTACCAAAAAGGTAGCTTTAAATTATCTAAGTCTACAGAATTAGTCAAGGTATTCTACTTGGTACACAAAAATTCCAGAAAAGACTTTTTAAAATTATTTTATTTTCCAGAAAGTATTAGATGTTACAATATCTAGCATATTTCTTCATGTGTGGTAGGTGCCAAATAGATACTGGTTTATTAGTCATCCAGTGGTTTGTTAATGGACCTTGGATAGCAGGACGTGTGGAATACCAAATGACTGGCATGTGCATATTCAGGAAGCACCCTTCGTGTGCTTTCTTCTCTAAACACAGTCTCAGAGCATAAGAAATCTTAGGAGATTTCATGTCTAACCAATCTCTCTTTCTCTTTTCCACTGGTGCTGAAAGAAGAGGCTTTTTCAGCTACTATTCCTAGGAATGAGGTGGTTTGACACTTCTTAAGTTTTTCTCTGCACCTCTGACCACAAAACAGCACAATGATGGGAAAGAGCACACTCCTTCTTTGGACCAAGCTCATGTTTACTCGGAGAGCAAGACTTCAGGGATCTACGTGTCACCCTAATGAAGAAACCAAAGACAGTGTCAGATGAAATAAAAGATAGGTCTTGCTTCAGTCTCTTCCTGAAGGATCTTTGATGCTTGTCTCTCAAAGCAGCTTGTCCAGGTTCCTCTCAGACTGCAGGCTGCTGCTGAGAGGAGAGCTCCTTGCCTTTCCAGAGTGTTCCAGCGAAGAGCCTTGAGTATGATTTTGCTTTGAAAGAGCAGTCCCTGCTTCTGACCAAATTTCCAGTTGTGACTTCCTCAACAGAGAGCATCTGAAAAAACAAAACCGTTTCTACTCATATGAAAACCCATCCAACAGGAAAAAAATTTAAACCTCTATCCAGATAAGTATTAAATGTCTTACAATACGTTCAACAAACTCATAAACACCACAGGTGGCTTGTTGGGACCCTGAGTCATTTATGTCTCTTCCAACAGGCCCCCAGGCTGACACAAGAAACATCCTGAGATTTACGAAGTGACCAAACCCTCTCACAGTGAGGGATTCCTAGAAAAATGCAAAGGTGGCATTACATTTATCCAAAAGAGAGATGATTCTAGGAAAAAATTTTTCTTTGTGATTTAAAATTCACTTCTGAGAAATTTGACTTTTTTTCTTTTATTTCTAGTAAGCATTTTGAATAGAAGACTCATAATTTTCTAATATAGTCTTTTAAGCAATCCTAACAGTTCTTGTCACATGATTATTGTTATTAACATCATCATTATTGTTTCCAAATCCGAGCGACTGTGCCTCCACGTTGTTCACTTGGATCAGCTTAAACTGGATCATCCTTGAAAACACTGCCACGTTTTGTGATCCATTTGAATTAAAGTGCTTAGGACTCAGTATCAACAAGCAGCAAATGACCTTTTTAAATACATCTAATTTACTGAGTCAATTAGGTTTATGATAATAAATAAAACCTCTGCAATGCTTCATGATAACAGTAATGCCTTTCAAATGATTCTGCACTTCATGGCCAATTTCAGAGCATTAGATGTTGTTAACAATCAATTTCCTTGATATTAATGTGCTTCAGTTTATAAATATCAAATTATATAGGTCATAGCGTTACCTTCGCAGGCCAGTTGCAGGATTTATATTGATGTTCTGTAGAATAATTGCCAGACAGTGTACCATAATGATTTAAAAAAAAATTGGATTCTCGGCGGGTTCCTAGGCTTTTGCACTGACACTTTTCTCTAACTTTTGTCCCCTCAGGATCAGGTAATTAAAAGGGTATTGATGCAAAGGGAAGCCGAACACCACATGGCTTGGCAAAGTGCTTCCATAAAGTCCTGTCCTGTAGCTGTGGATACAAACTCAAGCTGGTCATGTGCAGAGCTCCAGCACGTTGAGCCCACTACCCCTCGGCACAGCCAAATGTTTCAGCAGCTGCCCTTTTGTCCTGTTTCTTAAATAAACAAAGAACAGATACAAATTAATGACCTAGATTTATGGCAAAACACACTGGCTTCCCAGAGCAAATAGCCTTAAAAGAACAGATGCTAAAATCGCATTTCTCACTCACAGACCCCAGAGAAGAGACTTCCGTGCGCACATTAGTTTATATTCTATAGAAATTAATAATTGGTAGAAATGCAATCGTATTGTGCAATGTCACACTTCCCCCCGATTTCAAGAGCTTCCAGGCATGAGCAGAATGTGCTCATGGTTTCGTCCGTGATCTCTGCCCCATTTTGCTCTGGGATCTTAATAACTTTATTTCACTTTTGCATTTTATTTGACTTTTTGCTAAGAATGCTCAAAAGATCATTTTCTTAGGATTTTAAGTAATACTGAACGATTGAATCTGGTTAACGTCATTGCTACTATGGTTTCTAAAGAGCGTCAGGAATGTCAGGAAGTCTTTGTTTTGCTCTGAACTGCAGGATGGGATTGTATGAAAATGGGGTTGTTTCTGTAAAACTTCGTTCAAAATTTGCTTTCTGCTTTTTTTTTCTTGGTTTTTCTTTTAGTCAATACCAACTACACATAACAAAATGCGATAGAAACAATGAAAACCTCGCTGCTGATTTCACATCCAGAAACTTAGCAGCAGCTTCATAATTGATGGCAAATGGGAATGAAGCTAGGTCACCTCCAGGCAGGCATTACAATGAAAAGGGACAGTGTGTCATTGGCCACACATTGTGCATTCTCTTTATCCCACACTGTACAATATTTCCAATCTTATTCAATAATTTAATATACATTTTCTTGTCAAGCTTCTTGGCAGCAGGCTATGCAGCTTGCAAGATGGACTGAGAATGCCACAGGTGGGCTGATTAGCGGGTGGCATTTCTGAGTTCTAACAAGCTGTTAGCATTATGTCTGTGTGCTTTAGGTGCAGATGTGACATGATTTGACAGGAGATTTCAAAAGTGTGTGAGTACATTTTTGTATGTCAAACCATGGAAATATGTTTCTTGTAATTTCACACATTGATGGTATGTATTGTATTTATTAATTTCAGAAAGTATATGCCACTGACATGGCACAAAAACTGAAAAGCAGTATCCATAATGTATAAAAGGAACAGATTGAATAAACATCCCACCCCCAGTTAATCAGAAAGTCTTATCTTGTGCTTCAGAAAAAGTCAAAGGTTGGACTATCTCAGCCAGGAAATAAGAGTCTTGGAAAAGTTTATTTTAATTGGTTTTATCGTGAGATGGTGATTTCTAAAAAGGAGGGGAAAAAAGAAGCAAAAGGGAAAACAACGACCACACGCAACAAATGGCGTGTGGAACACTTGCCAGTCACAGTACGTGACATCTGCCCTTGTCTAAAATTTCAGAGGTGATTTCAGGATTTATAAAGGGAAGTCGGCTTGATGTATAAAAAGGAAATTTAAAATAAATCTCAGAAATTTAAATTTTGCTATATACTTAAGGCTATGATATAAACTTGAAACCAGAGAGACGCCCAAAAGTTAGAGAGCAAACTGGATCTGGGTGGAAAGGTCCTTCCAGGTAAAGCTGGGGTGGGGGTGGGGAGGGTTTTCTTTCTGAGGACGCATCAGCCGCGGCACAGGAGGAATTCCAGAGGGGACGTTGGTGCCCAGGCTCATGGGGACAATGCTGCTTCCAGACTATGATAGACGATGACGACAGCCCCACCACTCTGCACTCTTCCCCAGTCCTTGGAGAACAGCCACACTTCTGCCTACGGAACAGCCTTCCAGGAGAGTTAGACGGGAGGGTGCCTCAGTCCTTCTCCGGGAGGATCTGAGACGGCCCTCGATCACCTTCCAGCAGGGTCAGGTGTCCAAGCACAGCAGACACTCAGTCCTGCTGCTATCCAGGAAGCTCTTGAGCGGACACCAGGGAAGGGACGGAGGCTGACGCTCCAGGGGAACATTGGTCAGAATTCAGCTACTTCAGGCAGAGGTGGAGGCTTCGGGCTGGCAGCGCAGTCCACACCCCTACCATCAGGCCTGAGAAGTCACTGCAGCAGGCAGCGTGGAAGAGGTTCAGATTTTTGTCTCCATCATTATCGTTGCCCTTAAGAGCGCCAAATTGATCTTAAATCACAGTTAATACGACACACTGATTTAACGACGAACAAACCACAGCTTGGAGAGGGATGTGTCGGATGACTCCACAAGCAGTGCCACCTCTGCCGGCCCAGCGGCGCTGTGAGGTGAGCCGGAAAAGCCTGCTTCCCTGGCCAGAGGACGGACCCGGGGTGAGCCATGTGCTCTAGCCACACAGCTGGGCCTGCACGCTCGAGCCCACTGCTGCAAGAGAGTCCCGGAGATCCTTATGACAGTAACATTCATGCAACCAATGTGTGTTGGGCACCATATTGCCAAGACCTAGTCTAGGTGCTGAGAAGAAGTAAAGAATAAAATCGACCAAAACCCCTGCCGAAGGCAGCCTCCCTTCGGAGGGGAGAGGCCAAAGATAACAACATGGAGCAGTGTCTGTGTGGTGTTTAAGAAGGTGGGAGGGCTCCAGAGAAAAATGAAGCCAATGAGGGTGATTCAGAGGGGTGGGTGGGCTGACAGTGATCAGGGAAGCCTACCTGGAGGGGGAGGCAGTTAGCCGCCCCCTGCAGAGAGGGGGACAGACATTCCAGGCAGAGGGAACAGGTTGCAAGTCCAGAGGTGGGAGCAGGCCCTGCAAGATCATGAAGCAGCAAGGAATCAGTGCGGCTGGATCAGCATGAGCTGGGGGAGAGCAGTGGCGGGGCTGCCGGAGAGGTGCTGGGTGGGGTGTGGGTCTTGTGGCCATTGCAGAGACAGAAGGCATTTTCGAGGGTTGTCAGGGGACACTTGCTCTTGCAAGAAGTCCTTAGATTCTTACTGGGCAGAGCGTTCCAAATTCAGCAGGACAGAATTCCAGGTGAGCCTTTGGGATACAATGCACTTAACCCTCAGAGGCCACCCTTCAGTGGAGACAGGCCAGAAACAGCAACATCCTGTCCTGGCTTTGAGCACGTTGCATACAAAACTAGACATTCTCCTGTACAAAACGGCCCTTTTTAACTTGTGCCCTGGTTTTCCCCAGTGCACCATGCCACCTCCTCTTACCACGTGAGGGCATGTTCCTAGTCATTTCCATTCATTTCAACATCAACAATTTCAAAAATAATAATAATCCTAGCTCCCAAACCTTAGAGACTATGTTTTCTTGTCTTTTTTATTAGTTTTTCTCATAAAAGCCCTCTGGCTAACAAAATAATTTCTTACAAGCTTTTCTATTCTACCACCTCAAATATACCCAAACGTAAAAGTAATAAGAAAAAGGCTATAATGTGGAGCCCATGTGGTGATACTTTATCCCCCCACTCAAGTGAGCTTCTTGTTGCTATCCTTATCCTCTACGCCTAATACCTACGATATTGTGGGTACTTAGTAAAGATCTGTTGAATATTAAAAGGATGTTTCTGGGGCTGGCCCAGTGGCCCAGTGGTTAAGTGCACACATTCCGCTTCTTGGCAGCCCAGGGTTCGCCGGTTCGGATCCTGGGTGTGGACGTGGCACCGCTTGGCATGCCATGCTGTGGTAGGCATCCTGCATATAAAGTAGAGGAAGATGGGCACAGATGTTAGCTCAGGGCCAGCCTTCCTCAGCAAAAAGAAGAGGACTGACAGTAGTTAGCTCAGAGCTAATCTTCCTCAAAAATAAATAAATAAATAAATAAAAATAAAAGAATGTTTCTTTTTCATCCAAAAAGAAAGTGGCAGGGGCCAGCCTGATGGCATAATGGTTAAGTTCGCTTGCTCTGCTTCGGCAGCCCAGGGTTCACCAATTCGGATCCCAGGCGTGGACCTACCCACAAGCCATGCTGTGGCAGCATCCCACATATAAAATAGAGGAAAATGGGCACAGATGTTAGCTCAGGGCCAATCCTCCCCAAAAAGAAGAAGAAAGTGGCTAGGAAAGGACAATTACTTTTAATTTTACCTTCTCAATACAATGGTCATGTGGGTTATTTCCTCCTCCATCAAATAACCTATTCCAGAAATAGAATTAGCCGGAGAAACAGGACTCCATCTTAGAAGTGCTTGGAGCCAACAGAGGACCTGTCCCTCCGGGGTCAGCATCTTGGGAGAGGTTTATACACAGAAAAGCCCTGGGGTGTTACTCCTGGGTGACGACCTTGGATGTCTCCCACCGTGCGGGGACGCTTAGGGAGAAGTCAGTGTCCACAAACACTGCCTGACCTCGCGCATTTGTCCAGCTGCCACGGGTTGTTTCAGCCTCCCTGCTGGGGCCCAGCTGCTTCACACTGCCATCACAGGCCAGGCATCACTCACCCTGATGGTCAGTCTCTAAGTCCCAGCAAGTTCTCCTGAGGACTGGAAGCTCACTTGTCCCCACCCCCAAATTACCATATGCAATACCTTTTAAAAGCCCAAGTCATGAAGTAAATACGAAACTACATTTATTTTCAGCACAAAAACAAGAAAATCTCCCTTGGAAGACAGCAGTGCTATTGCTGAGGAACCTCTTTGATTGGAGCATGCCCATCCCTGTGCAGGAAGAGCCTGCTGCTGGCCTGTCTTGCAGAGGACCGACACTTGAGTGATGCGTTTGGAGAGATGATGGATTTGCACCACTCCATCCCTACTCCCAGCTTGCCTGGTCCCCCCTGTGACCAATGGCAGGCATTTGCAAGACAGCTGGCGGGGTGAGGGGTGCAGACTGAGACTGTGCTAGAACTCACTGGCCTCTGCACGGATCAAAGACTCATTAGCATCCCGCTCTCACCAAATCAACTTATTGGCTCAGACAATCTGTATTGCTTTAAACCTTTAGACAGCTATAACATTTATTTGTCAGCTAGGCAGGGTTAGGGTTTGATTTTTGACAGGTCCCATCCAAAGACAAAAGGTGTACAATCCCAAAGCCATACCTATTGCACATGCTGTAAATCTAGTTTTTAGGAAAATACAAATTAATAATTGTTTCCCAAAGTACCAAAATAATAACTTTGGCTCATAAAATATAACAAATAGGCCAGAAGAAAATGCAGAAAATATCTCACCTGGAAGATCTGGTGACAAACTACTCAAAATATGACTTTATGGTTTATGACCTTTCAAAAATTTCCTGAAAGATTTATAAAATTGTAGAATTTGCAGTGAGGCCACGCACATTTCCTGGTCTATTGAATATTCTTATCTGTGTGGCTCAACAGAGAAAAGGAAGTTGAGAACGCAAAAGGCATTGAGTTCTAATTTAGATTTTCCCACTGACTTACTGTGTGTCTGATAGCAGGTAATCACTCTGTCTGCTAATTCAGCCGGAAATAAGATGAGAAGTACATTAGTCAGTTAGTTACCCCGTGGGTAAAAACTGTGGAAAGTATAATTTAAAAAAATGGGAAAACCTCTATGAAATATAAAGTTCTAGCTACAAGATAATGAGTCTTGCTTTCATTTATAAGGGGAACTTTACTGTTGATGTGGAAAACTCAACATTTTGTCCATGTTAGTTTGCCCATCTTGACGATTCTCTGTAGGCTGTTCGGTCTGCTGGAAATAGCAATGGCACCAATCTTTCTGCTGTTCATTTTCCTTTTAAGAATCCTTCAGTTCCTGCTACGTTATTGCCTGGAAGGAAAGGAAGGCAGCAGCCTGTTTTCCAGTTGGAGCCCGATGCTCAGAGCACAGGGCTCTCAGGCTTCGTGACTCCCCCCGCACTGAGCCTCCAGTGGCGATGTCGGCCGCAGAGCTGGCAGCAGGGAGAAGCCGAGAGGACCATGGTGCCCTGTGGCTCGGGTCTACCTGTCCAATTCATGGAGCTATTAAGTCTGTGGCAGCCAGTCTCTTGATTTTGTGGTGTCAAATATAGTAACTGGGGAGAAGGGAAGAAGAAAAGGCATTTAGTTAGATCCCAAAAGGAAATCATGGAAAGTACATAGACATTTTTTTTTTAAAGACAGAGAGATTTTTAAAAGCCTCACATTGCACGGAGTGCAAGCAGGAAGCAGCTGTTGAGTGGAGGGGATAATGGATGGCAGCGCGGAGGAGAGGCTCTGTGGTCCCGGGCAGGGGCGAGGACGCTCCCGCCAGGGAGAGCCAGTGCATCAGGGCAATAAATCAAGTCAGGAATCGCAGCCACTGGTTTGCAATGCGGATCTGCTTCTCAGTGGGCTGCATTTTCTTGCTCATAATTCTCTTCAGTGGAAAAGGGGAAAAAGAGAGAGAAATTTTAAGAATATTTATATTATGAGCCAACTGAGGGTCACAAGGAATCAAACACTGCCCATTTTCAAGCCAACCTCTAATGAAGGACCTTCTGCCTTTTCCTCTTTGCTGAGCATGTAATTAGGCACTTGAATTCGTAACCACACTATATATGCCTGATAATGGGGGTATAGTTGTTTATATGACTTAAAATCGACTTTAAAATTGGAGACGCTCACTCTATTTGTCCGCAGATGTTTTCTGAACCTACATGTTTCAGATTCCACATCCTAGCATCTTTTCTACAGTGACTCCCTGTAACTATTTCGTGCAAATTAAATAGTATGTCTACAGGCATATTATCATTTTTAATAGTTTAAAATCTTTCATTTGAGTACAGATAAATTAGATTTTTTCAGATGCCTTGCCATGTATTCATACTTATTTATACAAGGTTAAATTGCTATTAGACAAATAAGCCAGTTCATTTCAATATGTATAAGGGTTTTTAGTAACGTGCCTTCACATCCAGATTGAGCATGTGGTTAGTGTTGGGTTGGTTTTGGGTTTTTTTATCATATACATTTTACTAAAAATAGTTTACCAAAAGCAAAGTCTGCTTTAATTTAATTATGCTTTTAAAAAAAATCAATCATCTGCCAGCAATTAGTTACAGTAACATTAGAATTTGAAACTACAGTCAGCAAAAGAGAAATCCTAGTTAAAAGGAATTTTACCATCAGGATGCAGAAATGCATTCATTTACTGGTCTTTTCACCTTCATCTCCTGTGCTGGGTGTTTCACAGTTAATGGCGAAAGGAAAGGATTTGGAGACAACCTGGTGCTCTCTGTGAGGTGGGCGGCGGGCTTTGCTTGGCGTCATGGGACGACGGCATCCTCTTGATGCTGATACAGAAAGAAGGGTCATAGCCATGCCAGGACAGTAACAGCAGGGGCAGCTGCCACCCCCACTGGCACATGCCACTTCACTCAGTGCCTAAAGATAACAAAACAGAGCCATAGGAAAGCAGGAGAATTCCATTAGCCGGAGCAGTTGTCCTCCGGGAGAGGTAAGCAGGCTTCAACCCGCCAAAGTTCCGTGAGTAATGAACGCCGCCCCAGAAAATGCATGGAGTCCACAGTCTGCAGCCTCCCTACAAGGCTCCTCTCTGCCCATCAGCAGTTTTAAAGGTATGCTTCTCTGCTGCCTCCTCCACTGCCATGCTGAACTGGCAGCTTAGAAAGCCGAATCTCCTCTTTCCTAGAGGGGCTGCCTTCCTCCGTGAGAGAGCTGGGTTGAACACTTCCTACAGAAAAGGAGAGGACAAGGAAAACAGAATAAAGAAGATAAAGACAGCAGGGATGCAGAGAGAGACAAAGTTTAAAACACTTAATTTAGTCTAGTGCAGAGCAAAGAACAGACAATACGCAGTAAGAATCGTATCTGCCTTCTTCAGGAGAGCTTCCTGGCTTATTCAGAAAAAATAGGGAAAAGGGAAATCAAGGCATAAGAAGCAAAGAAAAGAATGACTATGGCACTAAGATAAAAATGTGAGGTAAGCAAAAGTCAGAAAACTGGAAGTACTACAGGAAACACCATAGGAAAGCTAATCATGTATCAAAGTATATAAACGTGAAAGTCAGGGAACAATAGAAAAGCAATCAACAGGAATCTAAATCTTAATTAATCTAAATTATTTGTCAATGCCATCTTCCCGTTACCTGAACTTCTGGATAATTCAAGGTTAACCTGGAAACCCATAACTGTCCCAGCACAGATGAGCACAGATGAGTGAACACAGTTACCTATTTCTGTAGAGACTGAGGAATTCTTGTTGACTTCAAGTCATTGTGGACTTCAACTCTTCTTTTTTGCTAGAAGCCCATTTTCTCTAGCTGAGGGCAGTGTTTAAGGCCATGGGCTCTGGAGTCACACAAACTTGAGTTCAGATGCTAGCTCTGCTCCTTACTAGTGGTAGGACTAGTTATATAACTGGTTATAGGCAAGTTGTTTGAAACTCACCTGTATAAAGGGGATAATGATAGTAACTTCATAGAATTGTTGCAAGGCTGAAATTTAATCATGGATGTAAATCGCCTAGCATGCTGTCTGACACAGAATAAGCACTCGATAAATCTCAGTGGTGGTTGTTTGATTATATTACAACTTCCACTCCACACGGGGAGATACAGAAGACCTGTCCCTTCTCCCAAATATATTTGCCATATCATTTACTGCTATCATAAACTTGTTTTCTGGGAAGCCTCAATTGTCTCTGCCTTCGAAATGCAATATATTGGGAGATGGGGTAGACAGGCCAGGAGGGGAGGGAGAATTTACTCAGTTGAGGATCACAGAGAGGTAGGCTACAGTTAATTTTCATGGATATTTCCAATATGATGAATTATGGTGTATAAATACACTGTAAGTCATATTCGTACATTTTTTGCTGTTGTCCTAATCATTTCTGCTTTACGTCTCCCAATACTGAGGTTCTAGTTTTTAAAATAACTCTACATGTAGCCAATTATCTCAAGTAAAGAATTAAACTTTCAAATTATTTTTAAAACATTGTTTAGCCTAAATTACTTACTAAAAATAATACAAAAACAAAGTAAACAAATGAATAAACCAACTCTTAAGCACACAGCCTCGTTTCCATGGAACACCAACTCGGGGCAGCTCCAGAACAGGTGGCTCCCCCAGGACCCAGGGCTGCCCCGCCGCCCCCGAGATGTGGCCGCCTGAGGATGGCGTTCAGGGCGTGTCCTCCACAAGGGCCAGGAAACCCGGAGCGCGGGGACGACAGTGAAGACAAAGTCTTGTGACCGAATCAGACTCGTGTGAACTCAATGTAAATACTTGTGGGATGGGACACTGACTTCCCAGCTAAAGCAGGCTCTTGGGGAAATCTGCTGGGTGAGTCTTAGAAAATATAGATGTTCGCAGTTTCCATTTTATGTTTATTTTAGAAAATGGTATTTAACAGCCCAGAGACTTCTCACGGGAGGCGGGGCGCACGCACCATCTGAGCCCCTCAGGTACCACTTCCTTCCCCAGGACCGACCCTACTCAGCGTTGAGGAATTGACGAAAATCACAGCCCGAGATGATATGACAGCAGCTTGATTAATAACGATCATCACAACAGATGGAAAACTGTAGACAAAACTTCCCATAGAATGAGTCTACCGCAAAATTTCTTGATGAGACAGAAGGATGGTTAGCTACCACAGAATTACTCCTTACTTAACAGAATAAAATTGCTGAATTTCTACCCATCCCTTTTGATAATTTTCACAACTCTCTCATGACTTCCAGTTGAGATGCAGACTGCGCATCGCGCTGAACTGTGCGGCTCGTGGCGTTTCTCGGGGCAGCGGGGGGGGGGGGGGGGGGGGGGGCATCCTCCAGGGACAGGGCGGTCCCGAGGAGAGGCCACCACACAAGTTCTTCTCAGCCGCTTGTCTTTCCAATGGGTACACGTGCTTGGACCTGCGCTGCTGAGAGAAAGTGAGTTTTCCACCCCCTGCCAGAATGGTTTTTGCTCATTTGGGTTGTTTTGCTTCATCCCTGCTTTTTGTTGTTTAATTTCGTTTACAGGGTAAATAGCCTCAGCAGACGCTAACCATTAATTCTGGGAAACAGAGCCAGTGTCTCTCTCTATTCCTTCCCTCCCCACATGGCCCAGCGCGGCATGCAGTAGAAAGCAACTTGCCCTCCACCTTTTGACGCTGCTGGGAGGAGAGAGAGCCCTCTGTCCGTCCATTGGTCCCCTCACCTCTGCTGGAGGACAGAGGGCCCAGGCGCCCGTGAGGAAGGGCCTCTGTGCACTGGCTGCGTGCGAGACGGAGGCAGGTGACAGGAGCCAAGGCAGCAAGAAACAAGGAAAGGCTCCTCTTTCAGATCCAAAGAGCCTTCCAGGGCTGGGTAAAGACGCCAGTCAGCGCCGGAGTCTTCGAATGCTGCTCTGCTCTCCCTTTCCCAAACCAAGGGGAGACCCCTCCAGCACTTTGCTTAATTACCCTGTTCTGAGGAGCTAGGAAACCCCCTCCATCCACAAATTGAGCCCGAACTGCCAGGAGATTTCTGTCATGCAGACCATTCAGAGTATTAATTATGCCACTGAACACTCTGTGCTCCTGCCCTACTCCTAAAGAAGCCAAATTGAAAGGAGAATGCATTTATAAGCAAACTGGACGCAAGAACCTTATCAGTGAGGGGCTTTAGACGGCGAAGGTGGAGAGCCAACGCATGTCTGTGCTGTTGAGTTTTAAACCACTCACCCCCTACGGGTCCCCAGTGAAGACAGAGGGGCTGAGCCAGAAGAACGCTGAGCTGGGGCCTGGAAGATCCGGGTGCCAGCCCCTGACGCCACTCCTCACTTCCATGTCCTTGGACTGGTCACTCATCCTTGCTGACACTTTCCCCTACTGTGAAATTTGAGTAAGGAACTCATGAGACTATTGTAATAACCCAAAAGATAACAAAAGTGAGAGCATTTTGTAAACTCCTAGGGCTGTGCGAATGTAAGGTCTTTGTCTCCACCTAGACCGCATGACTGTCCCTTTGGCGTGAGGCAACAGGGCGGAGGAGCAGGCTAGGGAAGGAGGTGCCCTCTCAGCTCAGGCCAGCCCCTCTGAGCTGTCTGCTCACCTGGCCCCACCATTGGTGGCTCTGCCAAGGTTGGCTCTGTGAAGACATAGGGCAATGTGTATTTCACACGAAATGGAGAAACATGGTGTGGTTGAGATTAAATGTAGTTTTGGGATCAGAGAGATGGGCACAAAACCTTTCTGTGCCCCTTGCTGTGCAGCATCGGGCAAGTATGTAACCTCACTAAACCTCCATTTTCTCAACTGGAAAACGAGGGTGATGATGACATTGTCCTTCATAGGGTTGTGGTGTCGATTAAATGAGAGAACACATGCTGACATTTGCTGCAGTACCTGGCACATGGTCAGGGTCAACAAATACTCCCCGACCTTTGAACTGCGGAGTCCAGAGCACACGTCCCGACTGTTCTGTTTATAAATACATTATGGCATTATGTGAATTGGGAGTGTTCAGCCACTTATTTGAGCTACTTTTTCAAGCCATCCAGAGTTTAGCTCAAATGCCACCATAAAATCTTTCTTGATCCAGTCCCAAACCCTACTCCCCAGGTTGTACTAACCTAACTGTTAGGGTCAGGGCCAGCTTCGTGGGCATAATACCTGTATAGCCAGAAAGGGCCCCACGCTCACAAAGGTCCATGCTTGGTTTAATGCTCTGCTGTTGCTATCTTTTTGAACAAGAGAGCCTGCATTTTCATTTTGCATTGGGCCCTATAAATTCTGTAGCTGGTCTTGGTTATATTGCTTCGTTTTTCCTCAACTCTTCCTCGTAAATTTTATAATTTGTCGTTAACATGACTTTTAGAATACATGGTCGACCTTCATTATTCACAAATTCCATATTTGCAAATTTGCCTACTCTCTGACTTTATTTGTAACCGCATATCAGATCTCATGGCACTTTCCCGGTCATTCACAGACATGCACAGAGTGGGGAAAATTTGAGCAGCTCAACGCACATATTCCCAGACAAGGCCAGACAAGGTGACACTCCGCCTTTCGTAACTAGACACATGTTCGTCCTGTACCTGTGTTCTTTCACAGCCTATATAGTGCCATGTTTGTCTAAAGTTTGTGCTTTTTTTTGGTGATTTCGCTGTTTAAAATGGCTCCCAAGCATAGTGCTAAAGTACGACACATGTTCCTAAGAGCAAGAGGCTGTGATGAGCCTTGCAAAAGACACGAGTGTTAGACAAGGTCTGTGCAGGCGTGAGTTACGGTGCTGTTGGCAATGAGCTCAATGCTAATGAATCAATAATAGATACTAAATAAGGTGTCTTCAAACATGACTACACATAAAACAAGTTTATGCATTGATCAACTGATGAAATGTCAGAACAAGAGGCTCACGGGAATCTAACCCTGCATTTCCCCAGGAGGAATAGCTCAGTATTCACTTAATTCAGTGTTTGTAGTGATCTTATAGGACATAACTACCGCTAATAACAAGGATTGCCTGTAACTCCTTTAAGGGCAATGACTCCGTTTCATTTGTTTTCTCATTTTCCCATCATCATGTTTGCCTCTCCCTCTGTGCCTAGCAGAGTGCTATGAGCATATTGGCACTCAAAAAAATAACTGAGTTATGTTATGATTCCGACTTTGAAGAAATATGTACAGCTAATTGTTGATTCTGAGATTTACTGCTTGCTCCCTATGAGATCAAAGTCTCCTTGTGATGTTATGGTTGTGTGAAAGATGCTCCGCACAGCCAAAGTCATAGGTTGCTCTTGACTTTTTCCTTGGTGAAATGAAAAAGACTACAGCAGTGAATGCTTATGGACTAGTACACCCAAATTCTTCATCATCCTCAGACAAAATATTGATGACCTAGACTTGAAATTTATTGAGGAGAAAGTTGTCACAGAGTTCTAAAGGGATGCATAGCAAATTAAGGGGTCTGTATTTCAGGAAAACAATTTTGGATATAGAGAGGTTTTTTCTTAAGTCCATCTCAAGTGAGCCATTTATAAGAGGTTAGCTGGAATAAAGAGCCCAGCAGGAAATGACATCCACTACTTGGGACAGGAGTTAAAGACTTCTAGAATAAGTAACTTATCATCTGTTTAAAGCAGATGGGGTACTGGATCCCAGCCTGATAGTGCCCTAGATTCTTCAAAGCACAGAAGTGGATGAAATAACTTGCCCAGTGATCGGTAGGGTGACGGTAATGCCAATTCTATCATAAATGAGCCTATCTCCAAATCTCCAAATCTGAAAAACATGTATTTTCTCTTGGCTGAATCCAAACCTTCTACTGAGACTTGTCATGATCCTGCTTGGGAGGAAAAGAATTCGACTTAGTCACTTTATTCATGGCATTGGAGGAACAATGTGTATCTAAAGGGGCAAAAGAAGCGAGCCCCTAGCCGCACAGTACGGGCACTCCTCCCTCTCCTGCCCTCCCCATCCACCTCCACGCACGTCGCTCTTGGCCCCTGGCTGCTGGCTCTGGCCCCTCTCTCTTCCCTCTGCCTTTCCTTCTATGGAAGCATGTCCATGGTTAGATAGGCTGCTTCGAAAGTAGCCTTCCTCAAAATAATCTGCACAGACCACTAGGTAAACAAATTAGGTGGGGCAGGCCTGTCCCACAGAAAGACAAGGTTCAGATTTGATGGGCAATCCTTTGATGAAACAAGTATAAAAGCACAGAAGGTAATGAAGAAACGATTGAGGTGTCCTGACAGCTGACGAGCATCAGATGTTAGACAATGTGCCTCGAGAGAAGAGAAATTAAAAGACCCTCACTGCCCTGGATGACATGTCTCTTTGGGCTTGGCTAGTAAACAGCAATAAGGGTATTTGAATTGAAAGGCAGGTGAGAAAGAGGAGGTTGCAGCTGAAGAGAAGAGCCAGTCCAAAAAGCCTGGAAGGCAGCTGTGGAACTAGAAATAGTATGCTGGGGTGAAGGTATAGAGTATGAGGTTGAATATGAGAGGGGGAGGGAATAAAACCTGAATTATTCAACTGGGTCATGTGACGAAAGCCCATGAATTCAAGGAGTATGTACTCCCGCAGGCAGTGGGGATCCACAGAAGGTCTTCCAGCCGGGGAACGACATGCTCAGAACCGCAATTAGAAAACGAAGTCAACAGCAGTGCAGAACTGACGGGAGAAAGACAAGACCAGGAGAGAGGCCAGTGAGGAGGCCTTGGCGACAGTAGACAGCAGGGAAGAATGAAGAGTGCAGGTCCAGTGGGAATGACATGGAGAAGGTTGAGTCTGTGGCCCTGGAAACTGAGTATGTGGCGGCGGGGGGCGTGCACAGGGAGGGGGGTTCAAAGATGGGGATTTTGAGTCCCGGTGACTGGGAAGCAGAGGTGCTTGGCAAATGAGGTGGATGGAAGGTTTTGGCACATGGTGTTTAAGATGCTGGAAGCAATTAAAAATTGGCAAAATCTAGATATGACTTCATCTGAGTTACATTTCAGATATTAATGCACCAACTGTTCCGACTTTGTTTCTTTGTTACCTACCAATATTTCTCCGGGAGAGTGTGTCCAGGCTTCTTTTCTCCGACCTGAGGTAGTCTAGGCAGAGTTCAGCCTGGCTCGGATTTACTGGTGTGCGTTAGAGACGGCGTTTCCCTGAAAGACTCTGAGTGGAGATTGTAACATCTTTAGACCTCAGGTTACTTATGCAATTAGTGAAATCTTTATCTTATCCCTTTTACCCCTCCTCCCCTCCCCCAATCCCACCCTTCCAATTAAAAACACACACACGCTATACCGGGTTTCTATTATTCCAAGCCCAGCGCTAGCATCTGTGAAGGATAGATACAGAGGTGAATAAGACACTATGCTATCTTCAAAAGCGCTTACAATCTGGTGAGTACTCCAATAGTTAGCTACATTTATGGTTATTGAGCACCAACTGTGCACTGAACACTGATGTAGGAGGCACAAAGAGGCAGTGTTGCCTGGTGGTTAGGCATGGATTGTAGTGGTTAATATGTGAGCCCTGGAGCCAGATTAGCTGGACTCAAAGTCTTGTGCCACTGCTTATTCATTGTGAGAACTTCAATCAAATTATTAAGGGTCCTGGTTCTTCAGTTTTCCTATCTGTAAAATGGGAGTAATAATAGCTATTTCATAGAGTTTTATGAAGATTAAATAAGTCAATAAATATAATATATCATTATGTGCTAAGAACTCATACATGTTCCTAGCACATGATAAGCACCTCATAAAAGCTTGTTATTATTATTAGACAGTACCTTCATAAATATAATCTCATTTAATCCTTGTATTAGTTCTGCAAAACTAGTATTACTCTCCCCATTCATTAATGCGGACCTCAAGACTCAGAGAGAACATCTGACTTGCCCTAGGTTGCCATCAAATGAAGGAGCCACGGCGTGAATCTAGGTAAGCCCAGGGCTCATTCAGCAATACAGCAAAACATCTTGTGACAGGGTACAGTAAATTAAAGAAGGATGCTATAAATCTCATTCTGGTCTAAAATCTCAAAAGTAGAGACAATTTTTAAATGGCCAATAATCAAATAATCAATAATGATTCAAGCTGCTAATATAATTCTCTAATTTAAGATTATTCCACAAATAACCTTTTAACATTATTTGATTGTGATAATGAATTAGATTGGCCAGGTATTTTCCTCGTTGATTTTGTGAACTATCCCTGGAGACATTGCTTATTGAAAAATTAGCTTCTAATTTCCTGTGGCTGAAACCAGTTTGCTAAAATTAATAAATAAACTGATGAATTTTTAGAAGATGTCAAGTTATAGTCGCGCATCTGAAGGCTCTGTATGAATGTTAACATACACATACATATGCTCACAGAGGGACACAAGGCCAGCTACGAGGCTGCAAGGATGATTTCTGTGTCGCACAAAATGAGTCACATCGCGGAGGCTGGCTGTTCCCGCCCACCAAACTGGTGTGAAGAAGTCTAGGCCAGGCTGACTTTCCCCCGTCTCTCCACAGCACTGTCACGTTCCTCCCTTCAAATTCTTGTCAAGCTTTGTCTTCAATTTGCCATCTGGTCAACTTCTAAGGACTAAGCTTGGATCAGGCTGTTGCTCAGGTGAAGTCGGGTAAGATGTTTGCCTGGAGAGGCCCCCAAATCACACAATCCAAAGGGACAACATCAGTCCCAGGCAAAAATGAAAGCCAGAGGTCAGTACAAAAAGAGTTTTACCAAGACAGATAGACAAAGGTCAAACTACAAATGAAAAATGGGAGATAAATCTGAAATCAAAAAGATTCAGAATGGTTCAAGAGCAGGAACGCTGGCTGTGTTAAGGGAAGCCATTCTTTACATGCAGGGGAATTCCAGACCCCTTCTTACTGGGTGCTGGCCTGGAGCTGGAGAAGAGGGTGAGGAATGATGAAAAGTTTGGAGTGCCACTACCAGAACCACGGCTGCCTCCCCCCTCATAACACCAGTCACTTTTTGGATGTTTACCATGTGCCCAAATTGTGCTAAGCTCTTGACATATATATTTTTTATTTAATTGCCACAAAAACCTTACAAGGCAGATACTATTCTTAGCCCATTTTATAAATGAAGAGACTAATGCTTAGAGACATTATCTTTTCCAAAATTGCATATCTAACAAATGGTGGAAACAGCAGTGTAACCCCAGTCTATCTGACGCTTCAGTCTATGAACTTGACCACTCACTTAATTCATAGTGTTTTGGACCCAGCCTTGCTTGAACCTGAGTTGGATTCTAAAGGTTGTATGAGAGAATTCCCATCCTCCCCTTCAAACCTCCCACCCCAACCTAGTTCAGGGCCCGGCTGCTGTACTTGCAGGCATGTCTCTACCAGTACACTCAATACATTGTCAAATAACTATGTTTTAGATGATGAGCGTCTTTACTGCAGGGCTGTTGTTCACTTATGCTTCCCGATTGTGAATAGAATGATGCCTGGACTACAGTAAAGGTTAAATAAACATTTGTGGAGCTGATTAACTATCGACTTCTGAATAAATGATGGTCATTTAGAAGACTGTGCTTGCTAGAGACCATTTTGATCTTGATCCATGGATTGCCTCTCATAGGACTGAAAGGCCTGAGAGAGAAGACAAACAAGGCTGTTTCACCACCTCTCAGCAGCTACCTTTGGGCTGGCTTTACTGCCTTCTTGGGTGAAGTGGTGGCCCTCAACTTTGCTGAGTGTCAAGAGCAGGGATTCTAGGCATGGAGCTGTTGGTTGCCCCACAGCTTACTTTTTAACTCAGAAGTGCTGGCTGACCCTGGAATGGGAGATCTGCATGAGGTGCTAACAGGACCTCTGGACCTGCGAGGAGAGGGGTGCGAGAGGCCGAGAGAAGCAAGGAACACCCTGGTGAGAACTTTAAAATAGAAAAATAAAGGAAGAAATTTTAAACTATAAAAAATTTGAAGCCTTTAGTAAAAAAATAATAAGAGCATCCTAGAGTAGTGGTTAACAGCATAGGAATTAAACAAATTTGTTTCAAATTCTGACTTCTCTCTTCCTATCTGTGTTATATGGGGCAAGTTATGGATTCTAAGGCTTAGCTTTCTTGTCCATAAAGTGGTACTGATAATGTCTACCTTACATGGTAAGCATTAGATAATGTATGTGAAATAGTTAAAACAGCACCCATATATAGCAAAGGCTCAATAAAACATAGTTGCTGATCAAGCAGGTAAATTTTATTCATTTACTTAATGAATATTTATTCAGCACTTGCTGCCGTCCAGGCACTATGCCTTCTCCATCAACATAGAATGGTGAGCAAACACATGCAGGGCCCCTGCCCCACAGAGCTTCCTGGAGAATCGGGAAAGTAGCCACAGGCTCTTCCCCTCTTGTCTCCACACCCCACCATGCCTTTGAGTGCCTTCCCACTTTGACACTAAGCTTGGCCATATGACTTGCTTGACCAACGGGATGTTAGCCAACACGATACAGGCACAAGCTTGAAAACTGCCTGTGCTTTGTCCTGTGTGGCTGCTCTTAGAAACCCTGCTGCCACCACCATGTGAAGAGCTCAAGCTAGCCTACTGGGTGGTGAGAGACATAAGGCCCAAACGTGCTGTCTCGCTGACCAACAGCTGCCAACTTCTAAGATGGGAGTGAGGCCATCCTAGGAGCATTGCTTCCAGTTGACCCACCAGCTGACCACAGACACATTAGAGAGCCCAGCAGAAATCAGCTGATCAGGCCTAGACCACAAAAGCTACCTAGCCAGCTCGTAGAGCTGGGAGCTAGATAAATGGTGGTTGCTTTAAACAATTAAGTTCTGAGGTGGTTTCTTACACAGCCAAAGCTAACTGACACAGGCTTATAGCCTAGCACAGGGGTCAATAAACTTTTTCTGCCAAAGGTCAGGCAGTAACTGTTTTGGCTTTGCAAGCCATAAGGTCGTTGTTGAAACTGCTCAGCTCTGCTGTCATAGCCCAAAAGGAGCCGTTGACAGTATGGAAATGAATAGTCACATCTGATTTGGCCTGAGGACTGTTGTTTACTCCCCGGCTCTAGGACAAGAAACAGATATTACTCAAATAATTACAAAAGAAATATGTGCATATAAACATTGTATGGCCAAGGCTTATCATGCTCTCAGAAGAATACCTGGAGAATCTGTGCCAGGCTGGTAATTCAGATTCAGTGTCTCGGTTAGATTTCCCCTGAGATAAGGATTTGAGGGCTAGCAGTCTTTTTGGGAGATGACCTCAGGAAGTGTGGTAGGAGAGGGGAGACATGAGACAGAGACAAAAGCCAATATGGTGCAAGTTGATGAGCATGTGATCCTGTGGGCAAGTGAGGTTTAGTCTGCTGGGGCCTCTGAAAGATGCTCTAGGTCACTGAGGAGGTGAGGAAGCTGAGTTGTGTATTCTCCAACCCCCATCCATCATTGCTGGAGGGTGGCTCCTGGAGTATTCATTCTCCAGTGCTCTGCCCCACTCACTCCTGCAGCCAGAGAGAGCACGTGGGAGACTTCAGCCGCAGTGGGAAGCTGACGGAGGCGTGAGGAGCGCCGGGGGTGTGGGAGGGCACTGACAGCATCCGCTGCACATGGCTTCCCCGCGGGAGTCAGGTCTGAGCTCAGCTCGGAAAGCCGGGGAGGATTTACAGGTGGAGAAGCCATGGCTGAAGCATAGATGTGGAGGAGGTCTCCTAGGGAGGAGGATACGTCAAAAGATGAAGAGAAGTCTAGAACTAAGTGTTTAGGAAAACCTACGGCTAACATAGGATGAGCCTGAGAGGAGGCGTCATCAGTTTCTCAATCTGCCATAGCAAAGTACCACAGCTTAATGGCTTAAAACAAGAGAAATTTATTCTCTCATAGTTTTGGAGGCCAAAGTCTGAAATCAAGGTGTCAGGGAGGGCATACTTTTTCTGCAGGCTCTGTGGGAAGGTCCCTGCTTGCCTCTTCCTAAGCTTCTGATGACTTCTGGCAATCCTTGGCATTCCTTGTTTTTTGTTTGTTTGTTTGTTTGTTTTTCTTTGGTTCGTATTTATTTTATCCACTACATGGCAAGACTTGTGGAGAAACAGATGAAAACAACAGCGGCTCTGCCATCAGAAGCTCTTGGTCTATTACATTGAACCATATGAAATTGCCATTTTTGTAGGACGAACAGAGTGGACTGTCGGCGGTGTTGTATGGTTCGTCCTGGTGGCAGGAGGGAGGAGGGAGATGTTTCTAGCCGAGGTTGGGGAATGCTTAATAGGAGGGTGGCTGCCCACCATGGCAGAAGGCCCTTAAGTAGCCACCCCGCTGAGTATCAGGTACCCTGTGGTAGGGGACCCCCAGCACTGTCGTTGTGTTCACAGGCTTCCTTCTGAGCTGCTTACTCCCACTGATTGCTTGCTCTCGACTCTGAGCATTACAGCCTAGCCTGGGGCAGGACACTCAGGCTTGTGGACACCGACCTTGGTCTTCTCTCCAGCTGCTCAGGCCCCTTCTCCCTCTGCACTGTCTTGAGAAAACAAGGCTCCTGGTTGGACTTGGCCTCAGAACCTGTTTGTTTGTTTTTAAAGATTGGCACCTGAGCTAACATCTGTTGCCAGTCTTCTTTGAGTGCCTCTGGTTGTGCTATGTGGGACGCCGCCTCAGCATGGCCTGATGAGCAGTGCCATGTCTGTGCCCAGCATCTGAACCTACGAAACCCTGGGCCGCCGAAGCGGAGCGAGCGAACTTAACCACTGGGCCACGGGGCCAGCCTCAGGATTTCCTTGTTTTGTGGATGCGTTTTCTCTGCCTCCAATGTCTGCCTCCGTCATCACATGGCCATCTTCCCTCTGTGTCCTAATCTTCTTGTACATAAGGACACCAGTTATTGGATTAGGGCCCACCCTAATAACCTCATCTTAACTTGATTACATGTGCAAAGACCCTGTTTCCAAATAAGGTCATGTTCCCAGGTGCCGGGAGTTAGGACTTTGATCACATCATTTGGGAGGCTTAATTCAACCCACCACAGAGACTGAGAGGGAGCAGCCACAGACAGGAGGACAATCAGGAGAGTGTGCTGTCACAGGCACCAGCTAGAAGGCAGCATTTTGAGGAGGGAGTGACATCACAAGATGAAGACTGCAAAGCATTATTGAATTTAGAAACATGGACCCTTTGGTTCTTACCAAGGGCTGATTCTGTGGAGAAATGGAAGACTAACACGAGTGAATACAAGATGAGGAAATGGAGCTAGTGCGTATTCAACTCTATCAAGATGCTGTGAAAGGGAAGAAACAGATGGAGACAAGGGCTTATGGGATGAAAGGAAGATATCTTTTAAGATGGCAGAGACTGAGCATATCAGTGGGAAGGGCCCAGTTTTGAGAGAGATGTTGCATATGGATGCGACCAGCATGATGCAAGGTCCTGAGGAGATGGGAGAGGATGGGATCCTGGGACCATGCTTCTCGGTTGTAAGAGGAGGAAAGGAGGGGTAGGGAGGGTAGGCCCCAGAATCACCCCCTCTATGCTTTGTGCCTTCATTCTTCCCACCAAATGGTCCCATTTGCCCATCGTAGCATAATCCACCCGGTAACAACTACCAATGATCTGCCCCCAGTGAGTGCTGTTGCTCCACATTTTCCTAGTATTTCCCTTTCATTTGTGACCCTTTACCAATGTTTATCAATAAATGTCTTTTATGTCTACCAAGTCTCCACCTAAAAAGATTGTCCTAAGAAGAGGAAGCATAGGCGTGCGGGACTTTGGTAGAGGCCTGCATTATCCTAGTGATCTTGGAAACAGCCCCAATGGGAGGGCAGGACAGGATTATCATCTTCACATTACACAAGAGGAAACTGAGGCTTCCAAGAAGGCAAGCTTTAGACAAGACCATGTGGATTTCAGCCCACATCCTTGGATATCTCGTTGGGGCTTTTTTCACTGCAAAGAGCTGCCTCCTTCAATGTGATGTTAAGGGTGCTTTAGAAGTTACATCAGAGCAGGAATATTACAGTTTCCAGAAGGAAATGGGGCATTTTTTTCAAGATTTGTAGAGTAACAAGAACTATTTATGGACTTGCTTTCCTAGGAATAATGAAGGGGACTGGTGTCTTGGGAACTAAATTTACCTTCCTTGAGAAGGCCGTGCAGCCAAATGATCCAGATGAAATCACACAAGAACTATTTTCCCATCATCTTAGAGTATTATCTATCCGCAAACATTTACTGAGCTCCCACTGTGTGCCAGGCATTGTTCTCGGGACTGAGGGATAAAATGAGTCTGGCATCATCTCTATTCTCAAGGACCTCAGAATCTGGAAAGTAGACAGGTCTGGGTGTGGGCAGGTTACCCTGGTCATGTGGGACAGTGAGCCCTAAGAATCCACGCATATGTTTGGGGCACTGACACTTGAAGGAAACTGGTGGAACATAGAGATTGTGAGAAGAGAGGGGAGGGAGAGCGATCAGGCCAGGGAAGCAATAATCATAGCAATAATAAAAGAGATTCATGTGGTATTTACAGTTTACCAAACACTTTTATATAATTTTTTTGATTCAATCTTCACAGCAGCCCTTGAGAAGTAAACAGTAAAGTGCTTTCTCCCCACGCGGGTGGCTCTAGAAACACACTTTCCCTGAGCAGCAATGTATTCAAAATGAACAGAATAAGAAATCCACCCATATTATACTACATATTCATTAGACTTGTCGTTCTGAATTACATTTGACAGCTTTTGCCTAATTTATCACATTTAGTCCAAGCCGTGCTCCACACTGTCTTGTCCTAAAATTTCCTAATTCTGCCAACCACACTCTGAAAGTTGGTGGAAGCCCCTGCCTTCCCACATTCTGTTGCTTCAGCCAAATGTGTGTTGTCCGCCATGAGCCAGTCCTTCCTGTTCTTTTGTTAAGTGATCACCAGTGTGGGCACCAAGAATTGACAGCTTCAACCAGAAAACTCATTTAGGTGGAGCGCTAAGCAATCTGCTGACCATGAACTTCCTTCTTAAAGCAGAGATTCATACACCCCGGTTCATTTATGAGTCCATTCGTCCCATAAATGTATTGAATGCTCACTACACTCAAGACACCCTGATAGGCCTTGTAAAGGACTCAAAATAGCAAGACACACACAAGGTATTCAGAGCCTCTCAGGAAGATTAAGATGAGCCCACCAGAAGTAACATGCAGGTCAAAGTGGGAAGAGGGAGCCAAGTTCATGCATTATTTTATTTCTTCAGCAAACGTTTATTAAGCACCAATCATGGGAAAGGAACTACGCCGGTTCACTCCCATCTGTTACCTTATTCAATCTTCACAAACAGGAGGCAGATGCCCCGAGCCCCCTGTGACAGAGGAGGAACCAAGGCTCTCCCCACTTCCTCCCACTGGGGGCTTCATGGAAGAAGCTTTTTGTTTCTTTGTTTGGGGGCTCTTTGCTTTGTTTTGTTGTTGTTGTTACTCAAATTCTTTGTTCAACTTTGAAGTTTGAATAGATTTGAACATTTAAATCAAGGAGGATTTAACAGGAAGCTGAAGAAGCTCCATCTTCAGGGACTCTAGCTTGCATGGGTTCCTTGCAAGGTCCTAGGAGGAGCCATAGAAATATGTTCACATTTTCATATATTTTTATAAAATTTGCCAAAGTAATATATTTTAGCAGTCTTTTTCTTAAAGAGGCTGTCCCAAACTGTGTACACGTCAGGCCCCACAGAATCTGGATATACCTCTCCACGTAAAGATAGAATGAAGGGCATGCGAAAAAGAGGAAAGCACTGAGCAAGTGCCGTGAAGTGGAGAAAAGTCGGACACACGTGCGTAGCCCCTTTTGCTCAGGAGCAATTCAAAGCAAGGATGGAAAGGATGAGCTGATGGCGTCCCTGACTCCTGGCCCCAAACCCCAGGCTAATCCGCTCTGACGCCCAGTCCTGCTCTCCACCACCGTGAAAGGGAGCTGTCTCCTCCCCGGGGCCACCTCTCCACCCAGGCTCCGATTGCCTCCCCAACAGCCCTCTCTATGGATCATTCCCTCCCCCTCCTGGGTCTTCGCCTGCACCTGCTCCACAGGCATCTTCCCAGTGTGAAGCATTCAGGATTCCCCTATTGAGGAAGGAAGGGAGGACGAGAAAGAGGAAGGGAGGGAGGGAGGGGAGGAAGGAAAGAAAGAAACCCCTTTTGAAGATGTTTCCTACCCTGACTCAGTCCTTTCTTTTTCTCCCCCATTCTGGGCTGAAGTTCTTGGCAGAAGTCATCTTCACTTACTGTTTCCAGTATCTCACCTCAGATGACTTCTCAACCCACTGCATTCTCCTCCAACCCACCAACACCAACTCCTCAGAAACTTCTCCTGCCAAGGTCATCAACAACCTCCTTGCTCAAGATAGCCATCGAGCTCTCTTCTGTCCTTATTTTCCTTGGCGTCCTGTTAGGACCCACTTCCCCCAGTTTCCCCCTGCCTCTACGCCTCCTCCCTCTGTGCCTCTGTCGCAGGCTCTCCTTCCCAGCCCACCCTTCAATGCTGGTGTTCTTCAGGTTCTGTCTTCAGCTTTCTGTGTTTCCTCAATCACAGTGACATTTCTCCTTGTGTGTGTCATAGACACCGAATTTCAATATGGCCGAAGCTGAGCTCACAGTCTCTCACACCCTCACCCATACCCAGACTTGAGACCTGCTCGTCCTACCTGGGACCTACCCGTCCCAGGTAATGGCACAGCGTCCACACAGTTGCCCCAGCCAGAAACCTGTGAAATGGGCTTGTCACCTCCCTCTCTCTCATCCTCTACCTCAAATAACTGCCAAGACCTGCCCACTCAATATGTCAAATGTCTCCTCACATCTGTCCACTTCCATCCACCCCAATGTCATGATCACTTCTTGCCTGGACTCCTCAAAGTGCTTCCTGACTCATCTCCCGCCTCTCTCCCCCTTTCTAACCATTCCTACAAACTGGCACAGAATCATCCTTCTAAAATGCAAATCTGTTCATACTACTCTTCTGCTTAAATGCTTCACTGGCCTGCCGTTGCTCTCAGGATTAAGTGTGAACTCTCTGACAGGTTTCTCAAGCTTTTTGTAATCTGGACCCACTCATTCATGTTGTCACTTTCCTCTCGGGCTATAGTCATATGGACCTGCTCCTGTTCTTTCATCTCTGGGCCTCTCACCATCATCACTCTCTCCATTTCCCTGTCCACCCTACATCCACCCATCTTTATCTGGCTCCCTCCTTTGCCTTCTTGAAGTGACATCTAGTGACTTTCGACAAGTTGTTTTTCAAGGAAGCCTTCACGGACCACCTGGGACTGGATTAGGGGCTCACGTCATGTTCCATAGCACTCTGGCTGCGGAGCCCACTACTCTGGAAGGTCCTTGAGAGAAGGACCCAGGACTTTGTCTTCATGTGCCCACAGAGGCAATTCCACTGCCTGGCACATGGAGGAATATGCGTTGAACAAGTAATGAATGGAAGGTTGGAGGAAACCAGATGCCCACGTGCACTGAATGCCAGGCTGGGGAGTGTCTGCTTTATTCTGGGAGTGAGAGAGGAGCCACTGCAGGATTTGGAACGAGGAGAGAGTTGGCGCAACCTGTGCTTCAGTAGGTTCACTCTGGCGGCGCAGCAGCTGGTGGCTTAAGAAAGACGGACGAGTCCCACAGCAGGAAATCCAGAGAGGTTTTCGAAAGTCCAGGCAGGAGAGAACCCAGCCCTGACCCAGGGCACAGACAGGGAGCCGGTAGGAGAGGGGAGGGCACTGACAGAGCCATCAGCTGATCAGACTGGGGACAGAGGAAGCGGGAGCTTGAGCAGAGCAGAGGAAATGGTGGCGGATGGCCCTGGAGTCAACAGAGGCAGTAACAGGGGGTGGCTGAGACTTACTCTCTGTGTCTTCTGAAGTTTCAGGATCCGAGACTTCCTGCTTCTGCCCCCAACTCTTATGTGGAGAGCTGACACCTGCAGAGCATTGGGTGATAATTGCTGTTTTTGTTGTTATTTATCCAAGCAGAGCCTGAATGATGAAATCGACAGTGGCTTACACTGGTGTCTCTTCACACACAGAGCCTAACTCCAGTCCCACCCGGACTTTAAAGAATATCTATGGCAGAGGATTGTTGGTTTGGCTTTTTATTTTGTTTTTCAATCTTTACATGCTCTTCTCCTTCCACCATGGTAGAGCTATTTTCCTGTTGGCCTTTCCTGGACAGCTGCAGCGGCCACCACAGTGTGGGCCACTATGCCACAGCCCGGGGGGTGTGGGGGCAGCAGCCACCACGCCCACCAGAGACAGGACCACAGAAGGAGGCCCAGCGGGCTCTCCACTGGGTGGAACAGGCAAGGAGCTCACATCTCCTCCGCTGCTCCCCACCAAATGCCACCTTCAGGGCACAGGTGAATTTGAACCTGATTTGCCATCACCCGGCATAGCCTTGCTGGGGTTCCCGCATTCAGCAGTTTCATCAACCTCAGTGTATCTGAAGCATGTATCCCATTGGACAAGTTATCACTGATGAAAGCGGGAAGGATAACGACAGCACTATTTCCACCGAGTGAAATTGGACAGTGCCACACGCACGGGTGATGCACAGGACACACAGATTTATAACAGCTGCAGGTAAAATGGTGGGCCAGGAGGTCAGGCCACCTGAGATCAAAGCCCAGCTTTGCCATTTACAGGCATCGTGATGCTGGGCACGTCCTTCAGCCCTCTCTACACCTCAGCTTTCTCATCCACGCAATGAGCATGATAAAAGTAACTCTGCCCCGGGTTACGACGAGCGTTCGATGAACCATCCACATACAGCACTCAGCCTTCTGCACACTGTGACCCTTAGATGGTGTGGTTTCAGCCCACAGACCCTTAGGCAGAAGAGCTAATCCTGAAGGCCCTCTGATTCCCATTCCAGGCCCTCGGGATTCCCATCCCTGTGGTGGTCTTCTTCTTTGTTATTCACGAAATTGTATTCCTTCTTGAAAAGAGCTTCCAAAATGTAACTGCCCCTGGAAATGATTAGTAATAGTTTTTCCTCTTCTTGCCTTTTTTCTACATTTTTTAAATTGTGGTAAAACGCAAATATAAAATTTACCATTTTTGACATTTAGGACATTCACAATGTCGTGCAACCATCACCACTATCTGGTTCCAGAACATTTCATCACCCAAAAGGAAACCCCATACCCATGAGCAGTCACTCCCCATCCATCACCCCCCACCCCAGCCCCTGGCAACCACTAATCTGCTTTCTGTCTCTATGGATTTGCCTATTCTGGACATTTCATATTAAATGGAATGCTTGTTTTATTCCTAAGACAGAGTTTCATTTCCACTTGGAAGCAATAAGCTCTGTCGGGCCGTCTTGGACCCAAGCCCGCTCTGCCGCCACTATTGACTGTACAACAGTGGGTCAGTGCTCTCACTTCCAACAGCTTGGTTCCTCCTCTGGAAAGCAATGATGTTGCTCAAAGGCTCCTCACCCAGGCTCACATGAGGAATCAATGAGATGACACCTGTCCAGTGCTTGGTAAGCACCTACGCTGTCAGTGATCATCAATGTTATTTTCAATTACACAAGTAATGCAGGCTCATTGAAAAAAACCTGGAAAACAGTAACGTATGCATAAGAAAAGGAGACGGCCCTGTCCATCAGCTGCATTGTCAGTTGGAGGTCTGTGAGCACGTCTTCCTGCAGTGCCGGCAGCAGCAGCGCCAGAGCAGGTGCCGGAGGTCAGCAGCCCCGAGCCCGGCTCTCTGCACTGTCACTCCACGGATGACCTTGGACAAGTCACTTAACTCTTGTGAATATCGTGTCCTCATCCGGCACAATGGGAACACAGCTACTGCATAAGGTCAACGTGAAAGTCAGAAGAGGCAGTGGGTGTCAAGTGCCTGACATCACAGAGTCTCAGCAGCCGAGAGCACACGTCGGCTCCAAGAAGGCAGCTGTGAGAAGAGCGGTGCAACCCCAGGCAGTAGACGCAGTGGCTGTGCAGAGCCAGGGAGGGGGCGCCTGGGGGCTGGTGGTGCTCCAGAGTCAGAGAGCGGGAAGGACGTCGCAGGCAGGAAGGAGGTGCTGAGCCTGCATGCTGAGCAAGTGGGCTGCTCTGTTTCCCTCACTAACCTTCACGCCCCCTCACTTCTATCCCACTCTCCCATCCCCTTTTCTCCAGGTCCCTGTGTTCACAGGACATGATCCATGGGGGGTGCAGAGAACTTGGAAGTCTGGAGAATAACAGCAGCTATTGTAACAGTAATAGCTGGCGTTTACAGGGAGGGCTGCTGTGTGCCAGGCACCGAGCCGGGCAGTTCCGAGGCCCCTTCTCACTTCATCCTCAGCTCCAAGGATGGAGCTGCAACAGCCCCCTGAGGACAGGGGAGCACAGAGGCTGCGGAAGTGCTGAAGGGGAGGGCCCCCTGTTCTGTATGGGCCTCCTTTCTCCCAGCCTCCCCTCCTCAGAATCTGAGGAACTATACACTTCTGAAAAAGGAACAAAGAAGAAGGAAACATGCAGATTTTATGTTCAGTTCAGAAAGACCAGAAAGTACTAGCCAGCTCCCTCCGGTACTGGAACCTACTATATGAAACTCAGACTCCTAGGCCAGGGCTGCATGCTTTTTTCAGAAAGCCAAAGCAAGGCCACCTCAGCTCAGAAACGCCAAACTTGAATTAAATGTAAACTGACCCCTTAATGCGCGGCAGTGGTGAGACAGGGAGAGGCTGCTCGCTGGGTTTCGCCCTCGGCACCAGGGAAGTCGGACTCCCGGCAGAGGGTACATACAGACTGGCTGTGCGTGTCCCGGAGCATGTAAACTGTGGCAGCAACAACACTGCCGTTCGCTCCATCAAGTAGGAGGTGACTGCCATCACTCCTAGAACACCCATGGGCCACAGATGACTGGGGGGAGCCATCTCCTTTACCATGCTGAGCAGGCCAGACGGCAGAAGGAGTGTGGGGCAAAAGTAAGTGTCACCTCCCATCACTAACCAGCTGTGTGACCTCAGGCCGGTCACTTCACCTCTCTGGGTCTCAATTTCCATACCTACATAAGAAGAGACTTGGCTGAGAGAATCTAAGTTCCCTCTGGCTCTGACATCTCTCTTTGGGCCTTCTCACAGGAACTTTTGGAATCAGCGAATGAGGCCCAAGCTGCGGCTACAGGCTCCTGCAGACTGAGCAACCAGCCACTCGCCAGCAAAGCCCTGACCGGGGCGCTCCTGATGTTGTGGGGTAAATCAGAGAAGGGAAACCGTACCATGAAAATTCTAGAATCACTCAAAACTTAAAGGAGTCAATAACTGAATTCTTTTGTAAAAGGAATAAAACTTTTGTAATGCCCCAAAATCCCTTTCATTTGTTTTTTCGCTTGAATTTTCACAGGCAGATTTCCCCTGGCTCCTGGAGAAGGTCTCTGAACTTCAGTTTCCTCACCTGTGAAGTGGGTATTTATACCCATCTTGAACCGTTGTTGGAGAGAGGAGCAGGAATTTATATCGAGTGACAAAGCCCTTAAACATGAGGTGCCCATTAAGTGTCAGCTTTTTTGGCGACATTCTGAAAGCAGCGTCTCTTCTCTCCAGTCTCTTTTGGGTCCTCTGGGATAGGGACAAGGTAGTCTTCTGGGTAAACGGCCGCAGAGCCTTGCACTACGATGAGTGCAAGAAATGAATTCATCAACTAATGCAACGATTCTTCCGCTCTCCCCTGGGGTTCCGCCTTCCCGGGGTGCACACCTCTTCTCCCTCCCTCACAATCAACAGCTCTACCAGGTGGCGGGCGTGAGGCGGTCTCTCAGAACCGTTCCCACAAGCCTCAGCGTCTGTGCCTTTGTGACGAGGCTTCCCGACACGTGCATCCCCCATCGGAACGGGAAGGCGCGCCGAGAGCCACGAGGCCGCAGGCAGCCGGGGCCAAGAGCAAGCCGGGCCTCCCCTTGCGCCGCGGCGGGAGACGACTGACGCTCGCAAACATCGTCGCGAGGCGATAAAATGCCAGTCCTGGCCTCTCGGTTGAGCAGACTAAGAGCAATGAGTATGAACGGGAGGGAGCTGGCAAAACAGGGCGTGGAGGGAATCCACTGAGTGGATTGCACTGAGCCCAAAAATATGCCCGAGAGGTAGGGCAGGAAGCGTGTCCTTTCTCGGGGAGGCTGCGCGGAAATCCTGGCGTTCTCTCATCCCCGGACTGGTTCCTGCTTGCATCACCTGCCGAGAGGTCAAGGCCGCAGCGTGCGGCTGGAAATCAGCGTGGCAGGAAAGCCACAAAGCAGACAGAAAGCAGTGGCCTGGTGGAATTAGTCACCTGCAGGAGATGAGAACCACGGGGACACGCAGCTTTGTGTCCCCAGCGCTAGCACGAGGCCTGCCCCCGTAAAGGAGTGCGTGCATGCGCAAAAGCAGGGACTAAACCGAACCAGTACTTTAGGTCCCTCTCCACGGGGCTGAGACCACCCATTTCACAGCTTGTTGCTTTCACAGCTTGTGCTGCTTATGAGTAACAAGGAGAGACTGCAGAAGGTTCCGGGACAGTGGGGAGGGTAATTTGTGGGCAGGTCCCAGGAGAGAAAGGCTGCAGGTGGGGGAGCCAGCTGCCCAGGAAGCAGATGGGAGAGAAGGCGGAGGTGGGCACAGCTGACCCACCGGGGAAAGTCCAGGCAGGAAAGGGGGTTGGTCAAGCACAGGAGGGAGGGGAACTGAGCACATTTGAGGTGCCCACGTGGCGCTCAGGCCTGGGCCAAGAAGCCAGCGTGTGTCCTCATTTAATTCTCCCAAGAGCCTTGTGAAGTCAGAATCATCTCCATTTTATTGAGGAAAACACTGAGGCTCAGAGAAAATAAGAAACATAACCAAGGTCAAGAAGCGGTGAAGTGGAAGCGTTGGGATTTGAACCCGGGTTTAGCCAATTCCAAAGCCAACATTCTTTCCATCTCCCAGTGCTATCTCCTGGGAAAATTAGAGTGGAAGATACATATTATCCATGATGATCCTTCTGCCTCCATCCTGCTGCCTGCCACCCACAGCCACTCAGTCCCAAGTCCTGTCGACCTGCTTTCCTAGGTAGATCTATGATCCACCTCTTTCCATCCCTCACTCAGCCACTGCCCCAGCCCAGCCCCTGTCATCTCTCACCTGGACCACAGCATCAGTCTCCCAGCAGACCCCACTCTGCTTCCATCTCTCTGCCCACATGCAGTCCACTTCCACAAAACAACTAGAACTGGAACACAAATTGAAATGTCACTGGCCTGCTCTAGGGTGAGGTCCAGATTCCCCAGGACCTGGGCTTGCCTATCAGCCTAGAATCTCTCTCACTAGTCTCCCCTCTGTAGTGGATTAGATGAAGGCCCCCAAAAAGATAAGCCCAGGACCAGTCCCATGGCCTAGTGGTTAAGTTTGGCACACTCTGCTTCTGTGGCCTGGGTTTGGTTCCTGGGCGTGGACCTATGCCACTCCTCTGTTGGTGGCCATGCTGTGGTGGCATCCCACATACAAAATAGAGGAAGATTGGCACAGATGTTACCTCAGGGACAATCTTCCTCAGCAAAAAAAAAAAAAAGATATATCCACAATATCCACATCCTAATGCCTGGGCCCTGTGAATGTCACCTTATTTCGAAAAAAGGTCTTTGCAGATGTAATTAAGTTAAGAGTCTTGAGATGAGGAGATCATCCTGGATTACCTGGGTGGGTCCTAAATCCAATGACAAGTGTCCTTATAAGAAGTAAAAGAGAAGACACAGACATAGAGTAGAAGGCCAGTGAAGGTGGAGGCAGGGACCAGAATATACAGCCACAAGGAATGCCTGAAGCCACCAGAAGCTGGAATTCCGGACGTGAGGAAGTATTCTCCCATAGTGCCTCTGGAGAGAGTGCCACCTGCTGACACCTTGATCTCAGACTTGCCACCTCCAGAGCCGTGAGGAAAGGAATTTCCGTTGTTGCAGCCACCCAGTCTGTGGTGATTTGTCACGGCAGCCCCAGGAAGCTAACGCCCTCCCCCACAGGGCTCCAGCCATGCCGCCTGGCCTGAGAAAGAACTACCAGACTCCTCAAAGCTGCCTGGATCTCTTTCTGGACCTTTGCACATGCTGATCCTACTGCCCAAAACACTCTTCCATCCCCTTATTGTGCAACTCACTCCTATGGTCCCATCACTCCTGCTGAAAAGTCTTCTCTGCCTCCTCAGCCAGGTGGGCCCCCCTTACTGTGGTTCCTACTTGCTGTATACTTCTCTTTTCATGACACTTACGATATTTTACTATCATTTTTTGTTTGTTTCATTAACCAGTAAGTGGGTTCTATGATGGCGGGGACTGCTGTCCCCCTGGGGCCAAGTGCACAGTAGTCACTTAATAAATATCTGCCCTGCACCTAGCACTTCTTCCTTACCCTCCCGCATGCCCCGCTCATGTGTCTCCTTAGGCAGGAGGCTGTGAGCAGAAACCGTCACTCTCCCTGGCTCCCTGGTAAGATCTTCTTCCCCTGTCGTTAGGCTCCTCGAGACTTTCGACAGTTCTGCTTCCAGCTCGGGGGCTTGAGCTGAGGCCGCCCCCACAGCGGCTGTGACCCCCGGCCTGGCTCCCAGTGCCTGGCCCCTGGATGGCACGTCGCCGCGGGCAGGGGAGAGTTCTTCCCTCGGGATTGACACACAGGTGTCCCGAGGGTGCCATCCTCCTCCTCCTGGAGTCACTAGCTGGGACGAGGCCATCTTTGTCCCTGCCCAATGCCCCCAACGTGTGAGGAAAGCTTCTTCTCAGCTGTAAATACAGAAGTAAACCCAAGAAGTGGGGTGGGGAGAGGAAAGAGAGAATGAGAGAACTTAATGTCATCTTCCACCTCCTTGTGTCCAGTGGTCCCTGAGGCCGTCGCCACCCCCAGACGTCCCCAATACGTAAAGTAATAAATTCCCTTCTTTTTGCAATCTGGTCTGAGTCCATTTTCTGTCACCTGTGCCTGAAAGTGGCCTGGCAGATGCATGGCCCCCACAGCCTGACAGACGTCTGCCCGGTGCTCCTGGCCCTTCTCGGGGAGTGGCGGCACCCTCCGTTTGAGCAAGGAGCCGTCTGTCCACCCAAGCTCACAGCCTTGAGGTGCGAAGGGGATCTGAAGCCAGGTCTGCCGCCTTCACAGCACAAGCGCTGCTCCTATCCTGGCTGCCCAGCTGCCTCTCAGGACTCAGGCGACACCAGGCGGCACCCGCTGTCTGTCCCCAGAGCTCCCCAAAGCCAGAGCACAATAGTTCTAGTGAAAACAGCAGCAACAAAGTCCACGGTGCCTAAATACTCACGTCTGCATTCCGCGGGGTCTGCGACACCCTGAGTCAGTAAGCCTTACACTTCTCCTGGGCCCTGACGACTAACGCTGACCAGGAGCTTCCTCCAGACTCGGATTATTTTGCATCTTTAGCAACGGGACAGCAAGTTGCTAAGAAGTGAGGAGCCACACGTCCACCCAAACAGCCTGTGTCTGCTGTCTAAAGCAAGCTGAGTGTTTCTCTTCCCTCAGCCCCAGAGAGCCAGGTCCTCCTGGGGCTCAGTCTCTCCCCCAATAGGCAAGGGCAGTTCCTGACTGTCACTCTGTGACACTGGAAGCACCTGGGAGGGTTCACACAGCTTTGTTAGCAGCCAACACCCTGGCTCTGAGGGCCTTGCTCACACTGAGCAACAGTGGCCCTCCCAACACCTCCAGGCCCGGGGCTCACCGACTCCTGTGTCCCCAGGCAGAGCACGTGTTTCTTGTCGGCTTCAAATGCAGAGCTCTCCACTGCCCAGAGCTGCCTTCCTGTGGTGCAAACAAGGAGAAAGTGAAAAGCGACATCTCTGTTCGTTGTGCTCCGTTGTCTGATGGCTCCCGCCTCACCCACAGGGCATGTGGATCGCTGTTAAATAGCTGAAAGGGAAGACCAGCAACTTAGTTCCGTGGCCTCACCTGGATGAGCCAGGTAAGAATTTCATAAAAACGTATATGAACGTGCTCCGAGATCGCAAAACAGTGGGTAACTTGAGGGAGATTAGGTGAACTAAGTTAAATGAAAATTAATTAACGTTTTACAGTACTTTAAAAAACAGACTTTATTTTCATTTAACTATTTGGCCACGGGCTAGAAATTAATAACTGCTGTTAGACCACAAGGGGGAATATATTAGTCCTGCTTCCAGATAAATAATACTTTTCTATAGTGTCCCTTTCGGTAGAGAATCGTAATGGGCCCCTATTGTTTTGTCAGCTCAGCACCAGCCTCACTTCAGGGAACTGTCTGCCCATCCCTTGGGACTGGCCCCTGCCACCTCACACACGTGCCCTCCATGTGCACGTGGCTGCCACAGGGGCTGCAGGTTGGAACAGTGGGCCTTGCCCTTGGCACAGCCCATTGGTCAAGAGGTGGGTGCCTGACCCAAGCCAGCCAATCAGAATTCTCCCCCAGCATTTGGGAACTGCAACTGACAAAAGAAGTCAGCCTCTCCCTGGGTGTCTGAAAATGAAGACGTGCAAATGCAGAAGCAGTTGGCAGCCCCGTTCCACCATGTGGACTGAGGAAGAGAAAATGCCAATCAGCAGAAAGAGAATCAGAGGCAAGGAAAGGAGAACAAAACCTGACAGCCTTGGAGCTCCCACTTTAGCTGCTCCCAAGGCCCATCCACCTTCCTCTTTTGGATTCCATTGAATCCAAGTAGCCTCATAATAAAATTCTTTTTTGGCTTAAACTAGCTTAAGTTGGATTTCTGTTCCTTGCAACCAAAAGAGTTTTAACTAATATAAGAATGTAGTCCTATTTCAGTCTCACTTACATGCTAATCTTGAATTCCTCAACCATTTTACTTTGTGACTTCAGAAGGAAAAAAATAAAAATGAAAATATTTGAGTTAGCCTCTTGTACAAATTAGTCCGCAATCCTTGTCTTGGACTGTTTTTCTCCACACAGCACTGTGGGTGGGTTTTCCTCCATACTGGAATGGATTAAGTTCGTGCTAGAAATACAGGAAATGACTGGGTCAGTGGTCTGGTTGCCAATGGTGGAACACGGGATTTTTACGACTGGCACTCAGAATTTGGTCTTGCCTAAGTTTAGAGTCTGTCGGAGAGTGTGATGTGTTCCCTTTGGATGATCTGCCCAACTCAAATGGTCTTCCACTTGCAGGCCTACCCCTCGTCCCCGGACACTGCACGTTCCATGAGCCACGCCCGCAGCAGTCTCCGGTGCGCCTCTTCCTGTGGAAGCTGCCTGTCTGCAGATTCAGCCTGTCCACGCGCGAGGCCCTGTCCTGTCCTGGAGGGCGGCAGGGAGCTGTCCAACCACGACGCTGCAGAGCAGCTGGACCCGCAGAACGCCGTCCCACTGCTCGCTGCTGGTCAAAATAATGAACAGAGGGGATGCTGTCCCCACCCACTTCCCAAAAGGAGGTGTGTAGTGTAAAAGACCATGGAACTAGATACGCTTTTCCCTGTTATCTATTTGGGATCTCTCCAGTTTCTCCTACTGAAAAATAAAAATTAACCCAAACCCCACTAGGCTTGACCAAAGACAAGGAAGCTTGTGTCCAGCACATGTCTAGCATGTGCACATGTAAATACAGGCAGATATCAGACATCGAAGACCAGCGGAAGCGCGCTGCCCAGGCCCCGAGTCTGAGAGCGCGCGCTTCGGGTCACAGTGGGCCTCTGAAGCCTGAGCAGCAAGTTAGCTATCTTACTCTGCCTGGAAAATAGTTCCTCCTCAGCCCAAGTTCAATCAGCATTTCCGTTAAACAGGCGACCAAATATCCGAGCATTTAGAGCTGAAAAGAACCGCAGAGTCCTTTGGCCCAAGAGGTTTATTTTAAAGATGAAGAAAAAGAAGCCCAGAGAGATGAAGCCACTTGTTCAAGCTGCACAGCCAGTCAGCAGAGGACTGGCGGGAGGGAGGCTTTGCAGAAAGCCTCCGGGCCCCAGCGCCCGCTCCCGCACGGCCCTGGAGGGCGGAGACGGCCTGAGGCCCCAGGGCACTGCCTCCTCGAAAGGCCCCGGGGGACTTCCGAGGCGCAGTGGCCAGTGCGGCAGGACGTTCCAAGGCCTGCAGCGGGAGCCCTGCGCTCAGGGACACGGTCCAGACGGCCTCGTGTCCCCTGTGCAGACACCAGGCTCCCCCTGAGCCGTCCAGCCCTCGCAGCAGCAGGCCTGCGCCCCGCGCCCGTTCCAAGCACACCTGGGGACGCGCCGAGCGCCGGGGGCAGGGCCGGGCCGCCTCCCCGCGCGGCGGGCGGCTGCGCGCTGCCCTCGGCTCCCCGTGGCGGTGGCCGCGGCGTGGCGGAAGACGCAGGGCCCTCGGAAGTCAGACCTCCGCCTAACCACGCTCGAAGAAAGGGCCATTGCTGCGCAGCTTGAGGGGCATTGTGAGAACACCGCGGGGCAGGTGGAGTTCAGTGCAAATCCAGAGTGTCTTGCTAATTATTAGAGATGGCAGCATTGTTCAGTTTCAAGAAGTGCAGTTTTAGGGTCATTTTTTTCCTTGGAAAGGAGTCCGTAGAGACAATATTAATTTGTTGAAAGTCAAGATGTGAAACAAACGGATGTCGTGGTTTCTCAGCTTTCTGCGTAAGGGATGATGCTGCCGTCCAGCATCACCTGAAGCTGAGTCACCTGAGCAGAATTACGAATTGTCGTGAATCCCCACCCCCATCTCCAGAGATGAGCCTGAGCCTTCGAGACTCACACACACAAAGACAGAGGTACCCTTCTCCTGGCCCCCGATCTGTTGAAATACAGACATGCCCAGGAGGTGCAGGTTCTCGAGCTTCAGTCCTGGAGAAGAAAGACCACAGGATTCCTCTAGGTAGGGGATTTCTCAGTCCCTGTCCTGGCACTCTCTGTGCATGGTTTATGCTACCTGAACAGAGGTGGCAATTCCGTATAGGCTGGCTGAGAGAAGAAAACCGTTCTCACTCGGGTTCTATAAATTACTCATCTTCTCACTTTAATATCAAGTACGATATGTATTAGAGTGCATGATTTTGGCTAGAATCAATCTGGAAGGCTGTCAAATAAAAAACAAAATAGGAAAATAAATCCAAAGTAAAATTTATGACATGATTTTACTCCCATTACATTCCACTTAACAAATGCATATGTTTTACAATATCTTTAATAATAATTATTAAACATAGTAAAATACTTCCAAACTTGGCTCGTTGCATAATTGTACTTCGAGTGAAAAAAATTTATCTGAAGCCTTGTCAATATGCCACTTCCTCCTCCCCCAGCTTTTAACAGAAGCAGCCTCCAGTGGAATAATCCAAGCTGTGTTCAAGAAGTTGGCAAGTAGGTCCAATTAAATGTGGTTTTACTGTATTCTGGCGTTTGCATATCTAGTTTGCCAAGAAGTAATCTTTCACAAAAAAAAAAAAAAAAATCTGTACTGGTCCAGACACAGCCTGGATGGTGCAATGCATCACATAACTTTACCCCATGACTAAGATAATCTTTTTTTCTTAAATAGCTGTGGAAAACGTATCATACATCCATCATATTCCTATATGAATCATAAAATACTGTCCTTTATAGAGCCTCTTACATTTATACATGACAAACTGAAATTCATCTTAATAGCTCTGTTTATTTTAATTATTAAACTCACACGGCGTTAGCTTTTAGCCACCTGGGCTTCATGTATTTATTCAGGTCTACTCCAGTCGGATTATCTGAATGAGGCTGTAAATGATCCTATTGACTATTCAATGCCGACTTGTCAAAGCGGCATCATACACATTCACAAACCTGAGTACCTGAAACTCAGGGAGTGAGCGGCTGCTCCCAGCCTTGCAAATGAAATCCTGAGCTCTTCTCTGCTGATGTGTTACACACTGACCCCTCACAGAGGAGCCGACTCTCGTGGCCCTTGCAGCTCACCAACACCCTACGTGAACGGTGAGCCGTATCCAAAGTCCAGATGGAAGGCTGTCAGCAAAGAGACTCCTTCCACTTCGCCCGCTGCGTGATCCATCCCTGGCATGCAGACAGCCCGGACATGGCCCCTCCACCTTGACTCCCCTAGGGGAGCCAGCAGAGGAGCACAGGTGCCCATTCCTCGGGTCAGCAGGGAGGGATCAGGTCAGAAGATGCCGCAGAACAGACAACCTGGCCTTTGTTATAAACCATCGTGAGCTCATTAAAAACACATGCAGAAATGGTTAAACAAAATCCTCTAAAGCTTTTACAAAATTGCCAGTCTATTAGAAGGACTGAGCTCACAGCGAACTCTCCCTTCCAATGTGTGCAATGGAGCAGCTAATGTCCTTTGGACTCTTGTCTATGGCACCAAGCAGAGGGAGGTGGGGAGGGGGGGCTTGTTTGTTTTTGGTTCTTGTTGTTGTTTTTTAACTTTTTTAAAAACCAAACTCTTGAATATATCAACCAAAAGGACTGTTCCATCAAACATGTATTGTTAAAGTCATTGCCTTAAGAAAAAAATCTATGAAAATTATAAAATAAAAAGGAAGGTCTGTGTCATTATATCAAGGGGAGAAAAAAGGAAAAGAAAAATAGATGGCTGTGGAGTGCATGCCTTTGTGAAGTGGCATTGCATCAAAGAGCGAAGTGGACACACTGAATGGGGATTTTGAAGCCTGGACGTGAAAAAGTTGGATCCTAAGTTTGAACCGTGCAATATTTACTCAAAGTTCCTCACAAGGAACATGGCAGCCTTGCATTCCATCTAGTTGTGGACTTTCACCAGGTCATCTTCCTCCAGATGAGTTTATTCACTGTGATACAACATGCCCATAGATTTGCATGATACCACAATGAGTCTCTGACGATACATAACATCACACAGATGACGCAGGGCCTGAGATTGAGATGCTCTGAGGTCTGATCTAGCATGTGCCACCTTCTCCTTGTGAGATTGGTGTAACTCATTTAAATCTCTGGGTAAATTATTTTAACATGTGCCCCTCCCTGGAGAGTTGTGCCTATGCATTATCATTATATATATTAATCATACCACTTTTTATACTTATGATGCAAGAGTAAACATAAACTGAAGCTTTCAGTCTTGGTCTCTTCAGCTTTAAGAGAAAAAATATCTGTATCCAACTTAGAATTTTAGATTAGATTCATCAGATCAAGAGTTGAAAGGGTTTTGAGAGATTTGTCAAAAGGAACCAAAAGAATAGTGTAAGTTATATGAGGCTCACATACTGAAACCTGTGCACACCTACACACCCACCCGAGGGGGTGCGAGCCTCTGCATTATCGTGGGGCTTCAACCTTCATGCTTCATGTCAAGACTGTTTTCCTCGGGCCTGCTTAAAAATGAAATAAAATTGAGACTATTAGTGCTCAATGAATTTAAATCATAAAAATCCACACTGGAAAAAATCCACATCAGTAGGAAGGCTTTATGATAAGGTAAAACTTCATCTTGGTGTAAAAAAATAATAATAATTATTATAATAGTGATGTCACCTCAAATATACATAGTACCTGTTTTCTGAGAGCTTAATGCTTTTGCATATTCATTTTCACCGTATTCTAAGGAAGGAGGAGAGATGGGTATTATTATTCTGGTCTTACAAATGGAAAAACCAATGAAGATATCGGGGTGGGGTTCCTCCCGTGTTCATTGGTAGACATTCCCCAACTTTCTCTTGAGTCTTCTTTCCAGCAAATGATGCTGAGAGAAGGAGGTGAGAAACATTCCAAGAAACCAGGGCCAATTTTCAGATTAAGTGGGAAAATATTCAGTTTTACCACTTCGGCAGCAAACAAGTTCTGAGGTTCCTGTCTGGCTGCCCCGCTCCGTCGTGCATCCATGTTTCTCCTCTCCCTCCTGCACGTCCAGCAACAGCTCTGTCAGCCCTGCAGTTACCAGCCTGCAAGTAGCAGTGCCTCGTTGTGGTTGAACAAATTACATGTTTTGGAAACCCAAACCACCCTTTCACGGCTGGGAGCAGAGAGGGAGAGCGCTTTAGGCAGTAGAATCCTGCCAGGGTCTCAGCGCTTGGGGAACCTGAAGTAGAAGGGCCAGAACACGTCCTCCTCTGACACCAGGAGAGAGAGTTCTGCTGTAATATTCTTTAAACAGTTGATAGGATCCAAGTCAGGAAAAGAAATAGTATAATTCCAATCTTGGGTTCAATTTGTAAATATCAATAGCAGACAATGGAAAGTGCAATGATGGTAAATACATATTTATATAATGCAAATTTTCTCACTTGGGCATAACCAGAATGTTGATTTCAGATTCAGACTTGATCAAAGACGTGCCCAGAGTAAGGAAGTCAACCTTCATGTGCCTCTAAAGAGAGAAAAACCTCATGTCTCAAATGCTAGACCACCAATGCTTTGGGGAATGTGTGAAATGTTTGAAAGTCCTTTGAAGCTCTCCGCTTCCCCTGTGCCTAGCCCAGCACCTTCTCCTCCACTTTTAGGATGAATAAACTGGAAGTCACTTTTGCCCCTTCCAGCTCTAAGCTTTTGTGATTTTAGATTAGTCTGAGTGGAAGAACACGCAACAGAGCAATCTGCAAGGGGACAGCGTCAGACACACAACATAGGTCTTCAAATAATGGAGAATAATTGGGCCATTAGATTATTATCAAATTCTGGCCATTAGATTTTTGCAATTTGAATAACAAAATTAACTCATTATTTCAAAAGGAACCAGTCCAGAATGCAAATTTTAAAATTCAGGATACAGATGTAAGCTTGGAATTGTTTTTGTTTATAATGCTTAAAAGTTACGTTATTTTAGGAGAGAGAAAAAATTATATATGTGTGATTAAATAAGAATAACAATGTGAGGATTGATTACCTCCTTCCTCGAGGGCGTTATTTGACTGAGTTTTAAACAGAAACACTTCAATCATTTGAAATCCTTCCATGCTGGTCAAGCCTAAAAACTGCCTGTATTTTGACTACAGTATTATTTTTACTGCAAGATAAGCACCTTGACAAAGCCAGTTGAGTAAACGATGACAAACGCTCCCTCCCTCCCCCTTTCGCACAGAAGTGATTCTAGCACTGCTCTGAGGCCTCCAGTAAAATAACATAGAAATAGAATGTGAGAAATCGCATTTTCTAGACTTCACACTTAGTATGAAAAACAAAACTTCATTGTGCCCCAACATATCCTCTAACTTTTTCCTTTCTCTTAACTGGAGGATTTCACCCAGTTCGGCTGTCACTGATCACAGTGAGCCCCGAGAATTGCCCCCGCTGCCTGGTCCGCAGCCGCGGCCCCCCTCACTGGATAGGTGCGGTTTGCCGGTGCAGACTGGTAACATAGGGCCAATCTCAAATGTAGTTTTGATTTCAAATTTGTTTCAATTTTTTCAAAATGGTAGAAATTCAGACACAAAAACAACTTGGTTGGAAAATTCAGTTGTGCAATGATGTCAAAATCACTCAATGCATAAAATTTACCCTCCTATAAGTAATAAAAGGACATTGAGAAAAACAGAGAACAGGTGATAAGTATGAATTTTAGTTTGAGTCTCAACAAAAATAAGAAACTAAAGGAATATTCCTTCTGCCAGGCTTCAGTTTCTTTCGGTTTATTCAGTTGCAAAATCTTGGGGATTCTGAAGAGATCTTAAGCAAATTCTACACTAACAACTTGTGTGTCGTGTCTGTGCTTTGGATAGAAACCTGTACATTTTTCCTTCCTGTCGCATCCTTAAGAGACCCTCTTTCTCAAAGGCAGTTATAGAAATAACTTTATAAATTAGCTTTTCTCGGAATATGGTTCTATGCTCAAATTTCTTCTATTCAATGAGGACTTTAAGTGACACAGAGAAATAGTTATAAATGAGAAGAAATGGAGGTTTTTTTACACTAAATACTAGATGGCTCTAACTTCTATGGCTATTGCTCACTAGCAATAAATACTTTTCTTAAATGTTTTTGTTATCTATTGTCGTACCATTGTGCTTTTCTAAACATTGTCCAAATAGACACATCCTTAGGAAGCATCGTCGTCTGTCCAGTAACATGCAAAAGGTATTTCAAGATTCCCAAACAGCTTATTTACATGATACAGTCCAAAGGAATGGTCCACAGAAAAGGTGTATGCATATTTTTAGTTTGCATTTAAAAACAACTTTAAGAGATTCAGACGAAATGCCTGAAATGCTCCTACTTTAATCAAAAATCACTTCAGCGCGTTAGACAGGCAAAAATGTGAGGGTCTCCAATAATCTTCTCAAAGATAAAGCACACACTGCATTGAGTATGATTTTTTAATGGAGTGAATATGTGCGTATTTATAAAGAGTTTCAAATAATATATTTTTTGAATCATAAATAGTTAAGATACATTCTTTTAAGCTCTGTCACATATCAAGAGTTAGCTCTCATTTGGCACACCACACAAAATAAGGTTATGCTGTTCTGTCAAGTTCAATATCATTATATATGCATTATGTATTGAAACAACAGATTTCATCTAGCCTATGTTTACCAATATTCACATACAGTTTTCTATGTATCACTCCATATTAACTACAAATATACTTTTTAAAAACTTCAATATTTAGGCCAATATGACTTTTTGAAATTCCTATATACTCATATTAAGCATGCATATTGAGATTTGATAAAAACGACTTGATTTAATGATTAACTACAGAGATTATAACAAACTGTAAATAAGTCATTTCCGTCAGTGGACTCTATGGGTGTCGCACAGCCTCTCAAAGCCACTCGAAATATCCTCACTGAAACTGTTACTGACTAATGGGCTACATTTTAAAGCCAAATTGGGTTTTCACTCCTCTCCTGCCAAACTAACTAGAGAGAATGCCTCCTATAGCAAAACGCAAGTTCAACTGCAAACCCATTCCTAAAGACAGTTGGAAAAGGGGAAGAAGTGCCTGAAAATTCAGGAAAAATCTTAGTCTTGAAAGAATTGTCTTGTAAACGACCCTTCAGCCAAAAGAAAGTACCACGCTCACATAACCTAGGAATTGTGATTAACAGTAAATTAGTAAATGTTAAAGCGGAATCAGGAAAGTTAACCGGATAACCTGTCTCTCAAGAAAATCTGATTCCTTTCAACTGCTTGAATATTTTAGGAAAAACTTATTCTATGAGCCTGAATTATCTGGATAATTCAATAATTTATTTACTGTAAGCAGATAAGGTATTTCGGGCTTAAAAGAAAAACTTTTCATCCTACTGTTTCATTTCTATGACCTCACCGTTTCCTGTTACAATGTTTTAAACTTGGAGTAGAGCTTCTTTTACAAGAAATTACAAAAATTAATTAGCAAAGATTTTTAAAGGGTCAGTTTGCAAAATTACTAAAAATTTAATTTCTAAAATCTCTGAAAATGAATTAATATTTCTAAAAACTTCCAGTGACATCAATTAGCTCTGACTGCTTTAGCTATCCTTTTATAATATTAAGAAAATCTAAGAAGGGGTGCGGAGGGCTACAAACATAAAATGTTTCTCTTTATGTAACTAAATTGATTTAAAGTCAAAAGATAGGTGGTTCTACAATTTAAACCAAAGGATCATGATCATACAAAGATATCTTGCCATACTTCTGTAGGCAAAAGGTAGAAAAATTTTAACATAAGGGGCAAAATCCTGTCAGTGTAATAAACTTGGACTATAGCCAAAATGGAACTCCTAAAAGCAATTTGCTTTTAAAAAATATAACTATTGTTTTATTTTTAAAACGGTATTATCTTCAGCATTTTAATGGCAAATGACTTTAATGAAAAGGCTTGAGCTCTTCTGTCCTGGATTTCAAAATTCACACTTACTCGATTCACTGTACCGTATCAGCAATTTCAAACATTGCAACAAACAATTATAACAAAAATTTAGATCAATATCTACAAATTAAATCTAAAATGATCTGTTTCCTACCCAGAGGTATGTAAAAGTTTCCATCATTATATTAGAAATCAAAGAATGTTTTAAGCTTTGTAGGAATAAAATGTAATCATACACTACAGGAAATTTTGAGATCTTAAGACTTTTCTTTCATTCTTATCTGATAGAATGGGATTTTTAAAGTCTCATTTTTATATACTTTGTGTTTCATTGCTAAAACTTGGGAAAGCCAAGGTTTTTTAGTGTTACTTCTTGGGTAAAAAAAAAAATTGTTTTCTTTGATGGTTCAAAACATTTACTTGGAAAATGAATATTTCAGCCATTTTAACGTGCGCCATTATGTAATTTTACCATGGTGTTCACCTTTTTCTAACCTTCCAATAAGCTGTTTGTAGATAATCAGGACAAGTCTGTATCCTTAACATTGTATACTTCTGGGACATTCCTGAGGGTACACCTAGCACATGATGCTAGGCCCACAGCGACCTACCTACGGCATAAATGATTATCTAAAAGAAACAGATGTTTGCAAAAGTAAGCAAAACCACGTATTTAAAATATACTTATGTATCAGCCAGATGTCAAAGGGGGGAGCAATCTGACTGATCTCCAAGATGATTACATGACAATTAATTTTCTTTCTTTAAATGGAGCGAATAAACAACTGATTCCCTCACTTCACTTATCAAATGTGGTGATTTATTAATACTCTGTTCCAGTTTTGCAAGGAATGTTTTAAGAAGTTATTTCTTCCAAATTACATGTCAAAACATTGTTTTTATAAGTGTGCCTGTTAAGTTTAAGATAATGTTCCTCATTTAAAATTAGATGCCAGTCAATGGAACTAAATTCTAACTCTCGACACCTTCAGAAAGCTTTGAGAGACCATGACTAGATACCACAGGAACTGAAAACACAAAATCTCCCTTTTGATAAGCTTGTAACTGCTCAAGAAATTATTTTGTGGAACTCAAATGTACATTCCCCTTTCACGTGAAACAATGTTCATTTGGTTAAAACCAAATGCGACTTGCATGGAATAGAAATCCTGTTTCAACAAAAAAGGGAAACGTAGGATTCCAAATTGTAAATTATTGACTCTGCTGTATGATAAAATCATTTGGATTCCCAGCCAAAGCCATCGGGAAGCTTACAAATGGTATATTTTCAGGCTCCACACCGTATAGCCGTTTTCCTATAGCAGCTAAGAATATTAACCTTACTATAGGCCATTTAGCCTAAGTGTATTTGACAGCAGTAATACAGAACCATGTTTTCATGTTTTCACATGTATCTCTAAGGCTGTAAGTTACGGGCAATTACAGATTTCAGGACTTAAAATAACTCTCAGGTCCATGCCGGCCCTGCAGGGCCGTATGTGACAATTCCTCTACCGTACTGTCTGGCACGTGTGTGTTCTGTCAATTCCTTGGGTCAACTAGCAAAGTTTCTCACCCTGATATGCCCAACGAGACAACCATGAAGTTGGGAACATCAAAATAATTAGGGGACAGGGTTCTGTGAATGGTTGCATGTGCTTAATTACATTTTTAAATTACAACTTGAGAATTAAAAACCTGGGAACTTTCGAGTTCTCCCAGCAATAAAAAGGATGTCTATAGCTAATCTTGAACAATCGAATGCCTGCTAATTCGATTGCATAGAATTCCAGTCATTAGCCAAGCAGTCTTCCAAATTAAGACATCCGGTCTCCTTCAATTTTCCACTTAAACCAGAGCACAGAAGAATAGATTTGACCAATCAACTTAGGATAAGATTATCCATGAAAATGACTTATGGTGTACAGATGAGTAGTTGTACAGCATATTATGAAAAACCTATGCTGCCGCTTGAAGTTTCATGGATTCACAGATTTCTAGGGAATTATCTTAAATGATCGAGATTGTAGAAAATGGGTCACATTTTTAAAATGTGCATTTAGTATCCTCTTGAATGACCAGAAGCAAAAATGTTCGCACATTTCCATTTGAGGGATTTAAGGCATTCTAATAATTTCATAATCTCTGAATATTAAAAATAAAGATCCCATGTATGACATTCAGGATCTATGTAGTACAGAACCACAACTGACATAGCACACAAGAAATTCTCAGTTCATATAATTTATTGCAGTTAGCACACAGTTTAAAAATTCACCAACACACCAATAGTACAAAACTAAACAGCATTATAAGTTATTCCCCCCTCAGGAAAATAAAACATACTATGATTGTCAAAGCTAGATGTCAGTCTAAGTTTTAGAACAAAGGAAGAATGTGAAACTAATAAAAGGAAAAAGCAATCACTCACAATGACCACAAAATGAAAATCCAAAGAAAGTCCGCTTTCTCACAGACATTGATTGTCCTCTCTAAATTAATAAAAATTATTTTAACATAAACTGTATTTAAAAAAACTAGAAACTCTTCAAGTAACTAAAGATAATGCTCCAAGGCCATTTTCACAGCTTTTTTTGTTTGTTTGTTTGCTTTAAATGCCATTACAGCCAAATTAACACACATTTGACCAAATATTTCCAAAACAGTCCAGCAACACACAATGGAGTTTTCCATTCAGTATCTTAAGCACAAAAATAGGCTATGTTTACAGTAGTTAAGGCGATCAAATTTTAAACAAAAGCTATTAAAAAAAAAAAAGGGAAAAACAGCAAACATTTTCCATGCTACTCCCATAGACCTTATTTGTAAGTGCAAGACAGGAAAACAAACACTGTGCAAAATGCTTCTGCCCTGCGTGCTGGCCACTAAAACCACACGTCGGGCTGCAGCCTCTGCTGCCGCGACACACAAAGTCTACTAACCCCCTTCCCCATGTCAATCAAGGCAGGCCAGTCCTTTCAGCCTGGGGCTTTTTCAGTCCATAGAATCTTTTCATGAGTTGGGGGGGGGGGCGGTGTTGGGTAAGGAAGGGGAGAGAAAGAAAAGGGGAGCAAAAAAAGAGAGAATGACCTATTGTCAATTTGTGCAGTAGTTATTCTAAAAATGCTCAACTGGGTAAATGTGTACACCTAAACTTTGAGCTGGCATGGGTCTTGTGCAATTAGAAGTTTGTTATAAATGCACACTGCACATGCAAATCTTTAAGCCGTTTGTAAACATTTATATTTTCCTTGTTATGTAGCGAAGTTATCAATTTGCAGCTTAAGTTTTTATTCAGCTTAACAGTTTCAACTTAAGGACAGTGGGAAAGTCAATTTAAATTATATAAAATAAAAATAAAAACAGTGCATTTACGTTCTTCATAACACCAGTTTTTTTCCAAATGGTGCTATTTTTCTAAGGAAATTAAATAATTTTAAACTCACTCGTTAAAGTTATACAATGCAAACAAAGACAAAAAATATATTGAAACTCATGCATTTCTGTAGCGTTAATATTTACTTTTCAAGACTCAACTAAGAGCATCAACACAACCTGTCAAGTTCTTTGACCCCCCCAGCCCATGTAATCAATTACAGTATACAATAACAGTAATTCACATTTTCAACACAGAGTTCAACACTGCTGAAGCTGCACTATCCTTGTTCGTCCCAAGCAAACCTTCACAGACAGCGTCCCAGTGATCCCAGTGTACTCTCAGAATTGCTCTCATTGGGAACCGTCAGAAAACCAGAAGTTGCCACAGAAAGTTTTAAGTCAACTGCTTGTTTAAAAATAGATAATCCAGCATTTCAGAAATTTTCCATTTGGGTCTAAAAGCATTCAGGTTTCCAACAGCCAGAAAAGATTCATGCAATTTGAGACATATAAAGAGGCTAATAAAACTGGAGGGAATTTCTACTTTAAAAAAAAAAAGTGGGGAAACGAGAGAGCTCAAAAGACAATGCAATGTTGACAAAATGAAGCCCTAAGAAAGCCTTTTGTGATAGGACGATTTGTTTCAAAGGTTCTTATTGGCCCACTTCCCCTGCCCCCTTGAAAGCAAAACGCCTCTCTATTCTCGACTTGCGCTAAAGTTTCTTTTATCAGAATGCTAAATTAGTGAGATTCTCATGCTATTCTAAAGTGCAAAAACAAGTTAATATCCCAACTTCTTAGTTCCAGGAAACAAGACTGCTTTTAGACCGTACCACAACTAGATAGAGATCTATTTATATATATGTATATATATATTATTTATATATATATAAAATTATTTCCAGAGTTCTTGAGAGCTATCTTCTAAGGTCCAGTCTCTGACAGCGGGCAAGCTCAGCGCCTCGCTTTTGACAGACAAGGAGTTCACCAACTCACAGTGGAACTTGCGGATGTGTCTGTACAGGTCCCCGGACTGCGTGAACCTGCGCTCGCACCACTTGCAGGCGTGCGGCTTCTCGCGCGTGTGCACCACGGCGTGGCGGCTCAGGTTGTGCGAGTACTGGAAGCTCTTGCCGCACTGCGTGCACGTGTAGGGCTTCTCGCCCGAGTGGGTCCTCTCGTGGCGCTTGAGCGTGTACATGCACGAGAAAGTCTTCCCGCACAGCGAGCAGGTGGGCACGTTGACGTCGGCGGCCGGCTTGCTGCGGAGGCCGTCCTGCTCGCGGAAGTGCGTGCTCAGGTGGATCTGCAGGATGTGCGGGCTGGGGAAGACCTTGTTGCACAGGGGGCACATGAAGATCTGGCCGGCCGGGCTCAGGATGTTGGAGACGTAGGGCAGCAGGCTGCTCTCCATGCTCCCCTCCACCTGGACCCGCTCGTTCTCTGGGGTCATCATCTCGTCGTCACTGGCTTTGTCCTCCCGCTCGAGCTCCCTCAGGACCGAGTCCTCCCTCAGAGGAGCCAGATGGGCCGGCTCATACTGTACCCTGTTATTAGTGCTCACACTTTCTTTCACAGTGCTATGTTCCATGTCATAGTCATTAGTGCCAACATCACTCTCATCACAGGAAGCCTCTTTCTCCACCTTCACCTGCACCAGGTTGCTTCTCAGCACGTCCTGTGAAGAGAAATAAGAGCTGTTCAGATTTTCAACTCCTGAAAGGCTGGACTTGACAGACAGGTCCAGCACACAGTCAACATCTGCCGAATCCCTCACGGAGGTGACAGACCTCTGGGACAAAGACTCTGTTGAGCTGCAGGGGCTGGCTACTGTTTTTCCAGCTGCTGTGGCGTGTGGCTCTGCCTCTCCGCCAGCCTGGGGGATGCCTGCTGAGTCTGAGGGCAATCGCATCCACATGTTCCCAGGTTCGGCCGCCAAGTCTCTTTTGCTGGGCAGGATGTTCAATTTTTCATCGTCTCCTTCATCTTCGTCACTGGGCAAATCCCCTGCCATGTGGCTGCTGCCATCCGAGAGACTCTCGACTTTGTCTGAACAACTTGAAGCATCTTCTTCCTTTTTGGTGCTGTCTGCCTCCGTGGTGGCTTTCTCTTTCAGCTTCTTTTTGCAGACTTTGACAATGTCATACATGTGGAGATAACTGGCAGCTGCTAGCACGTCTTCAATGGGCAAGTCTTTGAACTGGAGTTTCCCTTCATACATGAATTCAAGCAGGAGAGCGAAAGCTGGGGCTGTAACAATGTCGCTGTTCAGATGAACAATGTCTCTTTTGTCCAGCTGGTCCTTGTAAAAGAGGTGGAAGTACATGCTGCATGAAGCCAGCACAGCCCGGTGCGCCCGGAACTGGGCATCTCCCACCAGGACAGTGCAGTCACACAGAAAACCCTGATGCCTCTGCTCGCGCAGACACTGCAGCAAATGTCTGCTATGGTCTGGAAACTCCATGCTGTCTTCATAACCTGGGGAGAGAGAAATTTCTCATGAGAGCCTGGTCAGGAACAACGTTTCAATGCTCTAATCCCCATATAAAAAAAAATAATTCCGCTTGGGCCGCTGAGGTCCATGTCCCTGAATTTTAATCAGGCTTATGACCCAAGAACCACAGATCACACGCACGAATCCTAAATGCGGGAAGAGAAACGGCCCCTTTCCCCACTCCCTGACCCCAGCCAAGCCGTCTCCCATACATCTCCACCCTCCTTGGACTTGTCGTCAAGTTTTAAAAGCCTTAATTTCAGTAGAGTCTCTTACTGAGAATGAGAATTTAGAACTCTTTCAGAAGAAATTTAATTAACTCTAGTCATCAAATTATGTCCTAAAAAAACCTAGAAAATGGCTTTAATTTCAAAGGGAACAACTCATATAATGAACAAAGAAAAGTCCCAAACACATTCTGGAAGATTCAGAAAACTTGTTCAACCATTCTTTCTATTTTATTACTTTTGATACTTGACTGCACTTAGAAAGCACAATTTAAACACACACATTTGGCTGAATCAAGGAAAAAAATGAAATCGCATAATTAGTCCAGAAATTAGCAAACAACTTACTCTTAAAGTCAGAGTGTTACAACAACAAAAGCCCTGTGTATAAAAACAGATGTTAATGCCGTAAGATTTGCAGGTATGGCACACATGTACCAGATCAGAAGGAACTACACCAGCAGATGGAAAAGATCATCTTTACTATGAACACATCCAAATACTTTTTTAAATGAATTGAGAAAAAAATGGTTCTACTTCTTTGTGAAACCTGTACATCTAGAACATTAGAGGCCAGAAGGGCTTTATTTAACTCTGAAAATTCTCACCTAAACTTTGTGATACGTTGCAAAGCAAAATGAGTTCCATATTAAGATTAATTGAAACTCTTTAAATAAAGGTATACTACGTTCAAGTGAAACTCAAAAGCTTTGCGGGTTCATCATCCCCCCCCAAAAAAAGCCTCTCTAGAAAAAGAGAAACTATTTTTTTTTCTGACTCTGCCTTACCTCAGTCAACAGAAAATACTTTGTTTCAACATAACTTGATATATTTTGTTTTCCCCACTAGCTTCTATTCTTTCAAATATGCATTGTTGCCCTTGTTCTCTGGTGAAGGAGAGTGAAACGAAGGGAGAGGAAAGGCAAAGATGTACAGAGGGTCAAAATTCAACTCCTTAAAAATAAAGACGACCCAACTTCCCCTTTCCTGTGACCAGAAGCAAGGCTCCACACTACCCATCTCAGACTGCATTTGGGGAATGGACACACATTAATTTAATATTCAGAAATTACTTCCCTGCTTCTTCTACACTTTGCCCAAGATGGACTAAAACTTTCCTCCTAACCCCAAATACATTCTGCAAGATGCCACTGTTAGAATAAACCAAGATTTACAATACAATCACTTTAAGTGCCCCACAGCTAACATCAATCCTAATCCTTGAGAGGGCTAAAAATAAAGATTGGAGGGCAGCTCACAAGGTAGCCGTGATCAAATTAGGAGGCTGAGAGGACAGAGAGGGACGAAGAAGGAAGCTTATAAACATCTGATCCAGCTGACTGTGGCCATATGGCAGCTGCTGCCCAGATAAAGAGATTAAGAACAGAGGAGTGCGATTACAGCTGTCTGGCCAATTCAGGCAGCTCAAATCTACAAGTTCTAAATTAGTCGCTAACACAAAAACTCCTGCAAATAATTATTGTTATGCTGAAATAAAAGATCTCTTAAATATATATTTGAAAGAGAAATGAGGAAACCAGTCAAACTATTCTCCTGGGGACAAAAGTTTTTTTTTTTTTTTTTGTCTTTCTAAAAAATCTTCAGTTTCAAAAGCACTCCAGCTGTATGTTTCAGTAGCGCTGCTGAATGTTTTGAAGAATAAAGTTTCACAGTGGAATTAATTACACAACAATCTAGCTTCTTAACTAGAAGAATCTTCTCATATAAGTTTGAATGCTGGATTCCAGACAGTTTACTACTTCTCCCCCACAAAAAGCAAAAGGAATTAAATAGCAGTCAACAACAACAAAAAAAGGATTTTAATCCGAAGGGATCTCAAAAAGCAGTATTTCAAAGCCTTTCTTAACATTTCAAAACTTGAAATATTTCTGTGTATTAAAGTTATTTACTCGCTCAAGCAAAAGGGATAAAAATTAAAACTAAACAAGCCCAAGACTTTCAACTCCAATAAGATGTTCATTTAATACTCAATTTCATATATTATTCCTAAACTGGGTTAGAAAAGTAATGTGATTTTTTTAAATTAAATAAACAAAACACCAAAACAGAAATATGCTCAATCTAATCTCTCGCTACTCCTACCTTTAGGACACATAAACCTGATTAAGTCCTCTCCTCGGAGTCTTGCTGGCTCCAGGTCTGTTACATCGGTGGAAAAAGCAGACTGGGAGAGACAGATGCCGAGTGGAGAGGATGTTCGAGAGGGAGGAGATACCTTCTCCGCCACAGATCCGCACACACTAACTCCCTGTCTGTGTGTTAGAATAAAAGGCTGAGGGATGGCAGGCTGTCAGCTGCTCTGACATCATGTTCAGATGGAAATGCTACCTCCAGCTGTGCTCCTTTTAATGCCATATGCTACTCCTCTACACTCCTGCCACCAGCTTCTTCTTAGGAGAACTTTTCTCTTCTGTTAGTATAAACAAAATACTTCAAAGTCTCCCTTTTTTTCCAAACTTTCTAACAGAAGAAATTGAAAAACTCAGCATATGGAGTTCTACTGTATTTATGGAATCGCAACACTTCTGTCTTAAGTTGGTGGACTGGCTTACACACTGACGGCACACTCGAGCCACGGTGCTATTCAGGAAATCCAGATTCACTTTTATTCAACTCGAACGTGAAGTTTCAAAGGCAACTTAGGGATATTTTTAAACCAACTCATTTGACATCTTCAGTCCCATTTCAACATTATTACGGCACTTTCATTTTTTTTTTCTGCTGAGATAATGGCATACATGTCTCAGAACGTTGGAGGACTGTTGAGAACTATTACTTCAGCCTGGTTCACCTCCATATTTCACTCTTCCTCAACTACTATCTACAACTACCTCTCAGTAACATTTCTCACACTGCCAGTTAATGCAAATTTCAATTCTCAGTATCAACAAGCTGAAAACGCACTTTCTGAAATCCTGGAAGGTACTTCAGTTCAATGAGACACATTAATAAACTGACAGAACCTGCCACAGTCACTTTTATTAAATGCACGCTGCACCTGCATATCTGATCTGACTTTCCGCTCAGAAAAAGCAGAACGTTGTCTTCCCCTTGATCTGTGTTCCATAACAATCTTTTTTTGGGTCACTCTGTAATGTTCTCGATCACAAGAAAACCTTTCAGGGAGAAAGGGGGAGGGAGGGAAGGAAAGCCAGGTCTAGTGAGTTTGGGAACTTTTTAGCTAGACTTTATGGGTCTTTTCGAATGGCTGATGAAACTGGCTGGGCTGACCGTTGCCCCGCAAGGTGCTGCGACATCTGTGAACTTCAAATACATCTCCGTAGACTCTGGGGAGCCTGAGGGGCAGAAAAGGAGCTGGGGCCTGAGGCGCAGTGTCGCAGCCCTGGTGAGAACCACGCCGTTCTCATTCGAGAGCCGTAGCAAGAGTTAAAGAGGAACAAAAACCAACGTCTGCCCCGTCCTCGCTTCCCCAAAGTCACAAACCTAACTTTCTCTCACTTCGCGACGAATGACAGAATTATGAGTGCCTATTTCAGGCGGCACTGTTCACAGATAAATTCCTTCTCAGCCCCACCACCTCTTCTCCACCAACGCCCTCTCCCCACTCCAACATATGAGACATTAATCACCCCATCTACCCGGTGGGGTGGGGGGTGAGTGACACTTTAATGAGTCCCGAGCACCGCAACGGGCCAGCGGCTCGCACTCCACAAGCAACCCCTCTACGTCTCGCTACCGCGGGTCCAAGGGTTTGTGAGGCTGGGTTTTTGTTTTTCAAAGAGGTGGGGCGGGGGTGCGGAGTGGGGAAGAAATGCAAATCTTGACGTAGTTGGTTGTGCATTCAACACTCGGGGAAAGAGGAAGGTTAAACCACAGGGAAGGAGGTGGAGGGCGTAGAGCCGGTGCAGCAGGAAAACACCTTCGACAACAGCCGAGAAAACAGACCCGGGTCACGGCAACAACAAAAGAAAAGTCGCCAGGAGCAGCCGGGGGAGGGGGCGGCGGCTCGCGCGCCCCGCCGCCGCGGCCCGGCCTCGGCCCCGCGCCCGCCCGCGGCCCCCGCCCCTCCCCCGGCGCCGCCGCAGCTGCACGGGTCCCCGGAGCCGCGGCCGTCCCGGGCGGTGCAGCTGCGGCGGCTCCCACCCCCGCCCCCAGCCCGCGCCCCCCGCCCCGGGAGGCGCCGCCGCAGCTGCACCGGCCGGGGCCGCCGCGCCGCCCGCAGCTGCACCGGCCGGGCGCGGAGCCGCGAGCCGCCGCCGACCCCGCAGCTGCGCGGCCCGTCCCCGCGCCGGCCTCCCGCAGCTGCGCCGCCCGCCGCCCGCCGCGCCGAGCCCAAACTAACTCCACTCCGGGCGCCGGCCCGCCGCCGCACAGCTGGGCCCGCCGGCCGGCCGGCGCGGAGGGGCGCGGAGCAGGGGCCGGGCCGGCGCCGCACTCACACGGAGCGGCCCTAAGTCGCCGCGTCCCCGCGCCGCGTCCTCCGCCTCCTCCGCCTCCTCCGCCTCCCGGCCGCCGCCGCCGCCGGACTTGGTGGGCTTCCTGCGCCGCTCGCCCCCCTCCCGCCCGGCCCCCCCGCCCCCCAATCCCGGCTCCGTCGCCCGCTCCGCCCGCCCGCCCCCGCTGGCAGCCGGAGGAGCGCGGCGGAGCGCAGAGGGCCCCTCTCAACGGCTCCCCATGGCAGCAGCCCAGCGGCGGCCGCAGCCTGCCAGAGCCAGCGAGGGAGCGGGCGCCGAGCGAGCGCGGAGCCGCCGGCCGGGGGCGGGGCGGGCGGGGGCGGGGGCGGGGGACGCACCACGCACGCACGCGGCGGCGCCGGCCAGATGTTTCCCCGCTCCGGCCGCCCCTCTCCGCCTGCTCCCTCCCTCCCGGCGTGGGGCTTCTGCGATTGACCGAAAGCGGCCGGCCCCGCGCTCACGCCCGCCCCAGCCCGCCGTCTCCGCCAATAGGAGGGCGGCTTCTCGGGAGGGCGGAGGGAGTGGCGGGCCGTCGTCGGACTGACAAAGGGGCCCAGCCAATGGGAGGGGCGAGCCGGAGATGCCGCTCGCGCGGGCCAATCGCAGCCAGGCACTGCAGGGGCGGGCGGGGCCGGGAGCGAGGCGGCGCGGGGCGGAGTCCTCGGGCGCGGCGGCGGTGGCGGCAGCGGCGCCCCTCTGGGTGACTTGGCCGTGAGAAAGTGAAAGGAGCCCGCAGGCGGCGGCGACAGCTGCGCGGGGAGGGGCTTGTTTCCAGGCTCGGCGGCCTCGCGCGCCCTGGGGGTGCGGAGCGAGCTCTCGGCTGTGCGCCGCGACCGCCGTAAACACACTTTTGATCTAGGTGGGGCTCGGCTGCTCCGGGTCGCGCAGGTATCCTCGGGAGGCGGCGCGCCGGGACGCGGCGCTCGAGGCCGGCGCTGGCGGGCCTCCCTCCGCTCCCTCCGCCGGGGACCGCGACGCCTGGGTCGCCGCCTGCCCGAGCGCCGGAGCAGCTCTCCGGGTGCCGCCGGGGCGCCGCGGGCGCTGGGCGTCCTTCTCCTCCCGCCGTCTCGCCGCAGGCGGAGCTGAGCGCCTGCTCCTCGCGGAACCCTCATGGCACGTGTGTTCTTACACTGTTACAAGTAAACGTTCCCAAGTGACCAAATTTTAGAGATCTGTAGTAAAATTGATACTTGCGCAAACCTTACCCTGATTCCTTAATTGGTACGTATCCAGCCACAACGTTAAACCACCGAGGGAGGATGTAAGACTGTTGCACCGCTTTTCCCTCCCTTCAGATAAACTTTTATTCGGTTCTTGTTCTTTGCAGTTAAACTGTTAAACGGCAACAAAGAAAATGTAGAAACTTCTACCGTCAAAAACGGGAAATCTTGTTGAAGACGCAAGAATTACAAGTAAAACGTTGAGTAACAAATGAGAAAAATGGTTCAAGAAAATAAAATAGAAAACTGCAGAGTGAAGAAGTCAGTACACTAGTAATTGTCGAATGAAACGTGTTTATTCTTTGCTAACTGAACCGGGGCTGGCAAGCCTGTTGCTAACCAACTTGCCAGGAGACCTTTCAACTGGGCAAAATGTGCTTTCACTTTGTTCCAGGTCAAATGGGCGAACTAAGTTGGAAGCATTGTGTGGGCAAATCAGACATGTTGAATTACTAATGAAGTGAAAACAGGAGCACACAAAATTCCTGCAACTGAAATGCTATTGGAATATTCTGCTGGAAACAGTAGTGTTGTTCTCCTTTTCCCTCAACCTTTGCATATGTCCTCGTGATTGATCACTGAGGTCAAGGCCACGTATGATAACTAGAGTTTGTTATTTCTTGAAATATATTGTTGTATCCATGCTTTCGATGAATTTTAGATCTTTTGGTCTGTTGGTAGAAGGCCCAATTTCAGTCTGACCTGTTTCAAGTTAGTGAAATTTATAAATGTTCTTGATGGATGAAATACACTATAAAAAAAAAAAAAAGACACGAAAAGGAATACATTGCCTTGCCAACAAGTTCAGGGAAAAGAAACGTTTGCATTCTCAAAGCTGTTTCTTACCTACTAAAAGTTAAAAGTAAGGCAAGTAAATCAAGTGAAATAAAGTAATTGATAGTGTCAGGATATTAAATAATAAATTCATGAGAAATTTAGAACATTCAGATTATCCACAAAAAGCTTAGAAACTCGGCGCTATGGCGTGTGGAACAGAGTTACAGCTCTAACAAAAAGGTTTGTGGAACGCACCTGCAAGTAGGACAACAGCCTCAGAGAGGTGCGGGGGAGACACCGAAAGGTGTGAGCATTGTTTTCTAGATCTAACAGTCATTGCCAGAGTCCATTTTGAGAGCTGAGTGGTGTAGCCAGGAAATATAGATTAGGTGGATATTTAGGGAAACAAGTATGTTGTCCCTCAATTATGTAAAAGATTTTATAAATTTATGAAAATGCATGGAATATTCATACATTGTCAGAATCAATAAAAATGTTTCTAGAGTATTTATTGTGTTCAAGGAAGACAACAAGAAAGTATGAGAGAGCTTCTCTCCTTCCTGGGGTTTAAATTTAATTGGGAAAGAAATGGCATAAATATATAAAAATTTGAAACAATAGAGAAGCTAAACAACAATATAATAGTATGTGAATGTCAGAGCTAAATTTGATACTTAATTGTTACCGCTGTCTTATTCCTGGTCCCTGGTGTGGTTGTATTTCTCTGCCCTTTTTTTAACATTAAAAACAATTTTTTTTACACTCTGACTTTATTTTGAAGTGTCATAAACTTACTGTTAAAATGGTACTTTTAATCATTTTGGAGAATCGTCAGCATACAAATTGTAAGTAAGTAAAATGAGACCGATGTCAGAGGTATCGTACAGAATGACTGCTGTTTTTATTGAGCGTCCATTGGAAGCATGGAAGGTAGTAAGTCAGACTCTAAACAGCCCGGCAGGCGAGCTCCTCAGAGTAGGGTCTGTTTACCTCTCTGTTTACAAGCTTAGCTAATTACCATGATACAAAGCTACTTGACAGATTTGAAGAGCCAATAATGTTTCTTTTTTTTTCCTCTCACAGTGAAAAAAAAAGTGCAAAATGTACAGTCTCTAGACTATTAGAAAAATATACCATTGATTCCCCCTGGAGCAGTCCCGGTCCTGACAGATCCAGTTAATCCGCCCTTTGCTGGGAGTCCTGAAATTAAAAATGGTGCAAGTCAGCTTAACCATTCATGGTTAGATTTCTTGCCAGGGAACAAGTTTTATGTTTTATTAACACATGCATTCTGGCCAATAACAATGTAACACTATAAAATGTTGACAGACCAAATAAAATTTAACTTAATGAGCAACTCCATAAAATGAATGTCTGACTTAAATGCAAACCACAGGTCAAATGTCTGAAAAAAATCACTGTGTTTATTACACTTTCTGCAATAGGTCATGTTGAAAAAGTTATCTGTGAAATTAATTTTTGAAATATCGACTTTTTATAAACTTAATGTATAACTGGAATTTTTTTCTTAAAAAATTAGAGAGGCAACTATTAACAATGAAAGACCAGATGTTCCAAAGTGTAATATTTTAAATAGCTATAAAATGTAACACAATGTAAGTACAGGTTGACCTGATTTTGAATTTAGAGAGAAAAAATGCACTAAAATGAAAAATTTGTTGAAGCTTCTCAAGCCCACTGGCTTTCAATGTCATGGCACACATGAAATTCTTTCAACTCACTTCGATTCCCTCTCTCATTCTCTGCTGACTTCTAGAAATGAACAGGTTGAAATGGCCTAAAAGGAGGAGGAGACACAAACACAGCTGAGACAATAGTAAAAAAAAGTAAATGAGCAAATGAACACATGCCACAATAATGAAATGAGCAAGGAGCATATTTCCTAAAGCAAGGTTTTTAAAAATATACATACTTATAATTCCGCAAGGCATGTTACATACCACACCGTTCCCTCAGTTATAAATTCTGTAATACTTGAAACTATTTATTAAATTCCTGAACTATGACAAGCCATAAGCAGGAGATAATTCATCCCGATTCTCAGCCCTAAAGACAGAAATAATGTTATCGTCAACTGCTGAGGAATGGTCCTTAGCAGATTTACACAGGGAGTTGGGGATATGCCCCTACACTGCAAGTGGGATGAGCCGACACCAGTAATTCAAATCTGTTTGAGGTTAAAGGCAGAGAGGAGCAAAAGATACAGTCTTCCCAGAACTGTTTTTCCTGTGTAGCAGCCAGTTTTCAGTTGCTTACTATAAATCAGTGCTTTTGCATGACCATCATAAACCCAGAGGCAGCGTAATGGCTGAAGGAGGCTGGTAGCTCAGGCTTGGCTAAGACCAAGACGGGCCACTTCAGAGAATTTAGAAAGAAAGCAAAGAGCCACCCAACCCTCATCTCTTTCCTCTTTCGCAATGATAATACTCTTAATTATATTCAGTTGCTTAAATTGGGACTTGTGGAAATTCGGGTGCAAATGAACTGAGTGAGAAAAGGAGAAGTAAAGAGAACGAGAGAGACTACCAGTAGGTATTGATTATGCAAACCTACGATGTGTCAAGTGTGCTTCTGACCAAAAGATGAAACATTCTACCTGTCTGCATTCCAATACAGGGGAAGTGTTTCCTTCCTTTTGTGCTTGCTCGCCCCTCTAATGCAGCACCTTCTTGGACTTTAAATGGCATAAAAGAGAATGATACATCCAAACATTATTTACTGATTGCGTTAGAGAAATATGGACCTGCATTCTCATGGCTCTTGCTGTAAAATTCCCACCACGTGCTAGGTGCCTCCAATACATGAAATCATATCAACCCCCTTATATTTAGGGCTTCATTATATAGAAATGTCATTGTGAACCCACTGGACAAAGATAACATTTCACTTTTAGTTCAGTGGCTAGTAAATGCATTCCAACCTTAAGTATTGTAATAATATAAAATTGGCTTAATAAAAATCTTTTCTTATAAAGAAATCCTATAAGTTTAAAGGAAAAGTCTTGATACATATCAAATTCAGACTATTCCTGGTAATAAGAGCAGACAGAAGGTTAAATCTCGCTCCAGGAGTTAACTTCACCCGTAGCAAGAACAGGCAACTCAGGAAGTTACTCCCCTTACAAAGAACGAGCGTTTATGCCTAAGACTAAAATGATTATTTTTAAAGTACCCATTTTACAATGCAAATGTGTATCTAAATTAAACTCAGTAAAAATAAGCATTTTAAATTGAAGCTGCAGTAATGACTTTATGGGAGACAATGGGAAAAGTGGTTCTTGAAAATGAACTCAGAGGAAGCAGATTTCAAGCTCCTTCTAGGTGCCTTGAAGCTCTCTTTGTTCCCCCGCTCTGTACCTTAATGTATCAGCACACGTTTAACTGAAAACCCATTGCTCTGAAGTTGTTTTACATAACTGAGGCTATTCAGCAAGGTCATAGCCAAAATAATTTTTAAAAAAAGGTCGAGGCCAAAAAGAAAAAACCAACCTCATAACTGGTCTACAATGCCAAACCATGCCTGAGCCATTGGAGTGGGGGCCAGACACAGGAAGGCAGACTTGCCAAGACAGCACAGCAACCAGAGTCCACACGATGAAGACATATGCACAAGGGAGCATTTTGGACAGAGAAAAATGACAGACAGAGCAGAGCCGTAGAAGGGACAATAGATTAACAGGGGAGATGTAGGGCCATGAAAAACAGTGAGAAGAAGGTGACAGCATTGAAGGCTAACTGGAGAGGAGTCCACGGCAGAGGCCTTCGTGGTGGAGATGGTGCTGGTGGAGGTGGTGGCAGCAGCAAGGTGAATAAAACAGAGACGTCAATATTCCTTCCTGGGCTCTGCTGACCTATGCCACTGCTTTTTGTCAAACCACGTCCTGCTCATTGCCCTTAAATAATACTCTGTGAAGTAGCTAGCCCCAAAGTAAAGAGGATTGGAATATACTTGCTGTTTAACATTAAGTTGCCACAGGGCAACTGTGTGTGTCTGTGTGTCTGTGTGTGTGAACATGCCTGTGTGTGTGTCTGTGTGTGTACATGTCTGTGTGTGTGTGTGCGCACATGCCTTGAGGCCATTTGTTCGGCTGGTTTTTCTGATAAGACCTGCTTGATATAAACTAGATTTTCTTGATTATAGAGTCAGAGCTTCATAGTACACTCATCACTTAGTTTTAGGTTGACCTCACAGAGAAATTGTGGGGATGTATTGACATTTCATTGAGGAACGTGAACTATTTATTAACCTAACTAATCACGTTTCAGAAATTCATTCATTCAGCAGTCACTGAACATCTACCATAAGTGGGGCCTGGTACCAGGCACATTGGCCTCCATATAAAACATCTGGCCTGCATCATAACCAATGCCTGAATTAGCACTTCACTACTTCAGTGAAGTCAACCAGGAAAATTCCCATGATCTAAGATATTGACTATTTTTTGTTTACTCTCTTCCCTGATAGAATATAAGCTCCCTCAGGATGAGAACTTTTTCTATGACATTAACTGAACCCTTAGCACCCAGAATGGTGTTTGGCACATAATAAGCATTCAAGAAAGATTTATAGGAAGGAAGAAAGGAAGAGAGGGAGAAGACACGGAGGGAAGAGAGGAAAAAAGAGATGGAAAGAAGGAGCTTATACATTTGCACTTTTCCAGAGGCTGGAAGGAATAGGGGAGCTTTACAGGTTCACTTGTTACTTTCAAACTCAGGAAAAAGTGAGTAGAGCTTATTCTGTAGACTACCAGAAAAGTGTCCATTTTCTTTCTTGGGGGCACCCAGCATAGAAATAACCCAGATGGATGTGGTAGAGAGTTTATTTCAAGTTGAGTCATAGTAATTCTCTAGAAATGTGTAAAGAATATTTCATCTTTGAGGCATTTTAGAAATGAGTTATTCCTTAAAACATCTCTTGCAGGTAGAAGATGCATTGTTAATTTTGCTACTTGGAGGAGAATGTCGAAATGGAGTGGCTAAGCAGCTTATCCAAGGCCCCGAGTCAAGACTGGTGAGTTGCAGAACTAGTTGGTCATTAATTCATTAAGTTGTGTTTCTTCAGATATTTAGGCCACTCTGAAACTAAAAGAAAAACCTCCATTGTTTTTAAGCAAATTAGAATGCACCATGCTTTGAAAAAATACAATCTATTGGGTCTTTATCTTTAACGAAACAGTCTGTGATCTCAACTGAACCACGTAGACGAGCTAAAAATATATAATGAAAGGAATTATTCCTGACTTTTCAAGAGTAGCTTCAACTGAAGACATGCTTTTGGTGGACAGGGATGACGAGGCCTCCAAGCAGGAGATGTTTCCCCTTCCTGAGACCCTGTTAAGACCGTAGGGTCCTCCGAGCATAAATCTGGAGCAGAGGAATCTATAAAACTGGGTGCATCCTGTGACTGAGAGACATAAAAGATTATATTTTCATTTGCATGGTTTGCTGGGTTTTATTTGGCAGATACAATAACACAGGCCACGCAGAGCCCGTAAAACAGAGTGAGCACAGCAGCTCATTTGGTGGCAGAATGTAATGGTTATGGCTAAAGGGCTTACATAATTCATCTCAAACCCTTATGCCTGTATTTATTGTTATTTAAATGAAAATCAAACTCTCACGGCCATAAGGGGGGATCTGGTCACAAATTTGATTGAGATCCTTTCTTCTTATACAGCTTCTGAGATTATCAATCTGCAACACTCAAAAACAGCTAGAGAAATAACGAGGAGTCAGCATACCTTACCTACACACATCAGTGCTTCATTCCTCCAATCCTGCTTCTCTGAACAACTCTACAACTCCCGCAGATGAGAGTGAGTGAGGAGAGAGGGCCGGATGTTATCCTGACTCAGAATTCCCAGTTAGACTCAGAGAAGACTCAGAGCAATTATAAGCCACGTTTAAGAGATGATGTTTAGCAATCAGATGACGTTTGGGGGCTGGAGGGCACAGTACGAACGAGGATTAAGGCAAGTGACGTTGGCCCAAACCATTTCACACAGTATAGTGTCTTTTAATGTTATTAAAAGTATTTATTTCATAATATATTTCTAAAAGAAGATTTCTTAATTCATGATTTTTAATCACTTTATTCTTGTTATGTTGCAAGAGAGAAAACTTTGGCTCTCAATTGTGAACGCTCAAGACTATGGATTTTGCTCTTTTAGGGGAAGATTTTTTTTTAAGAGTCAGACCTGAAATATAGTTTGTTAAAGAGAAATCTGTGCCATATTATCAAATGTACATCTGGATAAGATTTAAAATTATCAGTGATTATCACACCAATTTAGTGAAAATGAAACTATATGGCTTAAAAACAGTGTGTAAAATAATATTTTAGTTTTATTTTCTGCAGATCTCATGGAAGTAACACATATAATATTGATATATAAGCTTCAATTTTATAATGTTAACTAAAATCATATTCCATTTAGTGAGATAGAAATGTTTCACATTTCTGAGCTATTATAATATTTGCAATTAAAGTAATCTCAAAAATAAAAGAATAAATTAACTCATTTTTTTTTTTTGAGGAAGATTAGCCCTGAGCTAACTACTGCCAATTGTCCTCTTTTTGCTGAGGAAAACTGGCCCTGAGCTAACATCCATGCCCATATTCCTCTACTTTATACGTGGGACGCCTACCACAGCATGGCTTTTTGCCAAACGGTGCCATGTCCCCACCCAGGATCCGAACCGGCAAACCCCAGGCCTCCAAGAAGCAGAACGTGCAAACCCAACTGCTGCACCACCAGGCCAGCCCCTAATTCAATCATTTTTTAAGTGACCAGCATACCTTCTCCATACAAGCTAAATAGGTATGAAAATAAATAAAACCATATGACCTAAATTTTACCTACCCTAAGCAAGTCACTATTTTTGAGACTGGGTTATCCTTCTTGATTTTAAAAATCCTTTATTATTTTTAGGTAAACCAAAATGGATATTAAAGTGATTGGCTCTAACTTTCCAAATTTGAAAATTTTATGCCATTTAGGTTGTTACTATATACATATGTGAACCAATTTGGACAGGAAAGACAAATACAACAAGAAAGTTATTTTAAACCACTGCTAACTCTAGGTAAATAATTTATTTTCTAAATAATGAGATAATTGACAGACTTTATCTTGCTTTGGTAATAAGCCCAAGCAGTATATGTGTGTGTGTGTGAAAGCATAGCTTTAATTGCATATTCCTTGAGTTTAATAGGAAGCAACTACAAGAAAAAAAATCAAGGACTATTAAAAAACAAACAGGAGGGCCGACCCGGTGGCCTAGTGGGTAAGTTCGGTGCGCTCTGCTTCAGCGTCCTGGGTTTGGTTCCTGGGTGTGGACCTACACCGCTCATCGGCAGCCATGCAGTGGTGGCCACCCACATACAAAATAGAGGAAGATTGGCAACGATGTTAGCTCAGTGGGAATCTTCCTCAGCAAAAGTAAAAAAAGAAAAAACAAACAGAATATTACATATTTTTATTTGAAACAAAAATGATATTGTTGCAAATGTATTATAGCCTGTGCCTTACTGTTGTCAGGAGGATGGCTCATTGCTAATCCATATTCATCTTTCAATCAGCTGATTTTGATGGCCGTCCAGCAGCTGTAGGGAAAATCTGACAAGTGGAAAGAAAAAAACAAAGGTAAGCTGACACTGAGTAAGAGAATTTCAGAAAGAAAGAGAAGAAAAGATCGAAAGGAGGAAAAAGAAGAAAGGAGAATGGAGAGAAACAAATAAAATTAGGCAAAGTTTTAGGAATAAAACAGTTTTATAAGTTTTAATTGATTCATTTTTTCTGAAATATAATTTTTTTAATTGGAAATAATATGCCCTAATAGTTTAATTTAAAAAAAATTTCCCTTCATTAAACTAAAAACAAGGCACCTAATGCCTTGTAAACATGAATATTCAAATTCTAAAATCTAACAGCTAAAGGGACTATGCTATTGTTTTGGACGGCCACTCCACTCAGAGATCTATGGACTTCAGAAACAAGAGAGAAGCGAGTAAGAAAATAAAAATTGTTTTTCTTTCGAAGACAGTCCAGCAGGAAGAAGCATCGCTTCCTGAACTGCCTGTTACCAAGGCAAGCAGACGCTAATTTGGTCAGCGAGGATATGCAGATTCCATTATCCTAAATGAGTGACTGGAGCCATCCAGGTCTTCCCCCACCTTCACGCCACGGGGCCTTCAAACCTCACCTCCATCACAAATATTTTTCCTCAAGATTTTACTTTGAGTTCTTCAAACATATTATTATTATTATTTTTAGTATTGCAATCTCTAATAGTCCTTATTTTCACTCAAAATTACAATACAGGGGACTATGGCCAATGCTATGCAGATGGCCAAATAGATAATAAAGACTCAGTTCATGAATAATATCCACTCAGAAAGAGGACAAAAGCAACAGGAAAAAAGAGCCCAAATTGGACAAAATGTGCATGCTATATTTAAAAAAAACACACACGCGATCATTGTCAGAGATCATTAAGGGTGCCCTATAGTTTTAATGAGATGCCAGTGGCACCAATTTGCTGTGACTGTTTGCTCTTATAGTCAATAAAAAAAGTCATAACTGCCATCAAATTTAAATTTAATTTATTTTCTACACAGCCCTTTCTGTTTTCCTTGGGTTTTTTTTTCTTTTATAACATTAACACTTTTTTTGTTAAAAAAATGTGTGAAAGATTAATTTGTAGAATGAGGGGAGCTGTGGGTGTGCAGCACAGGACAGATGGCGTGGGTGGGACATGACAGTTTTCATCTATGGCATCATTTTGTTGTTGCTATTGCAAGGGAGCAAAATAAAGCTACTGCTACCTCGAGCCTTTCTCTGGGGGCCCCTCGGATAAGGTGGGTTGCTTTTCCCCATGTTGGACCTGCTGCTTGGGCTCATGGCCACCCTCTATCCTACAACCCAATAACAATCCTCGCGAGCATCGTTAGTCAGCCTGAGAGCCCGTGGATTTTAACACTGCGTTTATATAATAGTCCACCGACTTCTGTATACACAGAATGAAATGCACTCTTTCTTGGTAAGCTGACTATTTTGAAATGAATTAATGATCTGTCCTCTCTGAGATCCTGTACTGGAAACCCAAATGCGTGAAATGATAAGATGCAAAAAAGAATTTTTTTTAAAGGAGGACATTTTTTTGATTTTTGCACCAGTCAAAACTTCTACTCACATTCAAGGGGAGAGAGAAAGGGTACCGGTTTATCTTCAAAGGTTCGATTTTTGCCTTGCAACAGCCCTAATTTACACATTAAGTATTGTGGGAGTTTGCCATTGTAAAGGTTCTTATTGAAGAATAAAGCAATTACCACAGAAAATCAGTCATATGGCACACACAGACATCCTGAGAAAACATAAAACTCTGAGAAGGAGAAAAAGGGGAATTCAGGACGGCACGTGGGAGGGAAGATGGGAGCTCTTTTTGTGCACAAAGCGATCTGTTAACAATATCTTTATCAGTTTCCTTCTTCCTTGTTAACCGAACCTACTTGCGGTGCCCAGAATATGGGAAAATGACTGCAAATAGATGATTTGGAGAGGAGGGCAGTAAACAAGCGAGTGCAGATGAAAATGATTGCTGGGTGATTCATGGCAAGACACGGTTAGCCTGAGGAAAACTGAGGAAAACCTTTGCCTCAAACTAGCACTTCTGTCGTAGGGAGCCAAGATGGTCCACCAGGGGACGTTAGCGGCCACAGAGGAGGACACGTAAATCTTCTTGGGGCGTCAGGCCGCCTCAGCCTTGAGATCAGTGTGTCCCGGTGGACAGGGTACTCGGTGTTCAGGTCAGTTTATACTATGATGTTATTTTCCTAACCAGGCTGTAGGCTTTCCCAGAGAGGGAGTGCTCCACAATGCACCTCTCTGAGTACCAGCACGGTGGGACTGCAGGTGCAGTGAGGGGGCCGTGATGGAGACAGGTGACACAGTGATTACAGCGTGGGCTTTGGCAGCAGGCCGTCTGCACTGGTCGTCAGGCTGTCTCTAGCTGTGTAACTGTAACCAAGTTATTCAACATGTCCGAGCCGTCTTCCACCTCTGTAAACACAGGGATGGCAATAATAGCAGGTACCCTCAGCATACCTTCATTACAAGGTTAGTGGGGAATTAAAGAGGTGGTCCTTTGTAAAGCATTTGGACAGTGCCTGGCAGGTAGTTAATTAGCTCAAGATTCCAAGAAGTCACTTTCTGGAGTTTCCCAACCTGATGCCCAAGGGCGCTCAAAACCCCAAATCTTTCGTATGAAACATTCCTTCTTCTGTGTCATTGAGGGTAGTGTGGGCAAATAAAGTGTTGGGAGGTCCATGGGAGGATGGGGAATGAGGAAGAAGGATAGACACAATCTTAAAACCAAGTGTACAGTATTACCTGGGGAAGGGTGTCACTGATGTCACAGGAAGTAGGGGTAAGCTGGTATATGTATTGATTGCCCATAAAATTGAGTACAAAGCAAGGCAACATGGTTAAGAAAGGGGTCTAACACGTGTCGAATTTGAAAAGAGTTATCTAGCTGATATTTATTTGTTCTACCAGAATTTCTCCACGATTCAACATAGTAGCAGGCATTATGGACACGGAGTACAGCAAGTTCTTACCATTCACTCAGACACATGCACAGACACAAACAGAACAGAGAATGTCTATCCATAGTCAATACCATGATCACAATACTAGATGAGTATTGTTGAGATGGAGACAACTGCTGAGCCCGTTCTGTGTACTCACCTGCGCATGTGATTACTTATCTCTGTGCGTCCTGATAGACAGCATGTAAAGGACCCCTAGTCTTCCTTTGTTGTCTGATGCAGTTGTGTTTGTGCCCCAAACACTGGAGAAGAGTAATTCGCTGACTCTGGAGGAATTCTGATGGGCGGAGACTAGGGTGGAAATGGTAATCTATATGCATTACATATTTTTTTAATATAAATGAAAATTTTATGTGTGTCTGTCTATGTGTACACGGATGTATGTCTCAAATTGCATTTTGTATAAGTCAGTTTTTCCTTCTCAGTGAGAAGTTTGTACTTATTACATGGAGTAAAGGCTCTGCAGTCTACCCCCATAGCCGTTCTCCCTTTCCTCTTTAGTGATAAAATTCTCGTCTTACTAAGTACATGGTTGCCCAAAATAAAAACTAAATTACACAGCTTCCTTTGCAGCTAGATATATCCACGTGTTAAGTTTTGGACAATGAAATATGAGTGGAAGTGTTTTTTGGCAGTTTATAGGAAGCCCCCTTAGAAGACAGTCACTATGCGGTTTTGAGCCCTTTCTTCTTTCTCCTGTCCTACTGTCTGCCATATAAACGTGGTGGCTGGAGCCTGGGCCGACATAGTGGACCACAAGAATGAGAGCTAAACTACGGAGTCTGGAGAGGTGAGCTGGAAGAAGCTTCTGAATTTAATGACTTCCTAAACCATACCGGCCCAGGACTGCCTACTTCTCGACTTTATTTCTATAAGAGAGAAAGCATGACTATCTTGTTTAAGATCTGGTTATTTCACATGCAGCTGAACCAAATTTCGAACTGATGCCTTACATACGCCTTTTCCTAAAGCACAATGGAAAGTAGGGTATATGTCGCCCCAAGGTTTGAACCTTTAAATGGAATATAATATGTAAATATAGCAACATAACAAAGGCTACATTTAAACATTAGATTCTAATATATTCACAAAAACATTTAATACATGTGAAAACATTAGTGAGAGAAAGTAATGCTAGCTGTTAGAACAATCAACCCCCCAACCTCAGCGGCTTAGTAAACAAAGGCTTATTTCTGATGTAATTGTCTACTGTGGACTGGTCAGGATGGAGGAGGAACGTGGGAGCCTCCGTTCCATGCAGTTATTGAGAGACTAGGGCTTTTTCTATCTTAGCCATCAGAGACTGGCCGTTTCCCATAAAAGGCCTCCGAAGTCTCGATAGAATAGAGTGGGTAGAATCAGACCTGGGAGATTTTGAGTGGTCCAGGCCTAGAGTGGCATTTGACACTTCTGCCCGCATTCTATTAGCTAGAACTCAGTCATATGGCCCCAAACTATGTGTAAGAGAACCTGGGAAATGTAGGTTATCTGTGTTCCCGGGAAGAAGAGAAGAAACACTAGCTTTCTCTTACCTAATAAACAGAAAATATAATTTCCAATATCCCTGTTTCTCACTTCTTTTCCAAAGGCCAAATTAAACAAGAACCCCGTGTTCAGAGATAAGCTCATTGTGTGGGAAAATATTCTTCTGAGGTCATTTTGATGTTGACACCTTTAAGACTAAAACATTTATGGTCACGGATGATGAGCCCCTCAAACAGTGTGGCTTCATTCATAAGCTCTGGCCAACTGATGTCCTCTGATTCCTGCCATTGCTCTCTCTCCTTCTTCAGGTGCTTTCCCCATGATGGCCACTAATTCTTTAACATCGACGAAGGACATTAAGAAAGGTTCCATAGGGCTTTATATTGTTGAGCAAAACAGTTAAAAACATATTGAAGTGGTGGTCTGGAAATATATGGCTGGAGACAGCAATGGATTACTGAGCACGTGGAACTTTTCCATTTCCTCTTACACTACGATTGTACATTTCATAGACTTTGTGATTGTGTGCTACCTGATACTTATGCAAAATAAGATCATTAGGGTATTTACAATAGAGTTAGACACTCCAAAAACAGTTTAAATGAATGGGTAGATAGATAAGTGGGTAGGTAGTTAGATGGTAGATAGATAGGTAGATAGATATAGATAGATACATATAGATGGGTGGGTGGGTGGATAGATAGATGGGTAGATAGAGAAAATTCTATCTTTCATCTGAAAATCAATCATGATCGTTTTATTGAACCAATGTTTCCCTCAAATTCTGGGCAATTATTGAAGACAAACTATTTGAGGAAACATGATTAGAATAAAGAATAACAGATTCAAGAAGAATAAAGTCCAAGATTCCATCTCAACTGAATTATTAGTTTGTGGCCTGCAGACTAGGACAAGTTATTGTCCGTCACATTTTATCTTGAGAATTCTTTTTTCATTTTCGTAAAAAGTTCGCAACCTCCATTTTCAGAACTGCCCAGGAGATGTAACTGTTAATGATTATTTCCTTTCATGGTTTGATTTTGAAGTTCAGTTCCCTTCCAGAGGTTTCAGGTGTATGAGAGGCAGAAGGTGAATTCTAGGGCATCTGTTTATCTCCCAAGGGAAGTATAAAGCAGATTTTAGTGTTTTGGGTTGTCCACTAGAAATATGAGAGGGAATTTTAAATCTTTGTATTAAGAAAAGAAATCTGAATTATTGATGATCGGATAGAATAAAAGAGAGAAGTGTAAAAAAATGCTTTAAAACCAGGAAGAGTTTAAATTTGAAAATGAAAAGACTTTGAATTGATTTCTGTACATTTCAAGGAAGCCCCAGCTGAATATTGTTGGATTTAGTGCAAGTGGGGCCCCACGTGAGGATTCCTTGTTACACATCTGACATGTCTGGCACAGAGTGGGCACTCAGATAGTTCTTGAATGAATGAATCTGAGTCACTAGGGCCCCAGAGGACTGGAGAAGAGGAGGATGAGTAGGGACACAAGTTGGGATGGTCTTCACTTCAGTGAGAAAGGAGAGGACACCCCAGGGTGCCTGGTCCTGCAAACTCTGCAGGCAGCATACCTGGACCAGTGGGCTCCAGCATCTCTAAAGTGATGCAGTGAATAAGGTTAGCAGTCTGAATGAAGTGATCATTCTGCTCTCGTCTACCACAAGGAAATCACAGAGCAGCTGCCGGAGTGTGAGGCTCAGGGAAGCAGAGATTTTTCGGCTACCTGACCGCGGCTCTGAGGTTTAAGAAAGCCATCAGGAGTTCTTCGGCCTTCCAGTGCTTTCTGGTGTGGAGCCAGAACTGGGCCAACCCTTTCTTCCCTCAAATCCTTCTCCATGTTTCCAGGCTTGGGGACTGGCCACCGGCCTACATCACTCATTTACAACTTTAACCCTCCTTAGAATCACCCTGGGGCTTTTCCCAAAATACTGCTGCCAGAGTCCCACCTCAGACTGACTCACTCACTGAACCCTAATCTCCAAGGGGAGGGTCTGGACATGGGATCTGGGGACGTGGGCCTCCAAAGCCTCCCTATTGGATCAGTTACTTGTCAAAGATTGAGAAATCCTTTCTCATCTCACCTCTGCAGTTGACTGAAACTCAGCGCTAATGGGGCTTTAAAGGCAGCTGTCACGGTCTTTGGTCACCAGCTTGAGATAAGAGGACTGAACCCATGTCCTTGCCCATCAGTGATTGAGTGATCATGAGTAAAACGCTAACCCTTGCTGCAATCTTTTCCCCACCTCCAGGAGGCAGGGTATAGTCTGGGCATCTGTATAATGTGTATTAAACACAACTTATCTAACCCCTGACCACTTGGGCTGAGTTCCTGTGAACATATGAGCACTAGAAAAAGGAAAGATTGAATAAGCGTAGGCGGACTATTAACAGTTAGAAAACCATAACTAACTGGAGACTCAATACCATTACAAGAATTAAGGCATTCCTTAGTAAATAACAGGCTAGAGTATGATGGAATATGATTAATTTTTTTTTCATTTAGAAAATCCAGAAAGTAGATTATATCCAGTTGAGGACAATCTGATCTATAACTAAAGACACTTTCAAACAAGAGTCCAGTGAAAATCAAAATAATTGATTGCAGTTGTGAGACTATCAAATAACCAAAAGACGGGATTATTCCCATCATCATTTTTCAGGTTCCTTTTATGATTGCCAGTGCCCTTATAAATTGTAGACAAGAAGGAAAAAAAGACTACTTGGGATTAATGTTGTATGGCATTTTTTATTTAGCCTGCTGTCTTTTTGAAACACTGATTTCCATCTGTTCCAGGTCTTTGATATAGATCAGTTAAACTTGAACGAACAGAGTCTTCTCATCTAGTTTGCCTTGTCCTGATGACAAGAACACAGTGTGCTTTTTTTCCCCTTCAATAGTTTATAAATAGTCCATATAAAACTGCCCATTACCTTTTTATACATCTAAGGTCGTTATTGAAAAATTACATCCCCTCAAAACTCCAGGCCTTTCTACATCTAAATGAAACTCTTTGCACTTAAATGTATATGGCAGGAAAAATCAGCAAATACTAATGTTCAAACCCCAAGGGGGCAGCCTGCACACAGACGAAAATATGACCATGCACGCACACAGTTTTTATTGCATGACACCAGGTCTAAAGGAGAAAACCTAAGGCAGCATAAAAGATTTCACTCAGAAGAGCAAAAGAACCCAATATTCAGGTGTATCCAAGCTCATATGTAAACTCAAAAAAGTCAGTAGAAATCCTGACATTGTTTCAAACCGCAGCGTAAGATTAACAGCACATAAACCACAGCACGTTTTTATTAAATTCACATTTACTTAATAATACATATCACCAACTTTGCAGTCAGATGTTGAGGCAGCAGGCAAAACAAGTTATTTTTAGGAGTCTGGCCAAGACTATTTGCTCATTCATGAGTGGATTCTAAGAAGGCCAAAGCCAAAATATTAAGACAGTCCATTATCTGGCCAGTGGCTACAGGGCCAAGGAAGGGGAGTTCTATTGACCACACAGGAAGCTAGATGAGACAATGTGCAGTCAATATGGGCCCATCACAATTATGAGAAAAACAACCACGAGCTTAAATGCTGATGGTGGTCAGAGAATTTTATATTCAAAGAAGAGTTTATGAATTGGTTTGGCTAAAGACTTGGCCAAGGGTCTAACATGTAAAATTCATCTGAAGACTAATTTGCTTCTTAGGAAAGAGATTTAGGTAAGGGGCAAACAATGCCAGCGATTACATCTAGAACTGGAATGCAATTTACTTGGTTACTATTGTTTCCTAGCTGCTGCCCGAGCGGCAAGACCATAGCTTCCAGTTCTCATCAAGGTGAATTATGGCAAGTCAGAAGCTATTCCGGGCTTGGAAAATGCCTTTTTGCTGTGATGTAACTGGATCTGCTGAGAAAGGACAGCAATAAGAAATGCCTCGTGAAGCTGAGGATGCAGAATGCCGCATTCTTTCATTTATTTGTTCAAGAAGACTTTATTGAACTCTTTCCACAAGAAGTGCACATGCCAGGGGTGAGATACCAAAACACACACAACATGGTCTCTGCCTTCGAGGCCTGTTCTTCACACTGTCATTGATGAATCCTCATCATCATGTAAACAAATACTCCACGCAACAAATACAGTTCCTTGAGTTTCCCCTAAGAGAAAGGGGTTTTTACCTGGCTGTACTCGTCATTGCCATCCATTTTGGATAATGATGCTCATTTTGACGAACGCAGCAGAAACAGAGTTGCTAGCCTCACTTTCCCTGAGGCGGAGCCATGGGGCTAACTCTGTCCAATGGCCTATGACCTGTGAGTCTCACAGGTTAAATAAAACTCAGAAGAGGAAACCGTTACCCCCTAGCTGTCTCGTCCCTCGCCAGGACAGTCAAGGAGGCCTCATGACAAGGCAGTGGAACTGCCAGATCAGCCTTGATTGTCGAGTTGCAGCATGTGGACAGACACGTGGGAGGACCACTCAGCCCCCAGTGGCTTCCTGAGTGAGAAATAGACCTTCGTGGTGTGAAGTCGCTGCGACTTGGGAGCTGTTTTCCACTGCAGTACAACATAACTTATCCTGCCTAGTACTATTAATAAATGTTTGTTTTGCTTAGGACTTTTAGAGGAGACAAGAAATCATCAACTCTGTAGAAATGGAAGGAGCTTTACAGAGTAATAATAGACTCACCCAGTGCAGATAAATCTCCCAATGGAGAAAATCAACCTCTCCCGCTGTGTTTTTTGTCCTCTCCATCAACTCCAGCCGCACTGACACTTCCTAGGATGCTGGGTGTGGTAGCTGCTGCCTCCCTCATGCCTGGCTTATTGTGGCTCCCAGATGCCTCCAGACAGTCTGCCTCAGTGTGTCCACCTCTCCTTTCTTTTCAGGTTAGTGGAGGCATGCTGGGATTCTCCAAGCAAAACCTTTTTACTGAGAAATGAAGATAAAGCAAGTACAAATGTATAGAAACAGATGGATTTGCTGAGTTTGGATTTCTAATCAAAGTATATTTGATCTTCCTCTTCCAAAACATGGGCAGGATATTTTTTTTTGATCCTTGAATCCTGAATTCCTTTAGTTCAGGCCTATCTAGAAAAGAAAGTAGAGATCTGAAACACCTCACAACCTGGCCAGATGCCAGCCTTGTTTATTCATCCAAAATTATGACAACATACAAAACACACTCCTTTCTATGGAACAATCACATTCCTTACGAACAATATAACTCTTTAAGAGCAATATCTCATTAATAATTAATTTGTGATTTTAAAGGCCTTTGTATGTTCAAAGTAATAACTATGGTATTGTGAACAATAATAGTCATCACCATATTTTAAGCCTATTCATGCACAGAAGAGAGTAAGGAAGTTCTTTATGATGTAAATTATTCCTAAATTCTAGAAATGCAGTTTACCCTTATAAAAGTTACTTAATTTCAAATTCTTCTATTAAAATATATAATTGTTGGGGCAACAATCTTCATATTTAATTGCCAATTCTTTCAAAATAAAACTATGTTGAATCTTTCTTTGAGTGAGAGAAAGTGACCACAGATGGCAAGTTAACACTGGCGGTGTGATTTCCCTCCCTGGAAGAAGAAAATCACATTTATTTCTTGTTAAAAAAAAACTAAGCACCTTTCTTTGCGTGTGTGCTATGTTTTAACCTACTGTAAACGTAGTGCTTAACGGGGGTGTGATATAGTGGCTAAGAGCACAGACTTTGACGTTAGACTCATGGGTTTAACGCTGCTTAACTAGCTATGCGACCTTGACCAAGCTCTTTAACCCTCCTGGGCCACATCTTCCCTGTAAAATGAAGACTACAACTGCCCCTACCTTGAAGCAGTACCTGACATCGTACGTGCAATTAAATTGTTTGTTGAATAAAAATGAATTCATTAACTAGCTGTGAAGTAAAAAAATGGTGAAAAATACCAAACCTTGATTCTCCGTGATACTCCAAAGTTGATTGCAGGAAAGTTTCTCATGCCAACCCCTATAATAGCCACCAAAAAGCAATGGCTGTTTGGGGAACTCAAATTCAGAGGACTCTCAGACTTTGGGTAATTACCTAGTGGTGAATTGTTCCCTCAAATATGCTGAGTTGGACTAAAGATTTCTTAAGGCTAGCAGGGTCTACTGGAACATGCTGGTGGAAGTGAACCCCACACCAGCAAGCCCAGCACAGGTGCCTATTGAGAACTGGCTTTGGGTGTGCAAGTCCATACTTACACATCTGCAGTTACTGAATCCAGAAAGCTGTGACAGTTTCTTTCTTTCTTTCTTTCTTTTGGCAAGGAAAATTGGCCCTGAGCTGATATCCGTTGACTATCTTCCCTTTTTTGCTGAGGAAGACTGTCCCTGAGCTAACATCTGTGCCAGTCTTCCCCTATTTTGTCTGTGGGACACCCCCACAGCATGGCTTGATGAGCGCTGTGTAGGTCCACACCTAGAATCCGAATCCATGAACCCCAGACCACTGAAGTGGAGTGTGTGCAGTTAACCACTACACCACTGGGCCGGCCCCTCGTTTTTTTTTTTTTTAAATTTAATTTTTATTGAGTTAATGATAGGTTACAATCTTGTGAAATTTCAATTGTGCTTTATTGTTTGTCAGTCGTGTTGTAGGTGCACCCCTTCACCCTTTGTGCCCACCCCCAAGCCCCCCTTTCCCCTGGTAGCCACTAATCTGTTCTCTTTGTCCACATGTTTAAATTTCTCATATGAGTGGAGTCATACAGAGATTGTCCTTCTCTACCTGGCTTATTTCACTTAACATAATTCCCTCAAGGTCCATCCATGTTGTTGCAAATGGGACGATTTTGTTATTTTATACCGCCGAGTAGTATTCCATTGTGTATATATACCACATCTTCTTTATCCAATCATCTGTTGGTGGGCATTTAGGTTGCTTCCACGTCTTGGCTATTGTAAATAATGCTGCAGTGAACATTGGGGTGCATAGGACTTTTGGAATTGCTGATTTCAAGGTCTTTGGATAGATACCCAGTAGTCGGATAGCTGGATGGTACAGTAGTTCTATTTTTAATTTTTTGAGGAATCTCCATACTGTTTTCCATAGTGGCTGCACCAGTTTGCATTCCCACCAACAGTGTATGAGAGTTCCTTTTTCTCTACAACCTCTCCAACATTTGTTACTACTTGCTTTGGTTATTTTTGTCCCCTCATTTTTTTTAATAAGTGAAGAGCAAACTCACCTGGCATCAAAACTCATCCTGAATGAGTTTTGAGGAGAGGAGGCCATTTGGAGTCCTTGTTTGTGTCCCTCTTAGTGTGAACATCCCTTCATATGTTTCCCTACCGAAACAATAATGCACTTGTTTATGGGGCTTCCTCGGGCCTCGCTGGCATGTTAAATAATTTATGCACCATGTTACCTTCCTATAATCTGAAAAACCCTGAATTCCGAATCCCATCAGGCCCCAAGGATTTCAGCTAAAGGATTGTGGACCTCTACCCTCTTATGCGTGATGCTTTCTGCTTGGAAATTGGGAGGTCATTGACAACTCTATGCTGTCTCCAGTGTTGAGATGTGAAGTCCACAGAACCTCATCTCCTCAAAGCCAGAAGGTGGGCAAAAGAATGGAGCCTCCAATGAGACAAAGACAGTCTTTGACAAAATATCAGAATTGTTTTGCGAAGTCTTTTCTCCCGAGAACTCCTGCCAGGAGGTCTGCTGTAAAGATTGACAGAGGGTGGCTGGATGGGGACCAGAACACAGAAAGCATGAATGATCAAACCAAGAGGCTCAGCAGCAGCAGCATTCCCTCCTGGGTGAGCCGTGGGCTGTGAGTCAGCCTGAAGGAGGTAGAGGGTCATTCCGAGGACGAGTGTGAAGAGAACATTGGCTAGACAGGGACCACACGGAAGTCTAAAGACTCTGCTGCCACCCAAGCTATGTTGTGTTTGCATCTGATCACTAAGCTCTTCTCCAATCTCATCCACCTTGCTTAGTTGGAACATCCCAGACAGCAACCAAGTCGTTAACTTGATGGGAAGCCCAATCCTCCTGCTCATCATGGGGATTTGCATCCACTCATCACTGATAATTTTTAGGGGTTGGACCAGACAGCCTCTAAGCTTTTCACCTATAAACCTACAATCTCTACAAAATGATGTAACCCAGATAACCCCAGGGGCACTGCTGCCTCTTGAAACCTAGATGATTAAGACTCAGAGCTCGAAGTCTACCCTCTGTAGAAGTCAACATCCCTCCCCAAGGCATCTCTGAATTCCTGGGTGGAGGAGGCCTGTCTTGCTCAAGAGAACCTCTTCCCACATGTGCTGGCTCTGCCCTGTACCAGTGACCCACGTGTGAAACTCAATTTCTACTCACAGAAAACACACTCACATAGAGCAAATTAAGTATGTAGTAGACGTCTGTAAAGATCTGGAGGGAGGCAAAAGGGGTGTTTACATCGCTGCAGCTCAAACGAGTTCAACTGAATATGAGACACCATTGTGCATTAAAAATAAAACCATCCCACCCCATTATTGGGACACACTTAGCTGATCCTCTTCATCTTACTAATGATCCTACCCCAGCACTGCCCAACAGAAAAAGAATTCACATATATGATTCAATATTTTCTAGTGGCCACATTTAAAAGTCAATTTATTAATTTTGACATATTTTACTTAACTGAATGTTATTGTTGAGGATATTAGAATTTCAACATGTAATCAATATAAAAAAGTATTAATGAGATCTTTTACTTTCTTTTTTTCATAAAGTCTTCCAACACGTATATTTTATACTTACAGCACATTTCAATTAGGACTTGCACATTTCAAGTGCTCAGTGACCACGTGTGGCTGTAGCTGCCTTATTGGGCTGAGCCAGGCTAACCAGGTCTTCCCTCCACGACCGCCTCTCTTCCTGTGACCTTCCTCCCATCTCTGCAAATACGCCCAGGGAACTCTAAATTCCTCTCAACTGTATGAAGTCCTTCCCAGTTTCTGCTCCTATATCCTGGGCCTGTTTCTGCTTAGTCAATTTCTATTTTAAAAGAGCCACTTTCCTTAGAAGTAAGTTGGGCGTCCAACAGCAATTTCTTTTCTCCTCTTACATTAGAAGCTATGATTATCATCAGGATCTGACAGATAAGGAAACTTCAATCCCAAAGTTAAAGCTTTATCGCAGATGGGCAGTAAGGCCGTGGCAGTGCAGCTGAGCGCACTATCCTGAAGGTTTTCTTTCAGCTCCGAAAGCGAGGGGCACAGGGCCTGGAGCGGGGGACTGGCTGACTGGTTCTCCTGGCTGCTCCCCTGGGCCCATCGTTAGCCTCTGTCGGGCCTCCAAAGTCCTGGCCTCAGTAGGCCCGTCCATCTGTTCTCTCCCTACACTCTCTCTAGTGACTGAATCTGCACTCTGGCCTTCAACCTGCATCCCCAGCTGCCTGCTGGAGTCCCTTCCCCTCCCAGCCTGACTCTCACCATGGCCAGTACACATGCCAGCGCCTCTGAGGCTGCTGTCTCTGTGAACCCTGAACATGGGTCTCCTCTGGTCCTGGAGCTCTGGGCCACATCCAACCAGTCATCATGCCCTCTTGACTACCAGTTTAAAAGTGTAATTTCAAGACTTTTAATAGGAAGTTGAATGTTTGAAGGTAATTTTACTAAGTTTGTAAGCACTATTCAAATGTCTGATGGAACGTGAGTCACATCATTTATAAATCCCAATTTACTAGATTTACAAAGCCTTAACATTGTTGGAAGGCTTTGTTTATCAGAGTCGTTAACTTGCCAGATCAGGCATTTGAAGTTGCTTAGAAAGAAAATTAAATGTATTGAATGTATCACAGAAGTTTCAAATGTTTAAGGGAAGCTAATAATTAATGTCAATGACGCTAATAGTTTAAGGGGAATTTGGTCCTTTCAACCTGAGTAGATCAAAAACTAATCAAAGGTATTTCCTCTTATTTTACATAAAAGACACTAAATTTATAAAGAGAATAAGTTGATTTGTAACATAAACTTAAAAGCTTTAGGAAACTGGGCTTTTAAATGTGTAATTGTAGTAAACTGGTTATTATTTAAAACCCCCAGGTCTACTGTGTTCCTTGAAGGGGTGGCCATCTTAACACCGCAGGCATCAATGACAGTCCCCTTTTGGGCCTCTACACAGTGGAGTCTTTCAAAGAAGACCACGCTCAGGAAGTTTCCAGCGTGAATGACAGCTTGGTGAGGCCATAAGAAGGCAAGGAGAGGGGCCAGCAGGCAGGGAGGAGGGTGGGGCAGAGGAAAGTTGGCCACTCAGCTCCCTCAACCTCGAGGGGCAGGAGTCCAGAGAACAGAGAGAGGCTTCTGTCAAAAGGGGCCTTTCTCCACGTGCCTGGGCTTCACCTCGTCCCTGGAGCTCCTTTGCGGCAGCTTCTCGTCGGCTCTCAAGGACCCTCACTAGCTCCACCTGCGCGGCTGTGCAGCCACAGCTCCCCGCGTCAGTCACGTCCTGTCCTAGTTCATTCAGGCTGCTACAACAAAGGTCCCTTAGCCTGGGGCCTAAACAGCAGCATCGATTCCTCATGGCTCTCGAGACCAGGAAGTCCAAGATCATGGCACGGGCAGATTTGGTGTCTGGTGAGAGCCCACTTCCTGGTTCACAGACGGCTGTCTTCTCACTGTGTCCTCACACAGTGGGAGGGGTGAGGGAGCTCTCTGGGGTCTCTTTTATGAGGGCACTGATCCACTCATCGGGCTCCACCCTCATGGCCTAATCACCTCCCAAAAGTCTCACCTCCTAAAAACATCACATTGGGGTTTAGGTTTCAACGTACGAATTTTGGAGAGACACAAACATTCAGTCTATAACACACACTCAAGTCCAAGGGCCACAGGCAGTAGAACCTGAGCTGAGATCTGTGCTTGCTGGCTCCTGATTCTACTGTCGTCACCAGCACACTCCACTGTAGAAAGAAAGCATAAGCTTTCATGGAGAAACAGAGGGTCCTCTCTAGGCAAGTGAACAAACCCGTAAGCGTGTATGACATGGACATCTTGAGATAAGGCCTGAAAAATACTTGACGTGGCTTTCGTACTTCTGTTCAGTGAATGAGACTCTTGTCTCTCTCAGCAGATTCCACTTTAATGATACAGCGCTGTCCCTAGCAGGAGACTGTCTGGTGATTGCAAGTAGGGCCGACAGTGTTTAAGTCATGTTAGACATCACAGACGCCCCAGGATGGAAAGGGAATTCCCTCGTCGAAGTTTTGTTAGATGGCTGTCTTAACATTATTAATTTTTTATCAAAGCAGGGCTTCTTTCTAGTGGTTCAGGGCCACCACCTTCACAGATAAACATCTGCTTCTGAGGGAAATGGGGGCACAGCACAGAGTAAAGGATATTTCATAGATATTTAATCAATTAAAGAAAAGAAAGCAACAAAGCAGTTAACCCATTCATCCTTTTGTTTGTTTCAAACCAATTATAATTAGGAGACAAAACAGAAGATTAATAAATCAGGCCCATTATCAGTTGGCATTGTACTCATCAAGTCGTATGTCCATCATGCCTTTTTGATAACAGTGAAACACAAGAATTGGGACAAAAATGAAGAATTGTCACGGCAGTAGGAAAAACAGTTTTTCCTCCCCCATTGAGCTAACTTTTGTCACTTATTTGAAGAATAAAAACAATAATGTTTTGGGACCAGCCTCATGGCATAGTGGTAAGTCCAGTGCACTCTGCCTCGGCAGCCCAGGTTCACAGGTTCAGATCCCAGGTGGGGACCTACACCACTTGTCAGCCATGCTGTGGTGGTGACCCACACACAAAATAGAGGAAGATTGACACACATGTTACCTCAGAGTGAATCTTCCTCAAGCAAAAAAAGGAGGAGGATTGGCAACAGATGTTAGCTCAGAGCAAATCTTCCTCAGCAAAAAAAACAAAACAATAATGTTTATGTAGAGGAGTTACACTTAGCAAGTAAAATATAAGACATAGTTAAATGTGAATTTCAGATAAAAAATAAAATTTTAGTATAAGTATATTCCAAATATTGCATGGGACATAATGCAGTATTTCGGACATACTTATACTACAAAATTATTATTAAAAAGTTTTCATTGTTCATGTTAAATTCAAATTGAACTGGGTGTCTTGTATTTTATCTGGCAATTGCAGTTGTATGGTCATTGTGCTAATGTACGCCTAATATATATTTTTTGAATTAGCATTGAGAGAAAAAAAATAACAAACATGTAACACAGGCAGAGTCTTCCTTAGCCACTATTTCACAGTTGGATAAAGAGGTCTTTCCTAACCTTACAGAGTTTCCATCTTAGAGAAATGGGCTATGGAGGAGCTTGCCCAGGGTCACCCAGTTAATATGCAGTGGAGGGAGGGTCCAATCCAGGTCTACCAGAGTCCAAAGCCTGCTCTTCACCATGACCCTGTGTCACCTCTCAGACATCCAGTTAATAATGCAGGAAACTGCTGCTTTTTTTTTCATTCTGGTGAAATAGACGTGACATAAATTTACCATTTTTACTTTTAAGTGTACCATTTGGTAGTGTTGAGTACATTTGCACTGTTGTGCAGCCAATCTTCAGAATTCTTTTCATCTGGCAAAACTAAAACTCTATACCTAGTAAACAACTCCCTGCTTCCCTTCCCATCAGGCCCTGGCAACAACCATTCTACTTTCTGTCTCTATGAATTTCACTATTCCAGGTCCCGCGTGAACTGGCACCAGACAGTATTTGTTTTTTGACTGGCTTATTTCACTCAGCATAATCTCCCCAGAGTTCATGTTGTGGCATGTGTCAGAATTTCCTTCGTTTTTAAGGCTGAATATTATTCCATTGTATGTGTATATCGCATTTTGTTCATCTATTCATGTGTTAATGGGCACTTGGGTTGCTTCCACCTTTTGGCTGTTGTGCATAACGCTGCGATGAACATGAGTGTACACATATCTGTTTGAGTTTCTGCTTTCCATTCTTCTGGGCACATACCTGGAAGTGAAACTCTTGAATCATATGGTAATTCTATTTTAATTTTTTGAGGAACTGCCATAGTGTTTTCCGCAGTGGCTGCACTGTTTTACATTCCCCCCAACGGTGCATAAGAGTTCCAATTTCTTCACATCCTCACCATCACTTGTTATTCTCTGGGTTTTTGTTCTTTATGTACTCATCGTAATGGATGTGAGGAATCATTGCTTTTTGTCTCCATGATAAAGTCAAGTAAAAACCATTGTAATTTGATCTTTTTTACTGATTTAACTATTCGTTTTGTTGGAATCTACAGAGACTATTTCGCTGACTTATTTGTTCTATTTGCTACCATAATCAACACTACCGTGAGCTATTGTTAATAATAATACACACTGGGCACCTGCTGAGGTCGGGCCCTGTGCTGGGCCCTCTGAATCCATCCTCTTGCTCAGTCCTCCCAACAACCCTGCAGAGTGGGGACCTGCTATATTGTTCCCGTGGGCTAGGCAAGGGAAAGGGCGCTTAGAGAGAGGTTATCTTATCCAGCGTTACAAAGTTTGTACAGCTGGGATGTGATCCAAGTAATCTAACTCCTGCCCTTTGACCCTAGTTTTGGTGGATCTTGATAAGAAAAATACTTTTTGAATCAAGTTGACCCATTTGAAGGGAATTAAAAATTGATTGAATCATGGGATCTTCTGAATTTGACTCCTTTCAGTGAACATTAAAGCTTCTTAAAAAAAAGAGAACAGCTTTATTGAAATATGTCACCTACCATAAAAGTCACCCATTTAGTGTACAACTCAATGGTTTTTAGTACGTCCACAGATATGTGCAAACGTCGTCACAATCAATTTTAGAACATTTTTGTCACCTCCAAAAGAAACTTTTTTCCCTTTATCTATTACCTCTTACCCCCCCATTCCCCCCAGCCCTAAGCAACTACCACTCTACTTTCTGTCTTTATGGATTCCCGTACCCTAGACTTTCATGTGAAGGGGGTCATATAGTATATGGTCTTTTGTGACTGGTTGCTTACGCTTAGCATAATGTTTTCAAGGTTCATCCGTGTTGTACTATGTATCAATGCTTCATTCTTTTTTTATGGTCAAATAAAATTCCATTGTATGAATATACCACAGTTTGTTTATCCATTTGTCCATGGATGGGCATTTGGCTTGTTTCCCCCCTTTGGCTGTTATGAATAATGCTGCTATAAACATTCGTGTACAAATTTTTATGTGGATATGTGTTTTCATTTCTCTTAGATGTATACCTAGGAGTGGAATTGGAAGATCATATGGTAACTCTATGTTTAATCATTTGGGCAACTGGCAGACTACCTTCCAAAGCGGCTGAACCATTTCATGTTCCCACTAGCAATATATCAGGGTTCTGATGTTTCCATATCCTTTACAGTATATGTTGTTATCTGGCTTTTTGATTCTAGCATCCTAGTGGGTATGAAGTGGTATCTTGTGGGTTACGATTTGCATTTCCCTGATGACTGATGATACTGAATGTCTTTTCACAAGCTTATTGACCATTCGTATATCTTCCTTGGAGATATGTCTATTCAGATCTTTGCCTATTTTTAAATTGAGTTGTTTGTCTTTTTATTATTGAGTTGTTATTTAGATATTCTAAATACATTTCTTATCATATATATAATTTTCATTTATTTTCTTCCATTCTGCAAGCTGTCTTTTCATTTCCTTGATGGTGTCCTTCAAAGCATAAAAGTTTTTACTTTTGATGAAGTCCAACTTATCTATTTTTTTCTTCTGTTGTTGATGTTTTTGGTGTCATATCTAAGAATCCCTCGCCAAATTCAGGTCATGAAGATTTCTTCTACGAGTTTTATAGTTTAGCTCTTACATTTAGGTCTTGAGTTAACTTTTATATATGGTGTGAGATAAAGATCCAACTGCATTCTTGTGCATGTGGCTATCCAGTTGTTCTACCACCATTTGTTGAAAAGATTGTTCCTGCTCCCACGGAATGGTCTTGGCACCTTTGTTTAAAATTAGTTGATCATAGATGTCTGGATTATTTCTAGACTCTCAATTCTATTTCGTTGATTCATATGTCTGTCCTTGTGCCAGAACCACACTGTCTTGATGGCTGTTGCTTTGTAGTAAGTTTTGAAATCAGGAAGTGTAAGTCATTCTTCTTTTTCTTCTTTTTCAGGATTGTTTTGACTATTCTAGGGCTCTTGCAACTCCATATAAATTTTAGAATCAACTTGTCAATTTTTACAAAGAATTCAGCTGGAATTCTGGTAGGGACTGCGTTGAATCTATGCATTAATTTGAGGAGTGTTGTCATCTTAACAACAGTAAGTCTTCTGATTCATAGACATGGGATGTTTCTCCATTTATTTGGATCTTCTTTAACTTCTTTCAAAAATGCTCTGTAATTTTTTTTTTAAAGATTTTTTATTTTTTCCTTTTTCTCCCCAAAGCCCCCCGGTACATAGTTGTGTATTCTTCGTTGTGGGTTCTTCTAGTTGTGGCATGTGGGACGCTGCCTCAGTGTGGTCTGATGAGCAGTGCCATGTCCGCGCCCAGGATTCGAACTAACGAAACACTGGGCTGCCTGCAGCGGAGCGCGCGAACTTAACCACTCGGCCACGGGGCCAGCCCCAATGCTCTGTAATTTTTGAAGCATAAGTTTTACACTTCTTTTGCTAGATTTATTCCTAAGTATTCTAGTCTTCGTAACTATGTGACTTGAACAATTTTCTTAATTGCAGTTTTGGATTTTTTTGTTCATTGCGAGTGTATAAGTATGCAATTGATTTTTGTGTATTGATCTTGTATCCTGCAATGCTGCTGAACTTATTCATTAGTCCTATCAGGTTTTTTTAGTGGATTCTTTTTTTTTTTTTTTTAAATATTGGCACCTGAGCTAACACCTGTTGCCAATCTTCTTTTTTGTTCTTTCTTCTCCCTGTAGCCCCCCAGTACGTAGTTGTATGTTTTAGTTGTAGGTCTTTCTGGCTCTGCTATGTGGGACACTGCCTCAGCATGGCTTGCTGAGTGTTGCTAGGTCCGTGCCCAGGAGCCAAACTGGGCTGCCAAAGCAGAGCATGCGAACTTGACCCCTCGGCTATGGGGCCGGCCCCTTTAGTGGCTGCTTTAGCATGAGAACTTTAAACCTTCTCGATTTTGTGGAAGAATCATTGATCTCATGAGAGAATAATTTACTACCTTTGTAGATCATAAGATGAGACCCAAAAGCTGATTGAAAAGGTGAAGAAAATCTGAAAACCATCAATGAGAACTCCAAGATAAAAGTTAATAGGTCATTATGGATGAGTCTCACAGATTAAGTAACATTAGGGTTGAAGGTGCCAGTTGTTGGTTAAGAAGGGTGAAATGATGCTCAAAGCAGCACTGTCCAAAACAACTTTCTGTGATGATGGAGATGTTTTATATCTGCACTGTCCAAAACAGTAGCCTGTGGCCACACATGGATATTTAAATTTAAGATAATTAATATAAATAAAATTTGAATTTAAAATAATTAAAATTAAATGAAATTTAAATGTCAGTTCCTCAGACACATGGGGCACATTTCAATTGCTCCATTAGCTATATATGTATCTAGTGTTGAATAGCACAGATATGGAACATTTCCATCCTCACAGGAAGCTCTACTGGACAGTGCTGCCCCAGTGTGTCCAGTAAAACAACCACTGGGTGCTCACAGTGTGGGCTGGAGGGAGACAGGAGAGAAGAAAGTGGTATTTTCATTCTTAAATGATTCATAAAAAGAGAAAATGCAGTCTATTAGGTGGTCCAATTAATGCCTGTATCTGTAACTCTTACAGAGGTGTTAGAAGGAAAGGAATTCACAATTAATGGTCTCCCTGTACTCTTTGTGCAAGGTAGAAATGCACAAAGAAAAATGAGAAACTCTGTATATAACATGAGAAAAGGCGTGTAAAGCAGTTGGATGTGCATCTAGAAAACAGTAAGCATTCAACACATATTAGTTATTATTATTACTAGAGGGTGAGATAATATCATACATAACAGTGATTTGTGCTTAAAACACTTCAAATGATTTCTTATTGCCTACAGAGTAAAACCCAAGGTCCTCTATGTGGCCCACAGGGCACGAGGTTGGTCTGCATTTACCACTCTGGATTTCCTCCCTCACAATCCACCTTGGGCTCTCAGCGTTGTTAATACCACGCAGCTTGTAGTTTTTCCAAACACCATGTTGGGGTTTTTTTAGGGGTTTTTTTTTGCTGAGGAAGATGCACCATGAGCTCACATCTGTGTCAGTTTTCCTCTAGTTTGTATGTGGGTCGCAGCCACAGCATGGCTGCTGATGAGTGATGTAGGTCAGCACCCAGGAACCGAACCAGGGCCACTAAAGCAGAGCATGCCAAACTCAACCACTAGACCATGGGGCCAGCCCTCCATGTCATTTTATATTTCCATGACTTGCTCTTGCCATTTCCTCTGTCTGGAAGCCCTTCCTGTTTTCTTGGCCCAGTTAACATGTGCTGATCCTTTAGAACTCCAAGAGGTTGGCTTAAGGGCCTCTCCTATGGAGTTTCATTGCTTCCTTCCTTTGTATTGAAATGCTCTGTTTAGGTGTCTGTCTCCACCAATAAGCAGGAAACACTTAATATGTGCCAGATACTGTGCAATGCTTTGAGGGCATAAGCAGGAATGACAAATATGGTCCCTGCCCCCACTAAGAAGAGTTTGGAGGCAAGTAGGGACCATATCTCTGGTGCTTCTTTAGAACCTCAAATCATAGCACATGCCTAGCTCATGGTAGGTGCTTAAACATGTTGTCAAACCAACCAGAATCTGATGTGTAGAGAAAGGACAGCCTAGCCCAGAACTCAACTTCCTCCCAACGTGTTTTGTTGAGTGTTTTAAAGGAGGAATTGGGGCTAATGAGCAGGATAGATTCCAGATAAAAATTAGGTATCTCCTAGGCACACACCCACCCTTTAAGCTTTCTCCAGTACTTTGTGAGGCCACCAGTCCAGGTACTCAGCATTATCTTAGTTATCCATGGGCTCCTGGCTCCCTCTCTATCACAGTTATTTCCTTCCTTCTGTTGCAAAGCATGGATAGAAATGGTTTTATTAAATAAATTAATTCCTTTCAGATTAAACAACAACTCATTTAACACTTTATAGCCTAAAATTTAACCTATGTTCCTCTTCTATAGCGTCACCCTTTCTGACATAGAAGTCCAAATGTGAAATTCTCTCCTCGCATACATAATAAGGAGCTCTTCCTGGCTGGGATACAGAGATGACACCATTGCAAGCAGAGAATTGGCCCCCCACCCAGTGCAGAAGCACTATCCAGACTATGACAAATTCCTACCAGGAGTACTTGAGAGTTCTGATGATTTCAAGTTTATCTGGTTAGTATAGAGTGAAACTGGTTAAAGAGATAAGCTCCCTAAGAAAAATTCATTTAAGAGGAAATTTTAATGCTGGCAATAGAAAATTGCCAGCCCTATGGAAGGATAAAGCTGTATCAGAGAGACATTCTGGGGGCCAGTGGAGCCTTTTAGCATCCCCAGTTATAGCTAATTTGTGTTTTTCCTGGACGGGCACTAGTGGGTCCATTTACACATGTAATATTATATCAGCTAAATAATAATATGTAATACTATGTTGGATAGCATACTCTGACTAATACGGTTCAGGAGATCAGCCCCACAGGTAGCTGAGGTTACTTCATAACGACTGTAGCCACATGACACCTAATCTCTAGGTTTTCCCCAATGTGCAGCCTAAGATAATTGAAAATGACAAGTATGTGCCATGTTGGATAAAGAGGCATGACTGTTCCCCACCATGCTGTGAATTCCAGGCTCATTCATCTCTGCATCTAGATCACCTAAAACGGTGCTTGGCCCAGAGCAAGAACCCGGAACTTCTTGTTGAATAGAAGAAGGAAGGCAAGGAAAGAAGGTGCGGGATAAAACCGAAGCGTTACTTCCGGCCCCTTAGGACGGTAGATGGCCACTACTCAGGGACCTAAAGAGGAAGTTAGAAACAGTAAGTGGTATCGTCTGCGCCAACCAACTATAAACGGAATTCCCTTTGGCTAAGAGGTACAACAGTTGAATCAAATCAGTAAAACCAAGAGCTCTGTCGTTTCCTTTAATAATCTCTTCAGAAGTTGCATCGACTGTTGTACATGTTATCAGCTACAGGAGCAATTAACACTGTTATAATGGAAAATGTTGTCATAATAACCTTTTTCCAGTCACTCATAACTTTCTAAAATTTCAACATTTTGGCTAGTTTTCTCCATTTGCTCTCAGATGCAAACTTTTGGAAGTTTGAGAAATAATTCTCACAATAGCTTTAATTTGGTAAAAATTAAATCCTCATTATTTCCCCCTTATAATAAAATACAAAATGAAAATAAAATATAGAACCAAGTATCTTCACAGGGTGAATCAGTATGAATTTGGGATTCTTCAAGTTAGGAAATATTAATTATTCTCTTTTACTGACTCTTCAAAAATAACATTTTTGGGAGCTAGCCCAGTGGCATAGCGGTTAAGTTTGCACACTCTGCTTCAGCGGCCTGGGGTTGACTGGTTCAGATCCTGGGCGCAGACCTATGCACCACTCATCAAGCCACACTGTGGCAGGCGTCCCACATACAAAATAGAGGAAGATGGGCATGGATGTTAGCTCAGGGACAATCTTCCTCGGAAAAAAAATATAACATTTTTGTTACAAATTTTACTTTACCTTTTTACACATGCACAATGACATTTTACCTTAAACAACTCAAAGCTCCGTGCTAAATTATGTTTTCCTTCAAAGAGGATATAACCTCAGGTTCAACCAGCACAGCATTTTCAGGCTTACCCATTAGGCCCCTTCTAGTTGCCATCCTTCTTACCTGGCAGAATGAAATGGAAAGGCCCACCCAAAGTTTAGCAATCCAGCAGAGTGAAGGAATCTGCAAGCTAAATTTTGAGAGCACCATTCATGCTTGCTGTGCTTTGCATTAATAATTAGTATTCCTGCCTGGAGAGGAGATACTTCCAAACTGGGACTCTTGCATTGATTAAATTTGGAGTTTAATTTTGCCTCTTAATCTTTGTTGGCGTTGGCACTGAGCTCACTCTTTTATGGCTGGCTCCGATGAACAATAAAAGTAACCATTTGAAGAGTCAAACAACAAGAGTGGTTTTTAGGAAACCGGCAGCCAATCTGATTCACCGCATTGGCCGCCTTCCTGGGGATAAGGATCTTGCTAGGTAGTTGTAGTAGCGGTTATCCTGGGTGAGAGCAGAATATACTCAAGATTCCCAGCTCCATGCCTAGTCAGGCGAGTTAAAGAATGTCTAGGTTGAGAGCAGTAATGGAGGTGACTGGGTTGGAGCAAGCCCTGAATTAAGTTGGTACATTCAAAGTTGCCATAGAAACCCTGTCTGAATGTCCTCACTTCTGCAGAATTGATTTGATGTTTAAATGTTAATACGCCTTCTTACATTTAATGATACGTAAAATAGAAAGTAGATGAATACAGAAGAAAGAAAACATACTCTAATGTCTGAAATACTTAAGAATTGAACACTTTTCCAATCCTAAATCATCCTTTTAAACCAATGACTGCAGAAGAGGAGGTGGCGTGGGGAGCCACAACTGGGAGCCGTTGACGAGTCTTTGCCTTTACGTCAGATGCCACCCCCTGAAAGGCTCTGCTGTAGTTCAGCTAAGCCAGCTTGTGCTGGAAGCCAAATGAAATGCAAAGTTGCTTTTCAACAGCAAACCTCACTGAGGAAACGCCAGTTAGCAATTGTGAGAAGTTTCAGCTACTGTATCTTCGCATATTCAATTTCACCACTAAATGTCCGTGAGAAAACATTTGCAGGCTCTTTAGTGCTGGTTACACTATCAATTAATCTATAGTATGCTTTAAATAAATATTTCTATTAAATGTAACAAAAACCAGCATTTGTATTGCTTGCACCTAAATTATCATCATCATTGCAAAGCAGATGCAGGACGCAAGACGAGGCAAACAATTGGCACTATAATTTGCCCAGTAACATTGTTTCAGATCTAATTAGTGCTTATGCAGATCCTTCACAAAAATGTGAAAACTGCACCAGGATGTAATTGTTTAATGAATTTAGTGCAAAGCACATCTGCATAAATTCCATTTTAGCTGAAAAAACTAAGTTCAACTGCTATTTGCTCCCGAGCCAAAACATTGTGAATCGTGCTCGCTGCGCCTTAGCCCTGCTCTGCTGGCGTGGAGATTTCAAATAAATACTACAAAGTTAAAGCCTCCAGCTGCAGATCAACCCATCTGTAGATGTTTGTTATATTTGGCAGGATCGTAGAATGATTGTGCCTTCCTGCTGGAACAGAAAAAAAGAGGGGGAAAAACAAGGTCTGTCAGCAAAAATAAGTAGGTCTGAAATATGCGCCACCCAACAAAAGTCAAGTTTTGAGACTGAGTCTGGTCTACCTAGCAGTGAATTTTAAACACCTGGTGACATTGAGCCTACTGTGTAAACCGAATAATATCCTTTTTCTCTGTTCTGCCCAGCATTTAATTCCTGTTAAAATCACGGAAAATTGAATTGGACACAAGTTTGAGGGAAAAGGAATTTGAGCCTTTCCTTTAACTTTTCAGGATTTTACTAGTCACTTTTTGTGATCAGTGTTTATATACAAAAATCTGTAACTTCCACTGAAAGATGTGAGTTCGTCGTGGATGTTAAATGGTCGGCTGGAAAGGTGCACTTCTCAGTGTTGGGTTTTTGGATTTCTGTTTTTTTCTGTTTTGGTTCCTGCTTTTTTTGGGAAAGCACGAATGAACCGCCGACCCCCAGCTACTGGTTGTAGTAAACCACTCCTGGCCCCGGGGGGTGGGGGGGTGGCGTGGGGTGGCACAGGGTCGCAGGGTTTGCGAATGGGCAGTACGGAGATGTTTGGGCCCGAGTTGGAAGAATTTTGTAAACTGCGAATATTCTTCATCATTCACCTGAATGTTCCAATTTAGGTTGAAACAACCCTGAAAAGCTTACAGTCAATGTTCCACTTAAACCAGAAATGTTTGTTCTGCTTTTGTTGATTATTGTGGGTCCAGCTCAGGCTGTCTTCCGTTAAGGTTCCCTGGGAAACTCTAACAGAGTCCCCGGAGGCAGAGACTGCCTGCAGGAAGCTTCGGGGCCGCGCCTGGGACCCACGCCTGCGAGGGAGTGAGGGCGGCAGACCAGGACTGGGCAGAAGCGGCTGACTTTCAGGCAGTCACAGTAAAGGCTTCAGCCAACCACAAGGGCTGCTATGAAGCTGGGGTGTTGACTCGGGACTTGTGTGTGCAGACTTCAGCCAGTGCTCCTGGAGGCTGGGGAGATACGTGCTGGGTCCTGAGGGGCCTCGGTGTTGAGTCACCACAGGCACTCCAGTCCAGCCCTTACACACTCGGTGCGCTTTGTACAATCACTTCACCCCGTCTGGGAAGGAGCTGTGCTTCCAGGATGCTCATGGGTCTCTTTTCCTGCAGAAACTCCAAGGGATTGGTGTGATGAAGAAGACCCCTATAGCTGTAGCTGGTCCTGACTGAAACTGCTCCTCATCTCCCCCAACCCCCACTCCCCTTTCCACATTCCCCTCATTCTCAGCTAGCACCTCTGATACAGGGGGCTTACTGGGAGGGGCGGACCTGGGCCTCATCCCTTAGCCCCTGGTCACCATGCACTTCTCAAGCTGTGCATGCTGCACTTGTCTATCATCAAAATTTGCTGAGGGAGCACCAATAGACACCAATGTGGATCACCTGGGTGGCACGCAAATTCTCCTCTGCCCCGTTGTATGACAGCAACTCCACCTCCTCCTGATGATCAGAGTCAATTACTTCCGCTGGGATGGCGACTTTCCTTGCCCAATAGTGTCTGGGCACAAGAATCCTGGAAAAACCAGTGGCAGCTACAGCTTAAAGTTCAGTGAGACTCTTCCTCTGCCCCCTGGTGGAAGCATTCCCTTTCTTGGAACCAAAACCTCTAGCCCAGTGTAGACCCTGCAGAATCCAGCGGGAAGGAATAGGAAACACCCACCCCCAAGTGAGTCAGTGTGAGTGATGGTGAGTGGGGCTGTTCCTCCTCTCACTCTTTGGTTCCCAGGCCCATATGTTCTACCTCCATGGGACACGATTCCATATAATGGTCGTTGACTTAGGATCCTAGTGGGTGGCGTTTCTTACTTAAAAGGCATTATCTTCACATCAGTGACTAAACCACTCCTTTAGAAGCCTGTTACATCCCTCGATCAGGTGGCAGCTTCTAAGTGGTGCAATCTGTGGTAGGACTAGTAGAGCCCATGGTCAGATGCCTCCTGTGGCCTCTCCTTTCCTGTGAAATGGATTGCTTAGTCCAGTATGATATCATGTGGGCTCCCGTGTCAATGGAACAAACACTCGTAGGCCTTCAGATAGTAGCTTCGGCCCTGTAGGCAGGAACACTGAACCGACACCTGGAATCTGTGTCAATTCTAATCAAGATAAATCACTTCCCCTACTGGGTGGAAGGGTGCAATGTAATCAAGTTCCCACTAAGGGGCTGTTTGGTCTCTTTGAGGGGTGGCACTCCATCTGGGGCTAGGTGTTTGTCTCTGGCTTGCAGGTTGGACATCCAGTGATGGCAATGACTAAGCCAGCCTTGATGAGTGGGATCCCATGCTGGTAAGCCCATACATAGCCTCCTTCCCTGAGGTAGTAACTACTGTGTTTATGCACCAATTGTACCAGCCCTTGGGCAGCCAATGACAGAGGCTGGCTGACGCCGACTGGTGAATCGTTCTGTGTTTTGGTCCTTTCATGCACTTCTGTAGTAAATGCTCTCTGGTGGGCACTAAAAGGTGTACAAAAGACTTCACTCTTTGTGCCTATTCCCATAGTTCTACCACATGCCTCTTCTCCAGAGTCCTTATCCCTGATCTTTCCAGTCTCGCTTCTTCCAGCCTTTGCCGTTGCTCATGAGTCTCTGCCTGGGCAACTTCTTTTTCCTCAAAAGTAGATGATCAAGTGCCTAGTCCAAAGCTCCTCCTGTGGAGGTGGATTTCCCCTTACCTCTGTGTCTCAAGGCCACTCCTAGGAGGGGCTATAAAGCAGTCACTGTCTATTTTTGGCTTGTACCCACAAGCTAGATTGACTCTTCCAGAAACTAAGTTCTGCCTTTTTCTTCCTCTATCAATTGATTAATAAGGAACCGTGCAGCCCTCAAGAGTGCACAAGTGATCCTCATAGATGTGAGCTGAGAGAGAGAAGGTGGTACAACAGTGGTGGGTGACGTGAGTGTCTGGGCCACCTACTTATGAAGTTTCCTTTTGCCCACTTGCCCTGCTCATGCCTCCTCCTGGATGTACCACTTCTATCTTATGATGGATTGCTCCTAGGCCTGCTTGACCTTATGACTTGGTGGGTTGGACAGAACCCAGATTGTCATGGGCAGTTCTGGCCATATGGTCACTCAATGTCCCAGGGTTAGGCACTCCATCTCAACCAGGGCCTATTACCGTGCCAGGAGCTATTTTTTTGAATGATATATAATTATCCGCTGTAGATGGCATGGCCTTGCTCCAGAACCTTAGGGGTCTACTTTGTGAAACTCCTATTGGGCTTGCCATAAACTCCACATGGCATCTTTTCCCACCACAGATACCTCTAATAACAGAGGGTCTGCTAGTCATATGGTCCAAGCAGCAGGGCTGCTTACGTCACAATATAGACCAGACACAGAGCTCTTTCCTGATATGGGCCCCACTCAAAGCTGATAGCCTTCCAATGTCACTTGGTATGTGTGTCAGAGTAGTATTTCCAAGAAGGGAAATGCTACCTCCAGAACCCAATGTGGCTGACCAAGTGATGCGCTTCCTTCTTAGTGAGGGGAGGCATGCAATGCAATAATTTGACCTTTACTAACTGTCCACAGATATGATGGGCCCCTGAATCCTTGTAGGGTTTATCTCCCACCCCTCTGGAACAGATGTGCCACCAAGGCCTCTAATTACTAACCATGTCTTGTTAATGTGGATCTATTAACTTGTTGTCATCAAATTAGTAGACCAATGTGACGTTCTTCCAATGTCTAGATAGTCCACGTTCCCTTCAGACTAAATGACTGCAGAGAGCAGAAGAGTGAACAGGGCCTAAGAAAGACTGGAAATGTACACTGTTGTCCACTCCATGTGAATGTAAATTGCTTCTGGTAGGCATGGAAAAGAATACATTGCCAAATCAAGGCCACATACCATGTGGTTGTGTTTCTCTGCTTCAGCAAAAAAACTCATATCTGGAACAACAGTAGGAAGTGGGGCTATTGCTTGGTTGAGTTTGTGGTAGTTCACACCCTCCAGAGCCTGTCTGCTTTCTGTAGGCCCCAGACTGGTGAATTAAATGGGGGCTACGATTAGAACCACTACCCCCAGATACTTTAGGTTTTTATACTTTTATACTTTTAGGTGACACTAACCTCTGTTATTCTCCCTAGGATACAATATTGTTTTCATTTAGTATTTTGGCTGCGGGGGGAGCCAGTTTCAGAGGCTTCCTGTTTGGGCTCCTCTACTACAATAGTTATCACTATACAAAATGACAAACCAACGAATCAACGTGAGATTTTGCTGATGACCAAGTACTTCCATTCCAACTACACATTCAAAGATTGAGGAAATGACCACTTTGTGAGTTCATGGACCCCATGGGCCCACTGTGAATCAGTCCAGGTCCAGATCTCTATTTCTTACACAGCCCCTATATGCCCTATTCTAACAGAAGGAGCATGATGATGCGTCAGATCCTTAGTATTAGTGTGAACTCAGACCCTGTGGCCAAAATCATAGAAATGTCTGGATAGTCCCTTTTACCCACTGTATGATTACCTGAGTAAAGGGTTATAGGTTCCTTTGGGGATAGACTGGGCAAATCATTATCATATACAGTTGGTGTGGTAATGCTGGGCCTTTCTCTTAAAGACCCAGCTTCTCCTTCAGTCAATGGATTCCAGGTCTGGAAAGTGGGCCAGATATAGAAACTGGACAAGGGATCATGATGTTTTATTGGGATGACTGACCTTGCTCTCCTGATCACACATCCTTGATTTATTTTGACGTATAGATGGAGCAATACTCTTGTTGGTTTCCCTTCCATCTTTCTCCTAGGAATGTCAAGCTCTATTAACATCACCAAAGTTGTCTGCACTTAATCCTACTCCCAACACTATCCTTGATGCTCCCTTTAATAATTGTACCCACTTTTTTTGTGATGGTTAAATCCACCACCTGGCCTCTATTATTTGGGGATCTTATCCTTGAAGCTCTAAGGAAACCCAGTTCTATAACAATATCTCTCATCATCAGCCCACAGCCTGCAGAGAACAGCCAATACTGAGCTTCTCAACGTTACTAAAATCTCTTAATCCATATATTGCGTATTGCTTTAGAGTGGATGTCCTGGCATGCCCCAGAGTACTGGACTCCTATATATTCATTGATATGGATCTGGATCATCATAGAACTGATCTCCTACTCTCTGGAGTGTCTCCCAAGGCCTTCTAGGTAAGATTGTCAGCTGGTGGATTTTCTGGCTTTTCATGGTCTATCCACTCTGGCATGCCCACTTGTCTGAGCCTTTTGATCCCTTCTTCCATCATTTGCTGTGAAAGTTCTAGTAGTTCTACTTTAGTTAGTATGGTTCATCACCCTCCCCGTGCTTCTGAGAGCCAACCTGACAGTGTTTTCCAAGAGAATAACCTCCCGGGATCCTTACTAGGGTGTATAATTCTGTAGCATGGGAGAGTGCTCCCACAGCAACAAACTCTCCCTTATCCAACTATAATTCTATCCCTCTAGATCCAGCACTTTAGGATACAGCCCCATATTTTCTATATTAGTTATGGTTCTCCAGAGAAACAAAATCAATAAGATAAATAGATACATAGATAGATAGATAGATAGATAGATAGATAGATAGATAGACAGAGGGATATGCAGATATAAGAGGAGATTTATTATAGGAATTGGTTCATGCAGTTCTGGATGCTGAGAAGTCCCACAATCTGCCATTTTCCAGGAAAGCTGGTGGTGTGATTCAGCCCAAGTCTCAAGGCCTGAGAAGCCTCAGGAAGCCAACGATGTAAGTCCAAGTCCAAAGGTCCAAGAATAGTGGGGCCGATAGTGTAAGTCCTGGGCCAAGTTTGAAAGCCCAAGAACCAGGAGCACCAATGTCCAAAGGCAGGAAGAGATGGATGTCTCAACTCAAGCAAAGAGAGCAAATTTGTCCTTCCTCTGCCTTTTTGTTCTATTCAGGTCCCCAATGGATTAGATGGTATTAGTAAAGGTGATCTTCTTTACTTGGTCTACTGATTCAAATGCTACTCACTTCCAGAAACAGCCTCATAGACACACCCAGAAATAATGTTTTGCCAGCTGTCTGGGCATCCCTTAGCCCAGTCAAGTTGACATATAAAATTAACCATCACAAGTTCACCCCTTGACAACTTGGCACCCATATACATCTCCTTAAACCATACTTAATCTCCAAACAAAGACAATAACAAGGTCATAATTCTGTCTAACGTGGTACAACTATCCTGTGTACACCTGAAAATACACCAATCCCTTCCCCAGAAGAGAGTAAAGGCCTTGAGTGATGTTTACTCTTCTCCTGATACCCCATAACTTAAATACTACGAGGTAAGACCTCTAAGCCAGCAGAGCATAAAGTCATGGGAACAAGAAGCAAAAATTTTGCTAGTGGGTCACTAGGGGTGATAGTGAGTGGTGATGCTCCCATTTCCACTCCTTGATTCCTGGACCCGTGAATCTCGGCTATCAGAGAAACAGCACCATATATTGGATGCTGATTCAGAGCATATACAGCCTTCTGGAGAACCTAGCTCCAGACCTGCAAGATGCTTTAACTGAGGCTTCAAAAGGCCATTCTACCTTTCTATCAAGCCACCTGCTTCGGGATGGTGGGGAACACAGTAAGACCAGCGAATTCCATGAGCATGGGCCCATTGCTGCACTTCTTTTGTTGTCAATTGAGTTCCTTGATCAGAAGCAATGCTGTGTGGAGTACCATGATGGTTGGATAAGACATTCTGTAAGTCCACCAACATAGCTTGGCAGAAACATTGTGTGCAGGGAAGGCAAATCTCTATCCAGAGTAAGTTTTTATTCCAATAAGGGCAAAATACTGCCCTTTCTATGATGGAAGCAGTCAGTATAATCAACTAGGTAGCTGGCTGGTCACCCTAAAGAATGATGCCATATTGAAGGCTCAGTGTGGATCTCTGCTGCTGGCAGATTGGGCACTCAGTGGTGGCTGTAGCCAGGTCAGCCTTGATGAGCGGAAGTCCATGTTGCTGAGCCCATGCACAATCTCCATCTCTGCCACCATGGCCACTTTGTTCATGAGCCCATTGGGCAGTGATGGGGTGGCTGGGGAAAGTGGATGACTGGTATACACAGAATGGGTTATCCCATCTACCTGATTATTGAAATCCTCCACTGCTGAGGTCACTCTTTCATGAGCATTCACATGGGACACAAATATCTTCACGTCTTTCCCCATTACTTCTAATGACACACACCGCATTGCTTCTAATCAAGGAACTCACATGTGGGGAGGCCGCTTCTTCTGGGGTTAGGGAAGCCTATTTCACTGGCAAGGAGACTCATCATAATTTATGGGTTCAACATCCCTAGTTTCATCAAGGTCTTCCTACACATCCTCATCCCAACTTATAGGATCCCATTCTTTCCCAACCAATGCCCTCATGTTAACAGTAGATACCACGCAAGATTGAGAGTTCATCTTGAGTTGTAATTTAGCCAATTGCAGGGTGAGATCCTGCATCTGATTTTCAGCAATTTCAGTCCTGCTGCTTCAGGAGATAAGGGCACACGTAGAAGCACTTAGGTCATTTATGCGGTGCTTGAGCTGGGATTTCAATCCCTGAGCTCATCCTTTTCTTTGTCCAACAACACTAAGAACAACCAACCAATGTCATTATATTTCCTAGTTTTCGAAAAATATTCAAAAGTATCATATACAACATCATTTACTTCCTTGATTCGTATAAGTGATTGATTAGCAGGATCCAATGCAGACACTTTGCATGTCTCTATAAATAGTTTGTGCTCTCTTCTCTACTGGAAATAGAGTCACCAGCATCTTTAAATCTATTCAGGTTAGAAAGCCAATTCCAGAAACAACAGAACCAATTCAGAAAACTCACTCTTTTAAAATCCTGTTCCTCTAGAACCACTCTAAGTACCAAAATCTATATTAATCAGGGTTCTCCAGAGAAACAGAATCAATAGGATAGAGAGAGATAAGAGGAGATTTATCATAGGAATTTGTTCGTGCAATATGGATGCTAAGAAGTCCTATAATCTGCCATGTGCAAACTGAAGAACCAGGAAAGCCAGCAGTGTGATTCAGTCCGAGTCCCAAGGCCTGAGAATCAGAGGGACCAGTGGTGTAAGTTTGAGTCCAAAGGCTCAAGAACCAGGAGGGCAAATGTCCAAAGGAAGAATGATGGATGGATGTCCCAGCTCAAGCAAAGAGAGCAAACGTCCTCCTTTTCTTTTTTTGTCCTACTCAGGCCCCCAAAAGATTGTATTGGTGAGGACCGGCTTCTTTACTCAGTCTACCGACTCAAATGCTAATCTCCTCCAGAAACAGCCTCACTGACGCTCAGAAATCATGTTTTACCAGCTATCTGAGCATCCCTTAGCCCAGTCAACGTGACTCATAAAATTAACCATCACACATACTTTCCCAACTTTTGCTAACGCATGCTTGCTGTTTCCTGCAGCCTCTTCTGCGTATGGTCCCCTTCCTCACTTACCAGGCCCGACACTTCCCCAACAAAGTTATGTCCTGACTTGATCTTAGCTGTTGATCTGGTAGGGAGTTGATGTGGGGGTAGAACCTGAGGTGGGGAGGGGGCGCGAGTTGTCTGGCAGGGTGAAGACCTCTCATCATCCTCATGGAAGTGGGGTCCTATCCTTTAACAGGGAGGAGGGGCCATGTCTGCAGCCCTCTAGGATGCAGGGGACCTGGCTTTTCAGGGTGCTTGAGTGATCAACCCAGATGTCCACATCCCAAATCTCAGGTTCCCACTTGCTTCCAACCAGGGCCATGTTTTGGGCATAACAATCTTGCTAGGATGGAGAATTCCATTTTCTCGCAAGCTCCATTAACCTTATAATGAAGTCCTGGGTCTGATCCTCAGCCTTTCTTTTGGCTTCTGACTGAGAGAGATGATCACTCTTCATATGCTGCCGCGGAGGTCCTCTAACTCCCACACTTTGCCTTAAATTGGTGATTGTTCACTCATAGCCTTTCATTGTTTTTCTGCAGTGCATTGGTGGCAGTCAGTAAGAGCTATCTGATGTCATTGTACTTTTAATTACTACTCTCCCCAATACTGTAAATTTCTCAAACACCTGAGAACATCCCAGTTCATCACTGGTAAAAATTTCAACAGCTGCCCTACTATGTGGTGCCAGGGGATCATGGATGATCTAATTCCCAAATCCCATTTTAGAGTAGGTACACTTGGACCTGCATCCGGGCACTAACTGTCTTAGGTCAGGGATGAGTTCTGAGACAGAGATTTATGTGCATGTAGTTTCTTAGGGAGCGCCCAAGAAACACACCTGGGAGGGACTGAGCGGGAAGCAGGGTTCTCTCGGTCTACCTGCTCCTCAGCAATCAGGAGCCTGCTGACTCCTGGCGTTTCCCACCTCTTTAAGTAATCCTGAAGACTTTGTCCTGCACCCTTTGTAGAGGTGGGCCAGGTTCCTGTGGTCTTGAAATGGATTCTAGATGAACTGGGGATCAGAACACCCCCACCATCAATGTTTTGCTTATAACATTGTCAGGTAACGGCAGGCGTCTCTGCAGTTCCTCTGTCTGTCTTCCTCGCTCCCCTCTTCAGTCACATACAGATACACGCACACACGCACACGCACCCCTCCCAGCTCCAGTCCTTTCGGCTATCACAGATCATGCCCACACTGCGGCCTCTCTAAGGATTTGGGTAAGAGAGAGGCAGAGAAGTTTCAGAAATGATCATTAGACAATTGTTTGTTATTTGTTTGTTTTCTTCTTTACATATTGTCTACACTGACAGATAAAGGAGAGATCTAAGAGGTGGGGGGCCTGGGGGAAGGAGCAATTTGACCCCACTGGTTTCCTTGAGTCTATATTCATTTACCAAACTCAGCTTACACTCTTTACTAGAAAATAATAGAATTTTCAATGTCTTTCTCTGGGGTCTTTTTTTTTTTTTTTTTTTTTCGCCTCTTGAACAAGGTCTCTTAGGCATAGAATTCTTTCTCCAGAGTATAACCTGGTGACTCTTCATCACCGTGGACCTCACCACTCTGACAAGTACACTTGTAGGATCCAGATCTTCAGCTCAGTCCTATTCTCACTCTAATTTCTTGCCTTTTCTTGGTTTTAGGGGAGATGGAAACTGTGGTTTCTGTCATTTGTCCTCACTTGAATATATAAAAAGTTTACCTATTTTAAAGGATTTTCCCCTCCCTCACATCTGAAAAAAGACTGTGGGACCCAGATTACTAGTTGTAATTATTTACAAATAATTATTCCATAACCTATTAGAAACCATGTTACTACAAGCAGAAAATATACTGTCTTAACCTAATAACATTTCCCCCATTTGGAGAAAATGAAATTGATGGGATGCAGTAGTGCCTAGGATTGAGGCATTGGAAAGACATTTAGGGATTCTGATGGAGGACCTCTTATATGCACATATCATCTACATTTTTCTGATGAAAAGAAGGGGAGAATTATTTTTGCCTTATCAGAGCTTATCAGGAAAGTACTGCAAATCAGTGCCCCCAAACTAGCCCAATGGAGGGAACGGAGCCAAGCAGCTTCCCTGGTCAGTCTGAGAGATGAGTAGAGTTATAGAGAGTGGTAAAGCCATTCAGTGGCCACTGAAAAGAAAAGAGAAAAATAATATGCCTGCTGCTTGATATAAAATCCTTGAAAATTAACCTTCAAAATGACTTGCAAAGGTGGAGCGATGGACACACAAAGAGGATGGGTTGTAGTAGGGACCAGAGTGGTATATGCAAGCTGGGAAGCAGACATAACACAATACAAGTAGGAAGGTTGTTAGCTTTGCTTTCCCTTGCAAGGCAGCACGGCCAGTTGGTCACCCTCTTCTTAGGGGTTGGAAGAGTCCACTTGGTTCAGATGCCCCGTCTAGGAGACTCAGGGGAAGTCCTGGTTCCTGTGGGCCCTTGTGGTCAACTCGTTTCCTTGTCAGTGACTTGCTCAGGAGCAGACACGTCACTGAATTCTGGCCAGTGGTCTCCAGGAGTGATCTCCTGGTGGCTTCTGGGAAAAGGACCTTTAAACTTACAAAGAAACAATGAAAAATAGTTCCTTTCCTTCTGTCGGATATTGTCATGTCTGCCTGTGTACAGGCCCTGCAGTCGTTATCTTTTGACCTTGAGACAACCCCAGCTGAGGTCAGCCCATGTCAGGTGAGCAGAGCAGGATGACAGAAGGAACCAGAGTGGCTGATGTGGCTGTCCTGCTGAATTAACCAACTCTGGACTGTCCTACCTGTCTGCTCTTTTTGGTGAGATAATACTTTTTTAAAAAAATAGAATTTATTTTTTAAAACAGTTTTGTATATACAGAAAAATCAAGAAAATAGCATAGAGAGTTCCCACATATTCCCCCCCTCAAGCTTCCTCTATTTTTTATGTCTTATATTAGTGTGGTACATTTGTACAATTTGTCACAAATAGCGAACCAATATTCATGCACTATTACTAACCAAAGTCCATAGTTTATTCAAGTTTCCTTAGTTTTTACCTAATGCCCTTGTTCTGTTCCAGGATCCCACCTAAGACATCACATCACAATCAGTTGTCACATCTCTTAGGCTCCTCTTGGCTGTGACGGTCTCTCAGACTTTCCTTGTTTTTGATCCCCTTCACAGTTTTGAGGAGGACTGCTAAAGTATCCTGTAGGACGCCCCTCTACAGGGATTTGTCTGATGTTCTTTCCATGATTAGACTGGGGTTATGGCTTTTGTGGGGAGGAGGACCACAGAGGTGAAGTGCCATTTTCACCGCATCATCTCAAAGGTATATGCTGTCACATGACCGACGCAGCTCACAGTAACCTGCACCTCCTGTGTGAGGTCGTGTTGTCAATTTTCTCCCCTGTAAACTTACTTTTCCCGCCTTTCCATACTGTCCTCTTCGGAAGGCCACCATGACGGGCAGCCCAAACTTAAGGAGTGAGGAGCTGCGCTCCCCTCCTTGAAGGTGGAGCAGTCACATGAATTATCTAGAACTTTCTGCACAGGAGATTTGTCTCTTCTGCCTAATTTATTTATTCAATCATTTATTTATACCAGTGTGGACTCATGGATATTTATTTCATACTTTTCGTTATCATTCAATCTACTTTGTTTGTTTTGTGGTTCAGATTGTTCCAACTCTGGCCATAGGAGGAGATAATATGTTTTAATGCATATGTTTAGTTGGGTTTTCTGTTTTTTTTTGTAACCAAAAAGCTCCTAATCGATATAGCTTCCCAAAAGAAGATCTTGCTGGATCATAAGTTAGCAATAAGTTAGCTGTGTAGTACTTTTAAAAATTTTAGCAAGGCATGTACAAACAAGCATATTGCCTGAAATTTTCACATTTACCCTTCTGTCTGTGTTGCTTGGCCTGACCTAATTAGAAAAAAAACCTCAACATCCTACTCAGGAAATGAATACTGCTTCTTGACCTCCTGCTAACTGGCTGAGGGGCATCACAGATACAGGGATCAGGTTAACCAGACCAAAAATTGGGACACCATAGTCAACCACTCTACAAGTATTCAGTCGAGTGTCCAGATACCATTGGTAATGAATTGCTTTTGTTACAAAGAGTGAAAGCACAGGAAAAGAGAAACAATTCAGTGAAAATCATTTCAGCTAATACCACTTTTTAATATTTGACATCAGAGTTTCTTTGGAGACCCTCACGTGTCTGATCCCCAGCGTCGGCAAGACTCCGAGCCTTTCTGACAGTAGCTTCCTAATCTGGTAAAAGAGGATGATGATATCTCACTACTGGAGCCACAGGGTTTATTTGCAAAGATAAAAATGAAATGATTACTCCAAAAACGCTTTTAAAAATTTAAGTACTATATAAATCCAAGTTGTAATTATGACAATAAAGTTAACTCCCAACTATCCAAATTTATGGACTAATTAGGGTATTGATATAGCTAAGCGCCTACACTTCTTTGGTCCTCTTGCAGCACTGGAAGTCTCAGACACACCACATTTTTTGTATAGATAAGATCAAGTGGTGAGCATCAAGAGCAAGAGAGAAGAAGAAAACGAGTCAGGAAACGGCAGCGGTATGTGTGTGTGTGGATATGTATGGATGTGAATGTGTGTGTTTGAGAGAGGCAGTCTGTGTGTGGTGGTGTGTGTGTGTCTATATGTGTATGAGTCTGTGTGTGTGTGTGCATGTCTGTAACGGATGAACCTATAGCCAGCCTTGCTTGGTTCTGGCAGTGGCAGTGAAGATGTTGGACTAACAGGTTGAGGGGATAGTGACAAGTGATAAGTAGGGAGAAGTGGATAGAGACTCCAATTCAGCTGCTCTTTTCTTTTCCAGCATCAGTGGGCAGAATCACCTCTTTCCTAACCAACTACATCCTAAGTCACTGTCTAGAAGCTAGTGACAAAGTGCAGGGCCAAGGGGAATTCACTCTCTCCCAGGAAGAGCTCTGGTCCCAATGCCTCAAATGACCGCTAGAGAGGAGAAGGGCTCTCCCTCACCAGATATTACCAAATTACCGCAAAACTGGGCCAAGCACTGAGGAAGTAAGGAGGGGGCAAAAATCAGTGTGGCATAATCAGATTTCAATGGAAGCGACTTTGGTTAAAGCATGAATAAAAGGATTTCTAGTGGCGTACAAGGCAGACTTTGAGGAGGAGTAAACTTAACATTTTAAAGTAATGGACCATTTCTAAAATTGGAACATTTCACATCAAACCCAGATTTCTGACTTCTCTTGAAAGTGTGAGATCTGGCAAATCTGGTGGTGAATTCTCTCAGGGGGACTCAGCGGGAGCTGAATGGGGGCAGCCTTCCCAGTGTAAGTATCGGAGGCAAGGGTCTCTGGTTCCCCAGAGCCCCCACAAATCCTCTGTCATTTCCTTCTGTTGTTCCCAACCTGTCCACCCACATAAAATACCTGCGTGACCTCAGTCAGCACCTTGAGCTTCCATGCCCTGTTCCAAGAGGATGGAAGGAGATGATGAGAAGGAAGAGAGAAAGGTGCCGAGAGAGAGGCCTAAGGGAAGTGAGCTCACAAGAGAAGCAGCTGACAGGCCAAAGAACGGCAAAGATAGTCTTGTAAAAGGTAGAATCTGTTGGATGAATGCTATAAACTAGGTTTGGGGAAATAATGCTGACTAAAGATTTCTGAGAAAAAATTGGGGGGAAATTCAGCAGCTGTTTTTCTGTGGTGCTTAAACACAGCTAACGTAGAGAACGAACTAGTGCTTTATAATGAAGGATTGTGTAAAGCACACATTTACAGTTTAATTAGGGCTTAGGATTCTAAGAAATTCTGAAACAACAATTTCGCCTAGTTTGAGATATTATTATAAAAAGATCTTTGGGGCCAGCCCCGTGGCCGAGTGGTTAAGTTTGCATGATTCACTTAGGTGGCCCTGGGTTTTGCCGGTTCAGATCCTGGGCGCGGACATGGCACCGCTCATCAGGCCATGCCGAAGTGGCATCCCACATAGCAAAGTCAGAAGGACCTGCAACTAGAATATACCACTATGTACTGGGGGGCTTTAGGGAGAAGAAAAAAAAAGAAGATTGGCAAAGGATGTTAGCTCAGGGCCAATCTTTAAAAGAAAAAAAAATTATCTTTTTAAATAGCCCAGAGACCAGTTTCCTATGATCAGTTCAGCAGTGGATTCAAATTAATCAGGTATATTTTAATTTATGAAAAAAGAAAGAATCCACTTGGTGTATAGCTCTCCATCTAAAACAGAGAGATTAAAGTCAAGTTGTGAGTATTAGAATGGTCAAAGAAAGAACGCAAAAAGGAGGAGCGAGCTGGTGCGGAGTTACCTAAGTAGAACAGCCCAATCTCATGTCAAATATTCCACATATGCCCCCAAACCTCTTAATATTTAGGAGTAAAATTACTGCAAATGAACTGGCGCCACATGTGGCCAGAGAAACTGACAGTGAAATCAGCAAGAAACTGCTTATTCAGCCTCTTCAAACAAAAATGAATTGTTTTGATGAATGAGAATTCTTTAATGAATTACCACATGACATGCCAGCAATTTTTTCAATGTCAAGCAGAGAAAGTTTTCATTTGTCTTTTGTTTGGTTACAGCTACTTAAAAATAATGGAAGGTCACGGCCAGTGAGACAACACTTCCGATTAAGGCCCTCCAGAAGCAGGAGCCCAAAGAACAGGGCAGGGGGTAAGTTCTCGAATCTCCAAGGCTCTGCCTGTTCTTGTGTTCTCCACATGGAGATGTGTGGCGGCATTTAATGAGTCCAGTGGATGACGTTTGGATACCAGTCATGTCCAGATTTTATACAATCTACACCGACTAGCGCAAGTGTTGGGTGGTCACATTTGAAACTCTAGGCTCATAGTCACAGACAGTGTATGAAAAACTTGAGGTATGTGGAGTGAGTGGAAGGATGTCTGCTGGAGCGAGAGCTGGAAAGGAGAACAGCGGGACAGCAGAGGGCCCCAGCAAGGGAGCCAATGGAAAAGCACCATCACAGTCAAAGGTCTGGAGGTGGTTAGGCAACACTCAGCCAAGATGCCCAACCAACTACTTCCTGAGGGCTCAGCCTAGTGGGTGCACAGAGCATTAGGCAGACTCGACATGACGTCCTCTCAGCCCTGGCCTTTGAAAGGTTGTAACCTTGGCCCCTCTTGGTGCTCACATGGACACGTGTGGTCCTTCCTACCCTGTATCGACCCTTCTCTGCATTCTGTCCACCTGGGTTTTGTGCGACTGGCCCCATCCCAGCTCCTGAGGTGGGCAAGTGACACACGCTAGGCCAATCAGAACAAATGGGACTCAATTGCAAGACTTTCACTGAAACCATTAGAAAAAGAGAATTCTTTGTGCTGAGCATTCTGAGAAGATCAGACTTGATAAGGCCATAGCTACTGAGGGCCATTTGCCACCATGAGGAGAGTGCTTTCCCAGAACTGACTCAAAGGGTGGGCAGCAGCTCATAGGAGGCCCGCTGAGCCCTGCACCTCGTCGTGCCTGACGCCAGCTCCCTTATGTGAATCCTGAGTTCCCATCTTTGCTCCAGTCACTTTGAGATAGGATTTCATTCACTTGCAACTAAAACAATCCTGACTAAGACTTCAAAGTTGATTCAGGAAACAGGGCTGGACACAGAGAGAAATTAATAGTGAGTTTGAGAGAAAGAAGAGAAAACACACTGTCTTTGGTGCAATGCTGCCATCTCAGTGACTGAGAGACACTGAAGCAAGAAGGGACACACATTAGATGACAAACGTTTAGCTGTTTTCCCTTGCCCCATCTCCCACCAAAATATATAAATATAAATACACACAAGCACATCTTTTGTAGAGAAAATACTTTCTTAACTAAACCCCAGAAGAAATTCATCACATGTATCCCTATGCAGGGCCATCAAAAGAAAACATGGATAGAGTCCAGAATTTGAAGACCAAGAAGCACTGTATAGACCAAGCTTATTTATAACATCTGGACGTATAGCATTAAGCTGTGGCTCATCTGAGGCATTCCTTAAAGGGGCTGAGATAATATGATGCAAGAGCCTTTCTTTCTGATTGTCTAATTTCACCCAGAAATAGCATGTAGAGAAATAAATGCCATTTCTCAAAGTGTAGCCCATGGATTACCTGGAAGGACTCAGAAAATGTAGCTTCGTAAGCTTTATTCCAAAACTACTGAATCAGAATCTCTGCAAATGGGACCAAGACATGCATTTAAACAAACTCCCCAGATGATTCCAATGCATGGTAGAGTGTGTGCAAAACAATGTTCCCGAGGACATGAACATGTTGATTGACCAGCCTTTCAAATAGCAGATCTCCACAGTGAACCCCGGCGGTCCCTGGTTTTCATTAATTCTTGAATGAACTTCTAACCACTGCCTTCGTGTTAAGACCTGGTATTGCTGGTTAGAGTGAGAACCACATGCTTTAAAACCAGATGTGAGGGAGGCAGAGTTGTCGTTCTGTTGTGAAAGTTTAAGAAAAACATGTACATTTTCACCAGGTGAGAGGTCCAACCTCCCCTTGGGCTGGAACCTTGGGGAGAGCCAGCATCGCTGAAAGGAAGGCACTGACTCCTCTCAAGTACTTGCACAAGTTCTTGGTCAGCATCTGCAGTGCGCCTGGTAGGAGAGATGTCTGATGGGTTTCCCACAGTAGTTCTCAAGGGAAGGTGATTTTTGCTCTCCAGGGGACATTTGGTAATGCCTGCAGACAAATTTGATTGTCACAACTGGAGGAGGGGCTTTCCTGGCATCAAGTGGGCAGAGGTCAGGGTGCTGCGCCATATCCTATAATGCAAATGTCCTACAGGACAGCAAAGAATTATCAGATCCAAAATGTCAACACTATTGCTGTTGAGAACCTCCCAGAATGAGCTAATTCAAAAGCACACCTTCAGGGAGGTGAGAGGACTGATCCAGTGGATAGACGATGCCCCCTCCCACACTGGGAAGCCGGTGTGGCATGGTGGGACAAGAAAGTGAAGTCAGGGAGCCAGGAGACTCCCAGAGTGGTGTTGTGAGGTCTTGCTTGTATGTTCATTTTCCCCACTGAATGATGAACTCTTTTAGGACAATTTACTTCATTTCCAGATTCCCATAGTTAATCACTCATTCATTGAAAAAACATTTATTGTATGCCTATTTTGTGTTAGGTGCTAGAAATTCAACCATAAGTAGTGCTTGCCTCATAGCCCACAATCTATAAAATTCTGTGGAATGATTTTCCCACTAAATTTAAGAATTTCTGATGGATAAGAATATGTGATGGGTAAGGTGCTGTAGGGTAAATATTGGATTTTATTATGTGGCAACATAGATGTTTATGATGTAGGAAGTGTCAGTAAATATGCACTGATCCAATGAGAGCCTACAGACAAACAAAACCAGGAATCCTGTTTAAGAATCCAGGGAAGTGTCTTAACTCGGTGTGTGAGCAGCTGCTAGGAGCAAGTCCAGGACCACTCGGCCCGCTGCCATTTACTGAGCCCTATCCTCACCCCTCCACCCTCACTTGAGAAGTATAGTCCCAGGCAGCTTAAAATACAACCTCTGAGCGACCTCCATAATGTCTAGGGCTATAGCACATAAAAAAAGAGGGTGATACACAAGAGAAGGACAGGAGACAGGGCATAATGATAGAAAGAGTTAGCTTAGGGAAGGGAGGTATAGTGACTCCAAGCCCTTTGGAAAGACATCTGATTAATTCTCAGTATTCATTCACTCCTTTCCTTCCAATAACCAAACTCCCCAAAATTTTAGCTGGGTAGTGGCAACCTAGCTAAAGATTTTATTTCCTCCACCTCCCTGGCAATAGATGTGGCCATATGAACAGAAGCCAGCCAATGGGATGTGAGCAAAAGTGACACCTGCAACTTTGGGTTATGTCGTTAAAAGGAAGCTGTTTGCCCTGGGTTATGGACTGAATGTTTGTGTCCCCCGAATTCATCTGTCAAAGCCTTAACCCCCTTGTGATGATATTAGGAGGTAGGGCCTTTGGAGCTGATTAGGTTTAGATGAGGTCATAGGGGTGGAGACCCCATGATGAGATTAGGGCCCTCATAAGAAGAGGAAAAGACCAGAACTCTCTCTCCGCCACGTGAGGGTACAGCAAGAAGGTGGCCATCTACAAGTCAGGAAGAGGGTCCTCATCAGAACCCAATGCTGCTGGCGCCCTCAGCTCAGACTTCCAGCCTCCAAAACTGTGAGAGAGGAATGGCTGTCGTTTAAGCCTCACAGTCTATAGTATTTCATTGCAGCAGCCCGAGCTGGCTCACACACTCTGCTTCCTTTTCCCTCTTCCCGAGGGCTGGAACACTGATGTGGTGCTTGTGAGCGGGTTTTGATCCTGTGGACGGGGACAGCGCCCCAAGGGATGGCAGGCAACACAAAAGAAGGGGCCTGGGCCTCTGGGATAACATTGTGGGGCAGAGCCAATGAGCCACTCTGGATGCTCTACCAGCTCAGACTTCCATACAAAAGAGAAATAACTCTTCTATCTGCTTTAGCCCTCGGTTTTTCATCTCTGTGAAAACAGCCAGGCCAACATACTAACAAGGAAAAAAATTCCTAATGAAAATGTGCACAAAACCCAGGGGACCCACCCCATTTCTGGCGTTTATACAGAGCGGGCTCTCATCATTCTGTAAAAGTCAGCAGTGGTCTCCAAACAATGCCTATGGACTTGCAACATCAGAATCAGCCAGTAAGGAGCTTTTTAAAAAATCACAAGGGCTCTAATATCTATCATTTCATCCAAATAATCCTGATGTGCCACCCCTAGACCATCCACACATCCCAGCTACGCGCCCCCTCTCTGCTCTCGGCTCCCCGTGAACAGACCACCATCCCCCTCCACACCTGCCCTTCTCCTCTGTGTTGACGTCTGCTTGGACTCTTCTCTGGCTTGTCATCTTTGCTCCCTACCTGCTTCTCAGCAAGTGCACGCCTTCTTCAGATGTGGGATCACAACACCTTCAAATATGAGGCCCTCCTTCCGCCAACCTCAGCCTGGAGGAGCTCTCACCAGAGCAGCTCGCTCTCCTCCACGGCGCCAGTCTCCCGGCCAGGGAGAGGATGCGAACCCAGAGGGGGATGTTGCAAAGGCAGCCCAGGCTGGGCCATGTCCTATCCTGTGACAGTGGGGGAATACCAGGCTGGCCTACTTGATAACACCCAGAGAGAGGCGAGGCTAGGTAGCCTAGAAAGGGGAAACCTCCAGCAGGATTCCCTAGGTTGCCAGGCAAAGACTGCAGCGTGGCCTTCTCTATGCAGGCAGAAGCACCAGAAGCAAAGGCCCCTTTGCAGTCCTCCAGGAAATGATCTGCCTCCCATGGATAGTTGAGCCCTGGAGAGTTCTTGGTCACTTCCTTGAATTATTCCAGAGTACTCCTTGAAGATGCCCTAGCAAAGATCCCCAGGGAATCCCTCTGCGTTGCTGGTTTCCTCAGAATCCCCTGGAGGGCTTGTTATAACACAGATTTCTAGAGTTTCATATTCAGCAGCTCTGGGGTGGAGCCGGAGAATGTGCATGTGTAACAAGTTCCAGGTGATGCCAAGGCTGCTGGTCCGGGGACCATACTCAGAACAACCGCTCTAGGTGTCCGATGCTTTGGGGAGCTGGGAGTTGTGGGAACTTCCCTGTGCAGCTCCTGGAGTTTAGACCGAGGGAGCCTCTACAGGCAATAAAAGGAGCAAAGGGTGAGAAGAGATGCAAGAACAGGAGACATGATGCCACAGACCGGGGAATCCAGCAGAACTTCCTTGGTCTGGTTCTGTCCTATATTGGCTGTGGGACCAATATCTCTGAACCTTTATATCCTTTTCTGTAAAATGGAGGTACAATACCCATTTAATAGGATTGTTGAGGAGATTAAGTGAAGTCACATCTGGGAAGCTCCCTCAATCGCCTGACTCAGGTATACAGCTGGTAGCCAGCAAATAATATTTCAACCCACTGCCTCAGTTTCCCACAATGTCCCCATACAGTTTTATGACATTATTCGGAAAATCCTGAGGCACTAGACCCCATATGTGGATTGACTCCTTGTTTATTTCTGAATCTCAAAGTGAAGGAAAGCATTTACCCTCTTAATTTACACTGTAACGTTCTCTAAACATTATTTTCCACTTTACTTGAAGAGTCTTATTTGATCAACTCACCCCCTAGACAGAGGGAATTAATCCCATTTTCTCTAAAATCACGTACAAAGGGTGTGTTTCCCAGGAGGATGTACTTACAACTTTTGCAATGGACGTCAGCACCTCACTCGCCTGGTTGGGAGTTATAGAGGTCCACCCTTTCCAGAGAAAAAGTGAGAGGAAGAGAAGTGGATAAAAATCTCTAAAATTCCAGCCTCATTACTCCACGATATTCCAAGCATCTGGCAGCAGCCCCTCCAAAACAGTGAAGCACGGGCTCCATCACCTGCCTCTGCTGAGCTCCCAGCTTCCGCCCATGGGACCTCCAGATGACCAACCAGTTCCCTTCGTTTCTAGGAGTCGACTGCACAATTTGTGGACTGCATAGATGCTTTGCTTCTACTTTTTCTTTTCTTGGGAGCCATTTCATCTTTATCTCTTCAAAAAACTAGTGAAGTGTTTTGTACACAGTGGGCTCAATAAATATTGTTGTCTGACTGAACAATGTCTTCTGCCTGCCTTTGCGACATTCTTCTGTTCATAAGCTCCAAAGGAGTCAGAAAACACTAAAGGAAAGGACATTCAAAACAGGCGGTGCTTGTTAGCCAACTCTGAGAAATGTGTGGGCAACGGGCTCACAAAAGCCAGAAAGGTGACGCTAGTGGCTCAGTATCCATACTGAAGGATTTCCAAGACTAAACCATCCAGGTTCTTCCTTCCCACCGTCACTGGGATGAGACTTGGTAATCTCGTGTCCCCTCTAAGTTATTTTATCTGATGGCTTTTCCATACTGGTCATCAACTAGTTTAGAAAACATTTTCCTCTAGGGCATGGCCCTGAGCAATGAGTCCATGCTCTGTGGAGATAACCAAAGTGGTCTATTAGGGGAAACACGGGCGCAGAAGTAGCCAGAAGACGCGGCTTGACTGTAAGCATCATAATTCACAGCCTAACTTCCTCCATTGTTTCCTCTCTCAGTGAATAGCACCATCATCCATCTAGTTGACCAAGCCAGAAATCCAGGAGTGATTCCTGGCACCTTCCTCTCCCTTAAACCCTTCCCATAGTCAATCTAGCATCATGTCCTATCAATGCAATTTTACCACTTAACTATCTCTCACATCTGTCCATTTTCTGTTACTTCTGTACTGCTCCAGTCCAAACTATTGCCTCTCATCTGGAAACTGTGATAGTCTCCCATCTGGCTTGCCTGCAGCCATGCGTGTCCCCATCCAATCTCTCCTCCATGTTGTAACAGAGTGGCCTTTCAACATACAATCTGATTGTGTTACATCTCTTCTTAGAATTGTTCAATGACTCCCATTCACTTTTCAGATGAAGACAAACTTCATGGCCCTGGAAAGTCTGGTCTCTGCCTACCTCTCTAGTCTTACATTCACAGAGTGCCTGATAAAAAGGGGACCCTCAATGTTTGTTGAGTAATGAATATGCCACATCTAGCTGTGATTAAATGAATAAATCAATGGATGAATAAGTAGTTTAGTATGCCACTTTCCCCTTAGGACTTTGCAAAACCTCTCTGTCCGCCAATGAAATCTTGAAGGGGTCTTCATGCCATGACAACAGACATAAGGCTCTAATTAAAACTTGAGTTCTACTGTGGTCCAGGGTTCTCAATTCACATCACTCATCCCATACCTAACTCTTCCCTTCTTTTTCACAATCTATCCTGGCAACAGTTCCATCATCTCATGCATTTATCTCAACACATAATCTTATTTCTCAGGGCTTAGTAACTCAGCTGTATTCTGGATATTTTTAAATTCTCTTTTATGGTTCCTGTGCCCCTCCAATGTTGCCTATTCCCTGGCGTCCTCCTTTCCTTCTCCCCACATGGGTGGCTCCCATCTGGTCTGCCCTAGGATCACAGGAGAGGCCCACACATAGCCAAGGCCCTGAATTTTTCAGATGTCAGGGCCACCAATCCCAGAGACACTAGCTTAGTATCCCTTGGAAGGATCTCAGAATCCGTATTTTAACTAGCTCTCCAAATAATTTATTGTGCTGCATCTGGGCCACAGCATCTACCCCGGTATTCGCCTGGGAGTCCCTCTTCTGATTCTCCGCTCTCAGTTATGTGTCTGCAGGCCAAGATACCAACTTTTTCTATACCAGAGTCTAAGAGATAGTCTAAGGAAATAGCCATCCCTCTGATACAGCGTTTCTTGAAACACCAAAGTGCTATTGAACAACGTCTCATGGATAACATAGCCCAAATTTTAGTACAGGCCAGAATTTTAATAGAACAAGAAAACTATAGGGACTCCTTCTTCAGACTTTATGTTTATTGTCATGAAATACACGATCAGTTTATACTTTAAAACTCTGGTTAGCACTCCCATAAAAGAGTGTCTTATGCAGATGTCAGTATAGAGTCTGGCACAGACAGGTGCTCAATTAATATCTTTTGAATGAAGAAATGATTCAAATATATTCTCACCCACCCAAAACCCCCCTTTCCATTAGTTGTATTAATGGACTGCCTTTGAAATCAGGGCTGGGAATTTTACAGACAGATATCCGCATGAGGACATGCCCATTTTATGTATTGGAAATTGAGGGCCAAACACCAACCAAACGAATCCTATCTGACTGACAGTGGAGTTACTGGTTGGGCTCAGTGTCTGGGCTTCTATTAGGGGAAATATTAGTCAAACCATTGATTGAGTTTTGAAATGGTCTCTTTTTGTATATAATTGCTATTAAGTTACACTTAAAATCCAATGGCTTGCACATTTTATTCTAAATGCCCTACCAGTAAAATGTTGGAATAACCTTGGTTCAAGTCAAATTAACGTTTCTTTCAAATTTGAAAGACAAATGATAATACAACTGAATGTATGAGCATATGATTGAATGAACTGAATGATAATATAGTTATAGAATGTATGAAATGAACAAATGAATATATACTGAAAAATAGGAAAGTAGCATGGGATGCTGACTCCCTCCCCTGAGTCTAATCCTGGAGGGAGACACCACAGAAGAGATGCAGTGGCTGAGTCTGGAGGACTGCAGAGCTGAGTTCAACAACTAACATGGGAGGAGTGTAATTTGGAGTCAGAGAGGGCCAAAACCATCAGATTCCTTCCTTCCTATTGCCTATTCCTTCGCTTTCCCTCCTCTGCATTTGCCTGGGGAGATCATTTTGTGCAGCAACATCAGCCCAGCACCTAGGAAAGGTGGAGCTGGAACGGTAACATGAGGGCAACATCAGCACCCGCCAGAATAGGAAACATGGTGGAGAGGAGGTAGGCTGGCAGGACTGTGAGTATCTTCTCCCTGTCACTCACCTACAACCACCTTTCCTGGAAGAGAAGTATTAGGAGATTCCCTGGGGGACGGATGATATCTAAAGTAGGGAAAACAGGGAATGGTTGAACAAGAGTGCAATACAAGGGTCTGTTCACCTTGAGGAACAGCCCCAGCCTCAAAACCTAAACTAACCTGGGAAGCAAAGCAAGTTCTCTCCCCTCCCCCAAGGCAAACACTGGTAGTCAATGCAGTTGAGAGTCCCAACAGAGGAAAAGATAAACTCATAGAGAAAAAGAACAAAGCAACTGTTCCAGAGGAAGCAAAAGTAATGAGAAAGAACAGTAATTTAAGATGAGCATAATTCATAGCCCCCGACATAAAGGAGGATATTGGACATCTGCAAGAGGAACAAGTAACCATGAAATAAAGCTATTAGAAATACTGCACACAGAAAAATATAATTTTCCAAGTAAAGGATTCAATGGGTAGATTAAATATCAGAATGGATACAGCTGAAGAAAGAGTTAATGAGCTGGAAGATCAGGTCAAGGAACGCTCAAAGATAGCATCAGGAAAGAAAAGAATAAGAGAAAAGTTAAGAGGTATGGAAAACAGAAGTAAAACTATCACTATCTGAATATTAGGAGTTTCTAAAGGAGAGAAGAAATAAATAAGGAGAAAAATACTTGAAGAAATAATTTCCCAGAATTAGAGAAAGAGAACGTTTAGATTGAAAGATACCATCCACTGCTAAACAAGATCAAAAAGAGTGACAAAAAAGTACAGACCTATCAAAGCAAAATTTAGGAACACCAGCACTAAAGAGAACATTCTAAAAGCTTACAGAGGGAAAGAACAGATCACCTTTAAAGGAACAAGGACCAGACTGATATTGGGATTCTTGATAGCAGCAAAAAATACCTTCAGATGTCGAAGATGAGGAACTCTGAACCTAAACATTTCTATTCAGCCAACCTATTACTTGAATGGGAGGACAAAATGAAGACATTGTGAAGCATACTGGGTCTAAGGAAAATTTGTGCCACAGATTTAAGCCTCTTTGCAAGACTTCTTGGGAGATACACTTTAAGAAGGGAAATTAATCCAGAAAGAAGCAACAAGATATTAGGAAATAAAAAGAAATAAAGCACTGATTTTTGATGTAATATGGGTGAACCTTGAAAACATTATAAGTGAAAAAAGCTAGTCTAAAAGGTCACATATTATATGATTTCATTTACGTTAAATGTCCAGAACAGGAAAATCCACAAAGACAGGGAGTAGATTAGTGATTGGCAGGGGCTGAGATGGGGCTGGTGAGAAGAGACTACTAGTAGATGTGAAGTTTCTTTTTGGGGTAATGAAAATATTCTGGAACCAGATAGTTGAGATGGCTGCACCAGTTTGTGAACATACTAAACACCACTAACTTGTACACTTTAAAAATAATTTTTAAATACACTAAAAACACATATTAGGAAAGTCAGTTTAAAAAATATGAGCAATGATCTACACCCCTCCCCTGCCAAAAATAACTATAACATTTTAGACTTAAAACTCCAGACAATAGCAATGTGCCAGGAGGACAAAGTGGAGGAAGAAGAGACCAGAAAGCATACTAAGAGTTTTTATCATTCAGGGAGGGAGACGTAAATATGCATAAGCTTTAAGTTTTGATAGGGAAAAATAAACATAAGTGGAAATCTAAATAAAGCTGGGAGGAACCACCAGGGAAATAGCAATATCCAGTGTAGTTGAGTTCAAGCATTTACATGTTGCAATACATATTGTTTTTTGACAAATTACTTCCTTGTTTATTTGCTTTTTATATTTAGTAAATATATTTTATATACTTATATATTATATATAAATAAATATATATATATATATATTTTTTTTTTGAGGAAGATTAGCCCTGAACTAACATCCACCACCAATCCTCCCCTTTTTACTGAGGAAGATTGGCCCTGAGCTAACACCTGTGTCAATCTTCCTCTATTTTATATCTGGGATGCCACCACAGCATGGCTTGATAAGTGGCACTTATCTGCATCGGGGATCCAAACCAATGAACCCCAGGCCACCAAAACAGAGCATGCAAACTTAACTGCCATGCCACCGGGCCAGCCCAAAAAACATATTCAGATGCAAATAAAAATTTTATATTTATCGTATATAAACTGAAACATTGTATATTTGTTTCCTATTTATATATTTACATAAAATATATTTATAAATGCACTTTATATTTATATTTGAAGTGCATTGTACTGTGCACTTTTAAAATTATATTTGTAGGGGCCAGCCATGTGGCGTAGTGGTTAAGTTTGGTGTGCTCTGCTCTGGCAGCCCGGTTCGCAGGTTCAGATCCCAGGCACAGACATACACCACTCATCAGTTGTGCTGTGGTGGCGACCCACATACAAAATAGAGGATGATTGGCACAGATGTTAGCTCAGGGACAATCTTCCTCAAACAAACAAAAAAAAAGAAGAAGAAGATTAGCAACAGATGTTAGCCCAGGGCAAACCTTCCTCAGCAAAAACATAAATAAATAAAATTATATTTGTAGATGTGTTACATTATCTATGAATTTCACATCAGGGTAGCATTGCAAACTATTTCTTTATTTTAAAGAGCTTTGTGTTTGGTGGAGTTGAGAATCAACTGCTCTAAACCATCCTGGGGGATCACCTTACTAACTGATATTGTTCTTATTTTTTTCATTTGTTTCTTCCCCACACTGGAATGTAGGCTCCATGAGGGCGAGCTCCCTGCTGGCCTGTGAGCGCCCTATCCCAAACACTGAGAATGACCAGCACGTGGGAGACACTCTGAGTCCCACCTCTCCCTCCACACGGTCACCTATGTGGAGCGAAGCCTGAACCAGCCCCTCTCAAAGAGCCAGGCCAGTTTGGCTCCAGGCTCCCACCAAACAAGAGTGAGGGGTTGACAGCACTTTAATTCAAAGTGCCCAGTGCCTGGAGTTATTCCCCCGACTATAACAAGAAAGGGGCATCCCAACCCTAAAAATTTACTAGTGTAGAGGAAGCCACTTTGGAACCAGCTACAGGAGCTGTGGGCTGTGCACTTTCGATGTACTTCCCAGAGTGGAGGGTTGTCCCTCTGCAGAGAAGGCACATAGAGCTTCCCCAACCCCCACCTCATCCTATCTACCACAGTTCCCCCAAAACCCTGCTGAGAGGGTCAGAACTTTGCAGACAAATAGATCAGCAGCACGAGGGAGGGACAGATAAAGAACAGCCTCTGGAGCTGCTTAGAGGTACTTTATCAGCAACCCACGCCATCTAGAAGACCACCCTGGTCACACAGGAGAATAACTCCTGCCTGGGGCTTGCTAAAGGAATGAATGGGAAAACACATTTCAAGTGCCTAACGGTGTGTGGCGCAGTCAGTCATAAATAAACAACTGATCCATGGGTGAAGAATGGATGTGCCCAGTCCAGGGTCTGATTCTCAACTGTCCCTCAGTTGAAGACAGCTCTCTTAGGGGAAGACAAAAACAGAAGACCCAGGTTTGAAGGAAGAGGGTCAAGAACAGCAAGGAATTCTGAAGGTTCTCTACCATATCTATGAAAATAAATTCATCTTGGGAAATGTCTTCGTTTGACAAAATGGTTCCTTGCTTGGTAAAACACTCACCATAGATTCGCTTTAAAAGCTAAATCTTGGGCCAGCCTGGTGGCATAGTGGTCATGTTCGCATGCTCCACTTCAGCAGTCCAGGGTTCGCAGGTTCGGATCCCAGGTGCAGACCTACACGCCGTTCGTCAAGCCGTTCAGTAGTGGCGTCTCATGTACAAAAATATAGGAATGTTGGCACAGATGTTAGCTCAGGACCACTCTTCCTCACCAAAAATTTTTTTAAAAGCTCTAAATCTTTTTCCAAATAGCATTCCACATATCACAAATTTATTTACACCCCACTTTCCTGAACAAATCTATTGTTTTGATTGAATCACACTTGCATTAATATTTTAAATATATATAATAATATATAATATATTATATAATAATATAAAAATGGTGAAGGAATATTTATTGCTTCACTAGGGAAAATGAAAAGAAATTAGCTTAATTACAGTAGACAAGTTTTCATGCAGGCGTGAGGAAAAGCATATTGATATTAAGGGCAGCCACGAATGCAAAGAAATCCCCAGTTAACTTTGTTATGTGAATACCTTCGCATAAATCATTAAAGACGCCAAGTAGCCTTCTGACTTTAGTGGACTATTTTGGAATCAAAAGCGTCAGTTAGTGCAGATCCCTTGATACTCACAATTTCTATATGTTACAAATGCACTTCCAATCTGGTTATTGCACATTTTTTGATCTGAAAGGAATCTGAATGGTCACTTAATTGAATCCTAACATTTTCACAAGTGCAATCTGATGCCCCAGGAGGCTAGGCTGACTTGCCAAATGTTGCACAGCTGGTTAACTATGCACTCAGGACTGGAACCCTATTCTCTCAAATACCATTTCGATGCTCTTTCTACCACATTCTACTATTGCCACCCTTTTATTCTCTTTCATTGCTGTGCTCTTAAGTCTTAATTCATTCAGCTACATCGTCTATATTAAATTCAAATTGAACCCAAACACCTTTCCTTTTCAAGCTTTCTTGCTCAATGTCAATGGTCCACCGCTGCTCAGTACCTTTTTCATTTTCTTTGTTGAAACAACAATCTTACTGGGAACGAGCTGTATCTCTTCCAATATGACATTCAGCAGAAAATATAGTCAACATGTTTAATAACAATATTCGAGCTATTTGATGATAATAATGAGGTGTTGTAGGTGTAAATTATGACTTTTACCATTGAAACCATAATTTTTAGAAACGGGATAAGTAGTGTGGGAAAATATTCTCACCACCGGTGAAAAATCACGTTTTCACAGGGTTTGCAAACAGGGAAATATTTGTGGTTTTGTCTCATATGTTTTGCTTTTTTTGGCAAAAGCAAAAGGCAGTTTTCTTTGCAATAAAAACGGCCTTTCATTTTCGCCAATGCTTCACATCCATTTTTGCCAAGCAAAAAGCTGTTTTCTCAAGAGAAAACAGCTCAAGCTGAAATAAAAGTGAAGCACAATTTGTAAAATTTCCCTCTTTGAAAACAAAAATCACACCACTCAATGCAAATGCCACCTGAGGGGCCTTGCAGGGAGAAAGATAATAGGAGAGCCGTGGTTAAAACAGACACATAAACAAGATTTCTGGTAGATACAAAAATAGTTCCAAAGTCACATGGGTGGAATTTTTTAAATCGTGCCCAGAATTAACACGAGTCCAGTCTTCACCTCTGTGATCCAAATGTGCCCTCAAGAATAACTCTTCAAACACTGCTCACTGAATCCATCTGTGCCATTTACTCTGGATAGCTTCTGCATTTACAACAACATCTTACATTTTATTATTATACCATGATCCATTTTGATACTTAAAATTGGGCAAAATAGGTGGGCCAACCCCATGGTGTAGTGGTTGAGTTCAGTGCACTCTGCTTCGGCAGCCCAGGGATCGGGGGTTTGGATCCCAGTCGCAGACCTGTAACACTCTTCAGCCACGCTGTGGAGGCATCCCACATAAAACAGAGGAAGATTGGCACAGATGTCAGCTTGGGGCATATCTTCCCCACCAAAAAATGAGCAAATTAGGAAGGACAGGCATTATCTCCATTTTGTTTAAATTCACCAGACATTTAATGGAGAGGAAGGTGTGTGGCTCTAAGGGCTGGCTTAGATAACGAGGCTGAGGCTCACTGGTGTTTCTTTGACAAGGTGATTAAGTGCCAGAACCTGGACTGCAACCCAGCTGTTTTGACTCCTTCTTTGCGCTCTACCCTGGCACTCCCTGTAATAAACTCTGATCAGAAGTTCCCAATGTGATCATGGAATTTGTTTTTATTTCTGCTCTATTTTGTTTTGCTTTGCATTTTCCTAAGTGTGATGATATCTGCATGTCCTTTGAAGCATCTCAGCGTATACTCCAGCAGGTCATCTCTGTTGTTAGAAAGACAACCCCTACAGAAAATTTTAGTTTTGAAAAAATCAGAAGTTTCCAGTAGCCATGCCAGTTGCAAACAAATGATATAGCAATTGTCGCCTTTATAGAAGTGGGCCATTTATTACATAGAAAAATAGAAAGACTGAGACCTTTTCTGGATTAATAGCAATATTTAATGAGCTATTCTTTGGGACTTAGCCCGCTGGGAAAATTTTTATTGGCTATATTAAAACAAAAGCTATAATCAAATTGCAAAATGACCTTCAATTTATTAATTTGTTTAAAATAGGATGTTTTATTCTAAAATTCCACATTTATCAGAATTATTACTTTATAAATCATTATTTCACATTCAAGCAGCCACAAAAGAGTAAACGTTTTGCATAAATGCCAACCTAGACGTGGACGTTCAGCTAAATCTTGTTGGCGTGCCACACACACATCTTCACTCCCCCTTCTGTCCCAGTCCTAGGCATCTTCTCTGAACAAGAACTCAAGTCACACCTCCATCGAGGACATCAGACTTCTCTGATCTTCCATCTTTCTCAATTTCCCCTTCCTCTCTAGTCCACGCTACAAAATGTACCACTATGTCACAGAGCTTTACCCTTAAACATAGTACATTTTAATGGTAAATTTTATATGTATATTAACCACAACAAAAAATTAGAGAAAAAATATGAGTTTATTTTAACCAAGGCTATGTTTAAGTCTAAAGAGCTTAAAAATAAAGCATTTATGTAACTGTTCCCTTAAAAAAATTTACCACTTCATTGTATATTGCTTGGATTGTTTCACATGTGTACGCTATTTTTTGTCTTCCTTACTAGATTGATTTTTAACTTCCTGAAAGCTTGAACCATGGCTAAACCTTTCTAAGTCCCTCTCAAGACTTATAACAGTGCTGTGACACAGCATACAATAAATCAATAATTATTGATTGCTTAAGAACTTATTTGGACACACCTCAATTGATGCTTCTCTTAAAGTTTTAAATAAATGTTGGAAAGACGGCCACATGGAAAGTCACAACATCTCATCTTACCACATTTTACCTCAAAACTCTCAATTAATATTATTTAATCACCTTATTCTTTATCCATAGTTACCCTTCATATTTGTCAGGAGGAGGTTTCACAGAAGCAGAAATGGAACATACCCTCTGGTAGTAAACAGCAATGTGCAGTAATTAACTGTAGGGTGTGGTACCTTGGACAGCGCCTTGGCGTGTTGTGTGATTCAACGCTCGTTTGATGGACAGGGCGGGATATTTGATTAGTGAGCCTTCAGAAAGCAAACAACTAAGAAATAGAGGAATGGGCAGGGATGGAAGCAGCATGACAGACAACAGAACAGTGATACTCAATTAGTGCATTAGTGCACTTCACAAACCCCCAGGGCCCCACTTGGAAGCCTTGGGCTTCCTGTCTCCTTGTATATCATGGGAGACTGGGGGCTCCCCAGAGTCTACATCAGTCAGATGATGGCAGGACATCTGGAGCATGTCCGCCGACGCTGAGTCGCCCTACCTTGACAAGGGGAGAGGAGGCTGGGCCAGCTCCAGCCCCGTAGCTCTAATGTGTGCACCCTGCTTGCCCTCCAGCACGCACTGTGGAAGGACCATCAGTCCAGCAAGGGCAGGATGGTGTCTGTCATCCTGGCCCTCTCCCAAGTGAATGTTAAGAAGCTGACATTTATCAAAATGAGCAAACACCTGCTGCTAGTGAAGTGTGCCCTGCATAAGGGCACATAGAAGAGCATCTAGAGAGTTTGTGACGAGAACCAGAGACTCTTGAGACAGAGCGCCTCCAAACTCAAGCTTTTACTCACACTGTGCATGACATTTGATTATAACCAGCTGTCCCCCTGCAAGAAGGAAATCCTGTGTCCATGATCTTACTTTGGGAGGTAGAGGAAAGAGTATGCAGGTTTCTTCTATCACAGAGTCTCAGCCTTTTGTTTCTTATTTCTCATATACAGCAGTTCATTTATATTCCAGGGTTGCTGCACATAAAATTCATCTCTGTGTGGGTGGAAGTAGCCCCAACTTACTTCCGTGCTGTTCACAGAGTTATTTTCATTATTGGTACATGATGTGCTATCTCTGTAACTCACTGTACTTGGAGAAACAAGTGTTGGACTCCAGAGGGGTAAAATCCAGTTTAATTGCCTTAACTCTCTTGTTGCCATCAGGATAAACATTGTTCTCCATCACCCCTCATCAAATGCCTTCATCACCAAACCTGGGTCTATACCTTCAAAAATAAAACTGGCATGGATTTCAGTGACTTAGAATTCGAGCTATGCTCAGTGCTCTCCATTTCTCTTACACGAATGCAAACGAACTGATAAACTGATTTGGTGTGTACCATACGCCCTGCTGAGAAACTTTCTCTGACACCGTGCAAGATCTTAAACGTTATTTCAATCACCCACAGGTATGGATTTGCTCTGATTTTAGGAGACAGAGCTAACACTTATTGAGTGCCTTCTATATGCTAGACATTTTCCCAGGTCTTATTTAATTGATTATGCTCTCAATAGCCCTGGAAAGTGAGTATTACTAACCTCATCCTGTGGATGAGAAAACTGAGACATAAAAAGATTAAATAACTTGCCAGTGATCATGCAGCTAGTAAGTGGCAGAGCAGGGATTTCAATCCAGGACTGCCTCTTTCCAGTGTCCGCGTCATTTCACTCCGCTGTGCTCCCTCTCTTAGTGAGCGCAGGACCTGTGGGACAAGGGCTGCCATCAGCATCGTTAGGAGTGCAGCAAAAGGGAGAGCCAAGTGGACCCTGTGCAGGCAGTCACAAATGCTTTCCCTTCTACCCTCTGCATAGAGCGGTGGTGATCACAGAAGGAACAGGCCCCTCTCCATCGACCACCTTCAGAGGCACCCGAGTACAGCTGGATCACAACACAGTCCTTCTAGCAAGTTCCTCAGGCATCGTAAGGTACCGTTAGCCTCAAATTACTCCGTAATGTCTGACTCTGGCTTTCCTGATTCCAGAGATAAGAAGATATACCTGAGGGGGCTGTAGAAATCATCACTCCTCAAAACCAAGGAAAGAGCGTGAGCGTTTTCAGCGTGCACAGGTTCTGGAGCCAGCCTGTCCAGGTCCATACACAGCTCTGCCACTTACTAGCTGAATGATCTTGGGCAAATTGCTTCCCTCTTCCGTGTCTTGGTCTCCCCATCTGTAAAAATGGAAATAGTAACAGTACATACTTCCCAGGATTGTGATGGGAATTAATGAGTTAGTGGACACACAGCACTTCGTGACCCCTGACACCTAGAAAGCCATGTAGGCAGATCTCCCCTTGCGCTTGTGGCAATAACCCCAGGAGAGACCCCTCACTTCCCACGGAACCACGGCGTGGTTCACCAGGTGTCCGTGTGAGTGCTTAGACTCAAACAGCTTGGGAAATGCAGTTTTTGTTTTCTGTCTGACATGCCCTTGAAGCAGGCCTGGGTTCCTTTTTATGTATCCACAGATTTAGTCCTCATTCCAGGCTGCTGATATTTGGGAATGGCAAGGGGACAAGACTAGGAGCCTTGTGCCAGTAAAGCTCTTTGATGGGGAATGGAACCTACTTCACATCCTTCCCACTGGCCTTTCTCTGGCATCTATCATGAACATATTCCATTTTTTTTTCAGCCCATTTCACAGGCTATGGATATGCTCTATGTCCTACAATTGTTTTAGAAGATCCAGAAAATCTACTGAAAGGAAGGCTCTTGACTCCAAGGATCTTCCAGCCTGAATCATTTTGTTAGTCCTCCAATTCCCTTTGCATCTACAAGGATCCAGCTTATCGATTTGCTGCCTTTCTGATGGTAGTGCCCTGGCATCCATGAATATATTCAGATGAGTTTGCTGAAGGTGGCAACGTTTATTATACCCTGACAGCTTGATGTAGCCGTCGTTCAGACCCATGCCTGGGTGCACTCTGAGACAGTTCTCTTTAGTGTCTCTTTCCTCCTCCATTTCTACAAGTAGAAATATTTGGAAAATGTGTCATGAGATATTTGTACAAAATCTTGACCAACATTTAAGAAATATTGGCTTTATGGGCCAAGTATTGTTCTTAGCACAGGAGAAAATACAAAGAACAAAGAAGGAAAGTCCTCTACTCTTGTAGAACACATATTTCAAGGAAGGAAAGAGCCGATAAACAGGGCACCGAACCAGCAGGGTGATTTGTGTTAAGTGCTAAGGGCAAAGAGGAGGAAGAGGCAGAGGAGGGGAAAGATGACAGCAGAGGGCGGGGCAGGTAAATCATAGAAAAGGTGGCAGCACCAGGGCTATTTGAGCTTGAGTACGTGGGACAGTCCTTTCTGAAGCAGTGGCATTTGTGTTGAGACGTAAAGGAGGAGAGAGCCAGCCACGTTAAGAGTTAGGGGAAGGGCATTTCGGGCAGAAGGAACAGCAAGTGCAAAGTCCCAGAGACAGAAAAGAGCATGATATTCAAGCCAGAGAAAGCATGCTAGCACGGCTGAAGCTAGGAGGAGAGTGGTACAGCAAGAGCTTTGAGATGCAGATGGCAACCAGATCAGGCAGGACTCACACTTGCTGGTGAAAACACGTCCAGCACATTGGCGACTTGTACTGCATGCTGGGCTCCACACAGAGACATCTCCTTCCTTTCATCTGACATCCTCTTCCTCCAAATTTAACAACCACTTGCTATACCAAATTTTTCAAAAGCACTAAAGTAAAGAAGAAAAAGCAGAGGGAGGAAGCAAGTTTCACAGAACTTGGCCAAATCTGGATGGAAAGGAAAAAAAATAAACCTTTAGTCCAAGCGCTCGTATTTTTAAACCTGAGGGGGCTCTCATCTGGTCTGTTACGAAGACAAAGATTGGTCAGTGGACAGCAGTGTCAGTTCCTTTGAGCAGCAGTTTTCATTGCTCTAAAGTGAACTATTGGTGTCAGAAAGGACAGAGTTTATCTGTTACAGATGCATTCAAAACCCCAGCCAAAACATCAATTAATTCATATAAAAAACGTGAACTTTTCTTGGTTCCCGGATCTGAATTTAAAATGAGATAAGGCTGGGGCAGCTAATTTTTTTGTTATGAGCCAAAAAAATCAGAGTCCAGTGTTTAGAAGGAAACCCAAGAGTACACGGATAGCACAAACCCCTTGGATAAACCAGTTAGGAGACGATGCCTCAGGTAACAGCTCTGTGTCATTTGTTAGTTTATGCATTAAGTGTTATTGCCCCATTAAGAGAGTACCTATTTCTTCTAGAATGTGGTTCAAACTGTTATTTTAAATAGCTAATCAAATAGTATTTAGAAAATTAATGCCATGTATTTTTTTAAGGTCTTTCATTTTGCTGTCTGCTTTAACCTTCTCTGCTCTTTGAGCATTCAAAATGAAAAGAATAAGAAAACCTTCAATGGCAGGACCACATGAGAATGGTCACTTTCCCCACCACAGTGAATAGAGGAAGATGAGAAATCCCTTGATTTAGGAACAACAACATTCTCTCTGGCAGATTTAACTAAATATCTAAATGTTAATAAAGCATTTGTCAGTGGACTATTTAACTACTTCGAAAGTAATATACTTCCCCCTGTTCATTTTCCAGATGAGAAAGTTGAGGATCACAATGATTTAGGAAAGAATCTCCAAGACAATGCACTTTACCATCTCCAGCAAGAAGAAATCACCTCACCTTCTTCTCTTTCTTGTAAAACTAATGCTGTTCATTGTCCTTCCATGTATTTGAAGCCAGGAAATAAAGATCTCCCCAAATTTTAGAGAATAAAATCACTTTTCTAACACTTCCTTTTAGAATGCGCTCCAAATTGCAAAATAAAAAATACAGCATACATCTCTTCTCCGTATTTATATCTTCTGTATTTACATCAGAAGTGAATTTGAATTTAGGAAGCATGGCAACTTGTATTTTAAGAACAAATTAGCCTCATTAGCTAGAACAAAATGCTGCTCCTCCAGCTATCATTTTGAGACTTTTTAAAATTAGATTCATCTTTCCTTTGCCATCAGAAGCCTACCCTCAGATTAGATGACAGCCTCCAGCCACACATAGAGATAATACGGCAGATCGACTGCTGCCCTTGGTCACTGTCTTTGCAGATATCAGGAGAACCCAGAAAGATGGAAAAGGTACGCCACCCGCCACAAGCACTTATATGGGGAATATACTAAAACCAAATTTACAAACGGCCGTCTCTGAGTGGAACTTTGTGGAGGAACGAGCATCCAGGAGATTTCTGGGGTCCTGACAGATGCACGGTTCTACTTCATGCTCAGTGTCGAAGGGTCACGGCCAGGGTAAATCGAATGGCTTTGGAATGAAGAATACGATAAAAATGTAAACTCGTATTTTTCCAGCCTGGCTCTGCTTATACTCCCCTAAAAAGATACTTTAATAATCTCACAGGCTTCATTCACAAGATTTCCTTCTTGTAAATTTCAGCCCTCCACTTTAAACTACAGGGAATGCTTTTAGGCTCATTACACTTTAATAATTCTTGATTTATAGGTAAAAAGTCAGGAAAACACCCTTAAATTTAAATGTTCCATTCTTGATACTCTTAAGCCAAATCACACAGTCCATTTTTCTCATAAATCAGCCTATCACTTGTTAATCACTTTGGTTGCTTTATGCTGACTTCCCTCTGGTTCCTCTAAATCTGTCTGCTCCCAGGATACACAGACCTGCACGCGATATTCCAGGTGTGTTTCTGCCAAATGCACTAAATTACTCCACTTCTCCCTCGTGACATGGCGCGTCTGCACACACAGCCCCAAATCACATTGGCTTCCACAGTATATTGCAAACATGTCTAATTTGTTGTCCACTCTACCCTGGTTTCTCTGGCATTGCCGTTTTTCTGGATCTTTCCCTCTTGCTGCTTACTTTTATAGCTTGTTTTTTCCCTTCAAAGCATTGGGGTTACACCTGTCCACCTTAATTCTCATTTTGTTTGATCCTTCCCATATTTTTAACCTCAGAAACCCTGGGTGGCATTTCTCTTTATTCACTGGTGTTTTTCCAATGCTTCTTGATTTAATTTCATCTGTAAAACTAATTAACATGCTGTTTACTACATTTTTTCCAGGTCACAAATGGACATGCTCAGAAAAAATAGCACTAACAGCGAGTGCCGGGGCGCTTCTCAGCACCTCTCCTACTGGGACCGCTCAGAGAGTGCAGTTAACTCTCCCCAGCTCCAGGGACGGCTGCTTCAGCCACTTCGCACCATTTTGATGGACAGCTGGGTCTCTCCCCTAATCAGCCACTTTGGAGATAGAACAATTACAAACAATAGCAATTACTGAACGCAGTCTGTCATTGTGAAGACGAAGGCTGAGAGGAGGAAGAGGAAGGAAGAAATTGCCCAAGTTTAGAGTCAGATGATAAAAGATCTCAGCCCTCTTGAGGGAGGGGGCCTAAACAGGAGGACTCTCGAAGGCAGAGACTCCCAGGTTGCAGGAGATGAAAATGCAGACGCTGTTTTCCAGCAAGCCTCAGTCCATCTCCAGGCTCTTAGTGAGGAGACACTAATGAGTGCTTTTTGTTGTGGTGGTGGTTCTTAAAGATTCCAAGAGTTTCTTAACATCATACTCTGATATTTAAACAATTATGCTTAAGGTATTTCTGTATGTCTTTCTGATTAATTTTTGTTGTAATTTAAACATATTTCACTTTGTTTTTTAAAATGAATACAATGACTGGCAAGATCATTTTCACAGTGAATAATTGCAAACTGTAGAGTTTTCAAGAGATGTCCTGTCCTGTTTCTCCTCTGGGCTCAGTAATTCCAAGTTCTTGATCTTTCTCTCCATTCACTTTAGTTATTGTCTCAAAAGCACCATATACTTTCTCCATATCCAGTGAAAAGACCAAAAAATGGGATCTTAATCAATGAGAAGATGTTATTTCTCAATTTTAATGGGCATAGTCTTATCATAAGATTAGAAAAACATCATAAGAAAAACAATATGTATCTCTACTTAAATATGTATTTATAATTAGGATGATTTCTAATTAAATGCATTTTTTAATATGGGAGCAAGAGAACAAGAAAGGCAATTTATTTAAAATAATTGTGTCTATAGCAGAAATCATGTTGAAAACTAGCAGAGCTTAATAAAGAAGGTCTTCCCAAGATATACTGCACATGTCCCAGGAAAGAGAGGGAACAAACTAGTAGGATGGTTGCCAGGTAAAACGTTTTCTTATTTAAGGGAGAGAAAAATCTCATTAGAGGATCTTATGAATAGTCTACAAAAGTCTTGTACCTTATTTCTCTCTAACTTTTTTTCTGTTCTCATAAAAGAAAGAAAAGGAAGGGAAGCCACATAAAAATCCAGCTTTCTTGTGAATTTTAGGAAGAGGAAAATGTTTTTAGATGAGAGATGCCCAGGAGAGATGAGAATTATGAAGGGAATCAAATATCCTTTGTCAGGTAAATAGAAAATAGATTGAGGAAAGCTGGGACACAAAAGCTTACTGGAAACTGATGCAGATGGTGCGTAGTCAAACTGGAAGCTTCCATAACACTTTGGACAGGCCTAGGGTTCAGAATAACTGAAGCTCCCTGGTGAAAGCAAGTTACGTATTTTCTCTCTAGAACAGAACGTCTAAGTCCAAAGTGGATTCAGCAGTGATCTGGATTTCCGCTCGTCCTTAATTGTTGTGTGCCCTTACTTAAGACGTTCAGTCTCTCGCTATCCCAGCTTCCTCATCTGCTCGAATCTGCTCTCCTAGAGGGCTGTAGCAATTATCAGAGGAAATAGCAAAAGTGAAACCTCAAACTTCATACAGAAAGAAGACATTTTTCGTAATTAAGCTTTCATAAAAACTTAAAATGTTTTATTGTTACTGAGGATGTTTATAGATATTGTTAATCACCACTGGAAAAACATTCACTTTTGTATTCATGAACCCTAGACCAGTGACAGGAACACTCATTTTCAAGCAGACCGGGAAACAGCTTAGAATTCAAAATATTAAGACATTTGAAATGCCTATTAAACATGTAATTGCATAGACTTCTAACTGTATTTATTCTATAACAATCTACTTAAAACAATCAAATTTAGTATGCAGTTTTTCATAGGCTTTCAATCTGAATGTTTATATTTTGGAATTATTCCATCATTTCAGTACTTCTAAATATTTTGCTGTATTTCCATTTATTCTATTTCTCTATCAATTATTTGAAGTAAAAAGCAAGTCATGTACTATCTACCACGTTGACACTATCAAATATTTGACAATCACAGTGATGAATTTCCAAGCAATGAGTAGTACGGTAGGACAGCTGAATTCATCTAGCCATTAGCACTCCTGAAATAACTGGATCTATCACTTGCAGACCGGCTACATACCAATGAGCAGCTGACCCACCGTGGTTACAAATATGACTGAAATTAACAAGACTACAAATACTTACACTGATTACTGCAATTGCCAACTGATCAATAACCTAATTTATCATTCACTGATCACCTCACAAATGGCTTGTGCATTTGGACACACAAAGCATGTTATAATTTATATTTAGCCTCTAATAATGTAAAAGCAGGAAAAACACATGTCAAGTAAGCTCTAGAAAAATTCCAGATGTGTGTGTGTGTGCGTGTGTATGGAAACTTGATATCACCCATTGGCAGTTCTCTGAAAGAAACAAGAATTTTTGTTAACAATTGAAGGACTTCCTGAGGATTATACAAAGATATTGAGATATCCATATGTGAAAAGAAGCTTGAGAATAGATGAATATAGTCTTAAGGATCAAGAATATATACACCTGACCTCACTGATCAGTCTTAGCATCCCTAAAAATGGGACAACCAGATGTTGTATGCCCCATAACATGATGTGATAGGAAGTAACGACATGACGCTCACCAACCATGAAATGTTCCTGCCTAAAACTTGAAACTGAATCTAGTCAAGCCTAGAGCTCTAAATGCCTGTGTACAGGACACAGGGATGGGGGCCAGGGCCAATGCCTTTACAAGGAAGCATTGGTCCAACTCAGAATGTAGGAAATGCCAAGGACAAATGACTTGGTTTATCCAACTAATCAATGAAATGAAAAAAGAAAGAGTAAAATAAACTTGAGCCATAATTAGGACCTCGTTTGGGAGCTGATTCAAACAAACTAACTGTATGAACACACCTCCAAGGAAAGTGGGGGACGCGGGAGATGGACTAGGAATTTGGTGATATTGAAGAAATATTGTTATTTTTGGCCATTGTGATTTTAAAATTTGTCCTCGTCTGTTAGGGATGAATATTGAAGTAGTTCAGGGTGAAATGACAGTTTGAATACACTTTTAAAAACTCCAGGAAAGGGAGGGGGAAAGCGTGTGAGTGGATGGCAGGGGGAAAGAAGAAACAAAATCGGCAAAATGTTAATAATTTTGTTAAATCTAGGTGATGGTTACCTGAGAGCTCATTATTGTCATCTATCTATTTGTTTTGTAAGTTTTAAATGTTTTCATACTAAAACATGTTTAAAAGTATCTACAGGTATCTACACTTCAATTAATTGTTTATTCACATAACACAATGATAGATACCAGCATAATGGTTTTGGGGAATCGATTGTAGCTTAAATCTTGACTTGCTTGCAAGTTCTAACCCACAAATCACCAATAATAGGTCAATTCTAAGCTGCAATGAAATAATAGCTCAATAATCTCCATACAGGCTCATTCTGATTTCCCACCTAATTCTTACAAGAGTTCTCCTTCCCTCCTTCCCCACTTCCGATAGACTAACAAGAGTGAGTCATGTTACGGTTGTGTCACTGCACAACCGTGGTGGGGCTAGGGAGGGAAAACACTGCCTTCACACAAACAAGCTTGGTGCTGTACCCAATGTGTGAGTTGATGCTCATGACCCCAAGAGGAGCTGGGGTCCGGGTCTAGTTATGGGCCTGTAGCTGATGCAATAGGAGAAGGCAGGGGAGGTAGATGGAGATGATGTCTGAATAGAAAAGTTCCTCGATTCTTGAAATTAACATATAAATTTTCCATGGATTTTTGTTTCACTCTTGTAGATGGTTTTATTTTCAATGGATATGCTTTATTTTTGTTCACCACCTCTTCAACAAAACAGACATTATTTTTTAAGCCTAGGAAAAAATGTATTCCACGTTGCCGTGTGCAGAGAAGAGAAGGTGCCTGGGGACAGTGGAGTGGCCTAATGCGAGCAACTGTTGGAAGGGTGGACTGAAAGCACATCCTGATGTCTTGGAGCTAAGAGGAGGAAAAGGATATTTACATAAGATGAGATGCCATAAATTAGAAAGTTCAGTGTGCTTAGAAACAGGTAGTGGCTGGGACAGTGAGAGAAGCATCACTTAGCTGCAGCAGATTGCATCTTCCATGTTTAATTTCCACTTAATTCCTGAGAACGGCAGAGGCTCAAAGGAATGACTCCCTTTCATGCTCTTCCTTCATAAAAACTCTTGCCGACCTCTTAAGGGCCAAAGCCAAACCCTAGAAATACCCCTAATTGTTACTCTCCTGATCTGATGACTTTTCATACGGCGTGCATTGATTAGAAGTAATGTTCATCCGTGTTTCAGCCACGAGGCGGTGTCTCAGACCAGGTGAAGAGGTACAGGTGGCCATTTCCAGCCTGGTCATCTACACTGAGTCATCTGGCATCACCTTGGTGCCTGGAGAGAACAGTAAGCTCTCTTACCTCCTCCTCCAGCTCTTCATTGCTCTATGTCACAAAAGTACAGTTAACAAATTAAGGTGTTTTATCTGTTTTAAGCAGAAACACTTTTGTCATCTCAGTCAAGAAATGAACTAAAGTTAAGTGATAGAATTAAAGTTCTGAATAATAAGAATATTTTGGTTGGGTTCAACAAGAGGTTATAACAGAGTAGAAGGAATGGAGAAACTGAAATCAAATAGTTTAAATGACTTTTAGCAGTTTTGAAAAAATTAAATATAGGTAACAATATGCAGGGCCATCTGGAAACGAAGACAGCATGTTTTTAATGGTCAAGAACTTGACTTCCAGGGGCCAGCCCTGATGGTCCAGTGCTTCAAGTTCTGCATTCTCCGCCTCCATGGCCCAGGTTCACTTCCCGGTCGCGGAACCACACCACCCGCCTGTCAGCTGCCATGCTGTGGCGGCAGCTCACACAGAAGAACTAGAAGGGCTTACAACTAGATATACAACCACTCCCTGGGGGGCTTTGGGGAAAAGCAGAAGGAGAAAAAGGAGGGGTGAGATTGGCAACAGATGGTAGCCCAGGGCTAATCCTTCCCTGCAAAAAAGAAAAAAGCAGAACAGTTGACTTCCAGGGAGAAATAATTAACCTTTATTATGATTGTTTCCCAAAAGTCTCAAAACACATATAAAACATTCACTGTGTTGCATTGATTATGAATGGAAGCTGATTTATAATGCTGATTTTAGTTCAAGATAAACTGGAAAACCTAAAGAATTTCGGATTTCCTTGGAGACATAGAGTAGATGACATCCAACTCATCTTGCTCACCAATGATTCCCCTGGCTAAAATGCACGGGTCAAGTCTGAGGCTTTAAGGAGGACTGAGACCTGATTCACTTTGTTTCTTCCTAATAGAAAATCTGTCGTTAATACAAAGAGTGATTATTGATTTTTTAAATTCTGAATACTGATATTTCTTAGACCATAGGTTCATTGATTCAACAAGAGTTTATGAAGCACCTGCTATATTCAAGAGAACATGAGTATAGATTTAAGAACCCATTATTTAATTCTTTGTTATATTTTTATTATTTTATAAGTAGGTAATAGTTTCTGGCTACCCCATGATATGAACAGACTTTTGTTACAATAAAAATATTAGAAGAAAACAGTGATTTCTAGCCACTAACAAACAAGTTGCTTTGTTCTCTCAACTTTTCATCTGGTATTAAACATCATTGCCCAAAAGATTATACTATATTGTATTTTTAATTCAAGCCCAAATTATAGCATTTCAGATGAAATGAGAGCCAAGTCCCGCTGGTATTTGAAAGTGGCAAGACCATGATTTCTCCATCCTACAGATTCCAGCATTTTTTTCTCTTTTCCCAACCTGTTCTGTAGACAGGTTTCCAGTTCTGTGCCATGTCTTCAAGTGTGATTCTACAGGAAACTTCATAGAATTGGGAAATACTCACTATATTTCAGAAACAAATAACCCTCTAATTTGATAACAAATTTGGGGTTAAATGCAAAGTGTACTTTTCTTTCCAAAAATCTGACCTTTATTTCCCACAAAACTCCTATGAAGAAATTCCATTCATGAATTTTATCTATATAAGAACAAAAATATCTAATTGCCTCTTCTATGAAATCTGTATTTATCAATTATGGCTTTCTCAGGGAAATTCTAATTTGCAAAAACGCTTTATATTCCAAGCTTTAACAGTTGGAGGTAGATGTCCTTAAGGATGGAGAGGGAAAAAGTTCTTTTTTAAATGGCACATTTACTAATTATAAAATGCTCTTATCTCTCTGCAGCCAAAGCCAAAATGAACATGTGCCTTGTACTAAGAAATCCCAGGATTGTCACAACTTGTGCCAGCTGTTGAGGTTATGACACCTGTGCCAGCATCGCCAGCTCTGCCCACTGTCATCTGTTCCAACTGTTCCATCTGCACTGTTTGTACCAATTCTCCCTTTTCTGCATCTGTACCTTCTGCAGAAACGTTTCCAACAATGCCAGCTGTGTCATTGGTGCCAAATATGCCAGATGTTCTATTTGTCCACCCTGGGCCAAATCAATGCAGTTTTGTGCTCATTAGTTTTAGCTGGTAGATTCTATTTTACAATTTTTTGAGATGTATTTAGATTGAATCCAGGCAAAAATCCCCATTCCAACGATTTTACATCTACCTACCCATCTTTTTGCCACCACAACTTTATATAACAACTTCAAGTCAGTCAATGTCGTCTTGATCGTATTAAAGCAGTTCTCAGCAGCGAGTTCAACGTTAATTGTGGTGGGGCATTCCCTACAACATAAAACTCTATAGAAGCAAATATTGCAAAAGCTATGGAACACAACAATAAATTGGCAAAGAAATTAAAAAAGAATAAACTTTGTTCTGATAAACAAACTGAGAATGCTCAAAAATCAATATGTTGAGCCGATTACAGTAATCTATGGCATAATGTGCTATTAAGCTGCCTGTTTATTGGTCTTTTAATTGACAGAGTTACACATGCGGGTTAATGTGTATGTCATACTCTCCTGTTTTCCGGGTTCTGCTCTAAAGAGTACTAACCAAGGGCGCACGTGGGTGGTGGGGCCAGACCCGCTGCCCTTCCTGCTTCCTCGTGCAGCTAAGCAAGCTCAGGAGCAGGTCCTCAGCCAGGAGCTAGCTTCTCTCTCCTCTCTCACATGTCAATTCTACCAGTGTCAACACAAACCACTCTGTGAATGGGCATGTTCTTTCAGCTTTAAAGTTAAAGATAAAAGTATTTTCATACTCACAACTGCAATATTCTTCATCACCACAGACCAAAAGGTAGTGTTTTTCTCTTTTCTCATTCAGGAAATCCTTTTATAAGGAGCACTAGCACTTAATCTCTAAATTTTAACACAAATTCTTTCCTCTCAAATCATTTTCCAATGTGGAGGATGAGCCCAGAGTTTGTCATTTGAAAGTTGATGCTTTACTAGAAATGTGAGGTCCAGGGAACACAATGTTACCTCCTGTTCGTTCAGCCTGGGTTATTTAGCTTGTCCCTCTCCAAGGATGAAACTTGCCTCTATTTGCTAATGCTTGAAAGCGTTAACGATGAAGTTCTTAACGATGGATAAAATGTCAGCTCATGATTATATCCAAAATTTTTACTCAGCCTACACATGTGACGAGGTTCAGTGAGGAAAGGTCTCAAAAGCCTTATTAAGTTTTCAAAATCCACAGAAAAAACACTAAACTTCCACAGTGAATCACCAAATTACCCTAAAATGAATGAATTTATCTAGGTCTTAGGCTAAAAATCCTGGTGACATCATTTCTTCCCAGACAATGGTCTGTATGCTGAGGTTCCAGACCCACATGGGTGACGGTTTCAGTACACACAGATGTTCCTGAGTGGGTGTAGCACCCTCCATCCAGCCATGCTTTTCCTTTATAGGATCAGTGATTATTTCTCAACATCCCAAGTCCTTCATTCTCCTACCCAAATTTGATCTGTTTCTGATCCTTTTACTCTGTACATTTTCCTAATCTTCTCTGAACATGGAGAGGAGATTGAATAAATATCAATTAATAAAAATGGTGGCTTTCTATCAAAATGTGCCCAGTTCTTAACTTGAAGGATCCAGTCTGAAGCTGCTGACCCAACTTCTAGAAATGCCACAGAAATTCTAATTCTCTATGTTACTAGATGCCAGGAGGGAACATCCTTAATTAGGATTAAAATAGTTTTATGATTCGTTGGGAGTGCACCCTGTACATTTTTCAGAACATTTTAATTAATATAATTTCTGCTCCCTGCTGATGAAGACGTTTCTGATGGTGTTTTGGCCTCACACATTTACCGCCTTCATTGCTGAGTCATCTGAATACTTAGAGGAATCCATAAACTTTACAGTGTCATGTAAGATACAGAATTGAGTGTTAGAAGCGCCAGGTAGACACACACAGCTGAGAAGACTTTTCACCATCTATCTGGCCCCTTTTACGTAAGTTTTTAATATGGCGACCACGAGAACACTCATTTTTGCACATAAAGAATACAAAATCATACATTTCAAGGTTCCAGTGGCAAAGGAGAGAAAAAGAACCGAATGATTTTGAAATTTGCTATCATTACATTTAGCTTCCTTCTAGGCAGTTGTTTCTCTGGAATGTATATGTCACCATAGAGAAGAACACTGTCCGTTGGTCCTTCAGCCGTTTGGAGTAAACAGAAAACCTGAGTCCTCTTAAGTTTCTTGAGTATTTTTCTACCTACTTCTCCAATCTCACTGTCCACACTTTCAAATCTGGAAGGAGAAAGGAAAATCTTACCTTTGTAGTTCATTATCATTAGATGCATTAGTAAACTACGTAGCCTGGCAAGCAGACGGGCAGCTGTGTGATCAATGTTTACAACAATGTTATAAAAGATAGCAATCACTTACACTGAGATACCATGGCTCAACGGGAACTACTGCTGTCATTTTCACCATTTTCTCATTCATTTCGACACTATGTAACTTTCAGGAAAATGACACTGCTTGACTCACTAATGTTCCAAGCTGCTGTCCTCAGCTCCTAAATGGCAGTCCTCAAACTCCAGTGTCCACATACGCAGAGAAGCGATCTACATCTGGAAGTGAAGGAAGTCTGTCAAAATGTAGAAAAACCTGAGAGGGCAGGAAAAGCAGTTAATAGAAAACTAACTTGGGCAAGAATAGAAAAGAAGAAATAACCGCACCAAATCAATAAGATAAATAGCTGGAAGTGGGTTGTCCTGGTTGAACGAAACAAGGAGAGCAGAGATCCTTAGAATTTACAACTCACAAAGTTTCCGAATCTCTAATAGAAAGGAGCCTTAGAGACTCACTAATCCAATCAGAAAACTCAGGACCTCAGAGGTTAAGTGACACAGCCAAGCTCACATAGCTAATTAATGGGAAAATCAAGTCTAGAGCCAGCCTATCCTCAGGTTCCTCCTCAGGTAAATGGCGGATGATAATAACAGTACGTCACTCATAGAAATGTTGTGAAGATTAAATGAGTTAATCGGTATAAAGCATTTAGAACAGGATCTGACAGATAGGAAACACTGTGTATTACCTATCATCATCATCTTCATCATCATCATCATCAGGACACTTGAATCTGGGTGGTTTTTACTTCTTGAGGATCATACTAGCTCAGTCTTGCAAATCTCAGCATCAGTTTAAAGTCACACTTTTATCCTCCACTATAAATCATCTTCTTTCCATCTTTGTATTATGCCCATCAAATTTGTTATGAAAAAAGATGTTGGAATATGAGTCTGGAATTAAGCAAGGCCCAGTGCTTGATTTTCTGTATCCTACCTGGCACATGATGCAAAAATTCAGTCAATGCAGGAAACTCTAAGATTCCCATGTTAACGGAAGGAGGCAAAGGCTCGATTAAACCAGTAAATGACACAGAAACAGTGGTATTTGGGTTTAGAAAGGAAGCACATTCTCAATGCACAGCACGCTCACATGCACTCAGGCGCATACTTGCCAGTTACCTCTTTTGTGTCAACCACAGATACACGGGGCCTTGCTGAGCAATAGAAAGAATAAGGCCACAGGGATTCCAGAAGAAAAACTCCACTCCGAGAGGAATGAGTTAACCATGTTGGGAAATTAGGAGGAGATAGTAAGGAAATTACAGTTGTTACATAATAAAACTAATGTCTCACGATTGTAAAGCACTTTATACTTCTCAGTTCGGTACTATCGTCTTCTGATCCCAGGCTTCAGTATTTGGTGGCACGTTAGAATCAGCGGGGGCGGGGCGTGGATTAGGATGCCAGACCAACTGAATCAGAAGAATCTCTCCGGGATGAAGACCAGGCATCTGTGTTTTTAAGAGGCCCACCAAGCTATTCAGATGCACCAGGAGGGTCCAGGAATCCCTTTAGGAAGCCCAGTCAGTACTCTCTCCTCATTAAAGCATTCTCCTCATAGAAAAATTAAAACAAATTTAAATTAATTATTTAGAACTTCAGAATTTTGAGCTTTATAATGTTACTTCATTAAAAAGGTTTGGATTAAACTGGGTTAACTTTTCCTTTCTAGCCTTCTGTTTTCAGACCATTTCTTGCCTTATCGTAGTACATTCAAGTTGGACTGAATGACAAAAGCCAGAGATACGACATTACCTCCCGACTTTGCTGCATGTGCTCCTGTAGGAGTTTGCCTCGTCGTTAACCTTGTTACAACTCAAGATCCATCATCAGGAGTGTTGTGGTGAGCGATGATACAGATGGAAACATGCTAGAGAGAGAGGTCACTGGGCTGGTATTTAGTGCTATCGCAAATACACAGCGATACCAAAACCTCATTCATAGCATCATACAGACGAAGCCAGTATGTTGGACATATACTAGAAAGCTTTTCTCAAGCAAATGTTTCAAATCATGTTTAAAACAGTTCACAGCACTTTTATGCATGGAAGCAGAATTTCCTAACTTGTGGACAATGACACACTTGTGTGGCCCACATGGCTCATAGAGGTGCGAAGATAGTGACTCCTTCATCCTGGGGGCAGCCAGAGCTTCTGGGCTAGTCGCCTTCAGACATTAGCAGCCTCACCCCATTGGCCATACAAATATCACCATCTTCTGTGTGCTATGACTCAAAGAACATTGGAGAGCCCTGAGCAGCGCGAGCCGAGCACTGGGGCAGCACTCTCCAGACAAGCTTTTATTTTGGACATCAATAAAAAGCAACTTTCACTTGTGACTATCATTTCATAAAAGAAAGGGGATTGTTGAGCTGTTGTTTCTAAAATGCTTTCACTTTAAAGTAGTTTACATCACCCAAGAGAGTGTGGCCCAAATATACAGTACCAATAAAATATTTTATCAAGAGGAATTGACTATTTTTCTTCCTGATATTTATTTTGAAATTTTTAGTCTTCTGAAAAGATGAAATAACATCAAAATGAATATCCCTATCTGCTTTATCTGTCTTCACCGGTTGCTTACATTCAGCCACATTTGCTTTATTTATTGTCCAACTTTTCTTTCTGTGGAAGCATTTGAAAGTTGCAGACGTCAAGCCACATCACTCCTAAATACTTCGTCATGTCCCCAAAGGAAAAAAACATCCTCCAGAACAACCACAATGCTGTTGTCCCACCTAAGAAAATTAGCATGAATTCAGTGTCATCTAATAAACAGCTCATATTCAAATTTCCCCAGTCGTTTCAAAACTCTCCTTTATAGATTTTTTTTCCCATCTGAGATTCAATGCAGTTCCATACACTGTATCTGGTTGTTACATCTCTTCAGTATCTTTTAGTCTAAATAGTTCCCCCACGTTTTTAAAAAATTGTGTTTTTCTTGATGTTGCCTCTCTAGAAGAATTCAGACAAGTTGTCTTGTAGAATGTTCCACAGTATGGATTCATCTGTTTACTCATGCTCAGATTCAGGTCGAAAGAGCATTTTCAAACTCCTGGATATCGGAAAAATATAATCTAGACTAAGTGAAAACATTGAACTTAATGGAGAAACCCTCTCCATAGTCTCTGTTTTACTCAGTAACAGTCACCGAATGGCACTTTCCACAGGCCATCATTAGGCAACCACCAACCTACAGAATAAAAATGATTCCACCACAGACCATCTACCAACAAAGGGTACCACCGGAAAACGACGCCAGGCCTTCAGAGGACTGGCCTAAGGTTCTGCTGCCGTTCATCGCCAGGCACTAGGGCAGCTGCTCATTCCAGTGAATTTGTCAGGCTGAAATGGCCTTATCTTACACTGGATGTTGTCTATGATCACAGTAAGATGTGCTGGGCCCAAGGTCTACTAAACAGTTAACAAAAAGAGACTAGAGGTCGGCACCCGCTGACTTGCTGAGGAGCCCCTCCCTATCCCTATGTTCCCAAGCACCCGAGGACTGGAGCAGGGCTCACAGACGAAGCGGGGTCTGGGGGAGGTTCACCATGCCACATCGCCCACCTGCCTGCTTCACGACTTGCTCAGTGCCAGGAATGCCCTAATTATATGCCCCATTTGGTGCAGAGCTGTTCAGTCGTGGACAATAAAATAGAAATGCGTTCAAGCATGAGCAAAAAGCTCTCTGGTGGTACCCTGACTTTGCTCAAGGGACTTCCTGAGTTATGCTCATTACGATTATTGCGCATGACTACAGAGCCCAGACCGGGGACAGACTCCAGGCAGGGCCACTGCTTCCCCGCTGGGGCAGAGGACTCCCAGATCCACTCACCCCGCTTTGTGGGATGCCAACTGTTCTCCTCCCAGGGGGAAGACTAGGGCCCTGGGGTGCTGCCCCCCACTCCATCAGGGGATTGTCCTCCATCCCACAAGGTGCATTTAGTGGCGAGGGAAGAAGAAAGAGTTGCAGCAGCCTCTCTGGTAACGGCGGGCAGGTCCTCTCCACTCCGGAGTCCGTCCCTCCTCCCCGGCGACGGGTGTGCAGCACAGCGCGCAAGACGAGGACAGTGAGCACCGGAGGATCACAACGGCGAGGCCAATTTGTTTTACATGGACACTCATCTGCTTCCAGAAAAGGATTTGCCCCAGGCTTCCCATCACAGACACTTCTCACCTGGGCTCCTCCACTTCTGGCCGACTGCTCGGCGGCTCCTTGGGCCTCCCGGGACCCGCTGCTTCCCACGGCCTCCGACCAGATGCGGCCAGAGACAGACCCGCGCGGCGTCCCCAGCCACAGCCACCGAGGCCTCCTCCACCGCCGTGTCTCACCAGGGCAGAGGCTGAGCTCTGGGAATTCAGAGGTGAGGAGGACAGGCTTTCCGACGGAGGAGGTTCTGATCAGGCTGGGAGCGGGATATCCAGAGCGACAGGAGGGCTGTGCGAGTCTAGCCAGGGCGCTTCACGCCGCCCGAGGCGGACCACGGCTGAGCCAGAGGGAAGAATCCATCGACTCAGAGGTTTCCAGCTCGACATCTTAATCTCAACGTCGGTGCCCTTAACTGATAAAAGAAATCCTGAGAGGTCAGATGTGAGGCGGGCCGGATGAGCCGTTTATTCATTTATCTTTCAAAGATATGTCTTTCGCATCTACTGTACGCTCAGAAGGGTGCAGTTTGGGGCATGCTGAATTTGAGGGCTCATCAGAATGCCTGGATGAGATGTTAATTTAACTCATTTTAAACGCGAATCAAGCTCAAATGAGCAACTGAGGATGGAGCTCATTGTTCCTCTCACAAGAAACTCTGCTTCTTTACGTCCTGTCTTCTGTTTTGACCATATTCCCCTGTGGACACCTCGTCTCTTTAGCCGGTTATTGTGTCTTTATGTAGCATTTTTACTAGTAGTCTAGCCCCTGAGCTGTGCACCTGGAGGAATCCTGCATCTTCCTGTTATGGTTGATTAAATTAGGTTCTGAATTCTAGAGGTTTCCTACTATCCCAGCCTATAGTCTCCAAGCCAGTAGTTCCCTACAGCTTAAAAAATGGAGAGGGGCCGGCTGGTGGCACAGCAGTTGGGTGTGCACGTTCTGCTTCGGTGGCCCGGAGTTTGCAGGTTCGGATCCCGGGTGTGGACATGGCATAGCTTGGCAAGCCGTGCTGTGGCAGGCATCCCACGTATAAAGCGGAGGAAGATGGGCACGGATGTTAGCTCAGGGCCAGTCTTCCTCAGCAAAAAAGAGGAGGATTGGCAGCTGATGTTAGCTCAGGGCTGATCTTCCTCAAAAACAAAAATGGAGAGAGTGTGAGTACAAGATTAAGACAAATAAATGCCTAATGCTTAGGAATCTGTTTATTAAAAGATCAAACTATACAGAAGCACTTATTTTTTTTCTTTTCTCTGTTTTTTTTTTTTTGGTGAGGAAGATTGGCCATGAGCTAACATCTGTTGCCAATCTTCCTCTTTTTGCCAGAAGAGCTTATTTTCTTATTTCCCTCTATAAGATTATCCACTCTACTATTTTATGGCCAGTATGTTTATCTGTTTTAATATGGCTAATTTTTCAGAAAGATAAAATAAAATGTAATCTAGATCTTGGACAAAACACATGGTTTATGATTTCAACTGTGAGACAAGCCACCATGAGCCATCTAGCAATCACTTATCCTAACTTCCTACCTGGTGAAACTTGCAAACCACAAAGTATAAAACAATGAAATTATACTGACTGCCACCATCTTTTTTATAGAACTCATCAAACCAATGATCAAACCAAGGAGATGCTTTTGTTGGAGATAAACCAGGAAACCTTTGTTGGTGTCACTTAATTGAACTCATATCCTTCACTTATATCCCAAGATAATCAGATCCCTTGCAATGGAAATTCCCAAGTTATGAACAACACAGCAGCACAACTTTATGAGACTGCGTTCCCAACCTTTGGTAACAACCTTGCAGTCGTCTCGGTCCCAGCCTTTAGGCTGTTTCATTAAGGCCCAGTAGACTGAGACTTTGGCTTTTGGCTGCTGACATTTCTCTGGAATTCTGTGCATCCCATGAGGTAAGAAGTCATCTACGTGATCCAACCTGCCTATCTCAGAAATAAGCATGGGTATCCATAAACCCTCAGAAGGCAAACATCGTATTAGAGACCCAGGCTCCAGGTGCAAGTTCAGGGGAAGGTAGTTCCCCTGTGGTAGTTGCCTAGGGCTGCCACAAACCAGGTGGCCAAAACAATGGAAATGTATTCTCTCGCCGCGCTGGGGGCGTGCAGTCCCAATTTAAGGTGTCTGCAGGGCCCCGCTCCCTCAGTGAGCTCTTGGGCAGGACTCTTCCTTGCCTTCCAGCTTCTGGTGGTTGCCAGAAATCCTTGGCATTCCTCATCTTGTGGCAGCATCCCACCAATCTCCGTCTCCATTGTCACATGACAGTCTCCTTGTGTGTCTGTATCTATGTCCAAATTTCCCTCTTCTTATGAAACCCATCACTCGATGAGGGGCTACTCTCATCTAGTATGACCTCATCTGAGCGTGATTACATCAGCAAAGGCCCAATTTCTAAAGAAGGTCACACTCACAGGTGGCATGGAGGTTAGGACTGGAACGCATCTTCTTGGAGGACACGGTTCAACCCACAGCAGAAGGAAATGGCAGCTTTTTGGCCTTTGTTCTTTGTAATAAAAGGAGACATAGAAACAGTTTTTAATAAGCCATTTCCTACAAATTCTCTTTAAAAATGTGTTAAAGTTATAGGAAATAGAGATTTTTAACATTTCAAAATATACCCTAAAAAAATTAAAAGACATAAAAGTCTGAAAAGGTTATTAGCATTATTTGATTTTATTTTGAACTTTTAACATGTGAGTCGAACACGCTAATAGAGTTGATGAAGACTTACAGAGATACAAGTGCTATATGGTGGCAGTTGGGTAAATAACTGTGCAGACGTGAAAGTGGAAGAAAGAACAATTCTCTGGACCCCAAAGATTAGATATTGGCAGCGACAGTTTTAGCACCTCCAGAGACTATCGGCCATTGCACACGTTTGAGACTCCTAGTGCAGAAGCATGGCGTGTCGAGTCAGCAAACAGTGGTATGTAGATATTTGCAATCTAGTAGACTATTCTCGTGTCAGTTAAGTGGGTGCATAACCAAACGCTGGGCGTGGATGTCCAAACCAGATCTGTGACCTAAATTGGCAAGGACAGCACTCACATTGCTTTGAGAAGAATCGCTCTAAGTGCTACGCTCTGACACAGTCCTCCCTTTCAGCAAGGCCAAATCACTCTGCCACCCTTCAATTCAGATCATCACAGCAAAATGTTCCAAAGCAATTTACAGCATTTTGCTTTTCGAGGCCACACCCTGCCTGGACAGTCACTTTTACAATCATCATTTTCTCGTAGAGCTAAAAGGGTGAGGATTAGCCCCAGGATACTGGAATCGTGAACAAATGGATTTATAGCCACTCTAAAACTGCAGGTGCACGTGAGTGCTCCAGCTAACACCTACAAATCACTGCAAATGGAAGGGCAACAGGGGCATCAGAAGCAAAACTCTGACAGTATTAAGCCACTCTGTCCTTGGCCTTCTCAAAGTCAGCCTCTCTGTTCACAGTCAGAACACTTGCACTGTCTTCACCAAGAGGACTCAAGAATAAATTGGCGGTCACTTTTTCTGCCATTCTTCTGGGCTCCTGTGAAATAGTTCCAACGTAACTTCTACCCAACCGAGAGCAGGAAGAGACCTCAGAGATCATCAGGTCTGGGGGAGAAAATACTCAAAACCCCCAAGCAACATCCCCCCAGTCGTTGGTCGTCACCTTGATTGATCAGGGTGCACAGGAGACGTTTCACAGGCTGTCTTCTAAAGGACGTGCTAAGAGTCCTCTGTCCCATAGTATTTGCTTTGCCAGCTGCGATCAGTGTTGGAGATTCTCAACTTTCAACCGTCACCCCTTGCTTTCTGCCAGGTCCTCTTTCCAAATGCCCTGGTTGTGCATTGTGCTCCCTGGGTCACCATGTCTGCTTTCCCACTGCTGATGGCCTCCTCCAGGCAGGGGCCTTCTCTTAGTCATCCCTGCACCCTCAGGGCCTAACTCAGTGTCCAGCACAGGCTAAATGCTCAGCAAGTTTGTGCTCAATGAAGAAATATTTCTAGAAAGGATAGTATGTGAGGCCTGGCTTTACAATCTGGGTATAAATTCATTGTATTGAAGTTGATCAAAGTTATTTTTTCACAAGTCACTAAGGGAATGAGATGTGACTTGTGTGCATATGTTTTCATGGGGACAGGACAAAGAAAGGAGTTAGGATTTAGGGAGCTATTGAGGAAAATTATAGGTTTAACAGCAAATTCCAGTCACCAACAGGGTAGGATGAAGGGTTGGGATGGGGGAGCTGCCCCCTAGGGTCAGCTGAGGACACTGGAGACCTAGAAAGCTGGGCAGAGACTTCAAGATGGAGACGTGGAGGGGCCCTGGAAACAAGCATTTCTCCACCTTCCAAAGGACTTCAGCCTGTTTCTCCTGTCTTCTCAGCAGGCCAGGCTGCTTCGAGGGTGAAGGGATCTGACATAGGTTGTACTCTGTGTAGCCTTCAAAGGATAATTACCTGTAGGGTACCTTCACAGGGTAATTGTCAACGATGAGGACAATCCTTTTCATGGATGAGGTTAAGCAAAGGCTGAGTCAGGAAAGCATCCTTGCTGCCCTTCTGCAGAAGAGACAGAAGACCCCACCCTGTCTGGCTTGGTTCCCTCCTTCATCCTTTCCCCGCGACAGCATACCCCAGTTTTGCCTGGGTGACCTCTCCGGCAATGAACTCCGACCTGTCTTGTTCTTTCCCCCCACTCTCCCTCTACCACAGCCAGTACTCAGCAGAGAATTCACATTTGGTGCCTTTTTCCTACCTTGAGTAAAGTTAAGTCAGAACTTTTATGAGGGGACTTGCACGCAGGCAGAGGTACCGTGAAGTGAATGAAGTTTAAGACTAAGGGCCCTGAGGCTCTGGGAGGCTCCTTAGCAATCTTGCATTTGTCCTTGTGACATGTTCTTCACATGCGTGCATACATCACACGCACACCTAGACTTCCAGTCTATAAACTTTGCCCCTACACCAGCATCTGTCCCCGTCTCACACACACGCCCCGCACAGTCACAGCCCTTCTCAGACCGGCTCTGCTGTCAGGCAGCCTGACCTGGCCTAGAAGATTCCATTCCCCAAATCCAATCCCGTCGGCTCTTCGCAGGCTCCTCTACCGACATCAGCCCTCTGTGTCTCCCCATCTGTTTACGTAGATCACGACTTCTCTGATCCCTCTGAGCTTTTCTTGACCAGAATCTGGGCTTGTGCAGATAAGAGCTGTGGCTCTGCTTTGGCTCGCTTCTTTGTTTTTTCTAAGACGTCCTCTTTCTAGGCATTTTTCCCCCACTGAGAATACAGTTCTCTCCTGCTTTTAAAGGCACATGTCACGGTACAAAATAGAATTGTATTTGGTAGTAAAAATCACAGCACTACTGAAAATTGTAATGTAAAACTAGGCAGCAGAATTCAAGGTCAGTCTGATAAGACGGATCCCTGAGCAATTTTACCTCCCTTTGAAATGATGGCTTGAATTAAATTCCAGATTACTAGTTCACTTCAGTTACTCAGTCAGCCCATCCTCACTTGAGCATTTCTCCCTGCCCTCAGGTGATGTTAGGGAAGCAGCTGTAGAAGCTTTCTTTAAATGCATCAAATAAGCAAGCTCTTTCCTGGCCCAGGGCATTTGAATCCACTTTTCTGTCAGCCCAAAGCACTCTTACCCCACACTCATGAGTAGGCTGGTTCCTTCCCACCCTTCATAACCCAGTAATCAATATCCCCTCGTAAAAGAGATCTTCCCTGACTATTAAAGTAAGTCCACTCTCTTCTCTTTGCACATTTTGTTTCCTTATCAGAATATGCAATTTTATATTGTTTGCTTACTTCTTTGGGGTTTTTTTCTGTGTCTTCCTTCAAACCACAGCTCCATGAAGGTGAGGACCATGCCCATCTTTTCCTTCAGTGTATTCACAGCACAAAGCACGGTCTGAGGGAAGATTGCCACTGCCATCACAGCAAGCCAGATCACCATACTTGTGCTGGCTTTTCTCACAGTCCGGACAAGAGAGGTGTAGAATGTTTGTCCCAGGTTCCTGGGAGCACAGGGACAAGGGAGCTTTGTTCTTATCAGGAGTTTTCCTGGAGGTGTCACTGGTAATGGTGTGGCATCTCCAGGACCTCTTTTGCCTCTCCTCCCGGGACTCCCCAACAGGCCAGCTCTCCTGTGCTTGCTTACCGCCTCAGAAAGGGCAAGCCAAGGGCAACCAACACCACATGGGACTGACTGGTCTTACCAAGTTCCAGCTAGAGCTCCCCTCCACTTGGGACAGTGGAGTTCCAGGAGACGCAGGCACTATTTACATAACTCTCCCCCACGGCACAGATGGAGCGATGGTCCACTTCAACACCAGGGACAGCTCCCCTGGCCTGAGGGAGGCGAGGGGACTTCTTGAGCTCTGGTGAACATGGTTTCTGGGGTTCAGCCCCCTGCCCCATGCTCCTCCTTTGCTAGAGCTTTGAGCCACTCTTCTTCTGAACTTCAGAGGTCCAGTGAGCCATTAGAAGGGTATATTGGGTTCAAGGCCAGGCTTCACTCAGCCCTAGAGCTCAGGGGCTTTCCCTTGTGATCCAGTCTCAGACTTAGACCTGGTACATTGGGAATGTAGTGTGGCCAAGGGTGGGGGACAGTTCAGAATCCCCATCAGGAATTTAGAGTCTAGTCAAGTCTGGGTAAATCTTGGCAAAATACTAACTGGGAAGTTTTTTGTTCCAGCTGCTTTTTCATCCTGTTTATTCCTACAGAATGGGATATTTAGATGGATGCTGGCTCAGAATATCTTAGAAGCTAGAACTTACCTCTAAGATTAATGGGAACAAAGTAGGGTCCTTAAATGTCTTGGAAATTTCTAGGACCCAAGTCCTCCATTAGCCTTTAAGGATATGGGCATCCTTAGACACTTAGAGTGAAAACAAGGCTCAGAAACATGGACTGTTCCCCCCGAAATATTCCCCCCGAGGCAGCTGTGACATATTTAGTCGTTCTGAAGCCAGTACAACTCTGTAGTCCGTGTGCCTTGAGATAGCTATGGACGTAGCTCAGGTGTCAACCCCGATGTCCCTACGTGTAGCAGCTGGCAGGAAAAACCATCCACAAAGGTTCACATTTGATGCAGAGTCAACAGTTTCTTAGGAGTTTTGCACTGCAGTCAGAGTATTGCAACCCAAGGGAATTAGCAGGTGAGTGCAGACAGGGACAGCAAAAGAGGCCTTTCCTGGACCTCAGCATTGTATTGTGTTGTACTTGTATCTTTGGTATCCATTGACTGAGAGATAGATAATGACAAAAAGATGCTTTGAATTCAGTAATGCTATTAAATGGATTTATATCTAATTAAATTAGATGCAGAAGCATCCACATCCATTTTCAAAACATTATGTGTATATTTATGTGAGACATTACACATTCAGTCTACAGTCAGTCTCTGACAGACATCTGGATACCTGGACCCCCACAACAGCACAGCACTGTCCAGGCATTGCAGCCCTCATATTCTCACCAGGAGTTTAAGGCACAATGGCAAAGGGCCTAGCCCTTCAGGCATGATGCAGACAGTATCAATAGGATTTGTTCAATGGGGTGACAAATCTAGGCAGTAGTCATGCACTCAGGAATCAGAAACCAGGTGGATGCTGAGACTGTGGACTGAGTTAGGGGAAGCATAGCACGTGGATCAGCTCCAGGGAGGGAGACTAGCAAGAGCCAGGTATGGTGTGAAGAAATTGCTGAGCAGACTAGGGCTCAGGGCAGGACTCTGCTTGGCAGAGGCTATTAGAGGTAGGAGAGCTGGAACAAGGCAGGCGGTGGATGGATGGAGCATCACAGGATGTGGTGGCATGCAACAACTCTAGGGGCATACAATAGGTCAGGGTCCCCTGGGGGCTGGTTGGGAGCAAAGGACATTGATGGGCACGGAAAGTTAGCAGACATGGCACAGCCACGGCATCCTGAATCTGCAGGGTGTCCGATTTAATTCTTAGAGCTACCGGATGGCGGATAAGGCTGAGATTGCAGGCATCATCAGGATTGATTCAGGACCTGGGGCTAGACTTAGCCGGCCAGTGGGGACATCAGAACCTTCAGCTCTGAAGGCAGAACATTCAGCCTTCAGAGGCAACAAGGCCTTGGTGACAAGCTTGAGAGAATGACAAAACACCCCGGCCTCATAAAACAATGTCACCCAGACTCAGAACACATAAGCACACACTCCCCAATAGGGTAAGAACTCAAGTAAGTTATTTGGGGGGGGGGGGGAAGGAGAGAAGGAGAGACATGGAACAATTTCTGAGTCCCTCTCTTTTTGTACTCTACATGCATAATGGCATTCAGTGGGGGAAAACATTAATACTTGGGGCCTCGCTTCCAAAAAAAGAATACAAGAGTGAAACAGCTTTATGGGCAGAATCTTTGTGGGCTCTCTTGATTCAAATCCTTATTGTAATTCAGGAGCCAAAAGCTTTTCCACACCGCCTCCACAACTCAGATTGAAGCTGCCTCTCCAGACTGGAAGAAACAGCCCCCTCCCCGAGCCCTACAGAAACACTTCCACATCCTTTGTCTATGCATCAAAAACAGGATGATTAATGTAGATGGCGGTGACACTTTAAAAAGGATCCCTGAGACCCAGGGATGTTATCTAACTGGAAGTGTCTCGAAAATGCTTTTCACAAACCTCAAAGCGCCCTCCATCAAATGCGTCCAGTGAAGCAGCCACGAGAGGCCAGGACAACACATGGAAATGAGCAGTGTTCAGAATAGTAAAAAGTCCTAGGAATGGCCTAACTCAAAACAGTGCATCGTGGTGGGGAGGGAATTCTGCCCTGAGACCAGCACTCATGGATGGTAATAAATAAAAACTTCGGAAAGAAGGAAAAGGCCCAAGCCAGGAATAGGGCAAACACATGGCTGGTTGGAAGCCTCACTGTGACTGACAGGTGACACACACTGCCAACCCCACCTGAAAAGGATTGCTTTTTGGCAAGAGAGGATTATAGTTAATTCAAGAGGAAATTTTCAGGTGCAGCCCCTAATCTTCTCTCTGGTCTGTGCTAGCTCCAATCCTTTTGAGGCAGTGAAAATCGCTACTCAGCCTGGAGTTTCCACGTGGCCCAGGCACTAAGGTAGGCACTTAGGTAGACCCTGACCCAGGCACCCCTTCTACAAATCAGACAGGGTCGCCTCCTCAAAGCACGAAGGAAAGCCTATTTTCTTTCCCTCTGGCCACTCGCATCATAGGAGGAGGCATGGCTGGTCTTTCTCCCAGTTCATCAACCCCCTCCCCGACACTGGTAAAGTTCAAAATGTAGAGTTCCTCCCCCGAGTCACCAGGCTTTAATAAATAATAAGCAGAACAGCACCAAGAGCTGGTCATTTGCTGTCCACCAAGTGTGGGCTCTCTGCCACACATTATCCAAAGGAACATTAACTGCCTAATGGTTCCTGGTGTGGGAGATACATCTGGTTGCCTACCTACCCCCTCCACTCCCCCTTCTTTCTTTCTAGGGAACCCTGACTAACCTCTCCCCTACGAAGCTCAAGTGACACGTGAGAGACTGACCTACCCCTGTCTCCAGAGGGAGGTGCCGCTGGGTCTGAAGGAGTGAGAGCGAGCCCGTGCTTGCCAGAGATTGGCTCAGGAATGAGGCACAAACTCACAGCCTTCCTCCAGCAAGTGCTCCTAGTCTGGGGGTGGGCATGCAACCTCAGCCAGCCCAAGGGCCACAGGCAAGGACTTCCGATCCACGCTCTCCATCTCTCCTCATCTGGGTGTGAACAGGGACGCACAGTGGTCCTGTCGCTGCTGCTGGTAGCCATCTCAGCACCAGGACGGAAGCCACTCTGAGAACAAAGCTACACGTGGAGGCTGGTTAGGGAAGGAATGACCAAAAGTGCAGCTGCAGCCCCTGTCATCTGACCCCCAGAATCTGCCCCACCTCAGGACTTCTCGACACGTGAGATGATAAACACCTTTATTCTTTAAGCCAGTTTGAGTCAAACGCTCTATTACTTCTAGCCAAAAGCATCCTAACTGCTATATCTGGAGGAAATTCTTTCTTTCTTTCCCTTTCTCTCCCTTTCTCCTCTCTCCATTCCTTCTCTCCTTCCCTCCATTCTAAGGAGGCCGTCTAGGTCTGCCGGTTTTCTTGCTGTGTGACCTTAGGCAAATCCTTCGACCTCCCTAGTCCTCAGTGTCCTCATATTTAATGAAGGAGCTGAACTAGAATGATCTGTAAGATCCCTTCAAACTCTAAAATTGATGGTACCAGATTAAACTATAATACTGCTACTAAAAGACAAGTGTCATATTAAGTAGGTAAACTACTGAGATTAGTTCAAACTAGTTCAAGCTTAAGGCAGAGAGTTGCCAAGGCAATAAAGAAAGATGGCTTGAGAAGACACGAATCAACCTCCCATACACAGCAGGCTTCAAGTCAATGAACACAGAAAATCAATGAGGCGAAAACCGTGGACCCCTGAGAATGAATGAGGTAAAAATAAATTGACCACAAAATTGTATGTTCCCTTTTATACTCAGCCAAATAGACACTCTATACCCTGTCACTCGGTTGTGCCTCCTGGCTCTGACTATCCAAAGAAGATAAGGAGAAAGGGATCCAATGCCTTATTCATGAAAGAAAGGAGAGCAGAAAGCACTGGAATGACTGGACAAAGAAGGAATGTTATATGGGCCAAGAGGCTCTGAGAGTCGATCTTATTGGCATTTTTTTTCCTTCTACACTCAGGTGGACGTTTCATTCCTTGTGCGTCTGCAGTTACTGTGCACTGCAGGGACCAAAGACTGTCTCAGCTCAGAGCAGTTTTGCCTCAAGAAAGGACTGTTTTGGGGGGTTGGCTGCCCCTACCTCTCTACTGCCTCCAATAAGAAGGGGTGCAGAGACAGAACCACAAGCACAAGTGATTGGGTGGCAGACAATTTGGGGGTGAGAGCAGGACAATACTATCCATAAGGACCCAGGGACAAGCAAGGCATTCTGTGTCCCAGGCAGCCATGGCAGTGAGAGCTCAGGAGGGGTGCCTTTGTGACCCAAGTCAAGAAGGGGAGAGGATACTTATTCACACTGTCTGGGATCCCCACAGAAGAGACACTCCGTCATTTAGCATGGTCCTGACATACAAAGAAATTCTACAAATAGTTGTTACGTTGATAAACTAAAGTGGGTAAAAAATATAGATCAACCAAGATACACTATGGCAACAAAGGAGATTGGAAATGGAACAAAGGTCGGAGTAGCGGAGATTGTGCCTGGAAAGAATAATGGATAGGAACTCAGCATAGCAGAAAAATATTTGCATTCCTCTTTTCAACCCTGGTGGCCCTTAGAATCATCTGCGGAGATTAAAAATAACAGTCAGGAGGGGCTGGCCCCCTGGCCGAGTGGTTGACTTCACGCGCTCCGCTGCAGGCGGCCCAGTGCTTCGTTGGTTCGAGTCCTGGGCGCAGACATGGCACTGCTCATCGGACCACGCTGAGGCGGCGTCCCACATGCCACAACTAGAAGAACCCACAACGAAGAATACACAACTATGTACCGGGGGGCTTTGGGGAGAAAAAGGAAAAAATAAAAAAAAAATCTTTAAAAAAAATAAAATAAAATAACAGTCAGGATGCTTGAACTCCATTCCAAGGAGTTTTGATTGGGCTGGTCTGGAGCAGAGTTGAAGTACGGAACCGCTACGGGAGGCGAAAGTGTGGTTCGAATTAGCTCTTTGCTACTGGCTCTTCAAGTCCACAGGGTTTGACAAGCAGTTGTTGGGGTGCATTTTATAGTATGAGCACATCTGTGCTTGTATCTCTGCACACCGCCACCAGAACTGTCAGTCCAAAACCCTCTCCTCCATAACCATCATGGCTCCCCATTACTTGCAGGTTAAAAATCCTGGAACAAATTAATGGATTTCCGATGCTTTTGGTTTTTGTGTTTTAACAACAGCAACGTCATCCTTTACACTTAGACACGTCCCAGAGAGATTTCTGAACTCCAAAAACAAAGATTAAAAAGAAAATTTTTTCAGAAACTTGAGTTATGAGCACTTGCTTCACAGGAAGAGTCTAGAAGCAAAGCAACATAAAGATTTCTGTCTTGGTGGACACGTTTGTAGGACTAAAGGGGGAATGCAAAAGCAGCTCTGGTTAAAGATCATTAGATTCTTGACTGACAGTCCACTGAGTGGGTGGGAAGCTCATCTCCCAGAGGCCAGCTCTCTTTAAGCTCACTAAAGTCTACTTAAAAATTACTTAAGCATTTTATCAGGAATATTAGTTTCTTCCCAGAAGGAAGGTGAGAAATGCATCATGCAAAAAGTTCTATCCAGATCAGGTTAGAGACAGTTTTTCCTTTCCAGTGAAAATCTTACAACTCTCAGAGAGTACTCCTCTTTTAAAGCAAAAAAAAAAAAAAAAATCATTCTGGCACCATCTCATACTCAACTCTAAAACCAGAAGACAATGAACAATGTTTTCAGACTTTCTAGAAAAAGTTGTCCGATTTCTATACCTGACAAATTTTTCATATGTAAGGGTAAACTAAAAATAGTTTTGTTATGCAAGGATTCTAAATGTATCCCATTTTATTCACTTTCTGAAAAACTCACTCAAGGAAGTACTCTAGCATAACAAAAATTAAACTACAATAAAAGTTTCTAGAAAGAGGGAAGCAAACTGTGTAAGGATCATGGTGATTGATTAAGTAAAATATAGAGTTAAATAGGTCTTGCTAATGTCACTGTAAAATGCAAAGTAAATTCTAAGAAAGACTTCTTTAAAAACAGAAGCAGCATGTGAGAAAAAGCAGTATGACTCTCTCCACTGTCTTTGTGACACTCATTCCCTCTCTGCTGGTTGGCAGTGTGCACCGAGGAGTATATAGGTAAGTGGCCCATAAGTCTTCTGCCTGGTAGACTCAACTTTTTTTCACATACTGATCGTATCTTATAGTAAAACGCCTCTTTCCTCCAGCAGCATCAAAGATTGAGATGCTCTGAACCCATTCCTAAACACGGCACTCCTTAGGAATAACCCTAAAAAGACAATCGATAAATAAAGCAAGAGGTTAGAGTAAGGATGTAAATACAAAAATGACCAGCATCTTGGATTTTTGCCCTCCTAATCTCAAAGCACAGAGCAGAGTTCAATTCCTCCAAAACGCCTTCCATAAAGAGGCTAAAGGAGGAATTGCCTGACACACAGTAGGCAATCCATATGCTTTTTTTGTTTTTTTTTTAACTTGATATAAATCTACTTTGTTGGCTCATGTCAGAGGTGTTCCTTCTTGTTTTGTCCTCCCTAAAGGCCCAGGCATGGGTGTATGTCGCAGTTGTAAGTTCTAGTTATTCTACGTGAGCGGCCACCCCAGCATGGCTTATTGACAGACGGGTGCTGTGGGTCCTCGACTGGGAAGGGAACCCGGGCCCCTGGAGCACTGAGCATGGAACTTTAGCCACTAGGCCATCAGAGCAGCTCCCACACATGCTTTTTGAAAGGAATTAAATAGAAACAACCGACTTAGCTGATTTACCTTTCCACTGCAGGAACTTGTAAGAATACGTTTGGTAAGTAATGCGCAACCACAGTAAGTAATTGCAAAGATTCTTATTCACCTGATTCGCCAGCAGTCAAATCACAGTTAGAATCCTGGACTTCACTAGGAGCGCTCTACTCCTTACCTGAAAGCTTGGAACAGAGATGTTCCAGTGAGGAGCGCAGTGAACATCCCCCAGCATCTGGAGGTCACACCTCAGGCTCAGCCCCTCCTTGCAGCCCACAGCCAACAATCTCCCGCCTTACCCTCTCTCCCCATCTAAAGGGAATTTGAAAATCAGAAGACCCACTGGAATGCAATGATTGGAAGTTACCAACTTGTCTTTCTTCCTACCACTCACAGACGTGAAAATGTTCAACTAAGAACCCCATTCCTTACATACACACCCCTCTCTCACGCTCACCACTCCCAGCCAGGTACACTAGCCCAGTCCAACATCCTGAGTAACCAAAGATGTCACCGACAGAGGCAAAAAGTGACCTGAGTTCATGTGGCTCCCAGCCACCAACATTCAAATTCTGTCCTTTAGTAGATGTCATAGGAAACCAGAGACCCTGCTCTAATCCTAGTCCTGCTTGTAACTCTTTTCTTATTCTGGTCCTCTTATCTGCAGAACGACAGATGAGTCCACTCAGTGCCTCGCACCAAATGTCGCTTTCCTGCTAAGCTGAGTCATTAAAAGGTCTGCAGGAGAGTGAAGGCGTATCCTATCAGATCTGCATCTGCATTTTCCGAAAATTCAGACAGGAGCTTGGACTTGTCTGGTTTGCTTGTCTTCATCTACCCTCCTCAGATACAGTCGCTTTAAACCTCCAGGAGGTGAGCCCGGATTTTGCGGAGCTGGCTGGCCCAGCAGGAATTCAGAAAGAAAGCAGGACCGAGCCCAGAGCCCCCCACTTCCCTGCGCGGGGAGGGCCTGGGGCCGCCCGGGGCCGCTGCTGTCCGCCTGGGATCCGCGCCGGGACCGGAGCACGGAGCCCATTCACCGCCCCCCGCGCCTTAGTCCCTCCTCGTGTTCCGGGGGCGCCGAGCCCCTCGTCACTGCTCTCCGTCTCCTCTCCGGGCCGGCGGCGCACGCACGCGAATCTTGAAACCAAAGCACTGCGGGTCCCTAAGGAAGGGAACGGGGCTCTGCTGCTTAAAAAAAAAAAAAAAAAAAAGCTGAATCCACGCTAACGGGTCTCAGGGGAAAGGATGGGAATTAGCCCTCTCTTTCAGATTTACTTGTTGCTCAGGATGCCGAGGACTGGTCCAAAATTCCTGGGATAGCAGTGGGGGGGGGGGGGGGGGGCGGCACTGAACTTTCCACCCTGAGACGACAGTTGGTCTGTAATGTTCTCGAAGATTCCGCAGGGCAAATAAGGATGAGAAAAACCTGGAAGAGAGAAGGGAAAAGAGAGATTCAGAGGAGGGTGGAGAAAACACCTAGTCAGCAAAAACGACGACGGCCTGTGACTGAGCGCTGTCTGCGCAGGCGCTGCTCTAGACGGCTGGGCTGGGACCGACGTGCCACCGGCCCTCTCCGCAGCATCCCCAGTGCGCAGACGAGGACGCCGAAGCACAGACGCGGGGAGCGGCCTCGCGGCCGCACGAGCTTCCAGCCAGAAGGCCAGCTCCTGAGCCGTCAGGAGCCCCCTCCGTAAGCTGCTCGCTTTCTGTTCTGCAGAACCAGGCTGGCTGGCAGGCCCTTGGGAATTTACCTGGTTTTAGGTAAATTCGAGCTCCTTGGCTTAGACAAGTCACTTAATCTCTGAGTCCCAGTTTCTTTCTCAGAAATGAGGGTGATAATTGCTGACTTTTCAGGAATGTTGTGAAAATCAAATGAGACTGTTTGCATGTAGTTTGCAAATTAGAAGACACTTAGCAAACATAAAATAATTTTATATTCTTCTAGGCCATCCCTAGCGCGGAGGCGTAAAAACATCTCCTGAGAAGGGCGCCCATGTGCCATCAGGAGCCCTCAGAAAAACTTCGCCTCCACCGTTCGTCCTACAGATCCTGGAAAGCCTCTTCCGAGCAGGCCTCGTGCCCTCTGCGGAGTCTTGCTCAGTGTGTCCCAACGCACTGCTGACTTTAGGCTGATGCCCGCAGGCATTTCCTTGTAACTTAGAAACAAAGTACCAGACGGCGAGTCAGTTCTGTGGTTAGTATCCTGGGGGGCAGGGAGCCCAGTTTCTTTTTCAAGCCTGAGAGCCACCAGCTCCCTCTTTTTTCGCTGCCTGGGTCCCGCCTCCACAGCTGTTGTGGGGTCTTCTCGGGCCCACCTCCGCTTTCAAGCGCTGGATGCGGGAGCGTCTGGGACCCGTCCGGGAACCAGCCAGGCTGCTCGGGAAAGAAGAGGGCAGGCCGGCCGCACCGGGGGGCTCGTCTGCTAGGGCTGCCATGACCACGTGCCCTAGACGGAGGGGCACAAAACCACAGCAGGTCACTTTCTCACAGTTCTGGAGACCAGAAGTCTGAGATCAAGGGGTCGGTAGGATTGGTTCCCTCTGCGCACTCTGGGGGCAGCATCTGTCCCAGGCCTCTCCCTTGGCTGTAGGTGACCACCTTCTCACAGTGTCTTCACATTGTCTTCCCTCTGTGTCTGTGTCCTAATCGCCTCTTCTTGAAGGACACAGTCATATTGGATTAGAGTCCTCCCTAATGACCTCGTTTTAACTTGATCACCTCTTTAAAGGCCCTGTCTCCAAATGCAGTCCCGTTCTGAGGTACTGGGCGTTAGGACTTGAATTCTGGGGGACACATTTCAGCCGATAACAGCTGGCCTGCAAATGGGGTGTAACCTCTGCAACACAGCTGAAAGCGAACACTGCCCTGGAACCAGCATAGGAAGACCTGGCCCCATGCAGGGAAGCGCTTCTGGAAGAGGCACTCTGCAAGGCGGGCTGTGGTGCCCACACCAGGTCTGCTTGAGTTACACGCGGATAGTGCTCTGCGCACAGTGGGCGCCTGCTGAGGTGTTCCTCATCAGTTAGGGGTGATGCCTGTCACCTGTTATATAGGTATCTGTGGCCCATGAAGATGCATGCCAAAACTTTTAGTAACGCCTGAGAGTCAGGAAAAACTTGCATCTTTAATAAAAATGGCATGCTTTTTTCCAAGAAAATGTCCATTCTGAAATTGAGAATATTTTCCAAGTGACCATATTTCCCTTTTTGCTCTGGTAACCAGAAAACTTAGATACACATTTATCAGTCAGTCTTGGTAGCAGTGTCAGAGTTTATGACCTGTGTATCCCCATACTTTCCTGGCTTTTGGTCCTCTGGTCCTATCCATACTTTCTCCAGCCTGATTCCGTACTTATACTTTCTCTATTATCATGCAATACATATTCTAGATACCATATCCAGCCTATTGTGGAACATGGTAAGGAATATAAACAAATAAAATAAGTAAATTTTTCAACAATCCTCTATCTGGGACCCTTAATAAACAGTACCGTTTACTGCAAATACACCGACTTATAGGAATTCAATGAGAATTAACGATATAGCTGCTCTGGAGAACTTTAAGCTACTTCAAAAGCAGAGAATTTATCAGTAAAGCCGCAACAACCAAGGAAGTTAATATTCTTCTGAAAGCAGGTAACAGTCCAGCTCTTGATGTCTTCCCTCGACCCCTGCCCTGCTCTGCTTCTCCCCTGACCCCAGCCCCAGCACTCCTGTTGCTTTATTTTCACAAGTTTTTTTTGCTTGGTTTTGGGTTTTTTTGGTGAGGAAGATTGGCCCTGCCTAATATCTGTTGCCAATCCTCCTCTTTTTGCTTGAAGAAGATTGTCACTGAGCTAACATCTGCGCCCATCCTCCTCTATTTTATGTGGGATGCCGCCACAGTGTGGCTTGCCAAGCCATGCTAGGTCTGCGCCCAGGATCTAAACCCAGGAACCAAAAGAAGAATGTGTCAACTTAACCACTGGGCCAGCCCCTTTGTTTAGCATTTTTCCCCTCAGAATAGCTTACAAAATTACCCCTTGGAATCCTAAATTCAGAATGCCTAGTTGGCAAAGCAAAATCCAAATGATCAAAGGCAGTATTGTTTATTAGCATTATTAGATGCGTTAAAGAGTCTGCTTTCGTCTCATCATGGAGCACAGGCAAGGAAGGCTGTGCTGTCCAAATACTTCCCATCGAGGTGGCAGGAGACCAGACAGCACGAGGACTGGTGCCACCTGACGCTAAATTAGCACTTAACACACATCGTGAGCAGCTGATGTCCAGAAGTCAGCATCAAGCTTCTTGCTAACATGATGAGCAATGGCCATCTGTCCCCACAAAGCCAGGCGGCGTGACCTTCGGTCCCAGTCATCACCAGCATCGCTCCTTCCCGTGATGAAGGATGAGAAGAAAGAGCTGCTCTAATAATTTTCCGTTATTAGTGACAACAAAGACCAAAGTGCTTGTCCCTATTTTCACTAAATATTTTCTCTTAAAAAAAATAGAGGAAGAGTCAACAGGAACCTGGACAGCAAGTTAAAGCTTAGAGATGTGATTCTATTTCTCAGAAGGAAGATGTATGTATCTAATTAGTATGCACTCAGAGCAAAGCAGAGCGCACGCATTATACCAGAAATTCCTTCATGTTTTATTAATCTAAACTACATGAAAATATCTAGCTGGAACAAAAGCCACAGCTCAAAACCTCAGGCCACTGAATCTCTATTGACAAACAGCAAGTCACTCGAAACTCTGTGACGATTGTAGCACAGAGAACGTAAACGATGACAGAGGTAGGTAGAACAGATCACTACAAAGATATAACCTTGCCAGTGAGGGCTTTGTAATCTCGACTGACTCATTAAATCCTATGTGAATCGGATGCCTTCCCCCATTTGTCGCCTGCATTCTTTTCTGTGCCTGTCATACAAGGGATCTTAGCATCATCAGAACAAAAAAGGGAGAAAAAAAGTAAGCGGCTGCCTCTCAGTGGGAATCCATCATTTGACAGAGAGTAAGATAACCATGTCCAAGATCAACAAAACCAGACACTATGAAATGTTTCTTTAAGCCTGACTGGTTCTCACAATATCAAGCAAATATGTATGCAGTGTGTTATTTTTGTAAAGAATTCCATTTTTCCATAACCTTTTACTTAGCTCTCAGGAGTGAAAAAAAAAGTTTTTTTAAAAAAAAAATGTGAGTCATTCCTAAGAACTTGGTTTGATAGATCATTTAAAGAAATAGAAAACACATAATATAAGCATTGGTTGGTATATCCCTTAGTGTGAGTTGGATCATGAGGAAGAAACAATTCGCCATGACTTAAGCCACAAGGACTGTTTATTGTCCTCTCACAAGTATCTGGAGGGGCGGGTGGCTTCTGGGTAGTCCAGCAGCTCAAAGCCACGCCCAAGGGCCCAAACTCTTTCCATTTTTGTGTTCCATCACCCTCTGTGGATTGACTGTTCATTCTAACGTTTGTCAGCTCAGAAGCCAAAGTTGGCTAACAAAGCTTCAGGTGTCATACTCTCTCACTGACTTCCCAGCAAGGAAGAAAGGGCAGGGGCACAAGCTTTGTCCTTGCCAGGCTCCCTCCACTCAGGAAGGGAAGTGCTCTGTAGATTTCCCCTTGGATCTTACTGGCAGAACTGGGCCCATGTCCATTCAGAGACCAATCATTAGTGAGAATGAAAACTTTAGGTTTCGGCCAATCATCATTCCTTCCCAGAATGAAATCTCTGCCCAATGCTCGCCAGGGAGGGATATGGGCAAGTGACTATTGGGGAGGCAAGGGACACTGTCTGTTCCAGTGGGCCGGGGCCCAGCCTCCTGATTCTCCAAAAACTCTCCTATCACATGGAACTCCCTTGGACCTTAGGGAGAATGCCCATGTCAAACAGCTGCACACCAGATAGCACATTATATTCAAGGCGCTGTCCTCTGTCTTCCCAGGCATTTTCCTACTTTTTCTCAGTCTTCTATGGGTCTAGCTGAGTATTTTCCCTCTGGCAGCATCTGCCTGTTACTCTTAGATTTGTCTCTCAGTCTTCTCCCTTGTCACCGCCCGTGTTTGAATAACCTTGCCCTTGTGCATCTACTGACCTACTTATATTTCAGGAAAACAAAAACTCAGGCGAGTCGGCTTGTAGTTCCTATATTCAGGTTTATATTTTGAAGCTGTGACTTCAGTCTCTGGGATCAGAGCTGACAAGAGCTAGGCCAGTTCCCTCGATGGCCACAGAGACGAAGGCAGAGGGCAGCAATGGGGACTCATAGAAGTGCTTGTCTTTGGACTGCACGGTCTGTAACCCACTTGGCCACGAATGTCCCTTGCTCATTTATCTTCCAAGAGCACCTATTAGATACATTTAGTTGGAAAATGCCAATCTTCTTTGAAAGAAGTGTTCCCGTCAGACTGCCCAGTCACTAACAGCTGCTTTCTGCCCCTCCCCTCACAGCAGGGCCCAGCTCCACACCAGGCCTCCTGACCTAAGGCAGGACGCACTCCATCAGCTCCACTCCCACACTCTGTGGCTCTTGTTGCTTGCCCAATCCTAATAGAACATTATCAGAAAACTGTTGGTTTCTTAAGAAGGAAGGAAGGAAGGAAAGAAGGAAGGAAAAGAAAGCCAGATCTGCCCGGTGGGTTGTTAGCAAAGGGAGACGGCCCCTGTAGGAAGAGCAGCAGGACCTTCAAGCCCAGAGGGGTGTGCTTGGTGACTGTTCTCGCACTATCCATCTCGGCACAAGCCAGGCTGGCTCTGCTGGGGCAGGTCGGGGGTGGGGGGGGGGGCTGCGCTCCCTCCCCCAAGGCCCAGTATCCACAATTCCAAGTTCATCTTGAAGTCCTGCGCTACACACAGCTGAGGCTTGCAACACATCAACGAGGCTTTTCCAAAGAGGCAAGAAAAAGGAGATAAACAGAAGTGATTACAACTGGATGATTTAGCTCACTATAAATGTGGTCCATGTCCAGGCTGACTCTAGGCTCACCTTGTATCAGAAGCCATTTGCAACAGAATGCTAAAACAGGGGCTCTCTGGAGGGCCAGCGGCTGACAGCAACACAAAACTCTATAGTCATGCTTCTCAGCTGAGGGTGATTTGCCCCCCAGGGTGCATTTGGCAAGTCTGGAGACATTTTTGGTTGTTACAACTGGGGTAATGCTGCTGACATCTAATAAACAGAGGCCAGCGGGGGTGGGGGGGTGGTTCCTAAACATCCTACAAGGCACGGGACAGGCCTCACAGCAGAGAATCATCTGGCCCAAATTCAACGGTGCTGTGATTGAGAAAACCTACCCTAGAGACGTTAAGCCCGCCTTTGGGCGAAAAATGGGGAGGCTGTGGTCCCGGTCCTGCCGTTGGCCCATCATCTACTGGAGACTTGTAAGGGAGGTGAAGACGGGGCAAAGGATCGTGTGTTAGAAAGTCCTTGGTGATCTCTGTGGTTCATGGGAGAGGGAGGAAGTGCTTCCCCCTCCCTTGAAGGCTGAGCAAGAGAAGGCTTCAAGAAACCCACACCCACCCGCTTGATATGGGGCCTCTGGGATGTGTGGGAAACAGGACCTGGTGTCTGGCTTTTCTGGGGTAAAAATCTAAACATAAGAGGCTAACTTGAGTTGCACTGGGAGCAAGATACACTTCTACCAACCACGGAAAAGGGCTGGCCTGGGGTTGTCTTTAAAAAAAAAAGACCCCACCTACAGGGACCCTTTGGAAGAACAGACCTTCCCTATCACAGGGACAGACTGCCAGAATCCAGGGGATGTGGCACAGAAGAGGTAGGCTATAGCATGGGCACAACCCCCTGGCGGCTGACAAGAGCTCTGCCACTTTCTCTCCAGGTCAGAAAGGGAACCCTCAGGAACGCAGGTTCATGCGCGTGCTTTACGTCGGGAGGGCCTTGAATCTGCCCTTGTGCGTTTCTTTTAAATTCTGGTGCTTGTTTATTAGTAATAAGTTACTTGTGAATCCACCTCACAGCAGATATTAACAGTCTGACAACTGAGAACCAATGCCAGCTATTGAAAAGGATTCAAATCCTGACTCTGCCACTTGAAATCTTTGTGTTTTGGATTCCTTATCTGTAAGGCAGGTCTGTAGCTAGTATGTGGATTAATAAGACAGATCACCCAGCACAGCAGAAGTGTTCAATAAATGGCAGCCTTCTGTGCGTGTAGACGTGGCCTAAAATGGAATCCATGGAATGGCAACGCATAGAACTTTTCTCTAATTTTACTTGGGCTCTTACTGTAGAAAAAATTATGTGACTTTTCTGCTCTTATTGCCAGACTAAGGTACATGTCACACTGTTTCCCAGGGCTATATGTATCTTTCAGTCACAAGAACAGAAAACCAAACTAAATGTACCTTAAAACACAGAGCATTTATTATCTCACATAACAAGACTATAGGTGGGACAGTTCTGGGATTAATAGGCAACCAGATCTATGTAATCAGGAATCTTTTTTTCCACTCTCCCATCGCCAGTGTTGTGGCTTTTTGTCCTCAGGCTTATTGTCTCAGGATGGCTGCAATAGCTCCAAGCATTTTATCCTTACACAATACCATAAAGAGGCAGGAAAATGAGGAATTTTCTAACATTTTCTTTTGAAAAGCAAAAATCCCTTTCACAGAGGATCACCACTCAGCAATCTTCCTTTCACATCTAATTGGCTGGAATTGCATCACATGCTTAACTGGGAAATGAGACCACTAGGAAGGGCTTGGACCAATCACGATTCACCCCAGGAGTGAGGTGGGCCCTCTTCCTTGAGTACAAGGACAGTGGAAGATAGTAGACAAACAATTGTGGTTGTTATACCACTCAAAATATCTCCAGGCTAAGACATTGTGAGAGCCCCATCAATTTCACCCCTGAGGCTGGGCGAATAAAACAGCAGGCGTAATGGTTACATATGGCAATGGGGTGGGAAGACCTGAGCTTCCGCTGGGATTCCCACCAGCAAGCTGACCATCAGAGAAGTTAGTTTCCTTTGCCTCCTTCTGGATCGTCCTTCTCCCCAAGTTTCTGTCTCTCGTTTGGCCAGATATGCACTTTTTTAAAGTAATGATTTGGCTGTTTTTGTCAACATTATGTATACTTAGTATTTTTTTTAATCAGCAGTACAAAAAAGAAAAAGCAACAAGGGCTGGCTTGGTTGCCTAGTGGTTAAGTATGCATGCTCTGCTTCAGCGGCCCAGGGTTCGTGGACCACTCATCAAGCCATGCTGTAGAGGCGTCCCACATACAAAATAGAGGAAGATAGGCACAGATGTTAGCTCAGGGCCAATCTTCCTGACCAAAAAAAAAAAAAAAAGGCAACAAATCACCCCACATCCCACAGCCCAAAACTAGCTAAAGCTAACATTTGACAAGCATAATTGAAGACATCACTATGCATGTGGAATAGATATGGAAATGGAGAGCTAGATAGAAGAAACAATTTAATAAGGATGATATGCTATTTATTCTTTTAATAATTGCAAGCATTAAACTTAATTTTACTTGATTTTAATCAGCAGAAAAAACAAAGTGAAAGTGAAAGTATTGCAGAATTTAGACAAAAATTTCATTTCCTAAAATATCTAAGATTTTTAAAAAGAGGAAAATAAAATGTTCATGAAGCTAGAATACTTTTATTTTTTAACTACAGGTTGAGGTTAGGGCAGAGAGGGCCAGGAGATGGGGTAGTTACGCTCCTCCCATCCCCACCCTCCACTTCCAATGGTGATATTATTTTTATTTCGTCAAGGTTTGTGACAATCACACTCTGCTCAGTCACTATCACTCTGGGCCAGATGTTTTGAACATATCTGTCTTGCTCTCTTCCTTCGGGCCTTTTAGAAGCAAAGTGTCCTGAAAGCAATGCCTCCCACCCAGACTTTGCCAGGCTCTTTCTGAGCCTCCAGCTAGGCAGACGGCGACACCACCCAAGTCCAGCCGCACACCGCCAGGCCTCATTCTGAGCTTTTTTTTGCTGTTCCTTTCTCTCAGACTAACTAGGTTCTATCTATTCTTCAAAGGCTATTTAAGCCCCACACCCCTAAGACGTCTTTTCTGTCTGCCCCATTTCACATCTTAATTTTTCCCTCTTCTCTGAAGTCCTCCTAAATGTACTGTCTGTGCCATTCATTTTATTATTCAGTCATTACTGTCTGTTTCATACACCTATGTATTATTTCCTCAGGGAAAGCATACGTTCCTGAGGGCAGGGACCAAGTCAAATGTTGTCTGACAACTGCTCAGCTAAACTAGCCGTCCGCAGAGTGAAACACAAGCCACAGACTTTGGCGCAGAAGACTTGAAAGCACAGGTCTACCCCTGCTGGCTGACCACAGACCACATGGCTGCCAAGCCCCCCACACCCTTCGGCGGAACACACAAAAGCCTGTCTTCTGGCCTCTTGAAAGGAGGTGACCTACTGCAGGAAATAAAAGAGGACTGGACCATTTTCTGTGGCATCCATGCGAAGACATTTAGAAATGTTCACGCCAAAAGTTATTGGTCAACAAAAGGATGGTATTTTCGATTTATGAAAATCTATATTTATTCACTAATTTGACAAATATTATTGAACAGTGACTATGTGTTAGACTCTGGCATTGCTGAACTTGATGTATGTGGTCTCTGTCCTCAAGCAGAATAAGGGAGTGGAAAACACAGACATTGAACCAATAAAACTATTTGACGGGCAATTCAAGGGAAGAATGTCAACTGTTAATGAGGGCCAGGATCTGAGCGACCTGGTCCAGGAAGGCTCCTCTGAGGAAGGGCCACCTAACCCAAGAGCTGAAGAGGAAGTCCGAGTTCCATTAAATGAAGCACAAGAAGTTCCTCCAGAAGGTTCGAGTTAAGGCAATCTTTGCGTGCAGGTGTGGAGTTAAATGTCACGCAGACAGAAGGAATGACTTCTTTAAAATGTTCAGCAATGAATTAAGGATGAGGAAGAGAAAATAACCAGAGGGGACATGTGTCGTGGTAGTTATTTGTCAGAAGGCTTGAAGCTTCATTATGAAACAGAAAATCAAGCTTGAATATCTCCTTAGCTGAGAAAATTAATAAATGTCTCCATTTTTATATTTCCACACTTGATATCATCGGCTAGTGACAAGGGTTAAAACAGAAATGGCCAGTTGCTTGCGATTCAGTTCTGGGCGATGACCTTCCCCACCAGCACGTTGAAGGCTCCTGCTGTCACCGCTGATTATATGAAAAGCCTTTATGGCTACATATTTTGATAATGTATTTGAAGAGTAAATATATTTACTCATAAAATATTCATATATTAGTTTTTTTAAAATAAGGATTAACCTTTTATTTAAGACTTTGCATCAGGTATTTCATAATGCCCAGAAAAACAGGTATCTCTCATCACATTCACTAGATACATTCCAGCAGAGAGTGTGTGCACGCGCGTGTGTGTGTGTATTCTTGGAGAGGGGCCCTAAATCCAGTTCTATAATATGTTTTTCTCCACTGATTTCTACTAGGAGAATAAAAACGTTGAGCCAAAGGAACAAATAAATTCTAGAAGCAAAGGCTCTCTACTTGGTTGTTGCAGAAACACCAACGCTATGCTTTTGGAACAAACGGTGTAGCCACTCACCATTGACCAAATAAGGTCCTTCTCACCTCCGCTCTATTTGCACATGCTCTTCCACGAGCCCCCAACCATCTCCCTCCCACCCCCACTGTGGCTCTGCTTTAACTGGGACCCAAGGCTCAGCTGATCGCCACAGAATCAGCTCGTCAGCTTGCCAGCTGCCTTAAAAATTCTAACTCTGTAGGCGGAGGATGAAGACAGGGAATATGAACTTTGGTCACCTTCCTAAGTCATTCCAAAGCATGGGCAAATTGGGAAACCCTTGCTAACATCCTCCTCCAGTGCCACTTTCTCTTGGAAGCCCTACCTAATGTTCTCAGCTTCCCCTCTGTTCTCCCAAGCAACACATAAAAAATTATACACATAATATATGTAAAGCAAGATCTCCATCATATCACTCTTCCTAGTCCTCAGAACATTGTAATCCCTCGCAGGTTTGTGGAATAAATCAATAAATGGACCAATCAGGAGGAAGGAAGGGTTCTCTATTCTCTAAGATGAAAAGGTTAAGATGCCGGCCCTCAGGTGTCTGCTGAACGCTTCTGCTTCGCGCTGCTTCGTGCTTTCAGGCGGGCCCTCATCCACAGCCCCACAGGGATGGAGTAATCCACAGCCCCACAGGGATGGCCCTTCCTCCAGGAGCCCGGACTTCAGGGTCAGCTCCCAGCGGGGTTTTCTTTCCTTTTGACCAGGAGTGGGGTTGCAATATTCAACTTCACCAACTAACATGTAATTGTGCAAAATTGCAGACTTGAGATTCCAGGTACTGAAATATATCAAATTTGAATGAAAGAGAAACACATGTAACTTGGAGAGAATTCTGAGTAAATTTCGATAGAGTTCTACCACTAAACGTATCTCCTGGCTTCCACAACACCATAATAGAGTTGTCATTTTCTCAGAATTAGCTGTTAAATGAGATGGGTATGGACACGTATCTATTAACAGTTCTGAAATCCTCACAGTAACAGGAAGTCAGAGTCGTTGCATGAAGAAAGAAGAAATAAACAGGGAAATAAATGTGTAAACAAGAGCATTACTCCAGCCAAGCGCTAACTCGAGTGTTGGTGGGCAGAAAGGCCCCGTTTGCTGCGCTTTTGGGACAGACTTCAGCCGCGCCACTGTCTGTGAGAGCACTGAATAAATGGGAGGGAACGGTGCCCGTTTCAAAAAGAAATTTAAAAAGCAACCAGACGACATAGCTGTTTAGGAATGCCTGCATCGCGATCCTTATTTGCCATCGCGGAGCTTAAGCCTCGCCGCATACGCGCTCACAGCATAAACAGGAAGGATTAGGGTGACCCCACGTCCCTAAAGACTGAAGCCGTCCGGGAAAGGCTCTGGTTACCTTGCATCCTGAGCAGCCTGCCCCTTGATGACAAATGTCCCAGATTCGGGCGTTCTTTTGTAGTTCATGGGAAAGCACGACTAATCCGTGCAAGCCCGCGCGCACACGTACCAGCTCCATTCAGCTCCCGCGCACAAAGCGCCGGCCGAGCTCCGGGGGCGCGGGGCCCGGGCGCCGGCTCCACCCGCCTGCCCGCCCGGCCGCGCCGCTCTGCCTCCACGTGCGCGCGCCGCCGGCACCGCCTCCCTCCAGGAGCGGAGCGCGCGGGGAAGGTCAGGAAGGAAAGAGCTGGCTGCGTGTCCGTGGCCTCCGGGGTGAGGCTTCGGAGCTAAGAGAAACACGAGACTGACGAGGTGGGTCTTCTTCCTCAAGCCAGTTCTTGCTGTGTTCTACCCGGGATTCACCCCACTTTTTAAACCCTCCACCCAACGCTCCCCGTCCTCTTCTGTCCTCTTGGTTCATTTAGCGCTTTAAATGTATGGCTCTGTTCTAATGGTCATAACAACCCTGTGAGGCAGGTACATTTTGCAGATGAGGAAACTGAGGCACAAACTAGCCCTGGGAGCACTGGACTCAAAGAAGCACGGTCTTCACCACTAAGCAACCAAGCTGCGAAAACGTGAACCGTTTGTCCCAACCATTTTCAGATAAATGAATGAAAGGATGGTCTACAGGCGTTTCTCAATTGGTGACAAGTGATCTCCTTGGAATCCTGGAAAATGCCCGAAATAGTACGCTATTTCCTGGGAATAATTTGATAATTCAGAAAACAAGGCAGTGAACAAAATCCAGAAAATGCAAGCAGATTTGTTAAGGTTTGGGGCAATATTAGGCAGAAAAGTGTACTGAATATGTGTGTTGGGGGGTTCGCTTTCATTAGTAATTAAAGAAATAAAATTAAACCGCAAAGAGATACCGAATTTTAATCTGGCCTAAAAAAAAAAAATAATAATACCTAGGGAAGATGAGTGTGCTGTCTCATGTACAGTTTGTGGGAATGCAAATTGAGTAAATTTATAAGAGATGATTTGGAAATACTTATCGAAGGCCTTAAAACGTGTATTTTTTGACCCAACAGATCTACTTATGGAGTTTTATCCTAAGGTAATAATTTAAAATACGCCAAATAATTTGGATAGAGGAAGAGTTAATATACCGAAAGACATGACACCAAAAGAATGGGAACAGATCTAGATGTCCAACAGGTGTGGTGATCCAAGCAAAGGAAAACTGCTTGCAGTATATGGATAACAGAAAAATGGCAGATTTTAACAGTGTGCATCTCACGATGTCTTTCTCTGGAAAAAAATTCTATAGAAATATGTCTGGAAGGGCATACAAAATATTAATGCCTAATGATTATGAGTTTTATTTTCTCTTTTCTGTTTTTCTATATTTTCTAACATCTTCAATTAGTATGTATTATAAGTAATGAAGTAAAACAAAACATTTATTTTTAAGAAGAAAACAAATTTCTCAGTTTCCCACATAAGAGCAAAGTGAGAGCAGCCTCTGAGTCAAAGGTGGAAGGCCCTCCAGCTGGGGGAGAGCACTCTTCAGGCTTCACGACTTCCATAATGGAATGTGAATCTTGCCACGCAGGTGTCTGGTACCAAAGCAGAACAATGTCCTTCAATCAACAAAGCAAGGACATCCACAGGTCTTGGGCTCTCACGAGGGAATCTGACTGGAAAGTGCTGTTATCCCAAGCTTGGCAAATGCCCATGCAACACAAGTGCGATTCCAAGAAGACAGTCTAAGGGGCGCGCTGTGCGCCGCCCTGTCCGTGCGCTTAGCACCACACTCCTTCCCACCAGTTAGACTTGCGCTCTGCACACAGACCTCATTCCTCAGAAATGCCTCTGCTGAGTTACGTCTTCATGCTATACCCTTGGCTTCTATCTGGGTTTAAAATGACATAGTCATTTCAGGAACCCCTTTTCTATAACTCCTTTGCTGCAGCTGTTTTTCATGCTATGTAATACCTCTGTGTGTGGTCTCTCTTAATAAAATCCCTTCCTAGTGGTGGTGTTTAAACTGGGCTCCCAGGAGCTGCTGAGGAGGCTAAAAGACCAAAGCCATCTACCACTAGAGGATTCTACTTTTACTTGTTCAGCCACAGATGCTAAATCCATGGCAGTTTCACCCCCTCCAAAATTGACCCTCGGCAAAGAGGAATTCCCGTTACATGTGAGCCTGTCACAATTTCTCACATTATAGGCACTGAACCAATTATCTTTAACCACCAAGTATTATTTAGGAAGGACATAGCCTGATACCATCTCAGTCAAAGCTGGTCTTAAATGCTTTAAAAGAAGGGAGAGCAATTTAACTTGGATTTAAGTAGCTGTTTCTGGAGGTACGACTTCACGATTGGAAGTTTCTGGATGCCAGTGAAACAGGCCTAGAATGGAGGCTGGAAATCTGAAATGAAGGCGTCGGTAGGATCATGTTCCCCCAGAAACCTGTAGGGCAGAATCGTTTCTTGCCTCTTCGAGCAGCTGGTGTTTGTTCACAGTCCTTGGCTTGTAATGCACCGTTCGGATCTCTGCCTCCACTGTCACACAGCCATCTTCTCCCTGTGGTCTTCTTGTTGGATATCAGATAGGGCCCAGCCTATTCCAGTACGACCTCATCTTAACTAATTACTTCTACAAGGACCCTATTTCCAAATAAGGTCACATTCTAAGTCCAGGGCTTAGGACTTGAACATATCGTTTTGGGAAGACTATTCAACCCATCACACACATTTACAGAACAAATTTTTAAAAACTAACTGTCTGGTCTTGTGTAAAGGATATTTGTATTTTGAGATAAAATTCCAATGACTGCATCATACAAAGATTCAAAAACTTCTATATCCCAAATAAATTAGATGAAAAGATAATATTTTCTTTAAAAATGTTGTTAATGACTCAAAAGCAGCTCCCTTTAATGACAACACTGTATGATAGTTAATTTTGTGTGTTGACTGGTCACAGGGTGCCCAGATTAAATAGCATTTCTGGGTGTGTCTTTGCGGGTGTTTCTGGGTGACATTGGCATTGGAACTGTGGGCCCAGTGAAGTAGATTGCCTTCCCCAGCGTGAGTGGGCACCACTCAGTCCGCTGAGGGCCAGAAGAGAACACACAGCAGAGGGAGGAGGCGCTCGCCCTGGGTTTCCGCCTCACCACCTGCGCTGGAACCTCGTCTGCTGCTGCCCTCAGACTGGGATGCTCGCCATTGGTCCCCTGGTTCCCGGGCTTTGGGCTCAGACTGGATTTCACCACTGGCGTTCCTGAGTCGCCAGCTTGCAGACGGCAGATTGTGGGGCTTCTCAGGCTCCATCATCACAAGCCAAATTTCTCATAATAAACCTCCTTTTATATTTATAAACATATATATAATATAAATATATAAAATATAAGTATATAAATGTCTATAAATATCCTATTGGCTCCATTTTCTGGAGAATCCTGACTAATATTAAAAATTCACTTAAAAAGCTTGAATGAAATTATTTCTTAATATTTGAGACCTGAAAAAGCACATGTTCTAAATTATTGTTCCATTTTATGTACTCAGTATCCTTTAATATATAATATACCTTGAGTTTCCGGGTGATATTTCACTTGAAAAAGCTTCCAATTTTTTTCTAAGTGTGAGAATAATCCTGGACTCTTGGCTTAGGATCTTAGTGTATAGTTTCTTCTCATTCTATCTGATTTTTACTGTTTTTGTTTCCATTTTTGTTGAGGAAGATTCACCCTGAGCTAACATGTACACCAATCTTCCTCTATTTTGTATGTGGGTCACCGCCACAGCATGGCCGCCAGCGAGTAGTGTAGATCCATGCCTGGGAACCAAACCCTGGGCCACTGAAGCAGAGCACACTCAACTTAACCACTATGCCACAGGGCCAGCCCCTGAATTTTACTTTTTAATCTTTTTTGTAGACACCCTATTTATGGGTTCCTACTATATATACAAAAATACTTGCTAGACACAGGGGAAATCATAGTGAATAAAACAGACATGCTTCTTGCTCCTATGGAGTCTCCATTATTTATACTGAAAATTGCCTTTAATTCTGTTTAGAAGTGGATAAATAAGAGAGAAACGATAACAGATTATGAAAAGAAAGGACAATTCAATGAAGGATATTCTGAATAATACTTGCCCTCCTAAAATTGTTAATCTTAGGAATCAATGGCTGGTTTCCTCACATCTAACCTGGACAAAGATAGACTAGAATAGAAAAGAAAAAAAGAGTGTGCTTCCAACCAAACCATTAAAACAAACTCCCAAGCTGTGCTCTGCACACAGAGTGGGGCAATCCCCCTGATCGTTAGCCTCATGGCTTTGGGTCCCAGAGTCCGTGGTCTGTCTATGTGACGGCTCAGTGGACAAATGGACAATTTACTCTCATTTTCTTCCCCACTCATTAGCACAAGCCTGCTCTTCCACTATTCTCCTTGGCAGAAAATGGCACCACCATCTACTGGTTACTCAGCCATATAATTCAGTCTTGACTCCTCCCTCTCCATCACTCCCATCAAATTAATCTCCAAGACTTGGCAATTCTGCCTTGTAAGTATCTTTCAAGCCCACATAGCTATTTCCATAACCACCACTATAACCCTTGTATTAAAAATAAAGATTAGCATTTATTGAGCACTTAATTTATCTCAGGCGTAATTTAAACTGTTTGTATTCACTGTTTTAATTCTGACTTCAGCTCTATGTGCTAGGTAAATTATTATTCTGATTTGGGAGATGAGCAAATGAAGCACATGGACATTAAATAATATTCTCAAGGTCACGCAATAAAAAAGTGACAGAGCCTGGATTCAAACCACAGAAGACTGCCTTCTGAGCCCACTTCCTTGATGACAGTCCTACACAGCCCCGCGAGCCTGCTGCTCTTTCCTGAGAGTTGGCTTCCCCTGAGAGCTGAGCCTTTTCTTCCTGGTTCCTCCTTACCCAGCTCTTCCCTCCCTGCTCCCAGCTGATGACCTTGCCTTCCAGGAGAAAATAGAAGGCACCAAATCCACAAACCAGCATTCATCCGTACCGGTCTTTGCTATCTCTCTGGTCACAATGGAAGAAGTGTCCACAGGCCCACAGGGAGTCCATGGAGAAAATTCAGGAGTTTTGTGAACTTAGATGGGAAAAATATTATATCTCTATTTTCATTAATTGAACAGCCACAGTGGTATTATCAAGACTTTTTACCTTTATCAGTAGTAGAAGTCAGATGTTTGGGTGTTACACTAGTTTTGCAGGTATCTCCAAATAGCACTTATGCTTCCACACAACCTCAAAATTACAGTAATTGTAGGCTCACTGATAGATCTTGTAGCGTAATACATTAATAAAGAAACACACACTACTATATAGTAAACATCTTTTTTTAACTATATTCATTATCAAACCCCTCCCCCAAGCTCCAGACTCATAGAGCCAACTGCCTCCTGTCTTCTCTAGCAGAGTGTCTAACAAATGTCTCAAAGTTAATAGATCTAGAACAGACCTCTTGATTTTCCTCCCCACTCCTAATTGTTCCCCTTGGTCACTCACATCTCAGTAGATGGCCCTACCATCCATTTACACCAAAACCGAGCAGTCCTTCTTCGTTCCTCCCTTTCTCTCAATCCCTACTACCAAGTTCTGGAGTTAGACCTGCCAAGCCTCTCGGGCCACCCGCTGCCTTCCTGCTTCCCACCACTGCCCTCAGCCTCCCAGAACTGACTCCTGACCCTGGCCCCTCTGGGCCTGCTCTGCCTCCGGGGCTCTGAACTCACTGCCGCCTCCCTTTGCACCTCCAGATTCTCACACAGCTTTCACTTCCTTATCCTCAGGCCTCAACTCAAATGTCATCGACAGCGTCTTTTACAACCTGTAACTCTGCTGTGTATCTTGCTTGTTTCTTGTTTGTCTCCCCTCTGGAATATGAGCTCCACGAGTGCAAGGCTACTGCCTGTTCCCAGCTGCATCCCCAGAGCCTAGATATGGACCACATAATCAATCAATAAAAAACTATGGAATGAATAAGTATTTAACCAACTAATTTCTATGTGGCTATTCTGAAGATCAACTGAAATCGTGTGAGTTCGTCCCTCTGCAGGGCCCCAGCGCCTGGGAGCCTGGGGCGCTTGCCCTGCAGCGCCTGCCCTTCTCCTGGTGGGCAGCACCACTGTGCCGACAGTCCCGGGGGTCTGACAGACGTCTTCTCCTGAGGAGGCAAACATAAGCTGGAATTCAGGTTAAACCACAGAAGAGGACACTGCGTGCACAGATAGAAATGCTCTTGGGCAAAGTTAAAATAAATGCAGGGTCTGTTTATTAAAATAAGTGCTAGTCACAAAGAGTAGGGCTTCCAGAGGGAGGTGGCCCTGCTTTCCAGCCCCGGTTCCTTCCGTTTCCAGATTTGCATGTTGGCGCCTTCCTCAGGGTCCCTGAGCCTCCGCGTCCTTCCTGTGCACAGGATAACACCATCCTTGCCGTTGTCTATTCTCTAGGTTGAGGGAGCCAAGAGACACGACAGGCGAAAAGGACTCAACACGGAGCAGACCCTCTCTGTCTCATCATGTTCTTTTTTTCACAAGATTTTATTTTTCCTTTTTCTCCCCAAAGCTCCCTGGTACATAGTTGTATATTTTTTCAGTTGTGGGTCCTTCTAGTTGTGGCATGTGGATGCCACCTCAGCATGGCCTGATGAGCGGTGCCATGTCTGTGCCCAGGATACGAACCGGCGAAACCCTGGGCCGCTGAAGTGGAGCGGGCAAACTTAACCGCTCGGCCACAGGGCCAGTCCCTGTCTCATCATTTTCATTCGCGGCTATAACAAGACCCCTTTAAAAAGCAAGAACGTAGATTGAAGGAAACTGACGGAGCTCCTGTGTTGTCTCATTTTTTATGTTTAATGTCAGACCTAATACAGTTTTGTTTGTTTTAATCCACACACTTCATGGAATAAGCTATTGCAAGCAAGGAGAATTTACCAAGTATTTCTTTATGTCATAAATTTTTTTTTCTTTCTTGGCAGCACTGCATTTGAATGAATCCTTTTCCCAGTAATCATGCTGACAAGGATTCCTATCTGTATTCAGCTTAATCTCCCACTGTTCTTTAGGGGTCATTTTCAAATCTTTCTACACAAGTCGACACAATTCCCATTGATAAATAGCCTGAGTGCTGTTGCCCCCTGCGTACTATTTTGACAATCACTACCCTGAAGAAGTTTTTTGTGTTTAAGAAAGTAATTCGTCTAAAGGAAGAGGGTATTTTCAAACCGTACTTCTGAAAAAATGTCAAATAACAGGAATAAAGGAAAAAATGAGCTTTGGAGTAAAAGAGATAGCACTTGAATAAAAGAACTCTCAAACTAAAAAGAATAGAAAAGATCAAGAGATAGCTAAAAAAGGGAAAACATTTATTAAAAGTAGAAAATGGGAGTATAGCTGCATTCTAGGTGTGAGAGTTCCGAGTGACATGACAATATTAATGAGACAGGAAAAGCCATATTTCAAACCAGCAGCTTCTCCCTTTGAAAAATTGTCTCCTTTTTTCAGAATTTCAGGATAATGAGAGCCAATGGCTGGAATTAATACACAAACATAGTTCTTCATTGCAGGTGATTTTCCATTGGTAATTTTAATGAAAATTATAACTTCAAATAAATAGAGATAAGAAATTAACTGTAGTCTAACCGCTAACTAAACCAAAATGCGAATCACCCAGATATTCTGTTCAGTGAAGGACCAAATAATGTGTTGGTGCTCCCAGGTAAGATCTGTGAGCCCCACCACAAGTGTCCCAACACAATTTTGACCTGCAGCCTTTGTTTGTTTTCATGATAATAGAATTTTTTAAAAAGAATTCAAAACACATCTTGACTTTAGAAGGGAGTTTCTTGTTAACCAAAGCCCTCAAAACAAGTTTCTTGATTAAATGGAAACCCTTTTCCCCAAGAATTTATTTCTTAGCAACCCTTCATAGTTTACATAAATTTATCCTTAAGTTTCTTCTTCTTCTTTTTTAATCACTTGCCATTCCACTGCTTCATGTTGGCTTGTTAATAGTGCTCCACATTCCATCTCCCTGTCCTAAAAAAGAAATTATCTTTCCTGTTAGAAACAGCTTCACATGGGCAATAAGCTAGGACTTTCATTCCCAGCAACCCATTCCTGCAGCTGTTCAAATCTTCACGCCCTGAGTTTTGTTTACGCATATTAGGGCTTTTATTAATCAAGCTCTTTTGGTTTGGTGGCTAGTTATGGAAAGGAAGTTAATTTAAGTAAAGACTACCGGTGCCCGCTAAGAATGCCGTCCACCTGGGCACTTCCAGAGTAATGGACACTTCTGTTGTTTGGCCTGAAGTCAAGGCTTTTGTCGAACTTCCAAAATGTTTCCGCAGAGTTACTTAGATAATGAATAATTATGCACAGTTTATGACTGCTATCCCACAGTAGCATTAAATAATACAGGAAAAACAACAGCCATGTCAAATGGTAAAGCAATAATTTGCACTGAAATTTGGAATTTTTTAAAAAAGTATTGAAGGATGCTGGTTTCAAGTGAAAGATTATCATGTTAATTCTAGCTCTATGTCTCTTATGGTTCTCATGAAGGAATACTCCAACAGACTGACATTATTGGTCTGAGCTGATTTTGACTGTGACCAGTACAAGGCACGTTGGTCCCATTTGCTATCGGATGGAAGACACAAGTTCCTGATAATGAAGGTACAAGTGTGACGAGAAAGGCCACTGCAGCAGCGGCCGGGACAGTGACGATCCAAAGTCAGGAGCTCACTCTTTGGGGGAAAGGTTGTAAGAAACACAAATGGAGTCATTTAATAACAGGAAAGGTTTGGGGCCGGCCTGGTGGCGCAGCTGTTAGGTTCACACTTTCCACTCTGGCGGCCTGGGGTTCGCCGGTTCAGATCCTTGTTGCAGACCTATGCACGGCTTGGCCAGCCATGCTGTGGTAGGCATCCTACATATAAAGTAGAGGAAGATGGGCACGAATGTTAGCTCAGGGCCAGTCTTCCTCAGCAAAAAGAGGAGGGTTGGCAGTAGATGTTAGCTCAGGGCTAATCTTCCTCAAAAAAACAATAAAATAAAATAAATAAAAACAGCAGAGGTAAACACGAATTTCAAATGTTTAGGTCCATACTAGCTGGTCGCAAGAGCTTGTAATAACCTCTCACACCTATAATGACTTTTTTGAGGGTCCTTATACCTAAGGATTCTATATCTGTATATATGTGTTACTTAAATATCAATTTGAAATTTAAAAATTCAATCAATCATTCTGATGTATTCTCTGTTGGAGATTTCTAAAAATCTCATTTTATGCTCTGAACACAGAAAGAAATTAAAGTTTACAGGCTTAAAGTTTGTCTGCCTCCTTTTAGCTCAATGATATTTTCAATCACTGAAATAATTTAAAATAAATTTAGTCAATTTCTTTCATGTTTGAGTAGCAGATGTTGCAGTCAAGAGCTTCACTCACAAGTTCTGCCGCCTTTCTCCTGTATTCATTTATCTTTTTTAAATGTGTCCATAGGAGCTAACATATATTGTGCATGTACTGTGTTCTAGATACGGTATGATAAGCACAGTATGTATATTCTTTCACCTGCTGTAGTTTCCATTTTATAGATAAAAAGCGTGAGGCTTAGGGAGAACTTGCCCAAGACCACCCAGCTTTCAAGTCTGGATCTGGGATTTGAGTCTCTGGTGAGGCAGTCAAGATTCTTAGCCGGAAAAATAGAAACTGACTAGCTGATATTATCAAAAAGAAAAGAAATATTCAAAGGGTAATAGAGTACTTATAGAATTTCCAGGAGGGCTACAGAAACAGCCACAGAATCGTACCCAGGAGCAAAAGGAGGCTATGCAGGAGGCTATGCAGGCAGAACCGCAGCCCAAATCATGCCACTAAACTAGTCTGATTGATTCTGCTGTACAGTCATGTTAGACACGAATCACGGCAACTTACAGCCCCAACAGTGCCAGCACTGGGCACCAGACACTGATGCCAGCACCACTGTTCTTGGAGCCCTAGAAACTGGGTGTTGCACCAGAAAGAATCTTTCACTCTACCTGTGTTTTCAGATCACCAGATCCTGATCAGAAGTCTGGGGCAAGTCAGTCTAATTGACCGAGTCTAGGTTATATGCCTGGGCCCCAACTTCAAGGAAGACTGAGAAATGAGTAATCTGACCCTTTAAGCTTCAATCGTGGGAGGTGGGCTCTAATTTCTCACCAAGGGGGAATTTCTTGCCAAGAAATTTCTCACCAAGATTCCTATGGTGAGAAATTTCCCCCAAAGAAGAAAAGGATCATTTCCTTTCATCCATCACCATAACTCAAGCATTTAGCATAATACTGGCACTAAGGAGATATTCAATAAATATACATACTAAATGAACAAATGAAGGTATGACTCAGTTGTCCCTGGGAGCGGCACAAGGAAAAGCAAGAAAACACTGGAAGAGAATGCCCCAGGAGAGACCCAAACCCTCAGTACTGGTCACCATAACTGTTGTCAACTAGGTCAGAAAGAACTCATTCGAAAGTATGAGAAAGCAGTGAGTGCCTGCCATGTGCTAAAGGTTTTATATGCATTATCTCATAACGATCAGAACAACTCTGAGAAGTGGCTACTATTTGTAGCTCCATTTTACCGAAGAGAAGAGCTAAGGCTTAGGGAGATTGCCTAAGGCTGTATCACTAGGAATTGGCAGAACCTGGCTTTGAACCCAAGTCTTATTGACCCCAAATCCACCCTCTTAAGAACTATGCAACACTATACAACAGAAACTTAAACAATAAAAATAGGTTATTGTGGAAAGCATTTCTATTACAAAATTTACTAGTTTCCCAGTCAACTTATCCCATTATTTCTTATTTCACGTTTTTGCACAAGAAATCAGTTTATGCTTGAGCTGACTCCAGGAAGGGAAATGGAGGGCTGAGCTTGACGCTCTCCAAGGTTCTGAAAACCAATGTTTGAAATTTAAAATTTAACCGCCAGACTGAAGGTATCATCATTTTATATTGGCTCTTCAATTTTTACACCCAGGGCAAGGCCATCTGTGAGTGGAGGAAAATGAAATAATTATGAAATTTAGGCAACTCTTAAGAAACTGAGTCTTCAACACACCCACATCCATTCACTAAAATTAAGGGATGTAAACTCTGAAAACAGAGTTCCTTTATGCATTTTTGGCTTTCCTCCACAGTTATAAAAGTCAACCCATGCCAGTAATGTCTGAAATCACGATGGGAACTTCTGTGTGCTGCAGTAAGTAGATCCTCCTGGTTATGCATCATCAGCCCTGGAATGTTGCTGAGGCCAGGGTAAGCATCTGGAACCAGAGTGCCTGGCGGCATAAGCAAGAAGCAGCCAGTGGGGTGAGGATCAGAGTTAGAATTGGCAGCAAGAGAGTCTGGAAGAAGAAAGGAAATCAAAAGAAAAGGAGGGGAGAAAAAGATCTGAAATAAAGAGAAAAAAACCTAAAAGCTTGAAGGGGGCCGGCCAGAAAGGAGATGAGGCTATGGCCAGTGGCAAGACGTGGCTTTCATTTCATGGGGAGAAAGGTATCATCTGCTCTCTCGTTACTCCTAATACCAACTGCAGCGATGCTGTTTCTTTCCAAGTCTTTCTACATAGCTCCATGGGGGTTGACATTGGGCTGGACTGACATCTGCTGCTACTTCTTGCTGCATTCTGTGCTATTTGGAGATACTCTATTGATATCATCCTTCTTTGACCTTGCTTTCCTCTTCCCCCTCCCAACTCTCCTTCCGCTGTCCTATTTGTAGCAACCGCTTCAGTCCACTAACAAGGGCTCTTTTATCTATTGGTCCTGCTCCCGCTTTTGTTTCTCTTGTCTATTTGGAGTTAGCGTCTTGATATAAAGCCAGCACGAATTTTCTCTTGTCCTTGAGAAACTGTTGAACGTAGCTGACTTGCTCGAACCAGTAGGTAAAAGTGTGAGCTAATCCTATGTTCATTGTCGTCTGTTCAGCAGCCTTAAAACTTTAGCTAGGCAAACAACCATTTTCCTTTGCAGAAATTGTCATCCTGCCCTTATAATCACAATCCCAAGCCACGAGTTACAGAGACCACATGTGTTGAGAATAAATAAATAAAAAGAACTGAGCTCTGTCATATGGATTCTGGCTTCGGCTGTTTGGACCCTGCCATTGCAGCTGAAGATGGGCTGCTGCGTACAGAATACTAATTGCTGTGACTATTCTGAACTGATCTCTCTTGTGAAAGAAAAAATGTGAGAGAAAAGCTTATTTTAGGTTGGTCACTCAAAATCATAAGCTGAATTGGGAGAAATTCTGTGTACCAAATATATTTATCTCCAGAATTTTTACTGAAATGCCTTTGGGTTTGTGCCAAGTCAGAAGTATCATGACTTTTTAGTTATCATTTAAGTTTTGTGTGCTAACTTTGTCACAGCAGTCTGTCAACAATATTTACCAGGGGCTCATGTGTACACAGAACTGTAGAAGGCTGATCTTATTATTTGTTTGACTCCATTTAAATAGAACAAACTGATCTGAAAGTCTGTTGACCAGAGATTCTCCATCGATCATGTATTCTCTGATGTACCTTCTCTTTAGTGGATTTAACATCAGATGTTAGCAAACTTGAAGATAAGAGGAAAAGTATTAATCCTTGTACCCAAATGAAAGTTTTCCTGGTTTGGTGGGAAAGCTATGGATTTGGAGTCAGGGGATCTAGGATTAAATCCTGGTCCTGTTACTTACAAATTGCTTGAGCTTAAGCAAGTAACTTACTGTTTTTGATTTATAGTTTAGCATCTCTAAAATAAAGGTAAAAATCCTGCCCTGACTGTATCACAAGATTATTGTAAGGATTAAGTGAGACCGTGATGTGAACCTGCTTTGTAAACTGTAAAATACCCTACAACATAAGGGATTAGAAACTATGATAATAATTTAACACAGTGACTATGAAATGCACAAGCTGTCAGGATTAAGGATCACAATTCAGAGAATGGCCTTTTGAAATTGTCAATGTATTTTCCCCAAGTACAAGCTAATACTATTATAGTAAATTCAAAATATGCTTCCATTTTCTCCTTCTGGGATTTCATTCCATTGGACAAATTAAAACTGAAAAATCATTAGTAGGCGCTGGAAGTAATTTGGCTCAACAAAGCTCTTTTCATTTTAACAATGTTCTTTATAATGCATATACTGTAAGAAGGATTGTTAAAATATTTAGAATACATCTGAAAGTGTCTCATCAAAAATGAAGCAATTCTACACATTTTCTGATTAGTTACCTCCTCTCAGGCACCAAATGTTGAATAAGACCATTAGGAGGACTTCCAGAGAGTTCTATTCTCAATGAAGAGAGTTCTAAGAGGCATTAGAGAGCATTCTAAGAGCATTCTCTTCAGATGTATGTTCTCTGGGAGGTGCTTCCCTCCCTGTTGCTGGCAGTGGTCTGGCAGAGGCTGAGTGAAATTACCAGAGAGGAACTGAGGAGGGCATTCGAATGCTACATGGAGCTTTGGACTAGATCAGCAGCTCCCAGTTTTGGGTCACCAACATTTTCTCCCAAGTTAAAAAAAAAAATCAACTATAGCCATAACTTCATTCTTTTAAAAAAAGGGTTATCTCCACATGAAAAAAAAGTAGGATAGCTATAAAATCACAGGAAGAAAAATAGTCCTACAAATATAGTCATTTAGCTTTTTGGAAAAAATCACTACATTATCCTAGATTTTCTTTTTATTGCAAACCAGGAAAACCTCCTCTGAAGCCGGCTCTGGTTGTTGGGCCAATATTTGGGAGTAATCTAGGAGTCCTTTCAACCTTGAGAAACTGCGACAACAAAAACATATTAAACCAAAATATTTATTATTCTATGAGCACAAAATAATACTTTTCGGTTAGAGTGTGTGACCAGCTCTTTGTGAGGCTATGGATAATTTAAAATTTTGAGAGCCTCTGCCATCATTTAGAGTCTTGATGAAAAATGGTTAGATATTTTCACCACTAAATTCTGGTCATTCACCATCATACAATGAATTCACTTCAATAGCTAAGAGAAAAATAGGAAGAGAAAAATAAACTAGGAAAAAACCTATTGCACATTTTCTCTATTGATAAAATTGCACAAGCTGTTCAGATCTTGTAACAGAGGACATTGGACACTTCCCCCCAGGTAGAAGGAGGAGGAAGGTTCCATTTTTCAGGATGTCGCACCAGTGATTTCAGTTGCTCTTTGCCAGGAGTGTGGAATTCATCTGCTGTTTTCTATTTCTATTAGCTCTAAATTCCTCTGCGTTCAAGTTCCATCTGACAACCCAACTAAACTTAGCTCCTTTCAGAGAGAACAGCTCCCATGGAAAGGTGTCGCTGGAGCATGTCTCACGACCTGGGTACCTGAGAAATAGAAAGTCCCGCAACTTTGTTCATCATGAAAGAGAAAAAATATACTAAAATATCTGTCTTTGTTTTTCCTAGCCATAATCAGATACTCACTAGGCTGGACCATTTTATAAGGAAGCTCAAGAATCAGGAAAAATTGTTCCTTAACAGAACTAAGAATTTTTTAAAACAAGTGATGTATTTCCGATAAATGGAATGAACAAGATTGTAGCTGTGCGATAATATTTCAAAACTTTATAAATGTGCTATACATAGCACTTCCATTTAGTGTTCCAGGCGTTCTCTGCCCAGCGAAGTGGCTGCAATGCATAGTAATTGTTTCTGGCAAAATCAGGTTTCTTTTTTTAAAGCTCCTGAAGGGACTGAGTTGGTTTCTTGTCCTTATTTTTTTCCTGTATCACAGCCTATCCTGAACATTAGCAAATGTAGGATAATGAGTTCAGGGAAAATTAACCCATACTACATTAATGCTCATTCATTCGTTCATTCACTCATTTGTTCCACGCACATTTGTTTAATGTCCACTCCATGCAAAGCATTTGTGCTAAATTCTGGGATTACCAAATGAAGAAAGAGTTCATGGTGTAACAGCATCTGAGTTAGCTTGTGTCATCCCCAAAATGGTCAGGACAGTATTTCTCAAAATCAAAACTTTTTTTTACTACAATCCACAGTAAGAAATAAACTTTATATCTTAATTCAGTACTCATATACACACAAATACACACCTTCATGCGTACACACGCAAACAATCATGCAACCAACACTCAAGTGAAACATAATTTTTACAAATCAAAGTTATCCTCTCTACCTGTGATATACTGCAACATTTTCTGTTCTATTTCATTTAATTTTTTTAAATGCTGACAGGACCACCTGAATTGATTTCCGAGCCCACTGTCACAACATGCGAGTTGAACGACAGTGGTTTGAGATAGGCCAGTATGCAGCTAAGGATACCAAGAAAATTGCCAAGAAGTATATTGAAAGTAAAAACAAAAGACATTACTAAAATAATATTAGAGTATTTAGGCTGATGTACCTTAAGAAAGATATGAACCACAGGAAAATATGGGACATTCTTTGACATGGAAGTGATAAGCTTGGATCTAAAAAAGTACCACTTCACAAAAGTACTAACTAAAGCGGGAGAGTTTTAGGCTTTGATTATACTGCAAGTAGTGGTAAATATGGAAAAAAATGAATAGTTAAAAATTACTTGAATTTAATCTCCTGTTCTACATCCATTCAACACTCTTGCACGCACATTTTTTACAGTCTAAGATGAAGGCAATGCAAACATCTGATACAGTTGGTTTTCAGACATATATCCAAATCTTGCAAGAAGCAGCAGAGAGAAATCTGAGATATAAATATCATTGTATGAAACACGTTCAGAGATGAATTGATAAATTGCCTCATGAACGTCTAAAACATTCGTGCTTTGGCTGCATCACATTCTTCTCAGGGCTGTCCATGCCTAGTTGCTTGTCTCCATTGGGCTGTCTACCTCCATTGGGCTGTTCCCTCGGCCGCTCTTCCTCCAGTCTGCATGTTCTCCTCAGGTGATCCATCTGTTCTCTTGTTGTGGACTCTCTCCTGAATGTGCTGACCATATAACCAACCCACATCTCAGACACATTAACCAGCAGCCTGTTAGGCCAGTCAATCTGGGGGTCCTATAGATGCCCCAAAAGCAAACATATCCTAAGCCAAACTCCATCTCTTCCGTGGTGAATCAGCATCTTCTTTTCCTGTGCTTCCTAACGCACTAAATTTTACTAGACAGAACCAGCCCATTTCTACGCAGGAGTCGTGCATTCTCGTGTCCCAAACCTAATCAGTCGAGTCCCCAAGTTCTGCCAATGTTACCTTCTCAACACGTGTTTTAATTTGCCCTTTGTTCTTCACACACATTGTCTCTGTCTTAGTTCCGGCCCTCACCACCTCTCACTGGCACAAGAGCCTTTCAGCTGACCTCCTGTCTCTGGACGAGCCCCCCCACCACCCTCCCTCCCTGAGAGTGTACAGGCCCTGGGAGGGCCCTTGCAGCTCCACTCTCTTCTCTGAGACACCTTGGAGTGCCTGCCACACCTACAGCCCCCTTCCTAGAGGTTCTCAAGACTGATTGCTTATATGTTATACTGCAAGCCTCACAGTGGCCACAGTTGATAAAAGGATCTGACCCAAAGGCAGCCAATCACAGGCCTGGGAGGAGGTCGAGCATCAAGGACCTGCCCAAACTGGGGTAGGAGTGGGTGCTCCACACTGGGTTAAAACTAGCTGCCAATCAGGTCCTCTCTCTTGGGGAGCTGAGACACACAGAGAAGCTGCAGAGAGCTGCTGCATCTCTGCCCGGGGAGACACAGGGAGCGTCTGGAGCCCAGGGGGCAACAAGAGAGTACAGGGACCCGAGCCGTGTAGAAGCAGGAACAACACTGCTCTAATTGTCATGAGGTCTGGGTGGGCAGTGGCTGACAAGGTTACGTGTCTTCCCTAATTTCACCACGAATCTTTTCAATGGTCCCCATGAGCTAAGCAAGTCTCTATCCCTTAAAACTTGAAAGAGCCTGCCACTGCTCACCTTTGCCAATCCCTTTCCTATAGGGCTGCAGATGAGCCTCCACCACGCGTGTGGAGGTGCATCCTGCTTCACAGTTCTTTCAGGCTTCCCCTTCCCCACAGGAGAAAAATCTCAAGTCCGGAGTGTATCATGGTGTCTGGTCCCGCCTGCTCTCCCCGGGCCTCAGCGTCTGCCCACCAGCCCCAGTGAGCTCTAACCCATGCTGTGATCTCTCACACACGTGGCTCCATAGACCTCCTCCCTCTGCCGCAATCCCTGCCACTTGTCCCTTGATAGACTCACTCATTTGTTAAATCTCAGCTTGCATACTTTCCCTCAGTAACCCCTTTCCTGTCTCCAAGACAGCGCCTTCTATAAAATTCCATGAATGCGATCATGTGCTTTGTCAATGGTGACAAACCTCAGTCTTGTCTGTCTCCAGCTAGGATGGGAAGGCAGGGCTTTGCCTGTAATTCCTAGAAGACTTTAATTCTTTCCTTTATTAAGCAACTACTTGTTGAACACTTACTATCCACCAGCCTCTGAAAATACAACAATAAGTAAGATGGGCACAGTCTTTGCCCTCCTACAGCTTGGCACGCAAGATCCGCATTAAATAATACAATGTGATGGGTGTTATGGCAAGGGTGGCACAGGGCACCAGGGAAGGCAACAGCACAGTTGTGGATGGCCTTGGTGACTAGTCATATTCACATGAGACCTGGGAAAGGAGCAGAGCTCAGTGGGAAAGAGTTTCGAGGCAAGGAGAACAGAGAAAATGTAAAACCATTAAGGTGAGAGAAAGCTTAGTGAGTTCATAGAAAAAGAAAGTTCCTTGGAGCTTAGAGTGCCCAAAGGTGAGTGGCAGGCAATGAGATGGCAGAGGTGGCAGTGGTCAACTCACTGTGGGCTGTATCGGTCATTCTACTGACGTGGCATTTTCTTCTATGGGCAGCGATGGCTTTTCAGCAGATTTTATTTTGAATGATCACCTCGCTTGAGCACCAATTCGAGGGGAGGGGCAGGAAGTGAGGTAGAGGAGTCGCGGCAGGCTGCGGTGGAGCACAGGCGAGAGAAACCAGTGCAGTTGGGAGATGAAGATTCCCATGCGACTGACTCCGTGCAGGTGCGGCTTTGGAGCGCGTCCACCTGGCTGGGCTCAACCACCTTCCCGAGCATTCCCTTTCCCGTGTGCTTAAGGGGAGCTCCATGGGAGGTTCTTGTGGGAGATCTGGAGGATGGAGGTTGTTAAGTTGACTAAACAGGGAGGCCATTAGACTGAGGTGGCTCTAATGCCCTGGCGACAGACGCAATCAAACCAAAATCTAATCCTATAAATGCCTCCAGGTTACAAAATCAAACCACTAAGGACAGCCAATCACAAACAGCCAACTGGACTTTAAAATTTAGCCAGTCAAATAGTCTCGTCTTTGCTTGTGGCACTTTCTCTGTACTAATGTCTTTCCCCTGGCTCCTGGGGTGGAGTGCGCCTGACCACTTCCGGTTTGGCACTACCTGGTTGGGATTCAGAAGTGCTTGAATAAACCCTTACAATTTTAAATACACTTCGCTTTATCTTCTAATGGTGTGAAGCAACGACAATTTTTTAGTTCACACATGTTGTCATTTATCTGCAGGCTCATACACAGCGTTGTGTGAGGCAGAGGCCAGGCCGGCCTCTGTGCCACCCTGCCCTGGACATGCTTCGGCTTCTCCCTCTGCTGGTCCAGCTGTGGGCAGAGCGCTCGGCTCAGGTGGGGTACGCACACCATCCAGGTCGGAGGCAGCATGACCTGACATGGGTTTCAGTCTCTCCTAAAGTTCTCCAGCTCATGCTTATGAGTTCCAGATTCTTCTTTTCTCCTTCTCTTTACATTCACTTTCCCTTCCTGACTGTCCATCCTGTGGACTTGAAGCTCCAATATCAGATGCAAAGAGAATAGCCTTTCAGTGACTCATAACCAGTGCTCACATTGTGTGAGATCAAATCCCTGAATATATGTGTGTGCGTGTGTATGTAAATGTCTACCTACTTGTATCAATCTATAGATGAAGATATGTGTAATTACCAATATCTTCTGATGGCTCTTTTCTCCAACTGAACTCTGATTGATACAGCAGGGGTTGAGGGAGAGACAGGAATCAAGAATAATTTCTAGGTTTCAGACTTGGGCAACTGGAAGGATGGTAATGTTATTTATAGAAATGGGACCCCTGGGCAAGCAGCAGGTTTGAAGGGAAGGTGAAGAATCCTGTTATGGACATACTGAGTTGGCAGTACATGCAAGACCTTCAGTCCAACAGGGGGTCAAACAGGTGGATCCGAGCTTGAGAGTCAGGCAAACAGCAGCAAGCAAACCGAGTTATGATAACAGAATGTCAAAATGAAGAGAACCCAACCAAAACCTCTTTAGTACATTTCAAGAATTCTAGACAATAAAAATCTTAAGAATTACTTTTTCTTCTTATTTAGTATATAGTGATCATTATAAAATGTTGAATGGTTGAGAAGCTAATTTAGTGTTTTAGATCACGATAATAGCACTTAGTTTGCTAGTTGCTTATTGATAACCCAACTTTCTAATAAATTTCATAACTTACTAGAACATACAAGTTTCAGTGAGCCTACAAAATCTATCCCAATTTCTATATTTAAAAAAGATAACATCGGGGTTGGCCCAGTGTCATAGTGGTTAAGTTCGTGCACACTCTGCTTTGGTTGCCCAGGGTTCGCAGATTCAGATCCCAGGTGTGGACCCACACACTGCTCATCAAGCCATGCTGTGAGAGCATCCCACATACAAAATAGAGGAGGATTGGCACAGATGTTAGCTCAGGGACAATCTTCCTCACCAAAAACATTTTTTAAAAAAGATAATACCCTTCTCTCTAGTCCCAATTAGACCTTTGATATTCTCGTCACATTACCCCTCCCATTTCACCAGATTAAGTGAAGACAAGAATCTGCTTTTACAAATGTCATCTAAAGTTCCCTCCCAAAGAGAGATGCTTATGATAATGAGCAAATGGAGTAGGAAGAGAAGGAGTGTCTCTTGACTTCATTTATACCCACTAACCTATTTTTATCTTGTGTGTCTGATGCCATATTAAAAAAAATGATTGTGCCCTGAATCTTTTTAGACCTCAGGGCTTTGGATTATAGTGCTCGTTTTTCAAATGACAACAATAGCCTAGCAATGTGTCCAAATTATGACATCCTTCAAAATGTGCTTGTTCTTCTTAGGGAATGACGCTCTTGAAGAGCCGGTCTTGTCACACAACCACTCTGGAGAGTCCCTTTACAGCTCGGGACAAAGAGCTGTGTGGTTCACATCGGCACACCCACTGTCAACATCAGAATTCCAATAGGAAAAGAACCCTCCCCAAAACTCCTTTAACAAATTTGAAGAGTTCTATACAATAAAAATCTTAAGCCTTAGATTTTTCCATAACTTTTTGTAGAGTGAAAATACTGCCTGATCTCAATATCCTCCACAGCAGATACTCAGCGCGCTCTCCCTGCTCTGCGTGACGTCAGTCAGTATTCAGTTCACCTCTTTCCCAGGAAGGAATATCCAGAAGTTTGGGGACATGTGGTAACATAGTAAGCAGCTGTGTCAAGACTAGAATTTACAGCTTCTTTTTTTAAGTGTTATGCACTGCTTTTTTTTTCTTTTAGTGAGGAGGATTGGCCCTGAGCTAACATCTACTGCTAATCTTCCTCTTTTTTTCTCCCCAAAGCCCCAGTACATAGTTGTATATCCTAGTTATAGATCATTCCAGTTCCTCTATGTGAGATGCCACCTCAGCATGGCTTGATGAGTGGTGTGTAGGTCCGCGCCCAGGATCCAAACCAGCAAACCCTGGGCCACCGAAGCAGAGCGCACAAACCTAACCACTCGGCCGCAGGGCTGGCCCCAGCATTGACAATTTTTAATTCTCAACACCCAGGGGATTTGAGCCACGGTCCTGTAAATTCTGCTTTCTCAATAATAAGCGTCAACCGCATTGTCCATCCGAATTGTCAAACGAAACCTCCTATGGACCCCATTCACCACTGTAGCTGGAGAGCTTGGAAACACAGCCAGGAGAACGGGAGTATTACAGCTGAAGACAGTCCTTTCACAAATGGAAACCAGTTTAATTAAACCAACAGGGCAGGTAAGGCGAGTCTGTGAGTTGACAGCAGCCCTCAGCTGTTTGAAATAACTGTCCTCACAATAGACACGGGGTTGAGACGCTCACCTGGCGCTGACTTTAAGGGATGCCTTGTTTTGCAGTCATTTTAATCCTAGTAAACTGAAGAATTAATTAGCAAGCATGCAGGCTCAGCAACTAATGCTTGAGTCTGTCCAGCCATCTGCTCAGGAGCGCCTTCCCGAATCTCGGCATCGTTGAGGAGGGGAGCAAAGTGCTTTCCACGCTTGTGCTGGAGAGGTGCTCCTCAGCATTGAACCATTCCATCTTTCAAATGCTCAGGAGGAAGCTCAGTCTGAGGACTCAGCTCATAAAAGTTCTGCCTCCTTTTGCATTTACAGTCAGAACCTCAGCGAAGCCAAGCTTTCATTAAGGACAAGGGCCTCGTTAATCATGATTCATCTACCCAAATGAGTAATGTCCCTTTCAACGTAGGTACCTCAGGGGGTTCTAGTCATAACTCAATAATTCTTTGATTTAGATCATTTTTTCAAATCCAGTTTTAGAATTTTCTTTTGCATTGCTTTGTATATTCACTCTCAAACAGTGGAAAGAATCCTAATCTATTTAATATGGTTAGATATTTCATGTAAAAATGTTATGTAATTATAAACTAATGAGACAAATTTTATTTTATAGTTTGTAAAGTGACTCGGGAGGCAATTAAAAAATGGAGTTAAAAAAAACATGTTGGGACTGGCCCGGCGGAATAGTGGTTAGGTGTACATGTTCCACTTTGGCAGCCCAGGGTTTGCAGGTTCAGATCCTGGATGCGGATCTACACACTGCTCATCACACCATGCTGTGGCGGCATCCCACATACAAAATAGAGGAAGATTGGCACAGTTGTTAGCTCAGTGATAATCTTCCTCAAGCAAAAAAGAGGAAGATTGGCAACAGATGTTAGCTCAGGGCCAGCCTTCCTTACCAAAAAACAAAACAAACATATTGAGTAAAAGGCAGCATGATTTGAACAAGCACGGAGCTTCCTAAGGAGGCCACTCACGTTTGGGTGTAAAGGACTGAAGGACTTGTTTCCCCCTTTCCTCTTCTGATGACAGTACACTGATCTCCTTGAGGAACAACTCCCTCACCCACTTTCAGTCTATTTGCTTCCTGGGGGGGTGGACAGCACAGGCCTGCCAATCAGGGCGCTCCAGCACTATGGCTGCAGTAACTGGGTCAGGGATGGGCCCAGACTTAAGCCTGTGATATTGGTAGAGAGAAACTTGCTTTCTTTTGGGGCTACCAAGTTCAAAACATAAATCTGTAACTGCTAGAAACCATCACATGGGGAGACCTTCCTGAGAATGAAGGCAACACAAAGCAACACAAAGCTGAAAGATGGAGAAAGAGGATCCTGATGACATCACTTGAGCAGCTAGATCCAACTGTGCCTGAAGCCAGATCCCTGAACTTTTCAGTTATATGAGCCAATAAATTCATTTTTTCGATTTATACCCAGTTATGTGTGTTTCCTTATGTAATGGGTTCAGTCAAGGAAAAAACCCAGGAAATGTTACAGCTTGTACATATACAAATATAATGTGACTTAAGTTGTAGCCACTAATCTTGTCGCTAAGTTTTAGTTTGACATCTTTAATTGTGTATATCTCATTTTTCAGTTTCCCTGCTACACAAAATGTTTTTACTTCCCGGTGTATTATCCAGTGCTGGAGACTCAGCAGCAGGGATGGGAGGGAAAGGTGGTTAATCTTTAAGACTATTTCCATCAGTGACTCTTAAGTTTGGAATTTATGATTTTGAGTAAGATATATTCAAAGTCAGCATTGTTACCTTAAGAGGTTAAGAGAATTTAAAGCAGAAACCAACCTTGACGTCTTTTACTTTCCCTCTGCCACTCGGGTCAGCAGCCTTGTGAGTCTCTCTGGCAGGATATTTCATCAAAAAAACCACTCCTGGTCTGTCATATCTCCGCGCAGTAAGCCCACTGCACGCTCTTTTTCTCTAAAGATCTGATTAATACATTTGTTTCCCCAGGGCCAGAGAAAAACCAAACAGCAAGTCCTGATGAGCCTTCTCTGGCGTTGCTCATTCCCTCAAGCGCTATACATGGCACACTGACTACTTCAGTCCTCTGCTATTAATAAGCCTTCTTGAGGAGCCACTAAAGCTCTCACTGCATCCAGACGGGCAGTACGGGCACCAAGCACCTCACCCCAGAAGCTCCAGCGAAAGCTCTAAGAGCGCAGCATGACTCACACATCCTCAAGCCTTCCTCTCTGTCCTCAAACCTGAAACCAGGGGATCTGGAGCAGGCTGCCTTTTGGCGATTGACTTTTCAGCTACTGTAATTCATAGCACGGCTCTGCAATGTATTTTCTCTCCTCGCAGAGGAAGGCGGTTAGCATTAGAGAATTAGCTCAGGCGTTCAATTCCACATCCTTAAAGTGCCGCAGAGGAAAATTACAGTGCGGCTCTCTGCAAACCCAGCGCGTCATCCAAAGAAGATTTGCAAACAAGCCCTTTGCTGCAGATTCCACACTACTACCACTCCACATGCCAAGTCAGAAAGCGTGCTTCAGCCACGCCCGGTGGGGAGAAACGAGTCTGCACCGGGCAGTCTCTTGTTTGTTGAACCAAACCCTCAGACTGCACAGTGATGAGCCTGTGATTTCCATCGGCTCCTCTGTCTGTAGGAAACCCGGTCCCCTGGTCCCCAGTTGCTCAGTGAAACTTGCCCCTCTCTCATTTCTCCCACTGCCCGCTTCCGTAATGATATTCTGGATAGTACATGCTTCTGAGAGGCAGTAGCATTGAATAGTTTTAGTAAATTCATCAAGAAGAGTACTCTGGAAGCTTTGGGATAGAAAGTTTAGGAAAAACTATGCCCACCATTAAAACTCCTTATACGAAGAGGTTGATGAGACCCCACCCGACCTGCTCCAAGCAAGCCGGCATTAGAGGAGCTCCTGTTCAAAGAGAAGCACACGCGAAGCTACTGCTGCTCTTCTGGAATACTCACTGGTTGCTGGAGTGAGATCATAGCTGACAGGGGAACAGAGCAACCCCCGGAAGTTTAAAAAGGGCAGGGTTTTTCTAGAACACCTTTTTCCTTATTAAGTCTATCTGGGGAGAGCAAGTAAGAGATGCAGAAAGGTAAACATTTTGCTAAAAGAGTGGATCTTGATACAAACGTCGTTAAGGAAAGCATTGCTCAGGCAAAAAGCTGCCACTGCTTCTTGTATCCATTTCAGATAAAGCCCTCCATTTAAGGCCTCTGAAGATAAACCGAGACACATCACACTAATAGTTGGTTTGAGGGTTTTCTTGTCATTATATAATTTCCAAAATTGAGGAAAATACTAGTATTTATAGATAGTATTCACAAGTTATGCAAATCGAAAATATAATAGACCTTTAGTTGCAATGTTCCATCACATAGAGTGACTAATTTTTCAAAGTGGGAGAGGAAGTTAGAACTATGAGTCAGTGAGTGGATCACCCTAATGAATGAAAATAAAATTTATGCTTCTCCCAGATGGACTGCATTTTATTTCAAAAATATTTATTAAGGCTTATTAGTTTTGTACCTAAATTTTGTAATAGTTTCCCCTATATGTGTTTCAGTGCTTCAGCTATGGTGTTTATACATTCAAAATCTAATATGGAGTCAGACGCGGAATGGACCTTGACGGACAACACAGATACACAAAAGGTACAGTGTCTTCTAACTCACACAGAAGTGCAGACAGGCCATCACATTCTATTGACACACTTGAGGTCCACCTCAATATTTGTCACAACTTTTAAGGCAGGAAAATACTTCTGCACTGCTGATCTAAATACCACCTACTAAACTATAAAAACAGTGATGAAACCAGTTATATGTCTATTTTTTTAGACCTTGTCAAATTTTACATGTAATTAGACTTGCGTAGTAGGTCTTGTTCTATGTAAAACAAATAATCCCATTAGAGACTGAAGCAAGCATATGAATATACATAAGCATTGTTTATTCAGCAAATATTCTCGAGTGCCTACTATGTACTATTACACTATAAGAGTACTAGTACCAGTATACTAGTATACAGTACTATGTACTAATACTATCGCCGGCACTACTCTCGATGCTGTGGTGACCAAAGAAAAAGGCAGAGTGTGTGTGTGGAAGGAGGTGCGTGAGAATAGAGGTAGCGTGTAAACAGACGTGATACGGGAGCATCAGAGCAAATGCTTCCCGAAAGTCTGAGGGAACAGCCATTGAGCAAATTGTGCACAAATTAGAAATTATAAAGGCTTCAGTTTCAAAGGGCAAAGAGTTAAAATTAGGAGAGGCAGTTTGGCCAATGATGACTGTCCTTTAAATTTAAAAAAAGCACGGAGATTCTTGTGACCCGCATATGGAGATTAACAGTGTGGCCACAATCTTTTCCCGAAGAGCAAGGTTGAGGCCCACAGGGAAAGATGCTCGAAGTCTCAGGGACTCGCTTTCGTAGCAAAGCAAAGCAGAGGCTGAGCGCATACAACGAGCACCGGGAAGGAGGCTGCAGGGACTTCCCGCCAAAGCTCGGGAGCTGCGTCGAAGCCCAAGATTATAGAACACAACCCTACGTAGACGAGCTCAGTGGAGTCAGAGAGAACAAGGTCACCGTTTAATTAGAGCAGCTGAGTATTGTAGCCCAGAAACCTTTTAATGCCACCCTGGCTTAAAGTCTCAGAACTTTGCAGAAGAGGTCTCACTCCAAAGGAGGTTCAGGATGGGTTTGATCTCCTTCCTCCTATTGGCTATGGTTGAATCCTAAAGGAAAATTGGGGCTGGAACAAATAGTGCTTACACATAGATTGGTTCTAAAGATGCTACAGATGCCTAGGTCTTAATATTTCTTTAAATTTTACTCTAGTGTAGTCCATCTGACTGTCCTGCTCCTTAACATGTGTGCAAAGCCATTGCAATAAGGAAATATATTTGTATAAAAATGTATGAGACTGCAACTAATAGTCTTTTCAACTCTGTTAATTATGCTTATTGGGTGCTTGGATCTTTGGGGGCCATAGTACCATAAATCAGCACCCTCCCTACACATATGTATCTGTAAAGGCAGCTTATCTTAAATGCGGACCAGATGAAACAACAGGACAGCTCACATTTGCTGATATGTGCTATATGCCAGGCACTGTATTAATTATTTTGCACATTGTATTTTAATTAATTCTCTCAACCACCTTAGAATCTAGGAATCATAATTACCAACATCTTATAAATGAGAAAACTGAGAAGAAATTTGCACAAGCTTGCACAGTTGGCAAGTGGAAACGCCAGAACTCCAGGCCAGAGGAGCTCGGATTCCAGAACAGACACAGCTCAAACCTGTCTCCTTCCTTGAGTTTTAAGCAGCAGGTGGGTACCAGCTTCTGAGTCAAAAAAAGAAAACTGATACAATGGAGAACGAAAGTCACGAAGAACAGAGAGACAAAGAGCGCAGAGGCCAAAAAAAGGGACACAGCCAAATGTGATCGCTGAAAACAACTTTACTGAAGACTTCCTAACCTCCCTCCCATCTTCCTTGTCCCCATCCCCAAACTCTCTTCACTTCCTTCAAAACACTTATCACAATCTGTGTGTTTCCTTTATTTTTCATCTTGATTACCTCCCACACTAGAAAGTCTGCTTTCCCCCAGGGTGCATCCAGCACAGAGCCCTGTCAGCACTTCATCAGCAGCAAGAAGCATTTATTGAATTAATAGTTAAATCAATCGATGAAACAATAGAATTTCAGAACTGGAGGCTAAGTTCCCCAAAACGCTTTTTACCAGCCAGTTAAGAATTACGTAAGCTATTCTCCAACAGCAAGAGAGACACCACCTAGAATATAGTCTCATGGGCTCTGCCTCTTGGTCTAGTAATTCATATTTGCTTCACAGTTGAGACCCAGGGACATATGGAAAGGAGGGGGTTGTTTAAAGGGGGAAGTATGGACCTCCTTGAGATCAAATGTAGATTATTTTTATTAGCAGATTCTGTGCTTCTTAAATTTGTCATTAAAATAGTTTCAGAATCACCTTCCTAGAAGAGGCGAGCTTTGTTGGAGGAGGATGGAGGAGAAAGGTGACGTCAGGCGGATGAACGAATTTTGTTTCCACTGCACAGGGCCATGTGGAGGCACATGAGGAGGTGGGAGCGCAGGGGAGAGCGGGAGTGGCAAGCAGTTGTGATTTAAGAGCGTGGAGGTAGCGACTGTGGGAAGAGAAGGAAATGACAGCGCTGGGTTGAGCAGTGGGCTTCACAATCTGGCAACGAACTGGGAGCTAACAAGGCCCACCTGGAGCGGTTAGCAACAAAAGAAACATTTGTAGCTCACCAAGAAGATTTAATTGAGGAGAAAATAATATGATGTTTGGCTAGCATGAGACTCATGCTGTATCTTGGACACAACTTCTTTTGGAATTTTGAAATGGGCAAGAAATGACTGACATGTTTGTGCTTCTGTGCTGAAAACTTGTTTCTTTGGTGGCATCTCCACACCCGTGCCAGCAGCGGCAGTATCTGCCCCATGGTGACTTTGTCTTGATTTTCATGTTTCTTAACATGAGGTATTTTGTTATTATTATCTTCATTATTAAAATTGTTTTGCTTTTATTCTTCGATTAACTTCTTGGCACAGATGTACTTTTTGATGCTAATCATAGATTTGTTCCTTTTAACTTTTTATTTTCAATCTTTTTCATGATAGTTCAACTTTGCTTGGTTACTCTTTTTGCTGTATACTCATAAAACCTGTCTTCCACTTTTAGTCATAAAGGATTCATTCACCTTAGAGATTCCAACATTTGTTTTTTTAAAGCCCACAGTCCATCTGTTAGCATCTTCTCTGATATTAAATTTTATTACCCTTTGTTGTTTCCTCCAACTTTTGGCGAAGAGACTATTCTCCAATAAGCCCACTCACTTCTTCAGGTGACAAGAAATGTATCAAGCTATCAGCTTTTGCTGCAGATAAATCATTAAGCATAGCCCCAAATGTTTATACTTACTGTTTATTTATGTCATTGATCCAGTGTATAGGGTGGGGAGAAGAGATCACAAATGTAACTTGGGAATTGGAGGCTGTGTTCGTTATCTATTGCATGATTACAAATTCCTACCAACTTAGCAGCTTCAAACAACATACCTTCATCATCTCCCAGTTTCTGCGGGTCAGGAGTCTGGGCGTGGCTTAGCCAGGCCTTCTCCTCAGGATCTCACAAGCCTGCAGTGAAGGGGTCAGCGAGGCTGCTTCCTGTCGGGAGCTCAGGGTCCTCCTCCAAGCTCGTGTGGTTGTCAGCAGAATTCCATTGCTTGCAGCTATAGGGCTGAGGTCCCCATCCTCTTACTGTCTGTCAGCAGGGCCACTCTTGACTCCCAGAGGCCACGTACAATTTCTCGCCTTGTGTCCCCTCACAGGCCCCCTCACGTGACAACTTACCTCTTCCAGGGCAGCAGGGGAATTTCACTCCATTCTAATAGGTGGAGTCTTAGATGACCTAAGGCAATCACGAGAGTAACTACCTCTATCACATTCGTGGCACTGCTGTGTCAATGGAGACCCCCCCCCACCAAGCAGTAATGAGCTGCTCCTCCCTCTCCTCTTGGGGCTGTGTCAGAGGAGGCCTACAAGAGATACGGGACTTCCATGACCATCTGTCATACTATGGACTGAACTGTGTCCCCCCAAAATTCTTATGTTGAAGCTGTAACCCCAAATGTGACTGTATTTGGAGATAAGATCTATAAGGAGATAATTAAGGTTAAATGAAGCCATAAGAGCAGGGACCTGATATGATATAATTAGTGTCTTTATAAGAAGGGATCCAAAGAGAACTCTATCTCTCTCTCCCTGTTTCTCTCTCTCAAGTGAGGACACAGCAAGGAGGTGGCATCTGCCAGGAAGAGAGCTCTCACCAGGAACCAAATCCTGCTGGAACCTTGAACTTGAGCTTCTAGGCTCCAGCACTGTGAGAAAATAAATTCCTGTTGTTTAAGCCAAACAGTCTATGGTATTTTATTGTGGGCAGCCTGACAGACTAAGACCCACCAGTAACAAGGCCAACCTCCCCCGACTTCAGTGTCAGTGGAGGCCATGGGGGCGGGGGGGGGGGGGCAATAATGAGACACCTCTGCCTCACCGAGCCCTGGTGTATCAGAGGAGACCTAGTGGGGAGCCAGAACTCCCACCCACCTCAACAGTAATGAGAAACTCCTCCCCTATAAATGAAAAAATAATAGAAAGTCTGAGTAAAGAAATTGAAAATGTAGAGAAGAAAAATGGAGATTTTTCCAACTAAAAAATACAATAGCCGAAATAAAAGACTCAACTGATGGGCTCAACAACAAAATACAGAGGGCAGAGGAAATATTTAGTGAACTTGAACATAGAACAATATAAATAACCAATCTGAAAGTGAAGAGAAAATACACTGAAAAATTTAAAAATGAACAGAGACTCAGAGATCTGTGGGACTATAACAAAAGACTTAGTATTCATGTCATTGGATTTCTGAAGAAAAGAACGAAAATGAGGCTAAAAGTATTCAAAGCAATAATACCAGAAATTTTCCAAAATTTGGCAAAAGACATAAAACTAGGTTCAAGGAGCTGAGTAAGCCCCCCAAAAAATAGACATGATGAAATCATTGTCAAGACACATCATAGTCAAGCTTCTGAAACTAAAAGAAGGAAAAAATCTTGAAAGTAGCAAGAGAGAAACATCACCTTATATTAAAGGAGAAAAACATTTCAAAGGATAGAGATTTCTCATCAGGAAGCAGGGAGGCCATAAGGAAGTGGCACGACATTTTTCAAGTACCAAAAGAAAAGACCTGTTAATCCCAAATCCTACAGTCAGCAAAAAAGACCCTTCAAGAAGGAAGGGTAAATCAAGACATTTTCAAATAAAGGAAGATAAATTTGTCCCCAGAAGACCTACCCTAAAAGCATGGCTGAAGGAAGTTCTTGAAACAGAAATGAAACGATAAAAGAAAGAATCTTGGGACATCGGAGAAGAACAATGGAAAGAGTAAAAATATGGTAAACATAACAGATTTTCCCCCTCTTTTTGAGTTTTCTAAATTGTGGTTGATGGTTGAAGCAAAAATTGTAACACTGTCTGATTTGGTTCTCAGTGTATATAGAGGAAATGTTTAAGACAGTTATTGTATAAGGGATGTAAAGGGAGGTAAGATTTCTGCTCTTCACTCAAACTAGTAAAATGTCAAGACAAGTAGACTGTGATAAATTATGTGTATATAATGTGACACATAGAGCAACCACTAAAAAGCTATACAAAGAGATACACTCAAAAATACTTAGATAAATCACAATAGAATTCTAAAAAGGTTCAAGTAACCCCCATGAAGGCAGAAAAAAGAAAACAGAAAAACAAAAGACAGAGAGAACAAACATAAAACAAAAAATTAAATTGTAGACTTAAGCCCTGAAATATCAATAATTACCTTAAATGTAAATTGTCTAAATATATCAATTAAAGACAGAGATTGGCCAAGTGTATGAAAAAACATAAATTTTACGCTGTCTACAAGAAGCTCACCTCAAATATAATAATGTAGGAAGGTAGAAAACAAAATGATGGGAAAAGATATACCATGCAAACATTAATCAAAAGAAGGCAGGAAAGGCTATATTGCTGTCACATAAAGTAGACTTCAGAGCAAATAGTCTGTTTAGGTCTATTAGAGTAGACTTCAGAAATAACTATGAAGTTTATTACAGTAGACTTCAGAGCAAAGAAAAGTACCAGGAACAGAGAGGGACATACATAATGATAAAAGAGTCAATCCACCAAGAAGATATAGCAACCCTGAATGTTTATGCACCAACAACAGAACTACAAAATATGTGAAGCAAAAACTCAGAAAACTTAAATAAGATACAGACAAATGCACAATTGTAGTTGGAGACATTAACACACTTCTCTTAAAAACTGCTGGAACAACTAGACAGAAAATCAGCAAGAATATAAAATAACTCAACAACCCCATCAACCAACAGGATCTAGTTGACATTTATAGAATGTTCCACCCAATGACAGCAAAACACACATTCTTTTCAAGGACCCACAAAACAAATACCAAAACAGACCCTATCTTGGGCTATAAAACAAGCCTCAAAAATTTAAAAAAGAATTGAAATCATACACGGCACGTTCTCTGACCACAGTGGAATCAAAGTAGAAATCACTAACAGCAAGGGAACAGGAAAATTGCCCAATACTTAGAAACTAAACAACATACAAATGAATAATCCATGGGCCAAAGAGGAAGTCAAGGGAAATTTAAAAAATACACATAACTGAATGAAAATAAAAACACAACATATCAAAATTTGTGGGATGCAGCTAGAGCAGTGCCGAGAGGGAAATTTATAGCACAAAAATGCTTATCTTAGTTGGGCAGGATGCCTCAAATCAATAATCTAAGTTCTCATCTTAAGAAACTAGAAAAAAAAAGAGAAAATAAGCCCAAAGCAAGCAGAAGGAAGGAAATTATAATATAGTAGCAGAAATTGATACTCAAAGCCAAAAAACAATAGAGAAAATCAAAGAAACAAAAAGCTGGTTCTTTAAAAAGATGAACAGAGTCAATAAACTTCTAGCATGACTGACAAAGAAAAAAAAGAGTGAAGATACAACTGACCAACCAGAAATGAAACATGGAATGCAACTACAGACCCTGCAGACATCAAAAAGATAATACGTCTACACATGTAACTTTGACAACCTTAGATGAAATGGGTCAATTCCTTGAAAAGCACATACTAGATGCTTTGAAGCCCTACAACTATTAAGGAAATTGAATTTGTAATTTTAAAACTGATGAAAGAAATATCCATGTCCAAATCGACTCATTGGTGAATTCTATCAAACGTTTAACACCTACTTTACACAATCTCTTCCAGAAAATTAAAAAGGAGTGAACACTTCTCAAATCATTTTATGAAGTCAGTATAACACTGATACCAAATCAGACAAGGACAGCACAAAAAAAGAGACGTACAGAAGAATCTCTCTCATGAATATAGATGCAAAAATTCTCAACAAAAATATTATCAAATAGAACTCAGCTATATGTGAAAAGAATTATACACCATGACCAAGAAAGTTTAATTCCTGAGATGCAAAGCTGGTTCAATATTTGAAATCAATAAATGTAATCCATGTTAATGGGTTAAAGAATAAAAAACCTGACATTACATAAACTGATGCAGAAAAAAATTTGACAAAATTCAATAACAATTCACGATAAAAACTCTCAGAAAAAATTTCTAAACTTGATAAAGAATATCTACAAGAACCCCACCGCTAACATCATATTTCACAGTGAAAGACCGAATGCTTTCCCCAAAGATGAAGAATAAAGTAAAGATGTTCACTTTCACTATGGCTATTCAACATAGTACTGGAAGTTCTAGTCATGCCGAACTGAACTAAAGAAAGAAAGAAAGGAAATAAAAGGCATACAGAATGGAAAGAAAGAAAAACTGTCTCTATTTACAGATAAAATAATGGTCTACACAGAAATTCCCAAGAAATCAAAGAAAATAAAACTTATAAAACTCTGGCTATTATCAAAAACACAAAAAATAACAACTGTTGGTGAGGATGTGGAGAAAAGAGAACACTTGTGCACTGTTGGTGGGAATTTAAATTGGTGTAACCACTATGGAAAAGAGTATGGAGGATCTTCAAAAATTTTAAAATAGAACCACCATAAGATTGAGCAATTCTACTTCTGGGTATTTATCTGAAGGCAGCCAAAACACTAATTCAAAAAGATACATGTACCCCCATGTTAATTGCAACATTATTTACAATAGCCAAGATACAGAAACAACCTAAGTGTCTATCAATGGATGAATGGATAAAGAAAATGTGGTGTGTATAAATATATATATATATGGAATATTATATATATATGGAATATTATTCAGCCATAGGAAAGAATAAAATCTTGCCATTTGTGACAACATGGATGGACTTTGAGGCCATTATGCTAAGTGAAATAAGTCAGATAGAGAAAGATAAATAGCATATGATCTCATTTATATGTGGAATCTAAACAAACAAACAAAAACCTAACTTCTAGATGCAGAGAACAGATTGGTGGTTGCCAGAGGTGGGCAATATGTGGTAGGTGAAATGGGTAAAGGTGGTCGAAAGATACAAACTTCCAGTTATAAACTAAATAAGTCATGGCGATGTAATGTACAGCATGGTGACTATAGATAATAATACTGTACTATATATTTGGAAGCTGCTAAGAGTAAATCTTAAAAGTTCTCACCACAAGAAAAAAAAACTTATAACTATGTGTGGTGATGAGTGTTAACTAAACTTACTATGGTGATCATTTCACAATACATACAAATATTGAATCATGATGCTGTACACCTGAAACTAATATATCGTTATATGTCTATTATATTTCATTTAAAAAAAACAAAAACAAAAAAACCTATAGAACTCATAAGTGAGTTCAGCAAAGTTGCAGGATACAAGATCAATATACAAAAATCAATCGTATTTTTGAGTACTAGCAATGAACATGTGGACACTGAAATTAAAAATACAATATCATTTACAAGCTCTTCAAAACTATGAAATACTTAAGTGCAAATCTAACAAAACATGTACAGGACTTGTATGCCAAAAACTAAAGCGTGATGATGAAAAAAATAAAAGGTTTAAATAAATGGAGACACAGACTGTGTTCATAGATTGGAAGACTTCACACGGTAAAGAGGTCAGTTCTCTCCAATTTGATACACAGGTTTAATTCAGTTTCTATCAAGATATGAACAAGATCTTTTAAAGATCTAGACAAGATTGTTCTTAGATTTATATGGAAAAGCAAAAGCACTAGAATAACTAAAATAATTTTAAAACAGAAGAATAAAGAGGGAGGAATCACTCTACCCAATTTCGAGAAGACTCTGTGGTATCAGTGGAAATACAGACACAGATCAAGGGAAGAGAATAAGAATCCAGAAATAACTCCATGCAAGTATAGACAATGGATTGTTTATAAAGGCAAATAGACAACTCGAAGAATGAAAGAGAGCTGTTCAACAAACGGTGCTGGAGCAATTAGATACGTCCACATGCAGACAAAGGAGCCTCGAGCTCAACGTCACACCTGATACAAAACTAACTCAAAGTGGATCATAAATTGACATGTAAAATTACAACCGTAAAATCCTTAGAAGAAAACATAGGAGAAAATCTTCACAACCTAGGGCTTGATGAAGAGTTCTTAGATATGATACAAAATGCATTGTTTATAAAAGAAAAAATTGATAAATTGGACTTTATCAAAATTAAAAACATTTGTTTTGTGAAAGACTGTGTTAAGAGGATGACAAGACAAGCCACAGACCAGTGGAAAATATTTTCAAATCACATATCTGATACAGGACTAGTTTCTAGAGTGCATGAAGAACTCTCAAAACTCAACAGCTAGTACAAAACAAAACAACAAAATCCAATTAAAAAGGTAAGAGATATGAGACATTTCACTGAAGAAGATATATAGATGGCAATGCGCACATGAAAAAAATGTTCATCATTATGGCCATTAGGGAAACCCAAATTAAGGCCACATGAGGGGCCAGCCCAGTGGCCGAGTGGTTAAGTTCTCACACTCTGCTTCAGCGGCCCGGGGTTTTGCCAGTTCGAATCCTGGGCGCGGACATGGCACCGCTCATCAGGCCATGCTGAGGCGGCATTCCACATGCCACAACTAGAAGGACCCACAACTAAAAATACACAACTATGTACCAGGGGGCTTTGGGAGAAAAAGGAAAAAATAAAATCTTAAAAAAAAAAAGACCACAATGAGCTATCACTGTACACCATTAGAATGGCTAAAATAAACAATAGTGATGATGGTAAGGATACAAAGAAAGTGGATCTTTCATACATTGCTGGTAGGAATGTAAATGGTAAAACCACTCTAGAAAATAATCTGGCAGTTTTCTAAAAGCTAAAACTACACCTGCTTTATGATTCAGCAATTGCATTCTTGGGCATTTCCCCAGAGAAATAAAAACTTACATGCACACAAAGACCTATACATGGCTGTTGATAGCAGCTTTATTTGGAATAGTCAAAAACTAGAAACAGGCTGGCCCAGTAGCGCAGTGGTTAAGTTCGCACATTCCACTTTTCGGCGGCCTGGGGTTCACTGGTTCGGATCCCAGGTGCGGACATGCTGTGGCAAGCGTCCCACATGTAAAGTAGAGGAAGAGGGGCATGGATGTTGGCTCAGGGCCAGTCTTGCTCAGCAAAAAGAGGAGGATTGGCAGGAGTTAGCTGTGGTAAATCCGTACCATGGAATACTACTCAGCAATAAAAAAGGAACAAACTACTGATACATGCAATAATTTTGATAGATCTCAAGAGCATTAGGTTAAGTGAAAAAAGCATATCTCAAAAGGTCACATACTGCATGATTGCATTTATATAACATTCTTAAAATGAAAACAATTATACAGATGTGGAACAGGTCAATGACTGACAGGGGTTATGGGTGGTGGGAATGGGGTGTGTGTGACTACAAACAGGTAACACAAACAAGATCTTTGAGGTGATGGAACAGATCTGTATCTTGATTGTGATGGGGGTGATACAAATCTATACATGAGATAAAATGACGTAGAATGGTACATGCGTGTCATGACAGTGTCAATTTCCTGGTTTTGAAATTGTACTATGGTTATATAAGACATAAGCAATGGGAAAAACTGGGTGAATACAGAGGAACTCCCTGTACTATCTTTCCAAGTTGCTGTGACTCTACAACTATTTTCAATATAAAAAGCTTTTAAAATTGAATATAGATGTGTGTGTGTGTGTGTGTATTTCTGTATTTATCTACTTCCTGGTAAAATTACTATAAATGTCAGGTGCTCTGTTTGTTTCTTTTAAATAAATTTTAAAGCCACTAATTTAGGGTGAGAATATTTCCATATCGCTACCCAGTCTATGTATTGGTGAGATGACCCTGAGTAAACTCTCTGAACCTCTGTTTCTGTAGCTGTAAAATCGGGATAATTATGCTTACCTCACATGCCCACAGGGTTTTCCTAAGGGTCAAACAAGGTTACATATTGAATACTCAGGAGACATTAATTTCTTTCTTTCCTTCTTGCTTTTTTTCACTTTGTATTACACTACTTGAAAAGTCTTTATTTCCAGTTGGGTTTCAAGGACTGTTCTGGCTCCATTATATCATTTTCCCCTATTCTCTCTGACATAACATATTTCTTTGGTCAAGATAAGGTGGCCTTAACTGAGACAGTTTCTACAATTATGAACCTTCCTGGAGAGGACTCACTTAGGTTTTTCAACATAATGCTTCACAGCCCAAGTGGACATATTTAATGTAAAAATCTAACGGATAAAGGGAATTAAAGCTCTTTGTAGAAATGTTGATTCAAAGTCCATGGTAGGAAATATCTAAGACAAGCCTTGAATATCTTTTTGAAAACTATCAAGGACTAATAGGATCATGTCTAAAGGAAACAGAAGCCTAATCGAATGCACTTCTGCTGGTCTAACTTGGCACAAATTAAGAAGCAAAAGACTGACTGAGAAGGTGGCAGCAGAGGCGGTATAGTTCCAATCTCCTAAATTCCTCTAAAAACATAAAGAGCAACTAGAATAGCAAAACAAAAGACCCACGGATGATATCTGCAATAAATCTAGAGGACAAGTATTCCTGTGATCCCCCAGGTACACAACACCCTCAGCTACAAGACCTGAGCAATATCAGCATTTACGTTGCAGAAAAAGAGCAATGACGAACGAGCTTCTAATGGCACTGAGGTCAAACCCTCAAATCACCACGTCGCACTCACTGCAAAGCCTGGGCCAACCTGAGAACAGCTGAGATGGGAGGACGTTCTGCCGGACAAAATTCACAGGTAAATTCAAGGGGATCGTGTTGTAATAAAGTCCAATGGAGCTGTCTGGGTCCTATAAACTCTCAAAATTAATAAAACACATCTCCCCTACAAGACAAAGCCCACACTGAAGACAAGCTGCTGAAAGGAGAAGTCAAATTGAGCAAGATAGGAATGATATGGGCAAATAAAAAAAGAACTGGTTAAAAGTTGGGAAGCAAGGAGACAAAGATGACAAAGATCAGAAATCAGAAACTTCTGATCACTTTAAAAAAAAACACAGAGAGAGCTCTAGAGCTATAAAGCAAGAAAAAATCTTCTACTCCTCTCCTGAAAGTACAGGAAAGTTTGTTTCCTTAAAGAGTGAGCATCAGAAAAAGATCATAGTTGAATTTCATATAAAGTTATTATAAGAAAAAAATAGAAGGAGTAGAATGACATCCCTGTGGACAATAAAATCATGCCATCAAAATAAGCCTATAAAACGTGAAAACTATAATTCAGTATTTTTAAAAAATTAAAATGTGATAGAAATTATGAAAAAACAACATAAATCAGAATTAGGAAAATTCAGAAATCAGGTGATTGTTGAAAACAAATATTTAAAAAGGCAGATGACAGAACCCAAGAAAGCATTATAAAAAAGAAAAGTATTTTCAAAATAAAGAAAAAACCAGAGGGAACACAAAATGGATAATGCTTTAAGATAAATAGAAGATGGAAAATAGAAAGTTTTAAAAAATAAAAAAAGAAATTAAGAAAGAGATACTAAGGATTTGAAAGAAAGACATAGATATGGAAGACAGACCAAAAAAGTCAACATACATATAACAGGAACCAAAAGGATTGGAACGGAACAAATGTTAAAAATTATAACACTATGGGGGCTGGCCCTGTGGCCAAGTGGTTAAGTTGGTGCACTCCACTTCGGCAGCCCAGAGTTTCACTGGTTCCGATCCTGGGTGCAGACCCAACACCACTCAGCAAGCCATGCTGAGGCAGTGTCCCACATAGCAGAATTAGAAGGACCTACAACTAGAATATACAGCTATGTACTGGGGGGTTTTGGGGAGAAGAAGAAGGAAAAAAAGATTGGCAACAGATGTTAGCTCAGGGCCAAACTTTAAGAAAAAAAATTATAACATCATAATATAATCTTATAAATTATAACATCTTGTAATGAAGATTAAAAAGGCAGATTGTCATCATCCGACTTTTCTACAGCAAAGCTTAATGCCAGAAGACAGTGAAGCTACATCTTAAAGATACTCAGAAGAAAATGGAAATTATGCATTTAATATCCAGGCAAAATTAATTTCAAGAATGAAGTCACAGATAAACTGTTATAAACATGCAGGAAGTCCCATAATACTGTTGCCATAAGACTTGCAGAAAAATCTACTGGAGCTTCAAAGAATCAAAAAGACTAGCGAGATGTCAAAACAAGAACTAGGGTTGAGCATTAGACACATAAATATTCACAGGTAGAACTAAGATTAAATGATAGGATCCACAATCGTGATATCTGATAAGGCTGAATTCCAAACAAAACGCATAAAAAGATATAGAAAAACATTTTGTAATGCTAAAGCTCTAGTCACAATGAAGACATAACAGTTATTAATATTTATATACCCAATATAACAGTAACAATTTTCACAGAGCATAAACCATAGATGATAAAAGAAGAATTAAGACAGAAATAAACCAATAATAGAAGAACGTAACATACTTCTCAAACCAAGACAGATCAAGTGGATAAAAAATTTAGTAGGGACACAGGAGACCTAAAGAACAAAATCAATGAGGTAGGTATAGATAAAGACATATAAATATTGAGCTCTAAAGCCTAATACTCAAGAATATACATACTTCTCAAAAGCAAATCAATACTCACGAAAAGTGATCATATCTCAGGCCATAACGAAAACATCAATAAATTCCAAAGAATTATCTGACAATAATGAAATCTGACTAAAAAGTAATGAGATTAAAAAAACAAACAGAAAGTCCTTTCCTTCTGAAAAACTTAAAACATGCCAGTAACCACCACTTGGGTCAAATTGCATCAAAGGGGAAATACAGAGAGAAATTGTAGAATTTATTTTAAATAATGATGACATATCAAAGACATATCAAAATCTGGGATACAATTAACATAGTCATCGTGGAAATCTTATAGAATTAAATACTTATTATCAATAAAAGTTTTTAAAAAGTAAATAAAAACCCAACTCAAAATACTTATACAAAGACCAAAAAAAAAACCAAAAAAAAGCAGAAAGAAGGAATTAATAAAAATGAAAGCAGACATTAATGTCAGAAACAAAAATCAGCAGAATAAATTCAAAGCTGATTTTGCAATCACATTTTAAAAGATAGACAAACTGTTATGTATTAGTTATCAATAGCTGTGTAACAAATTCTCCCCAAATTTAGAATCTTAAGACAACAAATATTTATTATCTAGCAGATTCTGTGCATCAGGAATTCAGTCTAAAGGGTGCCTTTAGATCAGAGACTTCACAAGGCTACAATAAACATGCCAGCCTGAGCCGTAGTCATCTCAAGGCTCAGCTGGGGGAGGATCTTTTCCCGTGCTCCTTGCTTCTCCTCGGTATCTCCTTCTTTCACCTATTGCATTTTAGCTGACTCTGCTTCACTAACTCAGATATCTACTGTTCCACCAATTCCTTGAATGAATGAATTCTCTCTCACCCACCATTTTCCTCTCTTTACTGCCCTTTGTTGTCATTTTAGTGGTATCTTGAGAGTTTTAATGTAGGTGGAAAGTTATGGTAATAGCTTTTTCATGAAATTGTGGGTATTCATCTCTGATACTACACCAAAACTTGACAAGTGATAGTTGCTTAAAGATTAGTTGCAATATAGAAAATGAAATCATATCAATGAACTTTTCATTGTCAAGTACATTAAAATCCATTTGTCTATCTACCACCTTGAATGTTTCCTTTACCCACATAACATCATTTACTAATCACCTGGAAAATATTGGGTCACTGAGTTTTGAAGATCTTCCAAACGTTGGCACATTTCAATATGCAACATTGAAACAATTACAATTGTTCATATCACTACTGATCTTATCTATTGGCAAACTGTCAAGTTCATGATGGCAAGCGCAAGTTTTCCAAAATTCTAATTTTTACTTGAAAGTGCAGATGTCGTCATTGGCAAAGAATTCATCAGTAGTTTTCCTTGAAGTGATAGAATTACTACATTTATTTTTTAAAGAATTGCTGCCAAATAGCCAAGTTTGAATGACCATATTTTTTAGTTGTCTTTCAAGTAAAAACAGTGCTCCATTTAAAAAGTGGCTAGTTCAGCTTGCAACTCAAATAATTCCACAAGTGCTTTTACTGAGGGCCTCATACTTCAATGTGTAGTAGCAGTGCTTTATGTGTACTTCCAATTCAATAAACAGAGTATTTAAATGATATGTACTTAATAAAAGTGATACATTTTACTCCTTGATCAAGGAGGTTCTTTAGAGAAACTTTCTTCTTTTTTTGTTTGCAAGTACATGTTGAACACCAATAACTATAGTACAGTTTGATGCCACTGCCTTGATTCATGCTAAGGCAATTTTATCCACCATGGCTTTTGCATAATCAGTGCAAACGTTCCCACAGAGAAAGAGGAAAATAGCATCTTAGTGGTATTATGAAAATCGTTAGATCTCACGAACACCCCTGAAAGGGACTTGGGTACTTCCAGAGGTCCAAGGACTACACATTAATGACTTCTGGTCTAATAGCAAGACCAATCTATATTCTATCTACAAGAAACACACTTTAAATATAAAAACACAAATTTGTTAAGTAGAAGAATAATAAAAATATACCACTCAAACACTGATCCTAAGGCAGCTGGAGTGGCTACATTAATATCAGACAAAATAGACATCGTGAAAAAGGATACTACCGTGGATAAAAAGGGACATTTCATAATGATAAAGGATAAATTTGTTAAGAAGACATTATAATCCTGAACGTACGCACCCAATAACAAAGATATTGAAAACATACAGAAAAAAATGGCTGAACTAAAAGAAGAAATGGAGAAATCCACAATTATATTTGGAAATTTCAACATTCCTCCCATCAATTGATAAAACAAATAGACTTCTAGTTTCTAGCTCCACATGTAAGGATCTTGGAAGTCACCACTCCATCCTAACAGGTAAAAAGCTGAACAGACTGAAAAACCAACGACTCTTCTTGGATCTGTAAGACAGGGGAGGACACAGGGCAAATCTCTGCCCCCAAGACTGGAGAGACAGATGCCAGCAGAGTGACAGCTTCCCGAAGCAGAGACTCATGGACAGAAACTGCCTGGGAACCAGTGTGGGGGCAGGGAAACCTAAACTGGACTCGATGAATTGCCAGGGGCTCCGAATGGACAGGTCTGAGAGTTAAACCTCCAGGAGGACCCAGTCACAGGGAATTTACCCCCAGGAGCTCGACCAGGTTCTCAGTAAATATAGCAGAAAAAATCCCCTCATGCTGCCAGCAGGGAGAGGAGAAAAGGAACCATCTTAAAATATGCCAGAACATTCTATTCTTAACAAGGCCTGTCTTCAGGGGAAACTAGCTAACCAGAGCCTAATGTGCTGGCGTATTATCAGAGCCTAACTGACCTGGGGAAGGGAAATAACCAACTCCAGCCCACTCTAGCCATCCTGTCCCACCTAAGAGGGGAGGAAAAACCGAGATACGCTTACGAAGTTCACAGTCCAGAGACATAGGCCCCCTAAAAGACTGAGACTTAATTATGGGACTAAGAGACACTTCAACTTCTTCATACCTCACCACCTCATTACTAAAGGGCTCTTGGAGCCAGCCCTGTGGCCGAGTGGTTAAGTTCACACGCTCCACTTTGGTGGCCCAGGGTTTCCCTGGTTCGGATTCTGGGAACAGACATGGCACTGTTCATCAGGCCACATTGAGGCAGCGTCCCAAATAGCACAACCAGAAGGACCTACAACTAGAAAATACAACTATGTCCAGTGGGCTTTGGGGAGAAGAAGAAGAAAGAAAAAAAATGAAGAAGATTGGCAACAGATGTTAGCTCAGGTGCCAATCTTTAACAAATAAAAAAACAAAGGGCTCTTTACAGCAGTTCCTTTTGCCAGGTACATCATGTCTGGCTATCAAGAAAAACTTACAAGGCGTACTAAAAGGCAAAAAACACAATTTAAAGAGACAGAGCAAACATCAAAACCAGACATGGCAGGGATCTTGAAATTATCAAACCAGGAATTTAAAACAACTGTGATTAATATGTGAAAGGCTGTAATGGATAAAGTAGACGGGATGCAAGGACAGATGGGCAACATAAGCAGAGAGACGGAAACCCTAAGAAAGAAGCAAAAAGAAATGCTGAAGATAAAAAGCACCGTGATAGAAATAAAGAACACGTTTGATGGGCTTATTAGCCAACTAGACACGACTGAGGAAAGAATCTCTGAGCTTGAGAACATATCAATAAAACAAGCAGACAATATCTGTAAGGATGTATAAGACTTGAACATTAGCAACAAACCTGACCTAGCTGATATTTATAAATCACTATATCCAACAACAGCAAAATATACATTCATTTCAAGTGAATGGAACATTCAACAAGATAGATCATATACTGAGTCATAAAACAATTATCAATACATTTAAAAGGATTGAAATCATACAGAGTATGATCTCTACTCACAGTGGATTTAAATTACAAATCAATAACAAGTTATCTGGAAGATCCCAAAATATGTGGAAATTAAACATACAACTACGTAAACCACAGTCAAAAAATAATAGAAGTTATAAAATATTTTGATTGATAATGAAAACATAACACACCAAAATATGTATGATGCCACTAAAGCGGTGCTTACAGGGAAATTTAAATGCTCTTTTTTAGAAAAAAGAATAGTTTAAATCAATGAATTATGCTTCTATCTTATGAAACTAAAATACATTAAACCCAACACAATTAGAAGCAAGAAAATCATAAAGATCAGAAATCAATAAAATAGGAAACATGAGCAACAGGGAAAAATTAATGAAATCAAAAGCTACTTTTATGAAAACTAAAGCCAATGAAACTAATAAACCTGTAGCTTAACTGATCAAAAAATAAGACTCAAATTACCGATAACAGGAATGAAAGAAGAGCTGTCACTATCAGCCTACAGACATTAAGAGGAGAGCAAAAGAATATTGTGATTGACTTTACGCCAATTAATCCAACAATTTACATGAAATAGAAAAATTCATTAAAAGACATGCAATGCCAAAACTGACACAAGATGAAGTTAAAAATCTGAATATTCCTATATACATTGAAGAAATTGAATTTTTAAGAAACTCCAGGCCCAAATACCTTCACTGCTGAATTCTATCAATCATTTAAGGTAGAAATAATACCAATTCTACAGAAGATCTTTCAGAAAATAGATGTAAAGAAAATACTTTCTGATTCATTTTATGAGGACAACATAACCCTGATACCAAAACAAAATAGGACGTTACAAGAATACTACAGGCCAATATGCTTTGTGAACAGAGATGCAAAATCTTTTTAAAAAGTCAGCAAATCAAATTCAGCAAATATAAAAAGGATAAATCGTTATGACCAAGTGAGGTTTAGCCAAGAAATGCAAGGTTGGTTTAACATTCAAAACTCAACAAATGTAATTCATCAGATTAACAGAACAAAGGAGAAAAATCAAATAAGCATCCCAAGAGATGCAGAAAAAGCTTTTAACAAAGTTAACATAAATTTATAATAAAAATTCTTAGCAAACTAAGAATAGAAGGGAATTTTCTCAATCTTATAAAAGGCTGCAATTAAAAACCTATACCTAACATTTTACTTAATGGTGAAATACTGAATGCTCCCCCCACCCCACCTCCTTCGCCACTTCTATTCAGTGTTATACTGGAAGTCCTAACCAGTGTAATAAAGCAAAGAAAAGAAATAAAAAAGTATAGAGATTTGAGAGAAAAAATAAAACTTTCTTTATTTACAGATAACATGATCAGATACATATGGAGTTTACACAAAAGTTATTAGAAATTAATAAGCTAATTTAGCAAAGTCCTATGATACAGGGTCAATATACAAACATTAGTTGTATTTCTATATGCTAACAATAAATGATAAGAAAATCAAATTTATTTTAAGAGTACCATTTACAATAGCTTCAAAGACCATGAAACACTTAAGGATAAAAATTAACAAATATATGTAAGATCCTACCTTGAAACTAAAAACTATTGTTGAGAAAAAATTTAAACTACCTAAATCAGTGGTGAAGTATGCCACGTTCATGACTTGGAAAGTTCAATATTTTTAAGATATTAATTCACCACAAATGGATCTAAAGATTCAATACAATTCCAATCAAGACACCAAAAGGATTTTTTTTTTTTGCAGGACTTGACAAGCTGACTGTAAAATTTTTATGGAAATTGAAGTAACCTAGAACAGACAAGACAATTTTTAACAAGAGAAACAGTGTTAGAGGACTTTACCTGATTTTGAAACTTACTACATATTAAACTACCATAATCATCACAGTGTGGTATTGGCATGAGTAAGAATGTATAAATCAATGGAATAGAATAGAGAATCCAGAAATAGACCCACATATACATGGACACTTGATTTTGACAAAGGTGTGGGGATAATAGTCTTTTCAGCAAAAGATGCTGGAGTAACTAGATATCCTTAAGGGGAAAAAAATGAACCTCAATCCTTGCCTCACACTACACACAAAAATTTAACCCCAGATGGCTCATAGACCTAATTGTAGTAGGCAAAATTATAAAATGTGTAGAAGAAAGCATAGGAGAAAATCTTCATGCAAAGATGTCTTAGATACAGCACAAAAAAAGCATAAATATTGATAAACTGGATTTCATTAAAATTAATAGCTTTTGCTCTTCAAAAACCACCGTTAAGAATGTAAAAGGTAGGCTGCCAACAGGGAGACAATATTAGCAATTCGTTTATCTAACAAAGCATTTGCATCCAGAATATATAATGAGCCTTACAACTTAATAACAAGACAAACATTCCAATAAAAAAACTGGGAAATGGTTTAATAAGACATTTCCCAAAAGAAGATAAAAGCACAGGCAACAAATATATGAAAAGATGCTCTACATCATTAAAATTAAAACCTTAATGAGATAACATAACACACCTATTAGAATGGTGAGAATTAATGTGATTGATAATACTAAGTGTTGGTGAGCATGTGGAGCGACTGGAACTCTCAGACATTGCTGGTGGGAATGGTGCAGCCACTTTGGAAAGAAGCTCCATTTCTTACAAAGTTAAGCATACAATGCACAGTGACCTAGCTATTACACTCCTACATATTTACCAGAGAGAAACAAAAACGTATGTCCACCAAAGACTTAAACAGGAATGTAAGCAGTTTTATTCATAATACCCAAAAGCTGGAAACAACATCCAAACAAAATGTGTTATATCCATACAATGGGTAATACCCAGCGGTATTATAGAATGAACAACTGATATACACAATGTAGATGAGTCAAAAACAGTATGATGGGCAAAAGAAGCCTGATACAAAAGAGTGTATATTGTGTGACTCCACTGACGTGAAATTCTAGAAAGGGCAAAACAAAGCAGCAGTCACCGAAAGCAGAATCACCCGGGGTTTCGGAAGTCAGGTAAGGGACTGACCGCTGACAGGCAGAAGGGAGATTGTGCAGCGATGGAAATGATCGTTATTTTGACTATGGTGGTGGTTACAGAGGTCTAGACATTTGTATAAATCTCTTACCATTGTACACACTTGTATTTTATGTAAATAATGCCTGAATAAAGTTGATATTTAAAAAAAGAAGCTGGAAATCCAAATTTTAAAAATGTGACAGCTATTAAAACTTTTAGAAAAATACCCACATGAGACTAAGGTAACACATCTGTGAGACACAATTCTGGATCTATTGTTTACCAAGTTCTGACAAGTCTCTTAAACGTTAACTTTACAACCACCATTGATCTAAGTACTGTTATTATCTCCATTTTACAGATGACAAAACTGAAGTCTTATTACATGATTTGTCCAATTTCACATAGCTAGTGCATAGCAAAGCTTGGACTCAAACCAAAATCTTGAGTTTTCAATCCTTTATCCATTCCACTCTATTATGTATTTATTTGCAGGCTTTTCTAGAAAACATATTAATAATCCTAAGCCTCTTCTTCCTTAATGCTTTGAAGAAATTAATGAGCAAGTGACCCCAAGCTAAATTTATCTCCTTTTTTTCTTTTGTTCAACAGGAATAGTCTTAAAATTGTTCTTGGTATCAGCATACTTCCCTTGGGTCCTTTATATTTACTGAATTTGTAATGGTTCCTTGCATTGTCTCTCTCTAATCCAAGTTTCTGCCCTTAAAAATTTCTTAGCGATTTCCCTCATTTTGTACTCACAGGATTACAGTCTCTTTTTGTATCACATACTGTTAACAAGTCTAACATGGTAGCTGAGGGTCTAGTCTCCAGGATCTAACTAAAGAACAAAGAAGCATAAAATGTTACACAATTAATTAATATTTCATCTCCAGAAGAAACACGCCTTCTCCATACTGTACCAGTGAAGGTGGGTCACTGGAAAAGAAGTTACTTATCAAATGGCAAAACAATGCAAAACAACATTCGTTAATAAGACAAATACAACAATTTATCTGTGAATTGTTATGCTCATAAATCTGCATACACGTATGTGCTGCAGTGTTACTGCACTCAAGACAACTTTGGAACCTAATAGAATTTATATTGAAGTTACGAATATATTTCTAAGTAAGAATGATTAATCAGTTTAGAAAAAGAGAAAGATTCTCTTGCTACAAAATATAAATGCAATAACAGAAATTCCAGTTTCTGATGAAGGTGGGTTTCCACATGAGGAACCTCTTTGGCAGAAAGCCTAGCGTACACATATCTCATGACACCACATTTCCATTCCTAGGTGTCTACCCAAATGAAATGCATGCATATGTGTAAGCAAATGATGAATCAGAATGGCCATAGAAGCAGTATTGATAACAGCCCCAAATTACAAACAATCTAAATGTCCATCAACAACAGAATGGATTTTATTTTTCAGTGTGACATATTCACACAATGGAATATTATATAGCAATGACAATGTAAAAAATATTGCCATGGACTACAACACATGAATCTCACAAATATTGAGAGAAATAAGCCAGATTCTTAACAAAACATACAGTAGGATTCCATTTATATGAAGTTAAATGCCAGGCAAACTAATTTCTGATATTAGCAGTTAGGACAGTGGTTACCTTTGGGCAGAGAGGTAGAGTGATGATTTGAGGTGGGAGGGTGCTCCAGGAGTGCTGGTAATGTTTTATATCTTGACCTAGCTGGCGATTACCCAGGTGGATCTGCTCTGTCATAACTTATTTAGCAGCACACACATATGTGCTGTTTTCTGTTTTACTGTACTACATAAAAAAGTTCATTTTTAAAAATGAGGGTTATGAAAAGATATTTTCAGACACACAAAAATTGAGAGTACGTTACTAGCAGATGGGTCCTCATGAAGGAAAATGTTAAAGCTGTACTTTATGTTAAAGCTCCACTCAAAGCGAGGTGTATGACTCACGCCTGCCCGTGAGCATTGCTGCCGGTCCAGGTGGGAGAAGTCCAGGAACCAGGAGGAAGTGTTCAGAAAACTTCTACCAATTTGACAGAGTACTTTTGTATCTATTGAATCTAATAATAAAAATGTGAGTCTTGTATTTTGTGTCTTCGCTTTTTTTATTTAATTTTTACAGTAATTCACTTTATTGTACTTAAAAAAAAATGTCTGTCGTCATCAAAAGAAAAAAGAAACAAGTCTGTCACCACAGATAGTTTAAGAAGCACTCTGCTAAAGGATGTGCTTCTGGAGGAAGGACAACTCAAGATACACAAAAGAATGGAGAGAAAAGAAAAAGGTAAATATTTAGATAAATAAAACGTGTATAAACATTAATAATAATGGCCTGTAGGAATTTTTTTAAAGATATTTAATTAAGATTCACAACCGCAAAAACATATTAATTTGGTGGGTATGGAGGGAATTCAGTTCAAGCAACATTTTTTGTTTTTTGTCCCCTCCTCACTCCAGGAGGAAGATAAAGGTATTGATCAGCTTGAGATATTGGTATGTTAATTTCAAATACTGTGATTTCTAACATAATTACTAAAATAGCAGACAAAGAAAATAATCGCCAAATCAACAGAGGACCAAAAAGAAAATGACATAAAGTAAACAGTCAAAAAGAAGATAAGAAAGGCATTGGGCCCAGGGGTGTGCACATATATATCACTGGCATGACAGGACATAAATGTGGGGTCAGGTTTTCTTAGGGAAACCTGAAGGCACAGAACAGCTGCAGGTACCCCCCCAGGCCCCAGTGCGCATTCTCCCATGGAGAGGCAGGCCTGAGGAGCAGGGCTCTGGGAGAAGGCCACGTCCTGGGCGACTCTGTATGTTTCTGAGGGACTTGGAAGGAGGGAGAGGACAGCAGGTCAGCTCTGTAACAGTGGGAAATTCCTGGTCAACAGAATGCCTCTGACCTCAGCTGCAGCGTGTCCTCCCATGGAACCAGGGTCTGCTGAGTGGGCTTCTTGTTAAGCTACAGGAAGCAGGAGGAAACAACAGAAACCATCAAAGAAGACGGCAGATTTTTCTAAAACCCAATTTTGTCAATTGTTATATGAAATGTAAATTAACTAAATGCTCTGGTTAAAAGACAAATTGTCAGATTTGATTTTTAAAAATCCACATAAAGCATAAGTATACAGAAAGGTTTGAAGAAAGATTTAAAGTAAAGGGATGAAAAAATAATGTAAATACTAACTGAAAGAAAGCTGGTATAGCTTTATACACAAACTTGTATGTATACATATACGCATGTGCACATATGTATATATACAAATGTCTACATACAGTATATATGTATACACATATGTACATGTGTGTGTCACTCTATAACCCCTTCTCTCTCTGTGTGTGCATATATGTGTGTGTACACATGCATAGCTTTAATATGACACAAAATAGACATTACGGTCAAAAGCACTATTAGAAATAAAGAGCATGTCTTCATAATGATAAAAGGTTCAATTCATCAGGAAGCTATAAGAATTCTAAATTTGTATGTTTCCAATAACATGGTCTTAAAATATATAAATCAAAAATTGACAAAACTTCAAGAAAAATAGATGAGTTTACATCATAAAGAGATTTTAATATACCTCTCTCAGTAATTGATAGACTATGGAGACCAAAAAAATCAGTAAAGATATAGAAGATTTTTTTTTCTCAAGGAAGATTCGCCCTGAGCTAACATCTGTTGCCAATCTTCCTCTTTTCTTCCTTGAGGAAGATTAACCGTGAGCTGATATCTGTCCTGAGTTAACATCTGTGCCCATCTTCCTCTGTTTTTTTATGTGGATCACCGCCACAGCATGGTTGACAAGCAGCGTAGTTCCGCACCAGGAGTCTGAACCCACAAACCCAGGCCGCCAAAGTGGAGCACACTGAACAGAATCACTGTGCCATGGGGCCAGCCCCAAAAGATTTTAATAATATGATTTTTAAAGACTTAAATATAGGACATACATAGATATGTATATAGGACACAACACCCAACAACTGCAGAATATATATCTTTTCCAAGCGCACATGTGGAACATTTACAAAAATTGAGCAAAAGCTGGGATACAAAACAAGTCTCAATAGATTTTAAAGGGTTGAAGTCATACAAATTATGTTCCCAAATTTTGGGGAATTAAGAAATGCAATTCTAAGAAAAAATCTGAACACAAATAAAAATTATTTTGAACTAAAAGACAATGGAAACATGACATCTCAAACATATGAGACATCCCTAAAGAAGTCATTAGAGAAAAATGTATGGCCTTGCATACATCCATTGAAAAAAAAGGAAGGTTAAAAATGACTGAGCTCATCATCCATCTCAAGAAGTTAGAAAAAGAACAACAAAATAAAACCAAAGCAAGTTAGAAGATAGAAAAAAATAAAAGTAGCAGCAATTAATGAATTACAGAACAAGCATAAAATACACATTCAACTAACACCAAAGTTGTATTTTTTAAAACACTGGTAAAATTGACAAACTTCTGGTGAGAATCAATCAAGAAAGAGAGAGACCTCATAAATAACTATTATGAGGAGTGAAAAAGAGGACATCACAGATTCTTCAGATGTTAAAAAGAAAATAAGGAGATATTATTTTTTAAAAACTTTATATCATTAAATTCTAGAGTTTAGATGAAATAGAAAACTCCTTTTAAAAACTCATGATATGTTGGGGCCGGCCCGGTGGCGCAGCGGTTAAGTTCGCACGTTCCGCTTCTCGGCGGCCCGGGGTTCGCTGGTTCGGATCCCGGGTGCGGACATGGCACTGCTTGGCAGCCATGCTGTGGTAGGCGTCCCACGTATAAACTAGAGGAAGATGGGCACGGATGTTAGCTCAGGGCCAGGCTTCCTCAGCAAAAAGAGGAGGACTGGCAGTAGTTAGCTGAGGGCTAATCTTCCTCCAAAAAAAAAAAAAAAAAAACAAACAAAAAAAAAAAACTCATGATATGTTTATACAATGGAATATTATACAGCGGTAAAAATGAAAAAATAAAGCCACTCACAACAACATGGATGAACCTTAAATGCGTAATATTCAGAACAAGGAGAAAGTCAAACAAAAACATTATTTATGGGCTGACAAATTGGAGGAAACACTATAATGAAATCCAAGGAAACGATTATTCCAAAAGACAGGGTGGTGGTTACCCTTGAGGGAAAAGGGACTATGGTCAGGATGAGCACACTGGATTCAAGGCTATAGCTCATATTCTGTTTTTTGGACCTGGATAGTAGTTACACAGGTGTTTGCTTTAAAATTATTGGTCAATCTATGTATACGTTTTATGTACTTTCTGCATAAATATCATATTTCAAAACTTAAAAAATGAAGATAAAAAAATCAATACAGGGCTAAAAAGAAAGTCCTATGTGTATTCTTCACTTCATACTTATTCGTTCAGTCTCTCTCTCTCCCGTGCAAATATAATCTGTTGCGCACTCTGACTACATAAAGCTTTCTTTTCTAAGGAAACCAGTAGAGCTGATTTTGTCTCCTCTTGGAATTAGCAGAGGCACATATATCCTATACATATATTTATCTAAAGTAGCCTTTCTAGTTAAGAATTTATGAAGACAAAGAGAGAATCAACTGTTAATTTAAGCAAATATAAATCCTTCTATCCATTACAGACACTCGAGTTTGGATGTTAGATTCCATTTCTCTTCACTAAGGAGCTGGTGAAAACTCTCACCAGTCGGGCTAAAATCAGGTCCTTCTCTGGAGTCTGGTCGGCACAGCTCGGCTTTGCTTGTCACGGTTCTGATGATGCTCTCCCGAGTCCCACACCCTTACTGGTCCACCCTGCTCTGTCACTTTCCTATGTTTGGGTCTTTACTACTATTTGTGGGAAATGTTCTCTATTTCTGCAACTGCTCAAAATTCACTTATTTTAAAGATCTTTTTGGCAGGAAAAAAATATCTTCTGAGGGTTTAAGTGAAAAAAAAATGCTTTTTTACTGGATAGAAATGTGTCACCTTGACACCCTGGTGCATCATTGTCCATCCCCTCTGGGCTCCCTATTCAACCCCGACCCCCTTTTTTTCAATTTCTTGGTTTTTCCCCCTTTACTTTTTTTAATTAAATAAATTTGAGGGGCTGGCCCCGGGGCCGAGTGGTTAAGTTCGCACGCTCTGCTGCAGGCGGCCCAGTGTTTCGTTGGTTCGAATCCCAGCGCGGACATGGCACTGCTCATCAAACCACGCTGAGGCAGCATTCCACATGCCACACTAGAAGGACCCACAACAAAGAATATACAACTATGTACTGGGGGGCTTTGGGGAGAAAAAGGAAAATAAATAAATAAATAAAAACCTTTTAAAAAAAATAAATAAATTTGACATATAAAATTGTGTAAATTTAAGGTGTACCATGTGTTACTTTGATACATTTATATGCTGTAGTATGATTGCTGTTGTAGAGATATTTATTCTATCACATAATTATAGTACAATATTATCTACATTCATTATACTGTGCATCAGATCTTTATGGCTTATTTAGTACTCATTGCAACTTTGTACCCTTAAACAACAGCCATTTTGTCCCCTCAACCTCCATCTTCTGGTAAGCACCCTTTCACTCTCTGTTTTTTAGAAGTTTGACTTTTTCATTTCCACTGTGCTGTAAGATCTACCATGGCACACTTGATTGACAACTCGGGGCTTGTTTTTATGTGTTTGTGTTAGATATTAAGCATCAGTTGAATCGGAGAAAGTCATCAAGTTAATCAAGAAGAAAATTGAGAGAGAAAAATCTAAGTTGATCTAAAAAGAAGTTTTGAATTTAAATGTACTGTATTGTTGAGATAGGGCCTCAACTGAATTGAAGTTTGTATTGAAGAGTGGGCCTCTATTTTGTGGCAGAGAGTGGCTTGTTTCTCAAAGTCAGGACATTAATCATGTAACTGGTAAATGGATTTTAAAAATAGTCTGGGGTCAGGATTAAAGAAAGCCTTCTGATGCATGTAGAAACGAAGAAAAATAAAATAAGGAAAGAAAGGCAGGTGTCAGTTGGAAACCTGACATTTTGGGAAAGAGCTGAGGTTGGGGTGGTAACCCTCTAAGCAGTCATTGGGCAGTCAGTAGGGTACTCTGAAGGCACGTCTTGACAATTTTGAAGGTAATTATGGAATTTGCAATGGAATAAGTTACTTAACAGGGAAGCAGACTCGCTTCCTGTTCTGTTTCCCACAGCTCGGGGATATCCATTTAAGAATAATTGGCAACAGGATAATTATTATTTAATTTTTAATGATTTTCTTACTGTGATTTGGGTTCACAAATAGCTTACATATTTAAAAAACTACCTCTTCCTCTTTCTGAACTTATGATATTTTGATTTGAAAATACATTGGTTGAATTTGGGGCAGTACTGAAACGCAACCAGATTCAAACACTGAATGGATGGGTTGACAAATGAGGACACTGTTACCAGTTTAATCCCCATATGGGCCAATTAGTTTCACATAGAGAAGAACTCTGTTCCAAAGCCACAGATTGCACCATTAACCCCAGTCAGCCGTCTCCAAATTGCGTGTCATTGATCACAAGAGGCCCAGATATGAGTGTCAATAGCTCAGAGCAAACCCATCATCACCTGGGAGAGCAGAGGTGTTCTGTTGTCTCACACATTCTCCACCTCCTAGAGGGCGAGGAACATTACAGTAAGGCGGGGAAGCTGAAGACATCTCTGCTCCCGCATTTCCTGTACCCCATAATCTTATGACAAAAGGTGAACATTACAATTGCATAGCTTTCTTTTTGGTAGGAAATCTGGATGCTTTAGAGAAAAGTGGTAATAGCATTATTGATAAGCAATACAACTGGCAAGCAACAAACGACTTATGGATTGACTTCATCAATACTTAATGATACCTTAGAAATCCTAACATGGACTCAAACAGATGAGAAAAGCCAAATACATGCTTTCTAGCTCTTAAGACCTTATTACTTTTGGTTAGTTTGTGGAGTAATAAAAATGAATATCGGAAGTAGAATTATATTAAATGTGGAACCTGCAAAACATGACACCTGAAACACTCAACTGGTCTAAAATGTAAATATTTCTTAATCCTATTTATTCTCAGAACAAATGAAATCTTACTGAATGTTTTGCTGTGGAAAAAGTTTCGGAGCCATCCTTAACTTGGGACTAAGCCTGAAAAATTATCCGAAAGAGTAATTTTGGGTAAAATGAGGTCAAATTAAAGCAATTTAAAAATAAGCCTTGATAAAAATAGCATCATCCTTACCGTCACTTCTGCAAACCTACAATAAATGTTTGGATGTGTGGATCCATTCAGCATGCTTATCTTTTGGTAATAAAATGTCATTAAGTCAATGGTAAAACTGATTTTAGCATAAAGCTGATGCGGTCCTTCTATGTAACAGAGCCGACACCCCCGGTTCTTTATGAATCTTTTGCATTGAGCCCACATTTGGAGAATGAAGAACAGTGACTGAAATCTGATGCCCAGGAGCCTGGGCAGGTCCATCAGTGACTCACCCCTTCTCTCAGGCAAGAACTGCTTTGCATTTAGGACTAGAGTTCATGGTTTTTTTCTAAGTGTTGGAGCCATTACATTTTTCTCTATCTTTTATTCCACATCATGTTTATTTTTCACCTTCCTTGTCACTCTTGCTACTCACCCTAAAAAGCCACTCAAACGCTAAATACTGTTTCTTGTCCTTCCAAAAGTGCTGTAGGGGTAAAGGTTTCAGAGAGTAAAACAACTCTCCTCTTTCTTCTTTGTGAAATGGATCCCAGTTGAGAAATATAATACGAAAGGTAGGCATTGGCAAAGAAAATAGCATCTTGACATTAGTAAAAGTTGGATTTTGTATATGTCTGCATTTAGGGCTGCAGACATATAAGCATGCTGATCAATACTTCACTCTAGAGCCAGAAAACACAGGCCGTGCCACGGGGCAGATGGCCTCTTTATACATGGGCGGGGGGGAGCAGACTCATCCCCCAGAGGACCCTGGAACGGGCTAAGTGCCTAGTTACTTCCCACAAACTCTGCAATCAGAGGAATCCCTGGGGAGGAGAGAGTAAGGGATAGGAGAGGTCAGGAGTGTAACTGTAATCCACGCGGACACAATTGGGCAGGAGGAAAGGAGGTTCCGCACACCACACAGCTGTTCATGCAGGAAACCCTGATTTTCCCAAAGCATGCTGGTATGATTTTCTCGGTTGGATTCCCAGGGAGACCAACTCTGAGATGGCGATGGGCCTGCAGGAAGTTTTGGGGAGGGCTCTCTGGATAAATGCCTGTGTGGGAGCAAAGGTAGCAGGACTGGGCGGGCAGAGGGGGAAATGCAGCGCAGTCACAACACAGACCTCAGCTGACCTGGAGTGTGTGGCGGGGGGCGGGGGAAGCGGGCTGTAGACTTGTCCCGAACTGAGGCAAGGGGCTGGACCTTACACCCCTGGACTGAATACTCATTGGGTAGGGAGCGTCATCTGGGGTAAAGCCGCTCTTTCAGTAGAGGGCAATCCTGGAAAGGGGACCTAATGAGGTGTCAATGACCAATATTCCTAGCAGCTGGAGAAATGTCTGCTTTAGTTGTGAAAGGAGGGGTTGCAGATCTGGGCATAATGCCACTACAATGTTGAAGGAACTCAATCAAATGCATGACATATACCACCTTATGTTCAAGGCACTAAAATGCAAGGCGTTATGGTTCAGTCTTTATCCTACATGCATCCGACGACCATTGTCACTTGGGCCTTCCTCTTTCATGCCATGAAGCACTAACACTGTCAAATTTCTCCCACCTGTCTACAAAACTCTTTCTATCTGTGCAAATGCTTTCCATGTTCACTCTTAGAAAAGTACCCACCTTCCATTCAAGGTTTATCCCTTTATCTCCATTCTCCTCCCTGCGGTGTAAGACAGACAGTGGTATGAGCCCTGGCTTTGTCCTTTGCTAGCCTAGGGAAGTTCCTTAATCTCCGAACCTATTTCATCATCTGTATTGTGAGAATGGCAATTCCCATTTAATGAAGTTGTAATGAGGATTAAGTGTCATAGAACACATATGGTGGGCATGAATTTAACTTTCCAAGTTCAAGTGTTTAGGAAACGTAACTATTTCTAGAACTCAACTTTATTTCTATTTTGAATCTCCATTTTGCTGGGTGGTTAGAAACTTCCTTTCTGCCTGGGGTTGTGATGAAGTTCTGGAGGGCAGGCAGTGGGGAGAATGGCTTACATGGTATCCCTTCATGGGGAGAGAAGGGGCTATTGGTGTTAGTTGTCTGTGTGCACTAGCATCCTCTGAGACATGGGTCACCTCAATTGCCCCTTGGCTGTTAGTCCTTCACAGTTACTGCTGAAGTGTCCCTCCATCCGTTCGGGCCATTTGCTGATGTGCTGGAGCTGTGATGCTGATCACGCATCACTGTTGCGCATGGCGATCTCAGATGTCTGCCTAAAGCCCTGTGCAGCCTCAGAAATGCTGCTTGCACAGGAACAGTTGTGTTGCTGTCCGAGTCACGCTGGGCCCCAGGAGGCTCTGTGGGGCCTGAATGACTACATTCACGGTGCAGATAAGGCAACCTCTGCTGCCTTCCCTCTGTCCAGGCTCTCACAGGGGAAGAAACATAATTTCCCTCTTTATTTTGAATCCTGAAGGCTGTCAAGTTAGTTACTCATTTTCCCACTTGGGCTGGGCGCATAGGGCAGGGTATAGGGCCAGCCCTTCCCCAGAAACCCACTCATGTACTCCTGTACTCTCTTCCTCCTGCTGAGGAACTTTCCAGTGGTGGTGGTCGTGGGCGCACAAGTGTGTGAAGGCTTGTTTGAGAGGTCACATAGTCCCCCAAGTCTGCTGTTAGAAGCCCTAGGGTCATTTCCATCTCCCCCTGAGGGCTAGGGTATAGAAACTGAAAAGCCAGGAAAGGACTCCTTTCCGCATCATTGATAGAATCTTCTAGCTCTCTAAATGGAAGGGAAGAGCTAGGGGAATCAGAAACCAGAAAACAGTGGTTAATATTTCAAAATAGCATCCTGCCACACTGATGCAAAGTGCCGGCACAGAACCTAGCTCATAGCAGTTTCCAGTAAATATTAGTTCCCACTCTCATCCCTCCACTCTCCTCTCTTCCTCAATTGGCCATTTCCTTTTTAACTCATTTCAGTGAAGCTTTCAGCCCCATTACCCCACAAAGTTACTTCCACAAAGGTAACCAATGACTCCCCAGTTGTAAGGAGGAACTTACCAGATTTTTTTATTTGACCTCCTCTGCAGCATTTCCACTGGCAAATACATCGCCCCTTTGTGAAATTCTCTCCTAGCCTGGCTTTTGTAACTTCTTCTGTCACTCTTCTTACTCATTTGGCTATTGTTCTTCCATCTCCTTCTGCCCTCAAGTACTAGTGTTTCCTAAGGTTCAGTTCTTTTTCTTTTTTTTTTTGAGGAAGATTAGCCCTGAGCTAACTGCTGCCAATCCTCCACTTTTTGCTGAGGAAGACTGGCCCTGAGCTAACATCCGTGCCCATCTTCCTCTACTTTATATACGGCATGCCTACTACACCATGGTTTTTGGCAAGTAGTGCCATGTTCGTACCCAGGAACCAAACTGGCGAACCACGGGCTGCTGAGAAGCGGAACGTGCACACCTAACCACTGCGCCACCAGGCCGGCCCCAGGTTCAGTTCTTATATCACATTGCTGCATGGTGACACTTACGCCATGCTCTGATGCAGACCTGTATCTTCAGACCAAGCCTTTTCGTCAGACCTCCCTATTTTCATATCCCCCAAACCCTCTGATATTAAATCAGTTAATTCCTGTAGAGTGTTTAGCATGGTGCTTGGCACAGAGAAAGCCTTCAATCATGGTAGCGGCTGTGTTTATTCCTACAACTACCTGAAAATCTCACAGGCACATGTCAATTTTAACAAGTCCAAAACGGCTGATTTTCTCTTTTCTCCTTTATAACCCTACCTCTTGACAACTTTCCTTCCCAAAATAAGCAATAACAACCATGGTGAGTGCAGGCTTGTAAACACACACACACACACATTCCTCCTCCCAGTGCTAGGAGGGCAGAATTCTGGGCATCATCCTTCATTCCTCTTCTTTTCAGGACCCGTCTGCCCACCATCTGATCACTCAGTCCTGATGATTCTATGTCATAAGTTACTCTAGAACAGAAGTCTCCTTTCTGCTTCCTCTCCACTGAGCTTGCACAAATGCAGACTCTTATTTCATCCTTGCTTATTCTTCAAGCCCAGCTCAACTGTCTTCACGTCACTGAAACCTTCGCTGCACCTCTTTCCTTTTCCTGGAGTTCCTGAGGTTGCTCTTTCCTGCTTTGCTTTGGGCTCCTTTCATTGCCTGGAGTGTCTCCTCCTGCCTCATCCACTTCTGACCTCATTTTAAAGCTCAGCTAAAATGTCATTAACGTCTATTTAGGTTGACCTGACTTATTTCCTCTCATCCCACTGTCGACCGTTCCCATAGCGTGTTTTTTGGTTCCTTTATACATATTCCTATTGTCACACTCATTTGTATGATAGTTATTTATTTGTGTTGGTCTCCCAACAGATGGAACATGGTGAGAGCAGGCATTGGGTTGTACTCATATCTATCTCTAGACCTTTGTTTGTATAAACTCAACAGATGTTTATGGAATTAACTGAAGTGAATTAAGTTAAATTGTGAACTGCACGATCTGAAGTGTAAACATTTTATCAGGAAGACAATAGGACTAGGCAAATATGCAAATTAGTGTTATGAAACCCTGGCTGGAGATTTGAGGAAAAAGAGGTTATGATAACCCACAATGATGAAGAAAGCACATGAAGAGTAACAAAAGTTGGGGGATTTTGCCTTTTTCCTCACTCGTTAGAAGTTTTCTCTTATGAATCATCTAAAGAAGCTTCTGATCATAAATAAGACTTCTACATGTCATGTAACTCCAGGACTTTCTCCGATATTTGGACTAAGATATCTATAAGGAAGTAACTTTTCAGAAGATGACAGGGAGAAGACGTACTGTGGGCAAGCATGGCATTTGTTTAGTAAATTGGTATTTTCTGACTCGCGTACTCATGTCTCACGATAGCACTTTGAAGGGAGCATGACAAAATTAAGAAGTTTAAACTAGACACCAAAGTGCAAACACTTTCTGAATTTTTTGTACTTTGATATGGAACAAAGGAAGGCAGCTCCTCTTTGGCAATCATAGACATTAAGGGAAAATCAAGGCAGCCTTATGTTGTTAAAAAAAATCCATCTGATTAGAGACTCATGTCTCCATCCAGGGGTTTTCATGGTTCAACATAGCCTTCGTTCAAGTGATCGACATCAGTACAAAATGTATTTCTATATTTTAAGTTTTGATTTTGTGGCATATTTGTCTATCACAGACTTTTAGAGATAAAATTTCGTAGTGTTCAACTTAAATTTTTTTGGTTGAGAAAGATTGTCCCTGAGCTAACATCTGTGCCAGTCTTCCTCTATTTTGTATGTAGGACACCCCCACAGCATGGCTTGATGAGTGGTGTGTAGGCCTACGCCTGGGATCTGAGCTGGTGAACCCCTGGCCACTGAAGCCAAGAGCAAACTTAACCACTAGGCCACTGGGCCAGCCCCAACTTTAAAATTTTTAAGAAAAAAGTTTGAGAAATTAACCAAGGGCAAGAGTCCAAATATTTAACGTCATTAATATAGGTAACAATGTATGAAAAACACAATTTGTTGTCACATATTTGTCAAACAGAAATACAAACAAATGTAGAAAACATCCTATTTTAATTAATTTTGTGCTTTGAATACCTGTTAACCTGAATATTTTTTGTTTGGTAATAGCTGACCATTTTTTTTTTATCTAGAGTACATTTTTTAATTTAAAGCACATCTAAATAAGAAACAGAAAATATTTATACCACAGAAAGAATACGCTTTTTTTTTTTCTTTGAGGAAGATTAGCCCTGAGCTAACTGCTGCCAATCCTCCACTTTTTGCTGAGGAAGACTGGCCCTGAGCTAACACTCATGCTCATCTTCCTCTACTTTATATGTGGGACGCCTACCAAAGCATGGTGTGCCAAGCGGTGCCATGTCTGCACCTGGGATCCCAACTGGTGAAGCCCAGGCCGCCGAGAGGTGGCACATGCAAATTTAACTGCTGTGCCACCAGGCCAGCCCCAAGAATACGCTTATTAATAGGAATTTAAAACCGAAGTTTCAGCTGAGATTTCAAGATACAAAAAAGTATGAAATTTGAGGTTAGATAGTTCATAACAGTTTGATGAAGGAAATAGCCCAAAGCCTATCCTATGACTCAAATGTTCTCGTTCACTTTACGAATATCAAACAGTGGAGACACTTGGAGAAAGAGGAGACTTGTGAAGGGATTACCCTGGGAAAGCAGAGCTCCCCATCTCCAGTGGGGTGGGGGTGGAAGCTGCTTCTGCAGCTCATGCCAGGGAGCTTCTGTGGGCTTCCATGGGATCACGTGGAGAGCTTGAGATGCGTTCCCCACAACGAGGGGATTCTGTGGAAACTGTGAAACAGGCTGCCCAAGTGCTCCTGTGGCAGAACCAAGAGGGAGAGAATGGCCTGCAGAGTCAAGGACATGTGAATGTTTCCCATGGCCCAGATAAAGTCCCAGGGGAGAGAGAGAGCTGGCCTGGAGACATCTTGAATCCTGCCCAGAAGACCTTTTGTGGGAGAGGTCTCCCATAGAGGATGAGAGAACTCCCACAGGGGGACTCTCACAGGGCTGAGGAAACAGAAGCTGAGGGGTGACCGGAAGGAAAAGGTGCATCCCCCTTCTCATGAGGGTTGCTGTCAGGGGAGCCGCGAAGCCACTCTCCAAAGAGTCCCTAGAGAGCCCGGCAGCTCATGGGTGTGTGACCTGTGCACGCTTGTGCACAGGGACCTGCTCTTGGTTTGATGCTCTGCTGTCACCATCTTGAAATTCCTAATTCTTTTCCAACAGACGCCTGGTATTTTTGTTTTGCACGGGTCCTGCAAATCCTATAGCTGATTCTGTGTGTCAGGTGGAGAGAGAGCAAAACTGACTTATAATGGCACCAGCTGGATAACCACCATTTTGTTTTTCACTCAGATGGACTTGTGCTGTGAAAGAGGACAGAGAGACGGAGATAAGATGGAGAAATAGAGAAGCTGAGCTCACCTGCTTTCCCCACTGCAGGCTTTCAGCCTAAAGGAGACTTGAATTTTACATCAAACCCAGTGATCCGATTAAAGTCTAATTTCTCAACGGAGATCGTGTTTGCAACTTAAAGAGACCATAGTTCTGCCTAGTAACTAAAGTTCAATAGAAAAATTCTGAGACTGAATTTCTTCCTACTATAAAAAAGCAAGTCAGTATTATTTAATAAAATAGTACAAATTCAACAATTACAGGATGCTGTAGCAGGTAAAAAAAAAAAAGTCAGGTGTAGATTTGAAACTTTCTGCTTGATTCTGAAAGTATTTTCATTAGCAGAAGAAATTGTGTTTTAAAATGGATGGGGAAGGGCCACCCCATGACCAAGCGTTTGGGTTCCCACGCTCTGCCTTGGTGGCCCACGGTTTTGCTGGTTCAGATCCTGGGCACAGACATGGCACTGCTCATCAAGCCATGCTGTGGTGGCGTCCCACATGGCACAACCAGAAGGAACTACAACTGGAATATACAACTATGTACTGGAGGTCTTTGGGGAGAAGAAGAAAGAAAAAAAATGGATGGGGAAACTTTCTGGAACAGAAGTGTACTTACATGAGATAACTGAGGAAGGAGTTGAAGTAATTACCTAGATGAGGGGTGGACATTTACCGTCATTATTTCACTACTAGCTATTGTGTTGAAAAGTTCAATCCCCATGGAGCAGATTCTGAAACAGCCAGAAAAGCACACTACCTCATGAAATTAAAATTATGTCCCAAAATGAGGCTCTGGGATTACAACATGTACATATTAGTTTTATTGCACACATTGATTCTCCTGCACAGCCAGGAATAATCATTATGTATGCTTGTGGCTTTGGAGTTAGAACAGGAATTCTAGCCCCATGTCCCACAAACAGCTATTTAATTGTGGTCAGTAAATCTGTGACCCAAGTATCCTGAAATACTAAATGTACTGTCCAGAGATGCTTCAGTTGCTAACAGACTTAGCTGTCCAAGAGGGAAAGTGACAATATGAAGGAAAGGTTTTCATTCATACTCTACTAACGTAGCAGGAAAAATAAACCTGATGACGAAATGAGAGGGCAGTTTCCAGAGGGCTTTAAGCACCGCAGTTTCACACGGCATCAGGTTACTGACACACCTGTTCCTCAGGTACTCTCATGTGTTACTAACACAGACATCTGACCTACACCTTAAGAAAGATCTGTGAAAGAGAGAAACAGACAATTAGTACTGATAACTCTTGCAACTGACTCTTCCTATACCTGGATTTAAACTATGCTCTTTTGGAAATTGCTCTGTAAATCAGCTAGGATATTCATTCATTACAGCAGTAGACTTAACATGGTTGTTTCAGAAACCAACTGTGGCGGAGACTGGCTGGCTGTTCTCAAACCTATTTCTCTTCTTCCCTGGCTAGACTCCATTTAACGGCCCGCCTTGTTGTCAGGCATTCTAGCCAGTGGAATGTGAAAGGAGGTGATGTGCATAGAACCTTCCTTGAGTGATCCTCTGTGCTTCTTCCTCTTCTGCCAGCTCAATGTTGTGATTACGTGTTGAGCAGGTCAGAGCTCTTCACGGAAGAAACTTGGATCCTAAGCATTTATAAGAATGAAACACCTGCCATTCGCAACTTTACGTGGGTGAGAAACATACTTCTATTGTTGTGTGCCGGGATAGCTTTTTGTATTTACTTGTTGTAGCAGCTAGTGTTATCTTAAGGAATATATTCACATTTACAATAAAGGAATTTTAGCTTGCTGACCACTATGTTTTAGATACTATCTAATATTTCATCACATATAACTCTCCTATAAGCTGATGAAGTAGTTGTAACTGTCATTTCACAAATGAGGAAATTAAGGCTTAGGAAAGTTAAGCAGCTTTCCTGAGACATAAATTCTGCTGAGAGAGGATTTGAACTCAGGTCTGCAAATCTCCAAGTGTGTTCACGATCTTTCCAATAAGCTATCCCAAGAGGAAAATACTGTATAAACTGCACATAGGGCACAGATGTATTTGTCCATTCATTCATTAAACAAACACTTATTCTGTGGATACTCTGTGCCATGTCCTATCCTAGACAATGCCGAAGACAAGATACTCTTTTTATTAAGGACGAGAAGCAGTGACTTAAATTTTACCTCGTCTTCAAATTCTTAATGTACTTTCTAGTTTAAGTTACTCTCAAGAAATGGTAGACGTACTAAGAAATAGCTCTCAGTACCTAATTTACTCATTGGTAGTCAAGAAGAAAGAATAGGTTTCTTAAGAATTATAAATTACTACTACTGAGACATGCTAGCCTTAAGAACATCTGGCTTAATAACCAATGACAGCTTTCTCTCTGAAATTTAGGAGAGACTTTCCTATGGATGAACATGTTGTCGCTCCTCACATTTTCGCGAGGTGATGACAATGAAGAGGAGGAGAAATGTAGCATACATTCTGTACGGAGGACCATCATGCCAGGATTGGCAGATTCGGCCAAATTCATGATGGCACAGTCTAAAAGAAAAAACAATGCTTTTAAAATAAATAATAGTTCTATAACAAATAATACTAATCCTATAATAAAAGCCAACATGATTTTATTATAGAAACTTATGAAACTATTATAGTAGAAAAGCAAAGTAGAGCAGAAATAAAAGTTTATGCTTTTCAAATAAATGAAGCCCAGAGTATATAATCATTGTAGTTTATACAATACTTAATTTTAGGGTTTAATCTAGCTGAGATTTAATATGATCTCATGAAACTAGGAGAAATATTTTGAGGCAGTATGGCTCATAAGACAAATTTGGTTCTCACAAATACGTTGATGTTGACATTGGAAACAAATGAAAATTGCAGCTGATAAGAGATATCTAGTAACTCAGAATACCACAACTCTCAGAGTTAAATATATTTAACAGAGAATTCACGACAGTCTTTTTTAGTGCTGGTGTCATAAGGGACTATTTTCTTAAAAATAAAAAGTGGGTTGGGTTACTATAGAATAAAAATCTGACCCATTTTTGTGTTTTACTGCAAGAAATCTGTAACTGAATCGCTTTGCAGATAGGGACTGATAACTATGGGAATAAATTATGTCTATTTGATGCGCAGAAAAACGGAATAGAATTAGGTTACAGTCTGTTTATTAATTAGTCCATGATGTGCTGGGAAATTTGGGAAAAGGTGAAAAGCAGCATTTGAGGACTCTTCTCTTGGGTGGATTGTGTATCTTAAAATGGCAAGTTTTGCTCTAGAATGGTCAGGGAAAGGTTTCCCTCACAAATGGAGCAAATTGACTCAAAAAAACTCTTTTCTTCTTTAGTAGGTTTCATACTTCTGTCCACAATCCCAGTATATGTGCATTTCATAACAGAAAAGATGTGGACATAGATGTATAAATACAACTCACTATATAAACACCAGGGATAAACTATAAGAGAACGACTACCATCTCAATGCGGTCAAGACAGGGAAAAGCAGAGAAGGAAGCGCCTGTGAGGAGGAGGAACTCTTCTAACAGAAAGAACCTAAAGGTATGATAAGAATCTTGCACTGGGAGAAATAACAGGTACCTCAACAAGACTAGAGCCACGTGGCAAAATAATACGGCGTTTTCAAAGTGTTCTAGAAGCGACCAAAATGGTGCCAGAAAAAATAAACTTCTTTGATAACTTTGTGGAGGGTGATCTATGGTAAAATATGGCCACCATGCAAAAATAGTGTCTCCAATTGCAAATATTCTTAAGAACCATGAACTTCAAAAGAAAGAAATCGTTATCTTCGTGGTGAGTGGAATACATGCTAGCTTGCCCAAAGTCAATGGAAACGAATATCAGTAAAAAGGGTGTAACTGTAAGAGTGAATTAGGGTCCCACTGCAACCTGTACACTGTGTGTGGCTATGACTGCCTACAGGAAGCGCCGCGGCCGACCATCGCAGAGGGGCACCGTCGGCAACGGTTTTCCGTTTTGGACTGACCCCTGCGGTGCGCAGGCTCCAAGCGCCGAGGTTACCTCCCCGCAGGGCGCCGCCCACCTCGGGGGGACCAGGTGCGGACCCCGCGAGCCGGGTCCCACCTCCCGGGAGCCGCGGCGGCGGGAGGACGTGGCGCGGGGCCGGCCGCGGCGAGGGCGGGTGGCTGCGCGGAGGAGGCGAGCCCGCTCCCGGGCCCCGGGTGCCCGCCGCGCGCCACGAGGGCGCGGGGAAACCCAGCACTTCCCGCCCAGGAACGGCTGCCCCCGCTCCCGGCGCCCGCTGGCTGGCCGGGGGGATGTTCTCGCGAGAGGAGAGGGGGCGCGGGCGCCGCGGGTTTGGGGGGCGCGGGGAAGCCTGCGGATGAGGGCCCGGCAGGGAGGGGAGCAGAGGCGGCGGGCAGGGCCGGGGCCGGGGCAGCCGCTCCCGCCAGTCGCCGAGAGCCGGCCCCTGACGTCAGGAGTTTTCCTCAAAGTCAACAACAAGCCCCGCGGCGGCGGCGGCGGCCCGGGCGGGAGGGGGCGGGGGGCCCGGCGGGAGGGGGCGGCGGGGACCCGGAGAGGCCGCAGCCCCCGCCCGCGCCGCCGCGCCCGCCCGCCGGCCTGGCGGCCCCGCCCGCGCGGTGTTTTCTGTGATGAATTGAATTTGTAGCCGATATCCGATTCCCATGTAGTCTCCGCCTCCTCCCGCCGCCGCCCTCCTCCCTCCCGCCGCCGCCGCCGCCGCCGCCGCCGCCGCTCCAGCTCCGCGGCCCGGCCCGGCCGGCTCCCTCCCTCCTCCTGCAGCCCCGCGCCTGCCTCCGCCGGCCGCGCCGGCTCCAGGGGCCAGAGGCTCTGCGGGGTGGGGGGGGGACAGGAGGGGAGGAGGAGGGAGGGGGACCCCCGAGTCGCCCCCTCTCCTCCCCCCGCCCCCGGCTCCATCCTCCGCCGCCGCCCGAGCAGCTGCGGGGCCGCCGCCTTTGCAGGTAACAGCCGCCGCCCCCACTCGCCCCCTCCCCGCCGCGCCCGCGCTCCTCCGGGCCCGGCCCGGCCTCCCTGCCGGCCTCGTTCGGGCGGGGGGCGCGGGCCGGCGGCGCTGTCACCGCGCCGGGGGCGTGGGCGGGGGCTGGGGCGCCGCCGGCCGGCTGCGGGTGCGGGGAGGCCGGGGATGCCGGCGGCTGGCACCCGCCCCGCGCGCTTCGCGGGGCCGCGGGGGGCGGCGGGCCGCGGCCGGGTAGGGGCTCCGGCCTAGCGGTCCCGTGCGCGCCTGGGCCGCCCGGCCTGGCGCCTCGGGCGGGCCGCTCCGGGCCGGCCGCGCGGCTGGGGAGGGGGCGCCGCGCCGGGCGGGAGGTTATGTAACGCGGGGCGCCGCGGCGGCGTCCGGGGGGGCTGTCTGCGCGTGGGGGTGAGGCCGCGCCGGCTCCGGGGGCTCCTCCCGGCCGCCCCGCTGCCCGCGCACGGGCGAAGACGGCCTGGTGGGCGGGGGTGTCTGGGAGGTGGGTAACGTGCTCGGCTGTGTTTTTAATAGTAGTGGGGTTCTAATCCGCTCGGGAGTTGTGTGCCAAGAATAGAAATGTGCGGAAGATGCTGGGTTTGGCGGATCCAGTGATGCTGTCGCTGCTGGCGGCGGCGGCGGCGGCTCGGGCTGCAAGTAAACAAACCAGCCTCTTCCTCGTCCACCTCCTCCTCCTCCTGCGCATCGGTCTGCATCAGCCATGATGCTGGTGGGGCCCTTCAGAGCCCAAAGTTGAAACCGAGCTGGTCGCTGTGTTCGCCCTGAGTCCTAGGCGGGGTCACTCCTTGTTTGGGATTTCCCGGGATTGTACAGTTAGACTAGATTGAATCTGTTTGGGGCCAGGGTTTCATTACCGATATTTAACGTTGATCTTCAGAAAGCGGAGGAAATGCTTGCCCATACGTCAAGGCTAGGATGCCCTCATTTCTTCCATGAAAATAACGTTGTCAAAATAAAACCAACTCATTTCACCAGTGTGGTAATTGGTTGAAAGCTCAGTAGTTTGGAATTGATAACGTTTCCAAATAGAAACTCAACAGTGAAACGTATGTGTCTATATTGACTAATTACTAGTATTAATAAGATGTTTACACTTTTTTAGTTCATTTTGTAGCTGAAAGGTATGAAATAAAGACTTTGCAGTTAACACATTGCCAGCTCCCTCATATCATCAGTTTAGGTGTGTCTTCCGTATTTGGTAAAGCGTGGTCATATTATGTCTCTTGGTAGATTATACTGTAAGTCACCAGACAGCCACTGGTTTTGTTTTTGGTGGAAAGTTATTAAATTAGGTTTACATTGTTAGGAAATAGTTGAAAAATCCAAAAGTGGAAGAGTCCAATAAAGATGATTTAGGAAAGTTTATCTCCAGAACTTGAGTATCATTACAAAATATGTGTAAATTAGTATGAATATTCCGGGAGGTGATTGTCTAAAACACACGTATTCAGGAGGTAGTTGTCTAAAACATGAAAATATTTCTTATTAAATTATCTACTTAGGAATAAATTACTAGTTTTCCAAGATGTATGACTGAATGCACAATTATTTGCAAGATATTTATCAGGACTGTACTTTGTTTTCTTTTGTCAATACATAATCTTGACTTTAAAAGTTTACCAAGGAGACTGTAGTTTGAAGGCCTGCTTTTTGTTTTTCTCGCTGAAGTTGACCCCAATATCTTTGATTGGTTGAGCTTCTTATTTTAAAGTGAGGGAGTGCATGTCATATGTGAGACGACATTGGAATTCAGAGGAATGTAGAATTTTCATTTTCTGTTGTGTATAGTTGTGCCAAGTATTTTCAGTAGTATGTTTTCTTACAGTATTTAACGAATATCTAGTCTAAAGTAATTTTCTATCAAAAATTTTCTGAAACTATTATTTGTGTTCCTTTTGTCCCCTACTTTTAGCCTTTCCATAATGATTACTTTAGTGAATTGTTTTCCAACTTAAACTAAGAGTCAATGTCAAACTAAAAATTTTAAGTTGCCTGTGTGAGAGTATTTCAGTGTTCTGCTTTGCACTTTTTTTGTTGATGTAGTTTTATGTCTGTAAAGTATTTTAAATAAGATTTCATTCATTCATTCAAGAAATACCAGAGTGTGAACTGTGTGTAAGGGGCTGATTGATTAAGAACTGTTTTATTTACATTTCATCCAGAAGATCCCTACCGTTAGAAAGAGAATTTGTTTTCAGAATCACTGGAAATCTAAACCTGTTTTGGTTAAGCATATCATGGGACAGACGTACTCAGCATAGAGTCTTGTGCAAAGTAGAGATTTAAGAGTTTTTAAACTCTAGTTTTTGGTTTAAACGTATGAGAGATTTTCTTTCTTAAAAAAGTTGAATGGAAATTTCCAACTCTTGGGGTTTCTTTAAAAAAAGGAACCTGTTTTACAAATTGATTTTGTGGAAGTTTAGGGTTTACTTAAATTTTGCATATTTTTGTGAAAACATAGCTACACTTCTTTGTTGTTATACCTTTTGGTTCAAGAATTCACCCTTGGGAAGATAAGGCAATTACTGTTAATGACATGTTAATTGTATTTTTAGCCATGATCTGGTAGGATCTTATAGTGTGGTTAAGTTTCAAGCATTAAAAAATATTTAATTTAAAACCACTTAGATTTAAATAACATAAGATACAAGGCAGAAAAATAAACCATTTCATTTTGTTTTGACCAAATCAGTCTTGTAATTTGACTGGCATCTTTATCTTTCTAAAGTTAATCTAAATTAATGCACATAATGAATTTTTGTACGTTTGTGTTAGAATATTTGAATCGTTTAAAATTGCTTTGTTTTTAGCTCCAGGTTTCAGTATGCATCAGTATTCTAAATCCTGGTTTTGTATGGCATGCGCTTTTCTGTAGTCACCTGCTGTTAACTTAGATGTTTTCTTATGGTCTTTACTCAGAGCTAGATTCACTGTAGAGTTAGCGCTGGCCAGTGCCTGGTGAGCACTTGCGTGTGCAAGGCACTTTTATATGTGCCTCACATGCATAAATGCATTTAATCCTTACAACAGCCCCTGCTATACTTCTGAAAGTGACTTTCACAGGAAAAAACACTTATTCTGGCACTGTAGAAATCGTTTCATTTTAACTTTCCTAATTCTGAAACACATTTTCTCAGTGTTTTTCCTAACTTGTTTGTACCTATTATTAGAGTTCACAACGACGCTGCTAAATTTTGATAGTGTAGTACAATTATTTTGAAAGAAATCAAGTAATTGTAGGGAAAAAAAGTGTATTGACTGATCCATAACAGTTCTTTTTCATTTCAGTTGTTTCAAATGGTTAATTAAATGCCTCAAATGTTTGCATATTTTATTGTAGCACCATAATCTTTCAGCATATTAGGTATAAACACATTTCCTTTGTGAGGTAATTTTCAAATAGTAATCAATAGATAAATTAATATATACTTCTTGACCAGTAGATTTGCTTTTTCGTTCTTTTTCTTTTCAGTACTCTGTTTATATTTATTTATCACCAACTGCAGATATTTCATATTTCTTAATGAGTATATTATGCTCATATTCAGAGGGAAAGTAAAAAGATTTAGTAGAAGTCACTAGAAGACTTTCAAATGAGAGTTTTCTCCCCTCTATTAATTAGCAAAACCTCTGACTGTATTTGGGAGTCTGGGGGAAGGGAGGGGAAGAGAGACGGTATTTTGCCAGTATTGGAGTTTAGTTCAAATTGTGTCTGAGTGGAATTGTTGTTTGAATGTTTTATCTTCCCAACTGTCTATTAAACTTGAGGACAGGAACTGTATATAATCATGACAGTGTCACCTAAGATGCCATCTATAAATGAAGGAGATACTCAGTGGATTTTAACTTGAAGGATCATAAATATTAGCTCTGGAAGAGCTGTGGGGCTGTTTAGAGTTCATCTAACGCTCCACTTTTTGGACCTTACTTAACATCACACTGGGTGGGGCAGAGTTGGGAACAGGGACCCAAGTTTTTTGGCTTGTCCAGTGCTCTTTCTGATGCACCACTGTGAGGAGCTTAGTTACAGGAGTCCATACTTGCTGGTTAGCTCTCAGTTTAATTGGGGGTAAAATCTGTCTAGCTGATTTTTGGCATTTATTGGACCATATACCAATTGTATTTTGTGTGCGTGTGGGGATTTTTTTCATTTTATAATCAGGGAGGTCCCCAAGGCAAATTTTAGAAGGACTTTACATGTATGTTGGAAAAATATGACCAACTGTGCAACTGAAATTCTTTCAGTAGCGACCCTCCACCTGTCCATGTTATTATAGCTGCCTTCACATAGAGACAAGCCGTAGGTCATGTGAGAGATGTAGGGGATAATTTATCAGTAGCTTGTTCAGTGGTTTGGGTGAGCCAGAGGAATCCGATAAGCATTTCCTGAGTTGTTAATATATTAATATAACATGTTAATATATATTAATATAATAGTATACAAATAATAATAATAAAGATATAAATAATAGTATATATTAATATTAAATATATCATCCAGCACAAGTTGCTTTTCTATTTGTTTAATAATGGATGTGTTGGGTGAAATGGGTAGGAAGTGGGGGGAGAATGCTTTGTTTTTGTATATATGTTTCAAAGCTTATTAAGTTGATTTCTGAGAGTTGGTTGGCAATTTGGAAGAATTGATATTTTGTGTGAAAGTCTTGCCTATGCTTATTTAAGTGTTTTCCCATAGTGTGAATCAGTGAAGATATCTATAGAAAGAGTTTTAAGAAAATCCACAAAGTGTTTTATTACCCTCTGAAGAGAGGAAAGGCATCCGAAATAACATCGTTTGTGTGGGTCACTTGCCTCTACGATGTGTTTTTAACAGGATAACAACTCTTATAAGGGACAGACTGGTGAAGTGCAGAGCAAATTGCCTTGAATTTCCCTTCCACTTCAGTATTTTTCCTTTCCCTTAAATTCTTTTAAAAGTTTTGTATAGCCTTATGTGTTTATCATGGAGTATATTAAGTTCATATGTTTATTTCTTGAAGTCAGTAAATACCATCGGATTATATTATGGTTACTCTTGACCATCATTTGTATTTCAAAGTAGCAACATTCTGTTGTATTTGAACATTAGTTGTCCTTCATTAATTCACTTTGGCTAGCATATTTAAAGTAGGTAAAATATTGTGTTGCAGAGCAAGTCTGTTCTACATAGTATTAAATTACAGCCAAGTTTATAGTTTAGAGAAAGTTTTATTATAGATTGTATTGTGGCTTTTAACTTAGACATTAACATATAGGAAATTATTAACCTATGAATTTTATTATTATTTGTAAAAAAGAATTGTTGGAGTTGCTCTTCTTTTTTGTGTGAGTAAGATTGGCCCTGAGCTAACATCTGTTGCCAATCTTCCTCTTCTGCTTGAGGAAGATTGTCGCTGAGCTAACATCTGTGCCAGTGCTCCTCTGTTTTATGTGGGGCACCGCCACAGCATGGCCTGACAAGTGGTGCTGGATCTGCCCTCGGGATCCAAACCTGCAGACCCCAGGCCGCCCAAGCGGAACGTGTGAACTTAAGCCCCTGGGGTTGCTTTTTAACTTTATGTCAGCCTACTTTTAGTCTTCTGATGTTATAATTTCGTTTGTGATGCCACAGTTATATTTAATTTATTTGAAAACATTGTACTTTAGTGGAAAGTACAATGTTTTTATTCTGAGAAATAATTTGATAGAGAAAAACATGTTCAGAACTATTTGTAAATTTTATCCGTATTTTTGAGAGTTCGTATTGTTATTTGGTAGAGAGCATACTTGAATTGCAGGTAGTCACTTTTGTTACTTGTCACTAACTTGTCATGGTAACTGTGAGGAAGTAATGTCATTGTTGTTGATTGGTCAGTTTTCCTAGGTTCAAAATTGTAGATGCAATAGCCACTGCACAGATTGTCTTTAGAGTCAAGTGGGGTTGTATATGTGAAAGCACTTTGATAACAAATCATTATAGGTTTGGGAAAAGATTTTTAAATACTTTGTTTTGCTTACCTCCCTGTATAATCCATATTGTGCTTGTCCCAGAGTAGACAATCAATACATGTTAATTGACGGAATAAATATACGTATATGTTTTCTTGAGTGAATGATATTTTTAAAAGATGTTTGAAAAGTTAACTTAAAATTGAATGGTTGGTTGCCATAAGTAAACAAATACCTTTAAAAAATTTTTGTAAATATCGTTAGGAAAATATGCCATTCTTGGGGCCAACCCTGTGGTGTAGTGGTTGAGTTGGGTGTGTTCCACTCCGGTGGCCCAGGTTCACGGGTTCAGATCCCAGGCAGGGACTTAGACCACTTGTCATGCCATGCTGTTGCGATGACCCACATGCAAAATAGAGCTGGATTGGGATGGATGTTAGCTCAGGGCCAGTCTTCCTCAAGCAAAAAAAGAGGAGGATTGGTAATGGATGTTAGCTACAGGCCAATCTTCCTCACAAAATAAAAGGGAAAAAAGAAACTATGCCATTCTTTCTCGTTTTTCCTCCCATAAGGGATGATTTTGGGCAGTGTTGATGCTTGATTTGTTTGGGAATTGAAACTTGACCATCTAAACAAAAAGTGTCAAAAAATGTCGAGATAAAAGGATAATCTTAATGCGTGAGTCCTTCTTATTAATGGCAGTCCATAGGAAACATACGTTAATGAATAGGGAAGAATATTTATTATAATTTTAATTACTCATGTGTAGGTGCTTTCATAATGTTTAAGTTCAAGTTGTTTTTAAGATGACTTGACAGCATCTCTCTATTGACTTACAATATTAGTTTGCTTAGTCTGTTCTTTATTAGTTATTTCATGCTTCATCTTTGTTCTTTCATTCACCCACACATTCATTGTTCCATATTTGTTGAGCATCTCTTATGTGCCAGGCACTGTCAGTGTGCTTTACTGAATATGCTATTGAATGAGGTAAAAGATGTGAAAATGTTTTTAAGTTGTAAAATGACATTCCAATGCAATTATTATCATCATCAAATTCTCAAATAGTTCTGAATGAAAGTACCTTTAGTGTAACTGCTTCCTGTAACTTCTAAGTTGAATCTGCCAAGAATTTTGTGTGAAGTTTTTTATAAGAATGGGAAAAATTAGATTATCCAACAATGAAATGTTTAATGTGATAGGCTCAAAAGAAAATTAAACTAGATTTTGTCTGTTATAGCTCATTGAATAGAAGGCATTTCTGGGGAAGTTAGACCGTAGAGGGGGTGAAGTTCAGCCTACTTTAGGGAAGCAGATTACAGAGGTGAAGTCCAGCTTGTCGTTTTGCAGATGTGTCTTTAGTAACATGGAAGGCTGAGTGGGAGAGAGCTGATGGCTGGTGCAAGAGCACTGCCGCAGTGGGAAATTGAAGACCGCTTGAGAATCAAGAGCATTGTTCTTATATACAGAAGACAACATTTACTTCTAGCCTATTGAGCATAATTCTAGAGTAGTATGCATTTGCACATCTTTTATGTTCAAAGAATGTATCATTTTAGCCAATAGACCCAGGAGCAATTTTAAAGCTGAAAATTAGGATTGTGGGTAGGATTTGGTAACATTTTAAGATGCAAATGGATGAAGCCATCTCTGTAACGCATGGGTTCACTGGCCCTGATGAAGATTCTAAATTTTGTTCTCTCCATTTAACATACATTTTAACGGTTTACCCTAAATATATAAGCACTAATAAACATTTTTATCTAAAAAACTAGTTTTTTGAAAGTTTCATTATAAAACAAGATTCATTGATTTTGAGTTGATCTGGATATTTCAGTATATTGTTTTGTGCTGAAGAGGCAGTGCTGGAGGAAAGAGCATGTGCCTGCTTCTCTGGCCTTGGTCCTCTTGTCAAGTAGCTTCGTGAGCCTGGGCAAGTCACTTCATCTGCTTTGACCTCTTTTTCCTCAACTGTAAAATGAAGGTCCCTTCAGGTTTAAGATTCTAAAAATGAAATGTTCACTTAAAAAAATAGAATCAATTTTGAAAATATTTTTGTTTTTCTACTGTTCTTTATAAGGGTATTGTAATGCAAGTTATTTTAATAGAGTATATGTTTTATATATGTTTATTGGATATGTATTCTTTTTTGGTTATTACTAAGTATTGATCCCTGATCTCTTCCATTTCTAATCCCCAAAATACCAAGATATGAATTTTCCTTTACCCCGATTATGTAATTTCGTAGTCAGAAAGCAAGAATGGCTCTAGGAGCTGTGAAGCCCCTTGCTGCGAGTATGACCGAAGAGCAGGTCTACAGCCAGTTCTTCTGAAGACACCGTTTTGCACTAGTGTTCCTGGTGTTTAACTTCCTTGTAATTCTTTATGTGGCATAAAGAGTTAAGCCTTTCACTTGTCTAGTTCTATATTGTGTAGCCAGTTGACCATGTTGAGTTCTTCAGAAAGTTATATAAATCAAATTAAAGTGATGTTTGGATTCTTTTCTCAAGATTTTTCTTTTTTCCCCTATTTTTAATGGTGAGATGAGTCTTGTTTTGGATTCTGTGGCGTTTCCTAGGGTCATTTCTCAAAGTGTGTTCCTCTGGCTATCAATACATGTTCCTAAAGAAAAAAAAGGGCCACGTGTGTTCAAATAAGTTTACGATTTGCTGAGATAAATAAGATTATACATATTTTGTACCTTCAGTGTGTTAATAGTGACATTTCAAGAGAAAGGCATGGTTTGTATAATTTCCCAAACTTATTTAGCCAAAGAAGTTCTTTTCTTTTTTCATCTTTCTTTTTCTTCACTTTTTCTGGACTTTCTCTTAGTATTTTTGTCTAACATATTTTGGGACGATACACCCGGATTCTAATACCCCTTTTGACTCTGCAGTAGCAGACGATGATTCTGAGGACAGCTTCGGCCCTGCCTGGAGCTGCTGCCCTCAGCCCCGTGCCACGTGAGTGGGGCGGTCTTCTGTTCAGCCACACAGACGCTGTCAGGCTTTCCTGAGAGCATGTTAGTCTTGATTCCTGGCTGCTGAGTGATGAGGTTCTGTACTTTATTTGCGTGGGAAAAAGAGCTGCAATTCAGTTCAGTGCTAGCTGGACAGTCTGCCTTGGATTTACTGCTGTGTGCTATTTACGAAAACCCCAGTTTGAGAAAACAGTATAGTTATATAGTCCTTCCATCTATTTTCCTGGTCATCTAAAATTTATGCCTGTGTTCTTGGACCGCATAATGCTGGGGTACCTGGACCACATTTTTTGGATCCTTTTCTGTGGAAATGCTTTAACTCAATTTTATCTTGGCATTTTCCTTTTTCAGTTGAGAGGGACAATAAGAAATAACCCTGGAAAACTCATTGCTGTATATATGTGAGGATATTTTGGGGACTTGGTTTGTTACACTACGAGGTATTTTATGAAGACCCATGGGATAAATTTAGAGTTTTGTCCCAGGAAGAATTGTATTCTTTTGAGCACTTCTTTTTTTTTTTTCTTTTAAAAAATATTTATGGATAGTGTAAATACTGAAACTGATTGTGTTTTTTTATTTGCATTGCTTCCTGAAAGCATCATGCTAAATTTGTGGCCTGTGTTTCACAAATACTTAGACTGTTACTCTGGCTTCTTTTTATTTTTATTTATTTATTTATTTATTTTTTAAACTTTTTTTTTTTATTGAGTTGTTGATAGGTTACAATCTTGTGAAATTTCAATTGTACATTAATGTTTGTCAGTCATGTTGTAGGTGCACCTTCTTTTTATTTTTAAGGCAGTGTAGTTTGGAGTTAAGAATGCAGGCTCTGCAGTTGACAGCCTGGCTTTAGCTCTTAGCTCCATCATTCATGAGCTGTGTTGAAGTCGGGCAGTCTGCTTACTCTCTGTGAGCCTCAGTTTCCCCATGCAGGAAATGGACTTAATAATACATACTCTTATAGGGTTGTTGTGAATATTACCTGAGAATAATAGATATAAGCAGCTATGATATTCTTGACACATCTGGAACACTCCATACTTTTTTCCGCTTTCATATTCCCTTTATTTCATTTTGTCTACTATAAAAAGTAATTGATTTTATGTTATTTATAATATTTTATTTTTCATAATCTACCTAAAATATTTCTTGGAACAAGGCAGAGTAAGTGTACATAAATGTTGGTTTCTTAATTCATTGTATTTTACATCAATACAGCCATTAAAAGCATTCACAGTCGCTTTGCCATAACTGTTTCTGAATTTACAGGGATTTTGAAACTAGACATACATGAAGATTTACTTTTAGTTCACTTAACTTTCATTTTCTTCCCTTCTCACCTCAAGCACACATCACCCGTTTTTCTGTGTTATTTGTGTAGATGTGACAGTGGTTTTCTTAAGACATTTTTTGTTGCAGCCTCTTAGGTTAAAAGTTTCACTATCATTTGAAATCCGTCACAAGACCAGGGGAGTGCATTCATTATAGAAGTATTTAATAAATAAGTTCTCCAGTTTGAAGAGCAAGACTTTTATGTGAGGTCAGGCCAGTTGAAGACATTTACAAAGAATTAGTTGTTTGTTATTGCTATGTGAGTTGCAAGAATGGAAAAAAAAAGAAATTCTTTCTTCAATACTTCCTTCCAGGCTGAGTCATCACTAGAGAGTGGGAAGGGCAGCAGCAGCAGAGAATCCAAACCCCAAAGCTGCTATCACAAAGCACCAGTTCTCCAAGTTGGGGGCTCAGAGGGGAGCCATCATGAGCGATGTTACCATTGTGAAAGAAGGTTGGGTTCAGAAGAGGGGTAAGTGTCCAACAAAGCTGAGAGTAACGTGCTGGGTAAGTGTGCTGACAGTTAGTGGTGGCCTGGAAGTGGATATTTTTTCTGATGCTCTTAACAAAGTGAACTGTGACATACTATGTCCAGTAAGAGAGAAAGGATATTTAACATATGCGTTAGAAATTTGCTTGTTATTTAGTGATTCTTTATAATTCTTGATTTTGATTGTTTATAATCAAAGTTGTAAAAGTTTGGCTTTCTGGTGTGTTGTGTGCATGCGTGTTACAGAAAGTTTGTGTTGTGATTTTTTGTGTTTTCCACAGATTCTACAATCCAGAAAGATGTCTTTAGAATGATTTAATATCTAGAAAAGTGTCTAACTTGGATGCGTTTAAAGATATATAGATGTGTAAATAGAAGTATTCAATTATGTTAAGCCTGTTTGAGTGGTGACAGGGACGGGCTCACCCACAAGCTCATGGATTCGACAGTCCCCTAAGTTAGGGAAGTGAGGTCCTCAAGTAAAAGACCAGATGAGGAGAGGCTTTTCTTTTGTGTGTGTTTATGTTTAATTTAATTTTTTATTTTTCATGATCTACTTTTAGTATTTCTTGTTCACTCCTGCTTTAGATAAATAATTAATCTTAACAAGTACTATCTATCTAAATAAATATTATTTATTATTCCTTTTTAGTATTAAAGGAAGAACTCTTCAGTGTAAAGCTTAGTTTCTCCTCTTTGAGTTCACCTGCTTGTGGTCAATGTGTTTATTAGAAATCTAGAGTTTAGACTGGTTGCCAGGCAACTGCTGTTTATCCACATGGCCAAGTGGAGTAGGATGAGGACTGTTCCATTCTTAGGACTTTTAAGTTCCTGTATATCTATTTTCCGGTTAAAAGTTACCTCTTAAATAGTGATTTTAATATTCTTTGAAGGTCTGTAGTTAATGCCTGTGCTGAAAAGCTGTTGTGAGTAGTTAAATGTGCATGTGTATTATTGAGTGAGTCGTAGGTTACATACAGTAAATTCAGTGTTAAGTGTACACTTTGATGAATTTTGCTAAATTTATACAGTAGTGCAACACACACTGCAATCATGACATAGAACATTTCTGTCACTCCTAAAAGTTCCCTCATTCCCCCATACATCGGTCTTCTTCCCTCAGCCCTGGCAACCACTAATCTGCTGTTACTATAATTTTGCTTTTCTAGAATTTCGTATAAGTAGAATCATAAATACATAGTCCTCTGCGCCTGGTTACTTTCACATAGCATGGTACTATAGAGGTTCATCTGCGTTGTTGTGTGTATCCTGTTTGTTCCTTTTTGTTGTTGAGCAGTATTCCGCTGTCTGGACATTACCACGGTTTATCTGTTTACCAATTGATGGGCATTTGGGTTGTTTCTAGTGTTTGGCTGTTGTGAATACAGCTGCTGTCAGCATTTGAGTGCGTGTCTTTGTGGTGTGTTTCATTTTTCTTGGGCAATAACTGGGAGTGGGATTGCTGGGTCATATGGTAAGTGTATGTTTAACTTTATAAAAACTGCCAAACTGTTTTCCAAAGTGGTGACTATTTGTATTGTTAAGTTAAATTTCTTTCATTACTTATGACAGATATTTATTATTTCATTGTATATTATAAATTTGGAGAGCATTTTCAGCTTTCAGTGTTACATGAAGGTATTTTTAAATACATTTTTTAATTTGTCTAGTATATTTATATTATTTTTCCTACTTTGTTTTTTTGGGGTGGGAAATCACTAAAACCTTTGGGAGTTTTACTTGATTAATCTCTAAAATCTGCTCTCACAAGGTTATTGTGAGAATTAAATAAGATAATGTGTGTGGATGTGTTTTGACCATTCTAACACAAATGTACACTGTTGATATCACCACTGTTTATCGAGGATGTAGGGTGGTTCTTGAGTCTATTGAATCAATTGTGTCTCGTCTGAAATACCATAATAGAAGGTTGGTATATAGTGCATGGGATTTAGAAAAAAGAAGAAATGAAGAAGAATTTCTCAAGTGTTTTCCTGCATTGGTGAGGAAGGGGGACTCTAATGAAATGTGTATGTGTCTCTGTGTACGTGTGTATATTTATTTTGGGAAGTAATAGCCATATAAACATAAGAATTTGAATAGTACACAAAGGCATAAATAGAGAAGTAAAAATCTTTCTACCTCCTACCTTTTCCAAGTAATTTCTCTCCTCAGAGGTAACCATTTTAGACCTTTTCTATTTTTAATTCTGATTTTTATCCCAATTTTGTATGTAATATGCTAAACTTTATTTTTCACTATTCTTAAGTGATCTAGTATATCCCCTTCGTAAAAAGTGAGGATTTTGACTTTTAATACCTATTCTCTTTCTTCCCTTTTTTTTTTTTGGTCTTTCTGGTTAAACTTCTTAGTCTTGTACCATTAACTCTAGAAAGCATTAAACATCTTCTCTAGACTCGCCACTTTCTAAGTTGAGAAAAATTAGTACCCCTCACAATCTTGACCTTGAATTTCTCACATTCCCTTCCCCATTTATGTCAGCTGTAACGTTTATTTTGTATTGTCAAGGGTTGTAATAGTTACATTTGTTGATTCTGCAGTAATCAGTATGATGAGTATGTAAATAATACTCACTGCTGAACGAAGTCGTATGATGGGATCCATAGAGAACAAATGGGTTTTTATACTGTACTGGTACTCAAGATCATGCCTTGCTTTAGTTTGGCTTCTAGTTTGGGCTGTAACTGTTTTCCCTAGATTTTCTAATTGCCATGTTTTCCTCCTCTTGGTAGAAGAGTGTATGCCTTCTTCATATCACTGGTTATCCAGCTTTTTAATCATACTATTTGTTGAAATTCTAATATGAACTGACTTTTTTCTGGGTGTGATGCTCAGCTAATATCATGTTATTTAATTGCATTCTTTGACAAGTTCTGTGTTGTCTTAGATCTCATGTCTTTTTTCTTTTTACTTTAGATTTTACAGTTTTCTAGAGCATTTCCTGAAGTAATTTTTTAGAAAGAATGTGTGTGTGTGCTTGTCAGCACAGTGTTTGAAAATGTCCTTTTCACCTTCGCACTACGTGCACACCTTGGCTGGGTATAGAATTCAGGTTTAAAATCGTTTTCCTTTACCATTTGGAAGGTTGCGTTCCGTTTCCTTGAGTACCTGGTGTTACTGATAAGAGGTGTGGTGCTAATATGAATAATTTCTTTGTAGCTTGTCTGTTTTTGTTCTCTGGAAGCGTTCTGTGCTGATGCGTCTTTGCTTTTGGCATGACGAAATTTCAGGAGGATGAGTGAGGGTCCTTTTTCATTCATCCTGCAAAGCGTTTGGTGGGCCCTTTGAATCTGCACCCTTCTGTCTTTCTTCAGTTCTGGGAAGTCTTCTGTATTTCTTTCATTATTTCTTTCCTTTTATGTTTTCTGTATCCTTCTATTTTTTTTTCTTAGAGCTTCTGTATCAGTGCTCTCTTTTAAAATTTTTCTGTCCTTTTCCATGTCTTTGTTTTTCTCTCTGTTCTGCAAGATTTCCTTGACTCTTTCTCCAGCCCTTTATTGAATTATTTATTTCAGCTATTACTTTATATTTCTGGAAATTCTTTCTAGTTCATAGCCACCTGCTCTTATTTTACAGGTATAATACAATCTCTAATCTTAGGTAACTGAATAGATTTTATTTTTAAGCTTTGTCTCCTCTTTGAATAACTCTTTCAGTTTGTTTATTTTGATTCTATTTTGGTGGTGGTAGTTTTCTTCAGGTGTCTGGCAATCCCTGTTTGTGTATATTTGTGAATGAAAGACTGGTGTTCCTGGTAGTGTCTTTCATCTATTTTGACAATTTATGTATTTTTCTTATTCTTAGGACAAGTTAGATTCCCTGAATGAGGGTTTGTGATGGTAGTGTTTAACTGGGCTCTTGAAAGCCTTAGTTGAAATATTAGGGGAAACCAAATGGGCGTTTTTTCCTCCAACATTCTTAATTTATTCCTTTAGAGATTTTCAGTATTATTTTAATAATAATTTTGTGTTTTGGTCAAGTAGATTTCATTAGGTAGTCTGTTGTTGTTTGGCTGTATTTTGGTTCAAAGAATTCTAAAAGAGCATTATTATTTACTGTCTGTTTACCCTGGACAGATTATTATCACCTAAATTTTGATGTACTCGTTTGAAAATAAATATGATTATATCTGCCTTCTTTACCTCATAGTGTGTTTGTAATCATTACAAGGTAATGTGTATGGAGGAGTGGTTTTGTTTTTGTTTTTGTTTTTGTTTTTTAAAGATTTTATTTTTTTCCTTTTTCTCCCCAAAGCCCCCTGGTACATAGTTGTGTATATTCTTAGTTGTGGGTCTTTCTAGTTGTGGCATGTGGGATGCTGCCTCAGCATGGCTTGATGAGCAATGCTTTGTCCATGCCCAGGGTTTGAATCGGCAAAACCCTGGGCTGCCGCAGTGGAGTGTGTGAACTTAACTACTCGGCCACGGGGCTGGCCCCCTAGAGGAGTGTTTTTAAACTAGTAAACTATTAATAAAAGGTATTGATATAAAAAAGTTATAATAGAGTCCTTCCTTTCAATATCAGTTCTTTTTCTCAAATGTGTATTTATGAATCAGTTCTTGTTAGCTCCTATCAAGATATAATCTTGGGCCAGCCTGGTAGTGTAGTGGTTGAGTTCGCCAGTTTGGATCTCAGGCGCAGACCTACATACTACTTGTCAAGCCATGCTGTGGCAGGCATCCCACATATAAAACAGAGGAAGATGGGCACAGATGTTAGCTCAGTGACAGTCTTCCTCAGCAAAAAGAGGAGGATTCGTAACAGATGTTAGCTCAGGGCCAATCTCCCCCCCCAAAAAATGATGTAATCTCATTTTATTTGTACTTTTAATGTAAGTTGCTCTTAAGTGAATAGCTCCCTGGGAAGCGAAAAAATAGACTTAAAGATAATTAATGATTGTGTAGGATAAATGTTTCTTAACTTTGGTTGTTAGAGATATATCAGTAGTGAAACCTCTCCTGTACTTTTCTGGAGCAATTGCAAAATGGTGAGTATTAATTGAGATAACACATTAACATAGTATTGTTGGTGTTAGAAATGGCAATAAGAGAAATACCACGTAGCAAAATTGGTGTGAAGTGTTGTCTGCATTTTCCTCCTTGATGGTTCTTGGAGAGCACATCCCAGTTTGGCTGCACTTCAGCGAGGAGGCATCTGCTTGTTAACTGGACAGTTGTTGGATTGTCTCCTTCAAAGACCAGTCTGTGGGTACACCTTAGGGGATGCGTAATCTCTGAACGAGATGTCAGAAGTTTTGCTTTCTTAGTTTGTTCTGTTACAGCTCGTGGGATAATTTGCTCTGAAGAAACTTACTGCATTAATACAGTGGGAAATTTAACCAGCTTAAAAGGTCTAAATTATAGAATTAAGTAGATTGAAATAATATTAATCAAGGGCTTATTGTAATTTGCAAAATTCCATTTGCTTTATGGTATTATTTCTTAAAATCCTAAGTAGTCTCTTAGAAATATGGAGAGCCAATTCCTTGATAAAGTTAGAGTCTGTAATCTTTTTCTAGCCAACTCGTAATCTAACTGTTTTGAAGTTGGTACAAATCTAAGAGGTGGTTATAGCATTAAAAACATTTTGATTGATGAAAATGCTGCACGCGTGTGTTAATTTCTTATACTTTTTGTTGTATTAATATCTAACACATCAAACTTCCATATTGTGTTCTTTATGAGTAACCAGTTTGTGCTTTCAAAGAACTTTTTGCCTTAGTTTGCCTTGTGCTTAGAGTTTCCAATTCAGGGGTATCCATAAACTGTGTCCTTTGGGCGATACTTGTTTTGCATTCTATGAGATGGTTTGTTTAGATGAACTAGAATGTTAGCATTTGGTAATTCCTAGCTAACACTTTCTAAGTCTATGAGTTTTCTCACAAAATAACTTAACCCTGCCATGCAAAATATACTTTAGTACAATAAAGATTGTAAGCTGGGTTATGCTTTAATGCGTGATTCTTGTGACCTAGTCAATTATAAATTGTTATAGAAAACAAAATATACAATTTTTTGGGTGCTCATCTGAGTCCAGGGACCTTTCCTTCTCCTTTACTCTGTATGCACTTATGTACCTTTTGTTCATGTTTTATTCACAAACTGACTTTTGAAATAAATTATAAGGTGATTAAGGAAACAGAAAATGACAGTATGATTTCCTGTTTACTACTCAGCAGCAAGCATTTTCCATAGAGTGAAGAGCTGTGGTTGTGGCTGTAAACCACATGATAGATCAGAGAAGCGCACTCTGACTGTTGACGTTACAAGTGGAGAATAAACATGGAAAAATTAAACTTATTTTCTAATGGCATTGAAACTCTGAGATTTAATGTATTTGCAATTATGTGAAGTTTGCTTTTCCTATAGTTACAATATATTTGTTTGGAAAACTTTAACCAAGTAAACTGATTGGGGAGAACCATCAAATGATAAGCTTTCATATGCATTCTAGAGTTACAGAATTATACAGTTGCTGTTACACACACACACACACGCACACACACACACACACACACTCCCTTCCCAGTCAACAGTTGAGTTTCATGTATTGACTTTGTATCCTGCGGCCTCCTTCAATGCTCTGATTAATGTTAGTTACTCTGAAGATTTTCTGTGTAGATGGTCAAGTCGTCTGCAAAGAGCTGCACTTCTCCTTCTTTCTTGCCAATCTTTATGTCTTTAATCTTTCTGGGCTTATTTTACTGGTTAGGACTTCCAGTACAATGTTGAGTAAAGTGGTGAGAGTGGACGTTTTGGCCTTATTTCTCATCTTATTGGGAAAGCATTTATTTTTACTACTATCATATTAACTGTAGGTATTCCATTGCTGCCTTTTATCCTGTTAAGAAAGTTCCCTTCTATTCTTCATCTGCTGAGAGTTTTTATCATGAGTGGATGTTCAGTTTTTTCAAAAGATTTTCCTGCATCTGTTGAAATGACCATTTGATTTTTCCCTTTATTATGTTGATATGTTAATATGGTATAGTTCTTTCTTTGCTGCAGTAAATACCGTTTACTCATGATGTATTATCTTTAATTTACCAGTTTTGATTTATTAATATTTTGTTGAGGATCCATTTTTGCACTTGCCAGAATACTGACCTGCAATTTTCACTTCAGGTTTGGTCCAGCTGTCCTGTACATTGTAGAGTATTTAGTAGCATCCCTTGCCTCTACCCACTAGATGCTGGTAGCATTCCCACCCCAAGCCATGACAATCAAAACTGTCTCCAGACATTGCCGAATGTCCCTTGGGGAGTAAAATAACCCTGGTTGAAAACCACTGCCCTGCAACAACCACTAAATAATTAATGCAAGTTAAAATGATGACCGAGCAGTGTTTCTCAAAGTTTTTTCCATTATGGCTTAGCCTACCACATGAAATATTAATATCACAGGTATCTGTTTATATAATGTGCCCCATTGGAGAGGCACAAACGATTGTAATATCTAAGTTTTTTCACACCCTCCCCCAAGAACCAATTATTGCCCCTTGGGAGATCTCTGCCACTGACAATGCATACTGATGGAGGAATTTAAATGAAATACTAAAAAATTCAATTAACCCAATAGAAGGGAAAAAACTACAAGCTGAGGAATTTTTTTTTACATGGAACAAATAGAACATAAATAAAACAGTGTGTCTAAATTCAACCACATCAACAACAACATTGACTATAGGTTTTTTTTAATGTTTAAATAAGAGGCATAAATAATAAGCTGGTAGCAGAGGTAAAATGGAACAGTAAAAAGATACTAAATCTAAAAAAAATGCAAGAATGTAGGAAGAAGGAATAAAGAACACATGCGACAAATAGGAAACCACACCATATCAATAATTACATTAATAAATATGAATGGTCTAAACACCCTCAGTTAAAAGCTACAGACTGTCAAATGAGATTAAAAAAGAAAAAACCAGACCCAGATATATGCTATCTACAAGAAAGGCAGTTTAAATATAAAACACAGAAAACACAGATAGGCTAAATGTAAAAGGACATTTGAAAAAGATGTAAGATGCAGCAAATATTAATCATAAAAAATCTTGAGTGGTTATATTAATGTTAGACACACTGAATTTCAAGACAGACAATATTACCAAAGATACGATGGGCATTTTCTAAGGATAAACAATGTAATTCATCAAGAAGATAGAATAATCACAAATGTGGATGCGTCTAAACACAGAGCTTCAAAATATACAAAGCAAAACAGACAGAATAAAAAAACATAAATTTACAGTCACAGTTGGAGATTTTACCCCTCTCAGTAAGTGACAGAACTAAAGAAAAAAAGTCAGTAAAGATACAGAAGATATGACTCACCGTCAACCATCTTGACCAGACATTTATAAAACACTACACCCACAAGAGCGGGAAGTCAAGATAGACCATATGGTGAACCATAAAAAAAATCACAAAAAGTTTCACATGAATGAAATTTTACAGTGTTTCTTCTGTAATTACCATCAAATAGAAAATAGAAATCAATAACACTAAGATATCTAAAATATATATTTTATGTATCATATATAAAATATACCTACATATTTTGAAATTAAACAATACTCTTCTAAATATCCCATGGTTCAAAGAAGAAATCACAAGGGAAGTTAGAAAACCTTTTACACTAAATGATAATAGAAAACACAATATATCAAAACTTGTGGGATACAGTTAAGCAGTGAAGTAAGATAAATACATAGCTTTAAATGCTTATTTTTTTTAAAAAAACAAGGTTTAAAGTCAATGATGTAATATTTTATCATAAGAAGTCAGGAAAGGACAAGCAAATTAAAGAGCAAAAGCAATAATAAAAACTAAAAGATGAGGAATATTACTAAGGCAAAACATTGGTTCTTTGAAAAGATTAATACAATGTATAAACCCCTAGCAAGACTGATCAAAGAAAAGAGAGAGAACATAATTTACCAACAGCTGAATTTAATAAGAGGATTATCATCACAGGTCCTGCAGACACTTAAAGGATAGGGGAATATTAAGAACAACTTTAGGCCAAATAAATCAACAACTTAGATGAAATGAACAAATTTCTTAAAAAACACAATTTACCAAAACTGACACAGGATGAAACAGAAAATCTGATAGCCCTATAGCCATTAAAGAAATTGAATTTATCATGAAAAGTTTCATAGGAAAAGCTCCAAGTGAGGTAGCTTCACTTATGCGCTTTATCAAACATGTAAGTTAGAAATAAAACTCATCCAAATTCCTTCAAAAATTCAGGGGAGAATACTTTCCAACCTGTTTTGTTAGTCCAGCATAACCATTTTAGAGGGGACCCCCTCTAAACAAAAAATCTCCCTCTCTCAGATGTCAGTCGTGCTGAGGTTGAGAACCTCTGCTCTTGGGATTACAATATGCAACTTTATCACGTTCTATATTGGGTTGATATTTTACTACTTCCTGTAAAATATGAGACCTTTGTAATACTATAGTTGTATTTACCCCTCTCTGAATACCTTTGCTACTCTTCTCATATATATTTGACATAAATATGTTATAGACCCCATGAAAGTGTTTTAATTTTTGTTTTATGTCTTTCTCTATGTCTTTTAAAGAAGAGCCGGAAAAATATAGTCTTTTATATATACTTATTTGCAGTTTTTTTGTTTCTTCATTTCATCCTATGGATTTGAGTTTCTGTCTGATGTTTTCCTCTAGCCTGAAGAGCTTTCTTTAGCATTTCTTTTAGAGCACATCTGTTGGCAACCAGTACACTCATTTTTAAATTTATCTTAAAGTGTTTTCATTTCATCTTCATTTTTGAAGGATTTTTTCATTGTATATAGAATTCTGATTTGATAGTTTGTTTCTTTCATCACTTTAAAGATGTCATTTCATTTTCTTCTGGTGTCCATCATTTCTGATGAGAAGTCAGCTGTTATTTTGTGTTGTTCCCTATGTATAACATGTCATTTTTCCCAGGCCTCTTTCAACATTTTTCTGTCTTTGATTTTCAGCTGTTTGAATATGATGTGCTTTGGTGTTTTATTTGTATTTATCCTGTTTTGGATTAACTGAACTTTTTTTTGATCTACAAATTTATGTTTTTTACCAAATTTGGGAAGTTGTTGTCCATTATTTCTGAAAAACATTTTACAGTGTTCTCTCCTTTGCTTCTTGGGCTCTGATTATACCTATGAAGATCACGTGATAATCTCTTACAGGTTAATAACGCTGTTAATTCTTTTCAATCTTTTTTCTCTTAGTTCTTTAGACTAAATAATTTCTATTAAGCTGGTAAGTTCCCTGACTCTTCTGGCATCTCTGAACTGTTACATTGAATTTTTCCATTTGGTTCTTTAAAGGTTCTGTTTCTCTGTTGAGTTTCTTCATCTCCTCGTTTATTATGACCATATTTTTTGTTAAGTCCTTGAATATTTTTATAATAGCTGTTTAAAGGCCTTGTCTGCTAATCCCAACATTGGGGTTTTCTTGAAGTGGGTTTCTGTTGATTGCTTTTCTTCTTTGCCTGTTTTCTTGTTTCTTCATGTGTCTGGTAATTTTCAGCTGTGTGCAGTTCACTGTGGTGATAGCGCGTACAGACTCCTGATTTGTTATTTTCTCTGAAGTTGGTTTTTGTTCTAACTGATACTTATCTTGATTCTCTTCAAACTGCACACTTTATTTTCCCTGTTGCGAAGAGCAGCTGAAATGTGCTTTTTTTCCATGTTTTGCTTTCTGCATTCAGGCTCATTGGAGTCCTGCATGTACAAGACTCCAATGCGTGTACAGTTCAGGGGTTAACCAGAATTTGGACAGAGTTTATTTGTAGGTCTGGGGCTCCCCCTCTGTGTCTCCCTCTTTTGTGGGATATCCCTTTCACTTTCTACCTGTTTGGGCAGCTGTGAACTCCGTAATCTGACTCCTTAAGCCAGCGAGACTATGGTCAGCCTGTCCCAGTGAGGCTGTCACTGCCATCTAAGGGTGCAGTCCCTTTTTTCAGTTTTACCTTTTAAAGGCACTTTTATTATCTTTTGTTTATACAAATCATTTACAAATGCCAATTTGTTGTATAGATGTTACCAATTTACATTCCTATTACTAGTATGTAAAAGTTTCTGCTTTCTTGTAACATAGCCATCACTGGGTGTTATTCTTTTTAGTTTTTGTCATTATATTGCTGTTTTATTTTATATATCTTTGTTACTGAGGTTTAATTTTGTTGTTAATGCTTTTAACCATTTTTTTCCTCAAATGAATTGCTTGTTCTTATCCTTAATCAATTTTTATGTATAAGGCCTATGTCTTTAGTCTGGCTGATAAATTTTATATGTTCTTATTTATTTGTGAGAGCTTTTTTTATATTCAGAACACCGTTGTTTTATTAATCTTTTTGTCATTGCAAATATTTTTCTGGTTTGAATATACCTTTTCACTTTATGGTATATTTTTGCCGTGTACAAGTTTTTAATTGTTATATAGTCTAGCATAAAACTTTTCGCTTCCAAGGAGACCATTGGGGTCGTACTCAGAAACTTTTGATGTGTTTTCTTTGAGTATCATTATGATTAAAAAAATTGTATTGGGGCCAGCCCGGTGGTGCAGCGGTTAAGTTTGCATGTTCCACTTGGGCGGCCCAGGGTTCACTGATTCTGATCCTGGGTGCAGACCTATGCACCACTTGTCAAGCCATGCTGTGGCAGGCATCCCACATATAAAGTAGAGGAAGATGGGCATGAATGTTAGCTCAGCACCAGTCTTCCTCAGCAAAAAGAAGAGGATTGGGGGCAGATGTTAGCTCAGGGCTATTCTTACTCAAAAAAAAAAATTGTATTATCTTTAATAGGTAATATATGAATTTCTCTTGTAAAAGATTCAAGCAGTAAACAGAGTATGATAGGATTCGTCCACTCCCATTTTCCTTCTCAGAAATAACGAGTGTCAGGTATGATGTGCCAGTATAAAGCCAAAATTTTCCTTCAGTATTTAGGAACTGGAAAGATACGTCCAAACTATAACTAGTATTTGCCTCTAGTCAGGGGATTGAGATGCAAGAGGTTAGGCAGGGGACAGGAAGGGAGTGAATAAAGAAATGAGACTGTTACACTATTCTCTGTAAACATTTGGATCGTTTTGTTTTCTCTCACTTTGCATAAATGACATCGTAATCACTTAATATGTCATAGAGATTTGTCTTTGTGGTTACAACATGGTAACTGGAAAAGTGACTAGTTTGACAGAACTTGCTCTTAATGAATCTCTTCTTACTTCCCCTCCATCTCTTTTTCTCATTTTTAGGGACTCATGTGCTATCAGTTTAGTCCAGTGGTTAAGAGGATGGAATTTAATTTCAATTTGGCTTTGTCATGTTTTAGTGACTATGGGCAAAATACTTAATATGCCTTAAATTTCTCAGCTGTAGAGTAGTGATGAGAATAGTGTCTATTTTATATGGTGGTAAGACTCTAAGATCATAAGGTTTGATGAGCTCTTACCACAGTGCAGGGGCCATACGGAATAGTTAATCAACAATAACTGCTATTATTATTCAATAATCTTTTATAGGATATTGCTAACTTTGACATCAACTGTACTAATATTTAATATTTAGCCTCCCCCAGTGTTTTCCTCTATAAAAACAATAAGGATACTTGCCCTTTTCAGGTTTCTTTCTTTTTAAAGTACCCATCTGATGCTCTGCATTTCTCAAAGATTATGGATGCGTGACTGGAACTCAAAGTGAGAAGTTGCTGTCTCCCCAGCACCTTGGGTGTCAGTCTTTGCTTCGATGGCTCTCTTTTGAGAAGACAGGTGTGAACTCAGTCAGTGTCCTTCCCTGTCGTCTGCCCTCAGTGTTGTGCTCTCCTCCTCATGCTTCGTCTTTTATAATTTTAAAATTCATGTTTGTCTCTAGCAGTTTTTTTTTAGTTCATTGTGGGATTTATAAGTTCTTTCAGTTGTTTTCTGTCTTTCTTCTTCGTTGTGATACTTTTCCTGTCTTTCCCCGTGCTTTTTAAATTAAATGAGTTAGTGCCAAAGCAACAAGCACACACATTGTTTTCTTTCTCATTCAGGATTGGGTAAAGCCAAATGATAGTCACATTTTAATTCTGTTGTTGAACTTTATGACTCAAAATGTTTGCCATCTAGGGACACTAATTTGCTTATCTTAAACAGTTGGATACTAAGACATTCTATCTAATGTTCATGGGCCAAGAAATAGAGACTTAAGTGCATTTTACCATTATAATGTCGACCAATAGGAGAACTAAGATGAAAATAAAGGTGATCAAAATTGGGAAGAAGGGTGAAGGGGGACTCACTTTCTCACTCTCGTAGTGGGAAGTCAGTTGATGTGGTTACAGGAGATAAATCAAGAAGCCAGGCGTAACACCAAAAGTGTGAGAAGTGGGATGATGAGTGAGTGTGTGTGTGTGTGTGTGTGCACGCGTGCGAATGGTGGAGGAGATACTTTTATTTTTAAGTTTTATCTTCTTTTGTATGCTACTGAATTATTAGTACTTTGTGCATATATTAATAATAATAAACATATCCTGCATGATCCCAACTTATGAAAATAAAAAAGCATAGTTTTGTGTATTGGTATATGTATAAAAATTGATTAGAAGGAAATATTCCAAAGTATAAAAAGTGGTTATTTCTGGATGGTGAGGTTTTTAAAAAATATATTTTTCTGTATTTCGTAAAATTTCTAAAGTGAATATATTACTTCTATAGTCAGAAAGAAATATTGTTAAGGGAAAATATCTAGGACCTCCTGGATTTAATTTTTAGACTTATTTGGCATCAGTATGACTGTTTTTTATTTATACAAGTATGATAACTTGTTTTAAATTAAAGTAATTGTACACCATATTCTCTAAATGTTTGTAAATATATCAGTAAGGCAGGCATTCTGCTAAAAATAACAGAAACCCTAGCCGACAGTAACAAAACAAAGAGGTTTATTTTTTCACCTAAGAACGGTAAAGGTGGGCAGTTGCTGATGGTTTAGCAGATAAGGATAAAATCGTCCAATATTCGAGCTCGCTTCCTGCCTCTTCACCTTGAGCCTGTTGGCTTTTCATTCTCGTTCTTTCAAGGTGTCAGGATGCCTTTAGCAAGCAGTGCATCCCTGTTGAAGGCAAACAAATGGAGGGGCTGGTGTCAGCCACGCTGTCCCTTTTTTAGAAGCTCTCTATTGGACTTCCTTTTATGTCCTGCCGTCCAGAACTGGGTTATGTGCCCCCTTAGCTGTGAGAAAGCGAGTGTCTGGCTTTCAGCCTCTAGAGGGAGGTGCAGGGGTAAAGGGGATTGGGAACTGCTGCTGCGGTAGCCAGCCAACAAAGTCTGCCACGAAACGCTGTGATGTTGACACTATGATGCTTGCACTTCAGCTCCCAATCAGATTTCAAGGAGAGATGACAGCCTTTCTAGAGGTCAGGTGGAAAATTTGGCACACAAGCATTCTCTAAAATTTAACTCTGGAGATTATTCTAAAATGTAGCCTTTTTGTCTGGTCGTAGGATTGCTAGGCTCATGCTCCCTTCTTAAAAAAAGCTAGTTTGGTATTCTCAAGTGGTAGTGAATTAAGGGCTACATTTGTAAAATGATCCCCAATTTGACTTTATTCTCCTTATAGAATCTAAATTTCAGTTTCTAGCCAGTAATCTTGAGGATTGTGAATTTTTTGTGTGTCAAGTCAATTATGTAAAGGTTTTCATTTTTCTTCCTGTTTTTAAGTCAGAGTATGCAATGAAACTAGTAGCCACAGGTTTTATAGCTGACGATTCCAACTATACCCATCCAAATAACACTGGGTCTGCCAAAAATACCCACATTACATGATTCAAAGTAGTAGGTCTTATATTTACTTGGATTTTTTTCATCCACATTTTTTAATTGATAGGCCTTCTTATTTTCTTATTCCTATCACTGACTTATTTAAAAAAACTTTTTAAAATGCTGAATTGTGTAGTTGTCATTGTGATATTTATGGATTTCAGCATTAAAATGGTGCTGAATATACTATATTACTATCAAGTTAGACTTGTTTGTAAATGTTTAGGACTTAATAGTTGTGTTTATCAATAAATTGATAAACTTTTATCCTATGTTAATTTTTCTTACCAGTCAACCAGAGATATTTATTTAGCCCCAAGCCATTTTTTCTTTGTGCAAAAAGTTATCATCATTGAGGAGTGTAAAATTGTCCTTGTAGAGGAAACGAATGTATTAATTTCTAGCATTTGTGTAAACTGATTTATTTAGTTAGTTATAGAGAAATATGTGCTGGAGACTGGGGAGGATATGAAGATGAAGAATTGGGCCACCTGCCCTCATGGACTCTGGAGTCTAGTGAGGAAAAAAGACCTTTCAGATGAGACAATTTCCTCATCTGTAGAATAGGGATAATTGATTGTTCTTCCCTGCCTCTTGAGGGTTGTTGTGAGAACTGGGTTAAATCGTGCGAAAGGCTTAGAATAATGTCAGACACATAGTAAGTGCTTCATAAATTTTAGCTGCTATTTCTATTATTACAAAATAGAGATTTGTACAAAGTACTTTGGGAGTGCAGACTAGGCAGGGATTGACTTTCTGGAACAGTTAGGGGAGCAATAAAATTTTTACCTGCCCTCGATTCTGCTTCATAGTTTCTGTATTCATCTTTACCACTCCAATACCTAGTGCGTAGTCAGTCCTCAAGCACTGTTAATGAAGGAGTGAGTGAGAGAATGAGAATACACTTACAGAAGTGGAATTTTCTGAAAACATCTTAAAGTAGATATCAGTAAAATTTGAGGATGTAATATTAAAATTTATTCTTCAATCTTCCATGCTTGACTTAATCCTAGGATAGAGTTTAGAATATTTTTTCAAATAAGTAAATGATAGAAGACAATTTGAGAAATAGAAAATCTGTTACTTTCAACCAGGCTTTTGAAACAAGCTGAGTTTTCAAACAGTTTAAGATAATATTTCCAGCAAGGACTTAGGACACAAGTATCTTATGCTGCAGACTGCAGATATGTCCATGTATTTGGTAGTGTTGTGTGTTTTAGATCAGCTACATCTCTTATCTGCTGCTTCATAACAGACCACCCAATACTTGGTGGCTTTAAAACAGCAATGATTTGTTATTTTTCGTGATTCTGTGGTTTGGCTTGATGGTTCTTGGTGATCTCACTTGGGGTCACTTACGTGTCTGCATTTAGAAGGTAGCTGGGCTGAACCGGGAGGTCTAAGAAGGCTGTGCTCCCGTATTTGGGTCTGGTGCTGGGTGCTGGCTGGGAGTCCCTCAGTTCCCCATGGTGCTGTTTTCCAGCAGTGCAGCCTGGACCACTTTAGAGCATGTGACTGGCTTCTGACAATGGAAGCTGTCAGTCCTCCTCAAGGCTAGTTCCACCGCTGGCACAAGCATTTATTCTCATACATTTTATTGGTCAAACACGTCACAAGGCCAACCTAGGTTCAAGGTGGGGAGAGATAGTCCATCTCTTGATGGAAAGAATGGGAAAGAATTTGTGGTCCTCTTTAATCCACAATAGTAGCATGGTGCCTTATTATTTTTGATTGGATATTTGCTTCCTACCCTTTATATTTTTCCTTTGTTCCCTTATGTTTTGTATCTTTGCTTTTTTCTTTCATTCTCAGTGAATTTTTGTAGTTTGTCTTCTATTTTGCTGATTCAAGTTCCTGTTCTTTTGATACAAACTTGATTTGTACAATGTGGATTTTAGAAAGTTCTGCCCTTGTGTTTTTACTTTGCCTGTATGCTTTTCTTTTATTTTCTGGTTTTCTTCTAATGTATCCTATATTTTAGCCATCTCCCTTTTCTTTATATCTTTTATCTTTAATTTTATAGAATCTATTAAAATTTTTCATTCACAACATAAATCAGATGTGTAGTAGTATTACTAGAGATGGTGTCAGAAACTGTGGAGTGGTGTCTATTGTGCTGTTATTGACATTAGGACCCTGAATCTTTGGTTTAGGGATCTAGTGGAAGACGACGAGGTAGCCCCTTAAACTGAGACAATCCTCAGCTTTTGATAGTCACTACTGAGTTTTTCTATATGTTATAAAAATGGTTTCAGCAGGTTACCCATAAAATTGCAGTGAAATAATGAATTGCTTGAATGTTGTGATTTAAATCATGTAAGATAAGCTATTGCTATGCTAGTTCAGAAAGCAATTCAGCCTGATGGATACCTTGGAAAGCATCATCCAGAGCCATGTAAATATGGAGTGGCCATTAAGCTCCTTTCCCACGAAGAATATGGAACTATAAGCCAAAAGCCAGCATGCACTTGTCAGCTGTGGGAATCTTGAAAGTAAACCCCACTCAGGTAGAGCCTTCTGATGACTACAGCCATGGTCACTGTATTGTCTGCAATCTCATGAGATGCTGGTCCAGAACTGCCTGGCTGAGCCCCTCCTGCCCCATTGAAACTGTACAGTAAAAGTGCATTGTATTCAAAGTGCTAACTTTTGGGGTAACTTGTTATGTAGCAATTGATAATACAGGGTTTGGTATCAGTGGTTTTGTTTTGCCATAACAAAAACCTAAAATGGAGAACTGTCTTGGAACTCAGCGGTGGATCCAAGCTGGGGAGACTCTGAAGCGTTGGTGAAAGCCTGCTCAACCTGAGCAGACTGTTGGTAGAAGCGTGTTGGCCTTTGGGGAGGCTGTGGGTGTGAGCTTAAAGGAAAGTGAGAGAAATGTTACTGGACATTTGAGGAAGGAGATCCTTGTTCTTTAGTGGCAGAAAGTTTAGCAACTCTGTCACCTGCAATAACATGGGAAGTAGAAAAATGTACACAGTGAGCTAGGTGATCTAGCCAAGGAGATTTCCAAGAATGTTAAAGATACCCCTGGTTTCTTCTTGCCACTTAGATGTAAAATAGACAATGGGAGAAATAAACCAAAGGAAGCATTGTTAACAAAAGGGAGCAACGGACTGTTGAATTTGAAAATTCCTGGCCCCTTCATATGACCAGTGTGGCTAGAGTTAAGAAATAGGTTCCGGGAAAGAGCAAATCCAGGACACTTGCAGGAAAAAAACATGATCTACAAGTGAAGCTGAGGATGTGACTTTAAAATCCTTAAAGCCCTCAGAAAGATCCAAGGTGTTGCCTCAAAGAACTCTAGTCGAACAACAGGGCCTCTCAGGACGGTTAGAGCGTTGTCCCCCAGCTTTCTCAGCAGACGCCAAGACAGGGGGACTTATCCTGAAGAAATTTATGGTGTGGCCTTTGTCTCACAGTGAAGTAAACCATAATAAGACTCACAGGAAACCCACAAAGCTTTTTCTTTTCTTCTCTCCCTCTCTCTTTTTTAAAGAGAATCGAATTGGCAGAAACACTGTCAGCTTGGACTGAAAGGTTTAGAGACAGTACAAATGAAAAGCTCTCTGTGGATCCCTGAACCTCTGCAGGCATGCAGCGTGCTGAGAAAACGACACAGCTTCACACGCGGGCCACCCTTTATGGAAAAGAAAGGATTGCTCAGAGCAGAACCAGGAGCCTAGAGGGCAGAAGCAGGCCTTAAGTTCTAATCAAGAACTGCCTGGATCCACTGGGTTTCAGACTGCTCTGAGCCCGTGGCTCCGTCTCCTCTGCTCCACCCTGTTTGAGCAGTGGCGCTACAGCAGTTGTCCTGTGTCTTTCACTCTGCTGGTCCCCAGAAACTGTGAGACAATAAAGGGTTATTGCTATGTTAAAGCGCTAAGTTTTGTGGTCATCTCTTACACAGTGATAGATAACTAGTGCAGTGACAATTAAGTTGAAATTGGAAGGCTGAGAAGGCAACCTTGTGAATATGGCAGGCACTGGGGGTAGGGGAGAACCTTAACACGGAGGAAGAGTAAGACTTGATTTCAAAGGTCATGAACTGTTAGAATCGTAGGATAGCTATATGTCATTGAAGAAAGATCTAAACTCAAGAATGTTCATGAATAATGTTCAGTTAAACATTGGAGAAAGGAGTCATCTGACCTCTGATGTTGCTAAGGTCTACCAAGTATTGCTCATTACTGCTAAGAACTGTAAAGTGGGGAAGAACTTCTTCTCCTTATTCCACCTTTAGTTTCCTCATTTAGCCTTGTTTGTTAGTAAGTCAAGTTATGTTTACGTAGTGTGTATTCTCAGAGGTTAACTTACTATTTATTTTGTAAAAGTATTTTAAGTAAATAAGTGTTAGATACAAGAGGACTGTAGACTCAGCTCTCATCAGTTTACTTAGCTTAAAGTGAATGGAAAGAAGAGGAAATTACTTTCACTCTTAATTTTTTTATTTTGAAATTTGTAAATATACAGAAAAGCTACAAGTGTATAGTGTTAATGAGCACATAAACATCCTTAATGTTTTACCAGATTTGCTTTATGTATACTTTTTTCCCCAGCTTTATTGAGGTTATACTTGACAAAAATTTTATAGATTTAATGTGTATAATGTGATGTTTTGATAGATGTATGCATTGTGAAATGATTACCACAATCAAATTAATTAACATATCCAGCACCTCACCTCCTTACAATTTTGTTTATTTATTTTTGGTTGAACCATTTGAAAGGAAGTTGCAGATATTGCTCCATCCCTAAGTTCTTTTAGCCTGAATCTCCAAGAATAGGGTATTCATAACTACAATACCATTAACACAACTAAGAAAATTAATACATTCAATGATCACATCTAGTAGAATAGTCCAAAAAAACTTTTATAAGTTTTAAAAAAATTCAGGATCCATACAGTATATTTGATTATGTCTCTCGCCCCTTTTATGCTGGAATAATAATAAATATGACATTATATTGCTTTCTATGACATTGATTCTAATTTTTTTGAGGATTTTTATGCCTCAAGTTACCTTGTAGAATGTCCCACATTCTGGATTTCTAATTTTTCCTTATTATTAGATTCAAGTTGATGAACCTTTCTTGGTGAAAATACTGCATGGATGATGTGTACTTGATCAAGAAGGTGACTTCTTGATCTCTTCTCTATAAATTAGTTTTTTCTTATTTATAAATCTGTGGGGTCGTATTTCCTAACAACCGTTCACTTTGGTTTTAAGCTTCCATTGATGGTGCTTACCTGAATCAATTTTTATGTTGTGAATTGCAGGAAATTGCGTTTTAAATGGCCATATGTAATAGATCTGTATTTGCAGAGAAAGATGCCCTTCCACCAGCGTTGCTTTTTCTTTTTAAAAATAAATACATTATTTGGACTGTGGATTTGAAGATATTATGAATTCCATTTATTTTCCTTAATGAGTAATTTTGAAAAACTTTGATTTAATTTAGAACAATAAGTTAAAAAAACCCAAAAAGTTAATAACAGATCTGTCAGATAGTTTTAGAATTCCTAATAGTGAGGCTTATTGAACAGTCATACGATACTTATTGAGTCCCTACTAAAGGGCAAGGAATCACATCAAGTAATATAGTGTACTTATTAACAGTTGCAGCCCTCAAGTACGTACCCCCTTGAGAAGATAAGACACATATGCAAAATAGAAGAATATTCACAGCAAGAAACCATAAATGCCAGTGACGAGTGTAGTTACTCAATATTCAGTGTTCAGAAAGCTGTCACTTTGAACTTTGGCATTTGCAAAGCAGTATGGGTATATGAAGGGTCTTAAGATGTCACTGACATTCTGAACCTGGGCCTTTCAAGCATGCTTTCCAATAAATATCAAGTGCCTACCATGTTATGGCAACCAAAGAAACAAAAAGAATAAAACATATCCCTTGCCCCTGAAACATAATTATTGAGTGAGATGAAAAACACAGGAGTGTATACTACATAAGATCATAAAAATGCTGTAATAAAGTTATCTGCTTAGTGCCATGGCTCTATAGAACAGAGAACTAGGAGTTCATGTTGCTTGGGAGATGGGTCTGTGACTAGAAAGGCTTCACAGACGGAGCGGCATTTGAATCTGATAGGAAGTTTTTAGATTGGGAATGGAAGAGTATTCTAGGCAATAGAAGATGGGCCCACGTGCCCACATGTGTGCTCGTGCCTGCCACGGTTTGAGAGACTTGTGATGACATTTTCAGGAAATGCAGGAGTGGTCTTGATTTGGGACAGGATGACAGAAATGGTTATTCTGCTGTGTGTGTGTGTAATATTTTCTCAACACAGAAGAACAACACAGCTGAAATTTTAATGATAGGCACAATTATTCAGAGAAAGTGCATAGAAAGATAATCACTGGACTGAAGAATGAACCTGAGAAACACTTGTTCTCCTAATATCGGGGAACGGGAGGAAAAGGAGACCTCTTTAGGGAAGTACAAAAGGAGTTATTAGGTAGGAAGAGAGCTCAAATAGTAATGTCATTAGAACCAATGGACGAGAGGTTTTAGAAGAGGATAGTTAATGTCACATAGAACAGAGTGTACAAACGAAATGAAAGCTAAAAAGAGGCCATTAGATTTGACAAGAAAAGACTGTTGTGAATTCAGTTTCAGTGATTTTTGATGGGGTAGTGATGGTGGTGGAAGCCAGGTTTCTGGGAAATAAGGAGTGAATACTTAAATATTGAAACGATTTGTTTGAAATGTTTGGCAGTGAAAAGTTATGTAGGAATAGAATGAGGTCAGCTTCGTCAAATGAAATTTTTTTTTAAAAGTTAGAGAAAACCTTGTGTTATATGATGGCAGAGGGGAACATGATAAATGGGACAGGAAATACTGCAGTTGGCAGAGAAAAGAATAATTGATGGAACAAAGGGTTGGGAGGAGATGAGAACACAGAAAAAGGGTTAGTTTTGGAAAAGAGGCGAGGCTGACTTCCACTTAGTCCGGAGGGAAGGGAGTGAGCAGGAAAGAAGAGCAGAGAGAAGGAGGGAACATTAAGGAAGAGAAGAGGCAGGAGAGGACTTAGATGCGATGGCTGTTATGTTCTCTCTGAATTGGGAGAGGGCACGTCATCTTGGTATAGAACTTCCTCTTCTGTTCATGTATCCCAGAAGCATGAATGGAGGAAGTCCCCACCCACCCAGCATAATCTGTAGTTGGAGAGTGGCCTGGCGGAAGGCTGAAGAGCAGAGGGAGTGGGCTTGTGGTATTTTCTACCATTAGAAGAATTTTAATACAAAGAAAATATTGAACATTAACGTATTCCAGTATTATTTTTAAATGCGATTATTGTTAATATGTGAAGATTTAAAATCACCTTCTTTAGGAACGCTAAATGTTTTACTCAGTTTAATTTTAAAAGTTTTCTTAGTATATAATTTAAAGCATATTTTATATAGATAAAATTAATTGATCTAACTTTAAAATTTTGCAGCATAATATTTTTTTAACTGACGACTTTTCTCTATGAGCATAATTAGAACTCTTAAGATTTTAAGCAATAAGAACCCAACAGAAGCTTAAGCAATGAAGGAAAAATTAAAATAAAAGAAAGGATAGCTTTATTAGATTACATAAATGGGGCATCTAAGATGGAATGCTTTCAGGTAGACCGGAATCCAGGAACCTGGTAGTGGTGTCAGGCGTTCCGTCTTCTGCTCCATTCTGCTCTGCTTCTATCTGCGATGTCTCCTTTACAAGCAGGCTTCTGCTCCATAATAGGCGTGTGGCTCCTGGGAGCTCCATGGTCACATCATCATGGCACACAGTCCAAGAGGAAGATAGACTCCTTCCCATCAGCCATGTAGCAAATATGAGAGTCGATTCTGTTTGTGTCATTTTTCCATCCCTAATTATCACTGTAGCCAGGCATATAGCATCCTCTGATGGTCGAGAGCCCGGGGTATGTGATCATTTCTGGAAGGAGGACACCATGATTGTGAGCTGGAGGAATATTGGTTCTAAAATTTTGGCACATTGCCTTCCAGTCTTATGTATGTGTGTATGTGTGTGCCTATATTTGTTCTATAACAAACCAAGTAGTCTAATGAAAGCCTTGTGTTGAAATCAAGTTCCTTAGGAAAGAATCAGCCTTTGATTGCTTGTATAAATGAGTCGTAACAGCTTTTTTAGTTTATGATTTTGTAAAGATATTGTAGAAGCCTTTTCTTTTTTATAAGTAAAAATGTTTTCCATGCTACATATCACAATATTTTTAGACCTTCACAAAAATGGAGCAGCTGTACATGGATCGATTTCAGTAGTAGCAAGAACACACAAAAAGAAACAAGACAACCATCGTGACACACACACACACACGCACACACGCCCAACCTGGGTTTCTGGTTGGGATTCTGAAAGCAGTATGATGGGAGAGAAAGTGTAGCTGACCTTGGAGTCAAACAGATCTGGCCTTTTAAGATTGTTGGGAGGATTCAGGATAGTTGTATAGAGTACTTACTTAATATGGTTTCAGGCCTATAGTAGGTGCTTGATAAGTGATAGCTATTATTATAATTTTTATTGATAACCACTGATCTTTTGTGATGCTGGCAAGAACTGGATGTGAATCTAGCAGAAGTCCTGGGTTTTAATCTCAGCTCTTTCAGTAACCAACTGTGTGTACTCAATGCGTTTTAGAAAACTGCTTAACGTTGCTGGGCCTGTAAAATAGGTCGATTAGAGATCTTGTCTAGCTCTCAATTTCTACTATTTTTTTGGTAAGATTTGCCCTAAACTAACATACATTGCCAGTCTTCCCCGTTTTTTTTTAGCTTGAGAAAGATTAGCCCTGAGCTGACATCTGTGCCAGTCTTCCTCTGTTTTGCATGTAGGATGTCTCCATAGCATGGCTGACGAGTGGAGCAGGTCCACGCCTGGGATCTGAACCCGCGAACCTGGGTCGCCTAAACAGAGCTCGTGGAACTTTAACCACCCGGCCCTGAGGCTGGCCCCAATTTCTACTATTTTTAATAGAGTAATTTGGGTTACAGAAAAGTGTAAAATAGGAGGAATGTAAGTATACTGTAAAGAAAATTAATGATCTTAGTTTTGGTGTTAGACAGATTTGGGTTTGAATTCTAACTCTTCTACCTACAAGGTGTGTAAACTTGGACAGGTTGCTAAACCTTGTCACTTCATGTAAAGAATGGCAATCATAAAACCTGCTATGAAGTTTAAGGATACAAATGTATTGATTTATGCTCAAAAAAATTTCACTTTGTTATCTGTAAAGTCCCTTTGAGCTCCAGAATTTGATATTTGGAATTATTTTTGCTACATAAATATTTATTTCTCCAATCGTTTCTTTCCTGATAAGTTCTTGCTAGGAAGATTGCTACAAGCTACAGATGTATAGCTACAAATGTGACTTTTGTCACAGCTGCCTTGTGCCTGTGATATGCTTCCCTTTGAGACCTTGTGGTATAGAGTGCTTATATGGCCCTTCTCCTGACGGGATCTGAGCACCTAATGGTTAGCTGCCTTACCAATAGCTAGGTGTAGTAGTGGATTGTGTTGGAATATACCTGACAAAAGGTAAGTTATGCCAGCAAAAAAGAAGTGTATAAACTTACAAAAAAGAAAATCCATTCTAGGCATTTGGAAATAAGCTGTGGACTTGAGATCTACTAACATTCCCACAGTCAAGCCAGATCTCGCTTAAGATTATTGTGAAGATCAAGGAAATGTGTGTAAGCCTTTGAGCATAGTCTTTCTGTATACATCAGCTACTACTATCATTGTTTTACCCATTTTGGAAATGTTTTACCCATGATCACCAAGCCACATTTAGTCAAGAGCAAATCCAATGGAAAATTCAACACAAATTTTATCCAAGGAGTCTACTAGAACCTTATATCAAAAAAACTGAAGAAGCTCAACCAAAACCCCAAACTAGAATTTTCTTTCTGATCTTGCTTTAGTTCCTGAAATCATTTTTCATGAGAAATTTTGTTAGTATTCATTTATTCAACAAATATTTATTTAGTACTCATTATGGGTAGATACTGAGGAAACGAGGAGTGAACATAGATAGGTAACATACTTTTATATTTTAAAAAAGTCAGTGGCTCATTTTAATTTCATTTCATAATACACTTTCTAGTTGCAAAATATAAAATTAATTGAAGCTATAAAGTCAGTTAAGGCACATTAGTACGCCAATGACTTTTGGGTGGACTAGATGGTGAAGAAATTTGTTTAACTTTGTTTACTTTGGTGTATCTCAAACTTTTTGACCTATTCGACCTTCCCCCATCCCCTGAGCCCACTTTCATAAATAATAGTATGCAAGTAGGTTTCTTTAACTGGAAGTGCGCAATATTAAGTTAACTATATGATATTTGTAGGGCAGAAACAGTTGCATATCAACAATATTTTATGGTTCTTCCTACACTAATTGGATGACTCTGTCCTGGTTTGCTTAGGACAGTTCCGGTTTATGCCTGTTGCTCCAGTGTGATCAGTGTGGTTATTAATTGTCCCTTCTTTACACCTCACAAGTGCCCTGGTTTGGATGATAAATTATATGGTCCCCCTATAGTTAACACTTTTGGATCACTTATTATCCACCAGGCAGCATTCTAAGCATTTGATATGTATTAACTCAGTAGTCACAACAAGCCTGTGAGGTTGGTACTATTTTATCCTTTTTTTCTTTAACAGATGAACAAATTGAGGCCCAGAGAGGTTCAGTCCTAAGGTTGCACACCTAGTAAGTAGTGGGGAACAGATTCGGACTCAGGCAGGTCCAGTTGTGATGGGTGCGCTCCTGACCGTCGTGCCGTCTGGGGAGGATGCGCATGCTCAGTGAACACGCTTGAGAGAAGTGGGGGACAGACCCCTGGAGAGTGCTGACACTGAAAATCAAGGGAGTAGAAACTTGGAAATAAGGCAGAGAGTGGGAGCTAAGGAGAATCAACTTCAAGTTGTTTGTAGAAGAATTTGGTGATTTTGATTTGTTTTCCTCTAAGCATTGTCCTCGTCCTTTCTTAACTGCAAAGAAATATTTTCCTTTTCATGGTTTAATAAGTGCACAAAAGTACTAAATAGTTTTTTCCTGAAATACAGTAAAAGAACATTTATTTAAAGCAATTTGTGTATGTGTGCTTTGTTTTTATAATTAGGGATATCTTTTTTTTTCCCCTTTAAGTAGCAGAAATCAGACTTTTGAAGAAGCTTTTTAAAACCTACCCTAACTTATTTATGACAATTTCTTCATAGATCTGTAAGCTAATGTTAGGAATTTTATGGAGCTCTTTCTTACCACGCTAGCTCCAGACTTCAGTGTTCCTTCTATTTCCTCCTCATTTCGTGTTGACTCTAACTTGACTGGGTTATTCTCCCCCCACCATCTGGAAGTTGAAGAATGCTAAAGTGTGGTATTGCTTCATTGACTAGTAATTTCTGAAACGATGCATGTGCTTAATAAGTCTACAGCTATAGTACAGTGTGATTTTTATAACCAAGCCTTTAGGGTAAATGTACAACTGTTAGAATTTTGAGTATAAATGTTCAACGAAATTGAGCAAAACCAAACCATTAAATGGGAAGCATGTATGTATTCAGTTAGAGTCACCAAACATTGAGGTTCTGTCTTTTCTGCTTTGTACTTAGGGATAAAAAGGCAAGTAAAACTGTTTCCTGTATCTTCTTTACCCCTTCACCCCCCTTCTTTTGCTTTCCCCACTCCTCTCCTCTTTCCTTTCTTCCCAACTCCCGCAAACCTCTCTTGAGTGTCTGCTGTGTGCTGGAGTGTTTGGGCTCACAGGTAGTAAAGATGAATAAGTAGCTGCTGCCCTCCAGTAAAGACAGGAGAGATGCCTTAGGGAGACAGCCTAAGCCTGGGTCAGCTGGCTCAGAGGAGTGTAGTATGTTTTGGAGCCAGGTTCACACCCAGACCTGCCTGGGTTCCTTTAGGATGAACAGAATTTAAGTTATCTGGCAAGAGGAGCAGAACTTAAACAGATGGAGAGAGATGATGAGTATTGGAAAGAGAGGAGGTCATTGGTGACTGCTGAGAGGGCAATTGCTGTGTTAAGGGGTTGACAGCCATGTTAGTTGCCATGGAGTTGCGGATTGAGGAATCAGCAGAAAATTAGAAAGTAGTCTTCCAGGAAGCTTGATGTGGTCAAGGGGAATAGAGAAGACTGTAGGTTGAGTGTGTAGTAAGATCAAGCGATCTTTTTCTTTTTGGGGTGAGGAAGATTGGCCCTGAGCTAACATCTATTGCCAGTCTTCCTCTTTTTGCTTGAGGAAGATTGTCACTAAGCTAACATCTGTGTCAGTCTTCCTCTATTTTATGTGGGATGCCACCACAGTGTGGCTTGAGGAGCAGTTCTAGGTCTGTGCCCAGGATCCAAACCTGTGAACCCCAGGCTGCCAAAGCAGAGCGTGTGAACTTAACCACTATGCCACCTGGCTGGCCCCAGGTGAATATTTTTTATAACGAGATAAATACAGTCATGTGCTGCATAATGACTTTTTGGTCAACAACAGACGGCATATACGATGGTGGTCCCATGAGATTAGTACCATATAACCTAGGTGTGTAGTAGGCTATACCATCTAGGTTTGTGTAAGTGCGCTCCGTAACGTTCACACAGCGATGACATGGCCTGATGACACATTTCTCAGAACAAACATCCCCATCGTTAAGCATGACTACATTTGCTGTCTGGGAGCAAGCTATAGAACTAGCAAGGTGAGATTTAAAGACGAGAGAGAAGATAACAGAACAAAATCCTGTGGGAAGTTAGAAAGATAACGTAAAGAACATAAATAGGATTTTTTTTTTGCTGTCTTAGTATTTGAATTACATAATAAAATAGATGGTTAAACATCTTTATGATGTGGAAGCTTTTCTAAAAGGCATGTGTGCTAAAATCATTTAAAAAGAATTAAATTTAAGGAACTATATTATCATGTTATCAGGTATTCCTGTATGAAAATAATTAGAAACTCATCTTTTATCCACATCTTCCACATTGTTCAATCCTTCAGTCAGAAGCAAATGGGTCTCCACTGGTAAGAAAAAAGACTATCGGTTTTAAAGGTCAAATGTGTCAAATTGTCCTGACTAGCTGCAGAGAGGTGTGCTATTTGAGTCATAAATAGCTAGTTTTCAGTTTTTATAAATCAGTGTCTTAGAATCTCAGCATTCTCATTCAGTAGGTCTGGTTGGAACGTGGAAACCAGTTACGTCGTTTATCCACCAAATGTTTATTGAGCGCTTTCCTACCACGTTCTTAGTACTGTGATGTGTAGGTGATGGTAGAAGGTGGCCCGGTGCCTGCTCTCTAATTGGAGGACAGGATAGTAAATGAGTAATTAGATAAGCAGGGTAATTTCCCACAGCGATAAGTGCTCCGAGGAAAATGAAGAAAGTGAACTGTGGTGCGTGCTGGAGTTACCCCGGATGAGGAGGGAGAGCTCTGTAAACCGTAGTCTTTGAAGAGGCAACTTTTTTTAAACCTTGCTTTTTTAAAATTATTTTTTTAAGTTGTGGTAAAATATACCTAACACAGAATTTACCTTTTGAACCATTTTTAAGCGTACAGTTCAGTGGCATTAAGTATATTCACATTGTTGTGCAATTATCACCACCATCGATCTCCAGAACTTTTTTCATCTTGCAAAACTGAAACTCTGTACCCTTTAAACAATAGCTCCTGTTGCTCTCTGAATGAGATTACAACAGGAGACAGAAATTGCTATACGTTTTTGAAATAAGAAAGCAGATGGACAGGCGATAGCTGATTGAGCAGAGAGGAAGGGCTACCATTCCTGTAAGAAATCTGACACTGTGTCCTGAAGCCCCCGAGAGGCTCAGCATTGGGAGACACCTGACGCTTAGGGAAGAAGGGCTCCGTGGAGCTGACAGTAGGGGGACTGGCTGGAAAATCTGTACGCATGGGTGGAATCCTTACTTTCCTCCCTGTGTGCTCGTAGGTGGGTGACTCCTGCCATCACCAGCCCCTGGCCTCAGGAGATCAAAGTTTCTTCTTTATAAAATTAAAGAAGAGCCTGTCTTCTGAAACCAGAGGCAGTGGGTGGCTGATTAATTTAAAACAGGGAGATCAAGGGAAATCGACATCTGAACAGTGGGACTCTAGTTTGCCCCTCCCAGCCTCCGTTCTCCTTCCAGAACTCCACAGTCACGTCTGTCCTGCTCATCTCCTGCAGAAAGCCAACATATCTTCAGATACTAGCAGGCTCACCCCCAGAGCACCCTAAGTGAATTCTACCAGTTGACAAGCCCTGTTCCCTCACACAGATCTTTTCAGTTACTTCTTTTCAGAACCTCATTCTTAAATATGAACTAACAATCCGAGACCATTGGACACTGGGGAAAGGCTCCAGAAAAAACAGAGGTCAGAATAAGCAAAGAGAAATGGAGGTGGAGGAGGGAATGATACTTGGAGAATCGGGAGAAAACAGACGCCATAGGCGTCAAAAGAAAACCTAAAAAAAAGCCAACCCTCTGATAAACAACCAGAGAACACAAGTGTTTGTCTCCCCACTAGAATGGCAGAGAAAACAAAAGCCTCAGCCCATGAGGGTGGAGAGGACTGGATGAGAGATGACAGCGACAGCAACAGGGAATATTGGCTAAGTACTGGAAGCTGAGAGCTTGACGCATGACGGGGAACTGATGGAGCAGAGCCGAGAAAGCGGAAACTTGGTCCTGTGAGATGGGTAGTTGTTCCACAGTCAAAAATTGATCTTCCTTTAATTATGATGTGCTTTGCTCTGTTTGGATTACTAGTTCTTATTTTTTGAGTAGTATACTCTCTCCCTATTGAAGCTGCTAATGGGGTATCCACCAATGAAGAAATCAGAATTATTAAAATGTAGTTCTTCTTTTCTTATGGTTCTCTTAAGTGATCATACATTACATGCTTCTCCTTATTGTTTGTGAGCCAACATTTGGATATTTAAAATGGGTAGCTGATGTTTTTCTGGGTGACAGTGACAGTGGGGTTGAAAAGAATGGTGAAAGGAAAATATTATAAACAATATTCAACCTAAGAATGTATTCTAGATTTTGTTTGTAAAGTAGTTGTTAAAAAACTTGGTACTTCCAGGGCTGGCCCTGTGGCCAAGTGGTTGAGTTCACATGCTCCGCTTCAGTGGCCCGGGATTTTGCCTGTTCGGATACTGGGCACAGACCTAGCACTGCTCATCAAGCCATGCTGAGGCAGCATCCCACATGGCAAAGCCAGAAGGCCCCACAACTAGAATATACAACTACGTACTGTGGGGCTTTGGGGAGAAGGAGAAAAAAAGAAGATTGGTAACAGATGTTAGCTCAGGTGCCAATCTTTAAAAAAAAAAAAAAAGAAAACTTGGTACTTCCTTTTGAAATAATGTAGTACATGGTTCTTAGAACTCCAGATGAAACTGTAAAAAACTTCTCATCAGCAGTTAAATGGGTAAATTTTCTGGGAGACCTAACTGCTTTATGTAATATTTTCCTATGAAAAAATAATTTTTGGGGGGTAAAGTGGCTTATGTGGATTTAGAGTTATACTTGAATTCAAATCCTGCCTCTGCCATTTTTCTGCTGTGTAACCTTGGGTAAGTTATTCAATGTCTCAGTAAAATGAGTAAAATAACAACTAACTCAGAGGACAGTGGTGATGATTAAGTGAAATTAAAATAGATAAAGCACTCAGCCCAGCTCCTGGGCCCTATAGGGTCAGTAAGTGTTAGTTTCCTTCACGTGACCCCTTCTGTGGTGTGTGGTAAGAGGGAATATTGTTTTTCTAGGGCTTAAGGGAAGTGCAGGTCAGTTGAAGGTTTATAACATTTTTGAAATGGAATCCCTGTGTTTTTGAATTTTGCTTATTTATTTGTAACACGTTTCTTATCATTCGATATATTTGCTATCGTGATGCTGTAGCAAGAGCATAGAAACGAGACCCAGGACATCCAGGGTCTAGTTAGCCTCTTTTTTTTTTTTTTACTGCTAACTAGATGAATGGTGTATATGTTGCTTCCCCACTTTGGGTCTCATTTCTGATTGGCAAAATGAAAGAGTTTTATTACAGGATGGTTCCTAAAAGTATGTTCTGCTCTAACATCGTATGATCCTGTGATCTGTGAAGCTGAAGACGTCCTTTTGTGACCTAGGTTTTATGGGGTGTTGAGGCTTGGGATACGTTTATTGTTATGAACTCAGTTTAATGTGTTTGGAGGGCTTGAGGTGGTAGCTGATGTTGCGCTTTTTCACTGGAAAATAGTTCTGGCTATGAAAGCTATTTCTGAGTGGCAATTCACCAGGAATAGCCATCGCTTTTCTTCCTACAGTTAACTGATCTCTTGGTGCTGTTCGCATGAAGCCATCACCATTATTTTCAAAGTCATGTGTGGTGTGGGCTCAGTGAGTCAAGGAGTCGAAAGAAAGATTTCTTGGACTCTCAAGGTCTGGCAGGAGTGCTCTTTTATTCAGAGAATAGCATGGAGTAGCATGGGGACAGGACCCATGGGCAGGAAGAGCTGCAGCATGGGGACAGGACCCATGGGCAGTAAGAGCTCTAGGCATGGGGACAGGGCCCATGGGCAGTAAGAGCTCTAGGCATGGGGACAGGGCCCATGGGCAGGAAGAGCTGCAGGCATGGGGACGGGACCCATGGGCAGTGAAGAGCTGCGGGCATGGGGACAGGACCCATGGGCAGTAAGAGCTCTAGGCATGGGGACAGGACCCATGGGCAGGAAGAGCTGCAGTGGGTTGAGGGCAGGGCTAAATTTATAAGGCATAGGTATGTGAGTTATTTCTTTACAAGACAAACAAAAGATCATGAAAAAAATTGTTAAAATGGTATCAGTGCAGGTGGGGTCTGGGTATTGGGTGGTCCTATAACTTTAGATAAGAAATCAGATCGGATCAGGTCAGGACATCCTGTGCTTCCCGGACGATGATATAGATCATCGGTATGTAGGGCAGGACGCCTTGGGCTTCTCCCTGGGGCAGGGGTGATCTTGATCCTCATCAATGTGGATTTTACCATTGCTCTTATAAACCCCTTTCCTCCCAACAGCTGTGGACATTCTTATTATGAGGATGATTTGGGGGGTGTGTGAGTGTTAAATCATGTTTAATGTTGGTTATGCTAACCTCAGCTCAGTTGTCACTACCAAAGGAGCGCTTCTCTGACCCCCCGGGGGGCTAGATCATGTCATTTGTTCACGTGGTATTTTTCCCTTTTCATATCCTGGGTTATTTATATGTGTAATTTCGTGATATCTGTCTTCCCAGCTGGATTGAAAGCTCCTGGAGGGCAGTGACCACATCTCTGTTGCTGACTTTCATCTGTAATGTCTGGCACATAATTCACACTCAGGCCATATTTTTTGTATAAGTGAATAAATTAAAATTGTTTCCCAACAATTTTAAATAAGTAGAAGTATAAGTGCAAATTATTTACTGGAATTAATAACTGTAGCCTTTGCTATTGCCAGACAGCGAATTTAAAAGGAAAGGAAAGAAAAATCAAGGTGGTTGTATAAATGATGGCTGTTATTGTTTGTGCAAGAACAGTGAGCGTTCCTGAGTACAGGAAGCAGCTTTTAAAAACTGCTGTCAGAACTAAGCAGTCGGACTGTCCTTGACCCTTAGATCAAGTGTTTTAGAGCCTTAGTTTCCTTGAATCTTACTCACTTTGGAATAAACATTTTGACACAAGGAAAGATTTATTCTATAATTTTTGGTTCTCATGAGCAAAAAGCTTAACTAAATTTGCTGAAACAAAAAGAAAAACTTTTAATTTTTACTAGTGCCATTTAAACAAGTTCCTTTCCTTTCAAATGCATAACACTTTGAAATGAGCTCAGTTGCATTAGCAGATAAACATGTTGATTCATTTGGCCCAAAGCTACTGAATGAAGCCTGGAGGGGTACAATTTGTTCTTTCCCCCACCCAGTGGAAGAAGGTGTTTCTTCCTCTCTTCCCTGTTGAGGGAAGGGACTGGCATAAGTGACTCCCCTTATTTAAGTTCACCTGCATTGTTTAGGAGGGAAGGGAAAAAGATTTCCTCACCATTACTTCTTTCTCTTGTTTTATTTCATGTCATCGACATGAAGCATATGCTTCTCATCTAGTACTCATACTGTACCGGACATGTGCATGGTAACTGACTGGCATGTGTTACTTCACAGCTTTACAAGGCTGCTTACTTAATGCTCTGTTTGGATGATCTGTTGTCAGGAGTCTGAGGTGTCTTCAGGTGTGTTTCGGATGGACTTAATTTTGAAAGCAAAGAGAAGTATATCCAGTGGTGTTGGGATAATAGATATATTCACGTGTAATGAATTTATGGTAGACATTTTATGAAGTATATAAAGAACTTTTATAAGAAACCTGGGTCGTCCTTGGTATTTTGGAATAGTTTTTAGAAAAATGACCAAAATATGTGGCTGTTACTATTATATAAACTCTGTAATTGTTTGTTTCAGCTACATTGTTTACTGTGTGTTTCATACCGTGTCAGGTGCTATGAATATGCAAGGAGTGATAAGAAATTCTCTCTGCCCTCAGTAGCTTACCATCTGTGTACAGTTTCCCGGAGTACACCATTGATAGGTAGCTGTTCCTCAAAAATAGATTTCTGTCTTTGAATAAGTTTTGGAAATACCTAGACTAAACAAAATAGGTGTCTTTAGTATAGGGCTCTCAAAAGTGTACATTGTAGAATTTCAAAAAATAATTATACTTTGTAAGATTTTCCAAAATTCCTTGACAGTTTTTTTTTTCTCATGAAACTTCTGTTTTGGGATTTGAGGGGAAGGGAGGATGGGAGAGAGTGGCTGCAGCATATGCAGAAAGAGAATGATCAGTGTGTCATGGAACACTCTTTGGGAAACATCAGACTGATGTAATATTCTTATCTAGCCCATGCTCCTGAAGGCTGTCTGAAAAGTCTAGCATTTGCTGCAGCATCTCTATTTATGCTTCTTAATCCTTTCTAGACTCAATGATGGGCTTGGATCTTTTGATTGAATTAGTAAATTGGAAATGGAGATTAGTAATTAATATGAAAAATGGTACCTGTTATCTCAAATTCACCCTTTCTCAAAGCAGGCTAACCAATTCTTCTGAAGCGGTTATATCTCCCAGCCTTTCTATTTGATTACACTGTCCTACCCCAGGCACCTAGGCACGAGACCTCTGTCATTACTGACCTTTTCCTTTGTCTTACTTAGCCACAGCCCCGATGGAATAACCAAATACCGCCTAATTTTTCCTTAACATTCATCGGTTTATTTTCCCGTTCCCACTGCTGTCATCTAGCTTAGATTTACATGAAGTCAGTGATAGTCAATATTTTTCAAATGATGGGATCTGGACTACTGTAACACCCTCTGACACAGATGAGCCTCCAGGCGCTCCCTGCTCTTTCCAGTCCTGTACCACTCTGTTTATGTTGCACTGTGTGATTTATGGGGAGTTTCTGCTCTAAGCCCTCAGTAGCTCCCTGTCGCCTAGGAAAATTGTCCATATGTCATGACCTGGTGCTGTTGTCCAGCATCACTCTCCATTCCAGCCTAGACCTCACTACTTTTTGACTTATACCATATACTTTTTGCCCTGATATGCGGCTCACCATTTCCCGTGATGATGTTCTCTTACAGCTTCTATCTGGTGGCATAAGTCTTTCCTTCTATGTGGAATGCATTGTTTTGCCACACATTTAATTACCTAAACCTGGCCCTTCAAACAAAAGTCGCATTAAATGCTGATGCCTCCATGATCTCCCCAGTGAGAGTGCTGTTGTTTTTCTCTGAGCCTGTAACTTTTCCCTGTGAACATAACTTTGTACTACTCTTGTGGTGCTGTCCATATATGTTATAATAGATACTAGTATACCTACCTTATTTCCTCTAAACTTTTACGTTTCCATTTTTTTTTAAAGATTTTATTTTTCCTTTTTCTCCCCAAAGCCCCCTGGTACATAGTTGCATAGTTTTTAGTTGTGAGTCCTTCTAGTTGTGGCATGTGGGATGCCGCCTCAGCATGGCCTGATGAGCCGTGCCATGTCCGCACCCAGGATCCAAACCGGCGAAACCCTGGGCCGCCGAAGCGGAGCACGCGAACTTAACCACTCGGCCATGAGGCCAGCCCCAAAACTTTTACATTTCTTAAGGCAATATAGTGTAGGGTTTGACTGCTGTAATAGATAAACCTGCAGGTGTCAGTGACCTAATATAATTTGAATTTTGTTTCTTGCTCAGTAAAGTCCAGAAGTACAGCATTCCTGATTGGGAGGCTCCTTCCATCTTCAGGAAATGGTTTCTGTCACACATGCTCATGGGCATCAAGCCGGGAAGGGAAACAACATGGAAAGGTCACCCAGACAAGGTGTTCAGCAGGCCGCGCTGAAAGTGGCGCTCCTCTTTCTCATATTTCAAGAACTAGAATTCATCACATGGCCATATTTGACTACAAGGGAGACGGGGAAACAGGTGCCTAGGAAGAAGAGGTTTTCCTGAACACAGGGCGGTTTGTCAAAGTGCTTAAAAGCTTGGGCTCTGAAGTCAGACACACCTCGAGTTTAATTCTGGCTGTATCAACTTGCCAGCTGTGTGATCCTGGACAAGTTATTTACCTTTTCATCTGTGAGATTTAACTAATAATGCAGATAAATACTTGGCATTATAGTAATTACGTAATAAATTTTAGCTGTCGTTATCATCCTTAGTGACATATCTTATACCTTTGTTGCATAGGTGCTTAGGACATAAATATTAAATAGACTTAAACAGGGCTAGTTTAAGGAGTTTGTTGTGTCATAACTCCTTTTCTTTAGTTAATATTATTATAGTGATAACTATCAAGAAATCTGTCTATACCAGGACTTATAAATTATACTGTACTAAATTATATTATTCTTGCCAAATTGAGTATTTCATAAACGTTCTTTGAAAAGAAGAGTGAATAGTACTTTCGGAGAGGTTAGAAGATAAAGTAGGAAAATCTCCCAGGAGGTACAGCAAAAGAAGGAGATAGAAAACAGCAGAGAAAAAGCTAGGAAAATTAGAAGACTTGTCCAGAAGTTTCCAACATCGGAATTACAGACTTTCAGAGGGAAATCTGGAGAAACGGGGAAAAAAAGTCTTAATGGGATAAATCAAGAAAATATTCTAGAACTGAAGGACACGATTTTTTTCAGTTGAAAGGGCCCATTGAATACCCTGTCCAATGGTTGATGATAGACCCACAATAAGGTGCATCATTGTTCAGTTTAAGAATTAGATCCACATATAAAGGATCAGGAATCAGTGCCTTTAGACTTCTCAACAACAGTAGAAGGAGATGGACAACAGAGCAACAATGCCTTTATAATTCTGAAGAAAAATGACAATACAATCTAGTCTAACTAAACTATTAATCAAGTAGGAGAGTGAAATAAAAATATTTTCAGAGTTTCAAAAACTTTACCTCCCACAAACCCTCAGGAAGCTGAGGAATGTACTCCATCAAAGCAGGGGAATCTATCAAGAAAGAGGAGGAGCCGGGTGAGAGGAAGAGGAGCTCCGACCCGGGAGAGGGTGAAAGAAACCCCCAGCGTGGTAGCTGGGCAGCCGGTCCAGGGTGACCGGTCCAGATGGCAGCAAGTCAGAAGACAGGGAGAGACTTCTTCAAGAAGAGGAATTGATAGAAACCTGGTGTGAATGATAATATTCAAAGGAGATTTGTCAGATGGAGGAGTCTGGGGTTAATTAGGGATAAATATATAGTAGATAAGTATATAGGGATAAGTATATAGAGAACTAAGCAAATGAGAAACCAGACAACTATTAATTCCAAGGAAGACAAAACGTTCTGCAGGAAAAGAAGGTAATTATTTTTTACTGCTTGGCTCAGCTCTGAATACCCTACGTAGTCATAATAATATAAGCCTTAAATATTGATCCAACCAGAGTATTGAGACAGTTGGGGTGGGGTGTGTGGAGGGTGGCTGGACCAGGAAGTAGAGCTAATTCTTAGACTTCATCCACAGGCATTCACTAGGGGATACCCGCAGCTGGCCATCTAAGAAGCAGGAATAGAAAAGTGTTGCATGACTTAGAGATATGGAGGTAAATTCCAAAACAACTAATAAAAGGAAATTTTGGGGGAAAGGAAATGTTGGAGAGAAGGTCTGGAGACTAGTTTTTCTTAACAAACTTTGTGGATCTAGTTGATTTTAAAAAACTCTATGGGTGTGCAACATTTATTTCTGAAACTCTAGATTTTGGAGAATTCATTAACTTAAGCAAATTTTTTCTAGGTCAGGCGTTTTCACTTGTTTTAGCTTCTCACTTAAATGTTGTCTCAGTTAGATTAAAGTTTCAGTGGTATATAATTGAATTGAAACGTGTAAGTCCATGCTGTCACTGTCTTCATCATTTAGCTCCTAAGACCTTACTAACAGGTGAGGTGATGCTGGCAGTTCTTCCGTGACAGTCAGTCTCGGACCCCCATTTCTCAGGTTATCCTAACCCTACAGTGCTTTTATTCTGTGTCTCCCACTCCTAAATTTGTGCGTTCTCTCTGTACTATGCTCTTGGTGCCTGGTACATCACCGTGTGTTCTCACATCAATTCTTATGTGGACACCACCCCCCCACCCCGCCATTTTGCCGTCCTTAGTTTCCTCTTCTCTGTGGCTTCTGTTTCGTAAGCGCTTCAATAGTGGGGATACTTTGCGTGGTGAGAAGCTGGCTCCTCTCCTCACACCTCCCCAAAGCCTGCATCGAAGGGCACAACGGGAGACCTGTGCTGAGCTGCAGGGCTGAGGAACACCACCCTCCAGCACTTCCGGTTCAGCAGCTCCCAGTCAGTTCTGCCATCTCCACCCCACTGCTTGTAAGAACTTCAGGGTCCATGATTGACTGGTTTACTATTATTTGCTTATTGCCTACTTATAGATTCAGAGTTCTTAATTGTTTGTAAAGACTCTTACTGGTTAAATTTTGCCAATAAGCAGAAAGGAGATTTATTAAGGACATTGGTCCCCCTGAACCCATGGGAAGACCAGGCTGTCAGGATTGGGGCTCACAGCTGGAAACTGTGCCTCCGTTCCTAAAATGTTTGTCACCGAACACTCAGTGACCAAGTGTCCTGACTGAAGATTCCTGTTCTTTCCTGCATTAATATAGGTTCTATAATTTTTAATAATAAACCTGTAAGTTGAGAAATGATTACTTCTCTTTTCAACTGGAGGTGATTCAGATAGAATCATCTCTGGTGAGAGCGCTCTCTGAGCAAGGCCCTACCTGAGTTCTTGTAGCTGCTACGGGAGAGGTGCAAGTGGTGCTTGAGACTGCTGGATCTTGACTGCTTTCAGCTCAAAATAACCCACATGCCAAAGTGGCACATTTGGGCGAGGCTCGTTCTGAGCCCCTTCACCATCCCTTCAGGTTACGTTGGAGTGGACACAGGCAATCTTGGAATCCCTGGGAGAGAGGTGTGGGCTGCATTCATGTGGTTTGCGGTCTCTTTCACGCATAGTTCGGTTTCTGCAGCTGACTCAGGGTAAGAGTGCCTCAGCTGGCGCTCTCACAGGAGGATGTAGGGCCAGGGGCTGAGTGGCCATCGGAACTTGTCCTAAGGCACCAGCCGCTGGAAGAACGTGGGGATGAAGGAGAAACCAAGATTGACCATTTGCAAGTTTGTTGAGCATTCTTCTAATCTTACAATTCTTATGGGAAAGAAACGTAAAAGTGGTTTTCAAAAATTTGATAATTTAAAATATTTATGTGATGTCACCAATAGTCCTTTGTGAAGCTGAAGGAAACTTTTCTAAACTATCAGTAATAAAAAACAAATTTTCACCCTCTGTTCTAGATGAAAGACTGAGCTATTCTCTGTGGTTTCTCTATAGAAAATAATATTACAAAATCATTGTCATATGAAGAGGCAATCAAGTACTACACAGCCAAGATATGTAGGAAAAATTAATATAAAAGTGTGCCAGGGAGTTATTAAAAATATGTTATTTAGGATTTTTTGATGTGGTTGACAACTTCAAAAAATTTGTGATTTGATAGAGTTTCAGATCTCATTCTAAATAAATATTCAATTTAGAACCTAATTTTGTTTTCATAGTTTTGTGTTCCTTTTCTTGAAGAGCCCTTTCCCCAACTGCGTAAGCTTCAAGCTCCGGTAATGCCTGGGTTCACCCCTGGATTTCCTCTTGCTGCTCCTCAGCCTTCCCTCGCCTACTAGCCCTGTGCTCATTGCAGCCCACATGTCAGCATCTTTTCCGTCCTCAGATGCATCGTGTTTGTGCTCGTGTCAGGCCTTATGCACTTGCCTATTATACTCTTTTCTCAGCTTTCAAAGGACTTTTCGTTATTTGCTTCTCAGGACAGGTGTCTTGTCAGAGTCTTTGAGCACCCAAAGTATCCTTTTCTTCCTCCTTTATCTCTGCCACATCACCTGTTTTATTTTCATAGCATTTACCAACATCTGACTTTTTGTTTTTTGTATTTTTTTTGACTGCCTCCACCTTTTAGAAGATACGCTTCTCTCCTCACCGTGTTGTGAGAGCTGTGTTGTTCACTGCTGTATCCCAGATCCTAAGATAGTGCCTGGACCTTATCAGGCACTCATGGATACTTGTTGGATGAAAAGGTACTAATGAGCTTGAGCTTAGACATTTTGCCATGTATTTATTTGCTAGTACAGTTTCTTATTTGTTAGTTTTTTTGCATGTGTTTTGTGTATTCACAGAATGAGGTGCTGGGTTCATTAATTTGCATGAACTCTCTTTTGCTCTTTTCTGCTACAAATATTGCTTAAAATTGTATTTCGGGTAAAAATATTTTGTTTTCGAATATTCAAGCAAACAGACAAGTATAAAGAATAATAAAATGAGCACTCAAGTACTCATCTCTTAGCTTTGTTGTGTTTTAGTATCAGATCCTTCTTTTATTGATTAAACATTACAGATACACTTGAAGCTGATGTGTCCCTCGCTAATATTACTCCCGCTCCTTTTACCCTGCTTGTCCAGAGGTGCACCTAGTTCAGTATTGATCATTCTCATGCATTTATATTGTAAAATTTCTCTTATGTGTAAATGCATATATTAACAATAGAACTGGTATGTTTTTGAACTTAATATAAATGGTACCATCCTGAAATTTCTTTTCAACATTCTGTTTTTATGAGGTATTTATACCTGGAATTCTGATTTCTTCGTCTTCACTGCTGTGTGGTTTTGCTTGGATAAGCTTCATTTTATTTAACTCTTCTTCTGTTGAGGGGCTTTAACTGGTTACCAGTTTTTTCCCTTTTACAAACAGTGCAAAGAATGTTTTTGTACATACCCCACGTGTAGATGTGGAAATTTTCCTAGGGCATGTAATATTGCAGGTAGAATGTTGCCAGGTCATAGGATATGCTCATCCTTTGCCTTTGCCAGACTTTGTGTATTTTTTGAAGTGGTTGTCACCAGTTTACGTCTGACAGCAGTTATGAGCTGTCATCGTCATGTCGCCACGCCCTTGCCATCACTTTGTTTTATCAAATAGAAGTTTTGTCCTTCTAATGTGTGAGAAAAGATATTTAGTGTTTGAAATTTGCATTTCTCTGGTTACTGGTGGAGTTTTGAATTTTTATATGTTTATTTCTATTTAATTTCTTTTGTAAATTACTTTTTCTGTCCTTTGTCCCCACCTCCTTTGTTGTATTGGGTGATTTATCCTTTCCTTATTGATTTGTAGGAGTCCATCAAGTATTGATATTAATCATTGGTTATTTGAATTGCAAATATCTTCTTTCAGTTTGTGGCTTGTCTTTTTCCTTGTATTTGTATTGCCTTTCATTGTACCAAAATTTTTCATTTTAATATAGATACATTTATCAAGCTTTTTCTTTATAGTTTTGCTTCTGGAATCATATTTAAGAACCTCCTTCCCCACATTGAGGTTGTAATGATAATCTTCTTATTAGTTATCAATTGCTGCATAACAAATTACCACCAAAGCCTATTTACTTAAAACAAATATAAGCGTTTATCATTTCCCTCCATTTCTGGGAGCAGTGTGGCTGCATGGTTCTCGTCTCAGTCTCTGATGAGGTTGTAGTCAAGATGTCAGTTAGGGTTGCAGTCAGTGGAAGGTTTAACTTGGGCTGGGGGACTGGTTTTTAAAGATAGCCCACTCTCCATGGCTGGTGAGTTGGTGTTACTGCCCAAGCGGGGGGTCATGTGCCCGCTGCAAGACATGCCAATAGTCAAGAGGCAAGATGGTCGGAGAGAAAGGGTTTTATTACAGCTTGCCAACAAGGGGGAAGATGGCCGACTAATGTCTGAAAAAACCATCTTACAGAACAAAGACTACAGGCCAGTTGTATAGGGGGCTGGTCTCCGGGTTGGGGAGGTATCTGGTCTCCCGTGGGGGCATCCATCTGATCTCTGGGTGGGGCCTGACATCTGGTCTTAGTTCCAGGTAATCTTTTGTTTTACTGGCTATGCAGAGAGGGAGCAACTGCCCCATACCCAGATCTTTCAGTTGTCATTGATGATGACTGTCAGCATAGACTCTCTGCCCGGGGGGTCATCACATTCCTAAGGAACTCAAAAGCACAAAGTTATCGACTTATAGCAGCTGAGAGGGGCCTTAAAATCTACAGGGTGTGTGTATCTCCTGGAGGGCGCATATCCAGTTGGGTTAGTTAATCAGAGGTCATTCAGAGTTACAGTATGGTTTCTTTTCTATGATATGGCTTCCCTTATGTGAGCCTTGTGTTGAGCTGGTATCATTGGTACAGGCTGCTGCCAGGAGGCCTCAGTTCCTCTTCAAACAGTCCTTCACTAATCCCATCCAAGTGTCCTCATAATATGGAGGCTGGCTTCTCCAGAGTGCGTGAGTGGACCAAGAGAACGAGGTGGAAACTAATGTCTTTTATGATCTAGCCTTTGAAGTCACAGACTGGCTGTCAGCTCTCCTCATTGTCGGAGGAGAAAATACTGGGGCTCCAGCACAGTGTGTGAGGATCACTGGAGGTGATCTTGGGCTAGCTACCAGAGTGTCTTCAATTTTGTAATAAGACACCTAAAAGTTCTTCCACATTTAGGTCTTTAATCCACCCTGAGGTTGTTAGGTTGTTTTGTGTTTGGGTTTATGGTGTTGTGAAGGGAATCTAGTCTTCTTATCCTTCCAAAGGTATGTATAATTGTCCCAATCCCATTTACTGAATAATCTGTTATCGTTGTTCTGTCTGTCTGTGGTCTCTTTCTGAGATCTGTTCTCCGTCAGCCTATTTCCTCTTCCTATGCCCGTTCCACTTTACAACAAGTGTGGATTTCTCTAAGACAAGTCTCAAACTCTTTTTGTTGTTCTTCGTGGTTTGCTTGGCTCTTCTTGTCTCCAAAAGGCCATTAAGAGAGAAATTGTTAAATAAATTCATTTGATTTTTAGAATCAATTTTCCAGGTTCCATGAAATATCCTATTGGGCTTTTTCTTAAGCAACATAATTTTTTTAATTAAAAAAGTAATAGGTGCTTAGTAAAAATTTGTGAAATACAGATAAGTAAAAAAAAACTTTAAAAAAAGGCATCCATAATCCCATCACTCAAACGTCACCATTATTGTAACATTGGGAATCCTTAAAGATTTGATTTTCTAAAAGTTAAATCTCTATAACAAAAGGCATCATATATGGGAAAAAATAAGGATTAACATTCTTATTATACACTGTACTTCCACAAATCATTAAGAAAAAGCAACGACCCAGTAACAAAGTGGACAAAGAATATGAACAGGGACTGACAGAAGAGGATGTACAGATAGCTGAGAACACATGAAAAGATGAGGAAAATGTGAAGTAAAACCAAACTGAACCAGCATTTCCCCCCTCACATAGCACTGTCCGGGCAAAGGGAAAAGCTGGAGACAAGCTTAAGTACCCACCAAAAGGTGAGTGGTTAAATAAGTATCTCCATACTGTGGAATTTTAAGCAACCACTGAAAAGAAGAGTATTATATACTAACAGGAAAGAATGTCTAAGGCGTAATGTTGAATAAAAAATGTAAAGTGAAAGAATAGGTTATATAATGTGGTATTATGTTTATAAAGAAAATTATATATATTATAAAGAAAAAATATATGTATTTAAAACATGTTAGGAGGCTATCTAGATTTATTAAGAGTAGTTACCCAAGAGTGTGGAAGTGTGTAAGAGAGGAGACTTTAACTGTATTGTTTGGATTTTTAAAAAATCGTGCATTACTCTACAATGAAAAAGAACTGTTTTGGTATAGTTGCCCATAGTGTTTTTTTTCCTTAGGCGTAAGTTTATTTTGTTTTTTATTTTTTAAAACAGTAGTCATCTAGGGGCCGGCCTGGTGGTGCAGCAGTTAAGTTTGCACGTTCCGCTTCTTGGCGGCCAGGGGTTCACCGGTTCAGATCCCGGTGCAGACATGGCACCTCTTGGCACACCATGCTGTGGTAGGCGTCCCACATATAAAGTAGAGGAAGATGGGCGTGAATGTTAGCTCAGGGCCAGGCTTCCTCAGCAAAAAAAGAGGAGGACTGTCAGTAGTTAGCTCAGGGCTTCCTCAAAAAACAAAAAAGAAAGAAAAGGAAAAACAAAACAGTAGTCATCTATAGAGAGAGACAATTTTGCGCCTTATATTTTTCACTCAATGGAAGGATTCATTCAGTGGCATGTTGAAGAGTGCAAACTGGAGTCAGCATCAGTCTGGTTTCTGATTCCAGATCTACTGCAAGTCTTTATCTTGACATAGCTTCAAATCTGCAGAAAAGTTACAATAATTACAAAGAAGTCCATATGCCCATTCCTCAGATGAGCACATTTTCCCACATTGGTGTGGAAATGTGTCTCCCTCCCCCTCCTTTGCTCTCTGTCCACTTGCTGTGTCCCTCTCTCCTTCTCTCTATATATGATATTTTAAATATCTTTGTATTTATATAAAGACATTTTTAATATATTTAAAGATACTTATATGTTTATGTTCAAATATGTAGATTTTTCTGAACCATTTGAGAGTAAACGTGAGACATGATGCCCCTTTTTAATTTACCCTTGCATACTTAAGTGTGTTTCCTAAACAAGGACATTATCTTACATAATTATAGTTATCAAAATCAAGCAATTAATCTTGATACAATACGATTATCTGGATATTGCCAATAATAACCTTTATCACGTCCCCCTCCCACAGTCTTGGCATTGTGTGAGTTCCATTATGTGGCATCCAGATGTCTCGTCATGCAGAGAAACTTCACTCATCATGTCTCTTTAGTCGCCTTTAATCAGGAGGCACAGAACGTTGATTTCTCCCAGTCCTGGTGATGTGAACTTTGGTCACTGGTTGCAGTGGTGCCTACCAAATTTCTTCTTCACTGTAAAGTTACTATTTTTCCCTTTGTAGTAAGAATCTTGTGATGTGATACTTTGTGACTATATAAATATCTGGTTTCTCTTCAGACTTTGGCTCACCGATTTCAGCATTTCATCTATGATTCTTGTTTGAATCAGTTACTAATGATTTATGGTGATTTTCTAATTCTGTTGCTCCTTTTTCATTTTAATTGTATTTAATTGTAATTTAAAGGAGTATTTATATAGAAAAATTTCTATAGAGAAATGTATGTAGGGAAATTTCTTTCTCCCTTATGAATTCTATTTTATTCAACGGATTATAATCTTTTACTATCATTATCAATTTTGAAATGCTTAAATTCTCCTAGACTTGGCCCATGAAAGCCGCTTCCAGCTAACTCCTCTATTCTTTTGACACATTCCTGTCAATTTGTGCAGACTTTCTGACGTTTTGACGCAATAGGACGTGCCGAGCTCATCATACACTTTCCCTTTCCTGGCTCTGGCGTCAGCTGCTTCTCCAGGGAGCTCTGGTTCCCTTTAGTGGAGAAGAGTCTTTTCTTTCATTTCGTAATTACCTTTATTCCTTATTACTGTATGTTTTTTTATTTAATTTATTTTTTTGAGGAAGATTAGCCCTGAGCTAACATCTGCTGCCAATCCTCCTCTTTTTTTGGGGAGGAAGACTGGTCCTGAGCTAACATCGTGCCCGTCTTCCTCTGCTTTATACTTGGGACGCCTACCACAGCATGGCTTTGCAAGTGGTGCCATGTCTGCACCCGGGATCCAAACCGGCAAAGCCTGGTCCGCCAAGAAGTGGAACATGCAAACTTAACCACTGTGCCACCGGGCTGGCCCTGTCTGTTTTTCTTAAATGGTATCCTGATCCATTCTGTTTTTGCATGAGTACCATACTGCTGTACTTATTTGTTTTATATTTTAGTTAATTATTTATCTTATTAGATCTCTCTGCTATATATTTGACACCAGTGTGCAATCATCTTTTCTTGCTTGTCCTCTAGAATCCCATCATTCCTGTTTTTCCTTGATCTCTTTGTTTGTCTCATTCTTCTGGATTCTTCTTCCTTGATTAGGTTTTTAAAGGCTAGAGTTTCCTAGGATTCCACCCTTGCTCTCAGGGACCAGGCGCTGTTACTGCTCAGACATTGCTCGTGGGGGGTCTACATTGGTTCTGTTATCACATATGATGGGTTCTCTGCCCAAAGCACATAAAAATCCAATTATTATGGCATCAGCTTTTGAGAAAAGAAAAAAGCTTTATTGTGAGATTGACCAACAAGGAGACAGGAGGCAAAACTCTCAGATCTGTCTCCCCAATCCGGGGCTCGGGGCAAAATTTATGGGATGAAGGACAGGGTGGTCTCAAGTGTGGAGATGGATGATTGGAGGTGAGGAGAAGTGGGGTAATCGATGATCTGTACAAACGTATATGGAAAATCGTGGAAAAATCACTGCAGTTAAAAAGAAAAAGAGCAAGGTGTAGAACATAATATAGATTACGTTTTGTGTAAAAGAGAGGAAATAAGATTATATAGTCATTGCTTATATTGGCATCAAGGAACTCTGGGAGGAAAGAGAAGCAGCTAAACTGCACCCCAGCAAGCAGGGTACGAACCGCACCCGTCACAGATGGGTGCAATGGGATTCTGCTTTATACATTTGTAATCTGATTGATTTTGAATATGTGACCTGTTTAATTGAATTTTTAAAGTGTCTTCCAGTGTAACTGAAACCTAGTTTTGACACAGCATGGACTTATAGTGTTGGTTCTAGACCACTGGCCTACAGCACAATGTCCCTTCACGCACTTGATGAAGCCTTTCGTCTCTCTAGGTTCGTGCTCGCCACCTCTGGCTCTGTGCTTTACATTCTAGCAACATGGGATTTCTCGTAATTCTTCTTACACATGGCACTGTTTCATGTTTGTATTTTACCTTTGTCTTCTTTATATTCATTTAAGAATCAGTTTGTCATCTTCTCTGGGAAGCCATCCTGTGTCTCTGCGGGCTGAGTTAGGTGATTGTCTCCTAATGTTCTCTGTATTTGTCCATTATAGCTCTCAGATTGCATTGTAATGATCAGCTCCTTTATAGTACTTAGACATAGACACTCAAAGATTTGCTTGAAATATTTTCTTAATATCTGTGCCAGTAGGGTAGGGGGTATCCCTCACATAGCCTATAATTTTTAATGGAGACGGACATGCAGGAAGATAACTAACGTAAGACAGTTGCAGTAAGTGAGATAATAGGCAAAGTTATACTTCCAAAGGGAGTCTTTACATGGGTCTTGAAGATGGGCTAGAGTCCAGATGGAGACATTTTAACAGGGCCTGTTGGGAGCACAGATAATTTGATGTAGCTTCAGCACAGAGGAATCATGACTCAAGGTGAAATCGGGAAGGAAAGGAAAAACAGGGACAGATTGTGAGAGGCCTAGCATTCTAGTCTAAGGAATTTAAATAGTATCTTGTAGGCAGAGTAGGACTATTGAATGCTTTTGAACGAGGAATCAATCCAATCTGTGTTTTAGGATGATTACTTCTATGCTTTGTGTAGGGTGGTTTGAGAAAGGAAGAGATGAGAGACAGGGACACCTGTTAAGATATTTTATACTGTAAACTACAGTGTTGAATATAGGATCAGAAAAGGAACAGCTAGCCACATTTCAAGTTCCATGTTTTTGTTCATACAGTTCTTTCAACCTAGAATTCTCTCTCATTTCAACGGTGAGATTCCAGATGTCTACTTCTATTTATCCCTGATAAATTTCCTCCAAGTCTAATTAATTTTGCCCTGTTCTGACTGCATTTCATTTATTCTTTTATAACTGTTTTCCTACCCTACTGATCTTACAGTATTGTCTTATCACCCCAAAATCAATTGCTTCCTTCTGGAAACTACTGTGTTACTTTATTTGACCTGCTCATGTAACACTTATCACATTATGTTATTGTTTGATGCTTTTTCTGTTTATTTCAGTAAACATCTCTTGGTACCACACCTCGAGGACTTCATACTTTGGCAGTCTCTATGTTTGTGATATGGGAATAGATGTATGAGTTCCTTAAGGGCCACCTTACTTTGATCTCTTGCACTTAGCATAGTGGGTGATGCATATTAGGCACTCAGTAATGTAGAGACATCAGTGCAACAGTATTGGTTAAAAGCCAGGTTTAAATGCTTGCTCTACCACTTTAACCTGGGTCCACTATAGAGAAGTTATTTAGCCCCTTGAAGCCGTAATTTTCTCATCTCTAAAATGGGGAATTAGTCACTTTGGGCCGCCATAACAAAATACCATAGACTGGGCGGCTTAAACAGCAGAGGGTATTTCTCACAGTCCTGGAGGCTGGACTCGGAGCTTGGTGCCAGCAGGCTGGGTTCTGGGGAGGACTTTCTTCCTGGCCTTCAGACAGCACCTTCTCGTTGTGTCCTCACATGGTGGAGAGAGACACAGCAAGCTCTCTGGTGTCTCTTCTTAGAAGGACATGAATTCCATCATGAGGGCATCACCCTTGTGACCCCATCGAAACCTAATTACCTTCCAAAGGCCTCATCTTTAAATACCATCACACTGGGGGTCAGGGCTTCAACACAAGAATTTTGGGGGCCACAGACATTCAGTCCATAACACTATTTTATACAGTGATTATGAGAATTAAATAATTTATGGAAAACATTTACATATGCCTCTAACATTGAAAGTGCTGTGTTTATTTAACCTATTATTGTCATCATTATCGTTATTTTGACTTGGCATAAATTTTGCATATGGAGTAATGGAGGAAAATTAGAAATGATTTGGTGGTTTTGCTTTTCATTGATGGAGAATATGAGATGACATTAATTAAGAAGGGGAATGTAGAAGGAGGAATAGGATTGCAGGCATATTGATGAGAGATGCTTTCTGCATTCTGTCAAGAGGGGTGGAGAAAGATGGGAATGTCAGGTTTACAGATGAGCCATAAATATGCTTAGAGTAGAAGAAAAGAGAACCTTTACACTGAATATATGTATATGACCTCTAAAATGCAGATCTTAATTTGTTTTTATTCAAATCTTTATTTTCTTTTTTCTAGTTTCGTTGATCAGGTTGAGTTTTTTCTGTGAGCCCAGGAGAGCAGAAGTACCATTTACATCTTTATCAACAAACAATGCTAAATTTATTTTGCTGGGTTTTGAAAAGTTCTTTTTCAAGCATTTTGAATCTTAGACATATTTTGATATTTTCAAATTGGAGTATAACCTGTTCCTACCCTCTAGCTTTTGGATTGAGACTTTCTCCCTCTAAGTTAGTGAATCAAGGATTTAATATATTAGCCTTTCTAGAACTATTAAGCATCTCTCACTCATTCACTTTTGGCAGTAACTGTCTCCACATTTACTTCATGGAATCCTCTCTGGTGGAGCCCACAGGCGGAGAGGAGGCACAGGATTATGGGCGGGTGAGTTACCGAGAATCTGGGCTGGAACTTGGGGCAAACGTGGTAGTGGTTGCTCCCTGATAATAGGAATAGAATTTGAAGTGTAAGTTTGGACATTACATTGTGTTGATGCGGTCTATAAAGAAAATGTAATGGTTGAGTTTTTTCTTTATGTAAATTTTGTTGATCATTTCTGTGGCATAGCCATCATGCCACCTGTGCTGTGATTTTATCAAAATTCACACAGTGACCTGGCACACAGTTGGCAGTTTGAGGAAACGCAGAACAAGTAGTTTATCTTAGAGTATACCTTTTATTTGGTTATAGTTGTCAGAGATACAATCCTTAAGTTGTGGTTTGGGGCTTTTCTTTTTCATTTTATAATAAAAATTTCAGGGGCCGGCTCGGTGGCGCAGTAGTTAGGTTTGTGTGCTCCGTTCTGCAGCCCAGGGTTTGCTGGGTCAGGTCCCAGGTGCGGACATGGCACCGCTTGGCACGCCATGCTGTGGTAGGCGTCCCACATATAAAATAGAGGAAGACGGGTACGATGTTAGCTAAGGGCCAGGCTTCTTCAGCAAAAAGAGGAGGATTAGCCACAGATATTAGTTCAGGGCTAATCTTCCTCAAAAAACAACCCCTAAGAAAACAACAAAAAAAATTTCAGCACTAATAGATGCTATTTTAGTTGTGATAAGCAGACAAATATGCTTCTGGAACCACTGCAATCAAATTTGAGAGAAAGAAAATAAGAAACCTTGTAGGGAGATGGTCTCTAATGGATACTAACATAAAATAATCAAGTGGCAAGTATTTTCCTTCAGAAGAAAAAGGATCTGTGCCCAAGATCAACTTTATTGTGGTATGTATTATATAAACTCAAAGCTGTGATTTTATATGATAAATTCAGTATTGCAACAGTGATATAAACAAAGAAAAAAAGGCAGTAGATTGAAGTCATGAAAGCAATGGAGCCTGTAAAAGTGGAACCATATGAAAAGGAGCAGTTTGTGGGTCTCTATCTGTGGCAGGTGTTTAGATTTCTTTGTGTAAAAGTAACGTAAATTGGTGTACTGCTTTATGATGAGTTTTTGAACTTTCTGTGAGTGTAAGTAGAGGTATGTAGTTAGATGAGACTGATTGTAAGGAATATTGTAAAGTAGAACAAGTGTGTCTCTAGCGCCCTTTCACTGCTTTTTATCTTGTTCATGCAGCCTCTTCATCCGGTCCTTGCCCTCCGTGGGCCTTTCCCTGTTGGATCAGTATCAAAAAAGATCCCAGTACTTTTGGGCCTTGGCAGGTCATTTTAGAAAGATCACTAGACATACTACATGCCCGGTTATTTTACATTTTATTGGGGCTTTTGAAAATTCAAACAGAATTTCCTATGGTAAAACTTCAGACATTTTTAGAGAAGAGAGCTTTGTGACTCTGCCCCTTAAGTCAGAACCTTCTGCTAGGTAGGAAGAGAATTAACATGGTTCTAGGCCTGTTAGAGGCTAGTGTCTGGGTTTGCCTAATGGCCCTTGTTCTGCAGCATCTCATTTGACCATCGCAGAGAGCTTAGGAGATCGGCATTCTTTTTTTTTTTTTTTTTGGTGAAGAAGACTGGCCCTGAGCTAACGTCTATGCCAATCCTCCTCTTTTTGCTTGAGGAAGATTGTCGCTGAGCTAACATCTGTGCCAGTCTTCCTCTATTTTGTACTGCCACAGTGTGGCTTGATGAGTGGTGTGTAGGTCCATGTCTCGGATCTGAACTCGTGAACCTCAGGCCAGCAAAGAAGAGTGCACAAACTTAACTACTACCTCACCAGGCTGGCCCTGAGATCGACATTCCTATTCACACTTTACAAAAGAGGAACTGAAAGAAGCACATAGAGATGAAGTGACCTTCCTAAAGAGGTCACAGTGGAGGCACATCTTAAAATCAGGACTTTCAGACTCCAGAGCTTTGCCTGTGCCACTAGACCAGTATTGTGCAGTCATTGTATTCTTTGGTTTTACTCTGCTTCATCTTGGTGAATGTGCAGTGTCTTACCCTCAGCAGTCTTTTATGTGTTTCTACAGATGTGAGTCCCCCGTTCCTTGCAAGTCACCGCATAGACCATGCTGCTTGTGGGGCATTAGTCTTCCTCGAACCTTTGTTGTGTTTGGGGCCTTCTGAGCAGAGATGGCCCACAACTGCAACGTTCAGTTCCAAACTTACTGACTTAGGTTTGTCTGCTTTTTAGCAGATTGGCCAACTCTGAAGTTTGTCCTTAGAGTAAGAAATTATTGATGAATTATGTGTGAATTCTAATGTTTTGGAATTATCATAGCAAGAACTAATAAATTTCTCATTACTGACACTTTTGAACAAATGTGTTCAGTGTTAACAAACAGTTTGAAATTGTTCACTCTACAAAGAGTTATAAAGTGCTCTGTGCAGGGCTGTGCTAGATTTTATGCTGAGCACAACACAGGAAACATGTGGTTTCTGCCCTCAATGAGAGGACAGTGTAGAAGGGAGACACACATGTGAGAGAACTATTAGAATACGCGATAATAATTATAGTCACGGAGCATGTAGAAGGAAGAATGGGGCACTGGGAAAAGGATGGCCAACTGTGCTCAGAGGACTCGGGGAAAGGTTCAGAGAGACACTGAAGCTTGAATGTATTCCCAACTACAGGAAAGTTCCTGGGCTGCTTATACATGCTGCATACACGGCGTTTGTGCAGACAGCCTTTCCCTCACATGCACACACAAATGCGGTATTACGCTTGAACACTTAGCCTCTTTCCTTTTCCCCTAAATCATACATAGTCATGCGTATTCTTTTCCCCGCATATATCTTTTAGAAGGCTTTTCTGGTAGCTGCTCATTTGATTCCCTTTATTTTTCTGCTTTCTAGCTCTTAAATTTCTTGGGTTTTGGAAGCAAGCAGACTGATTTCTGGGTGGTAAAGGAAAGTCAAATTAGTGTTGATTGCTCTCTTTCTGCATTCTGTACAACACGTAGTAGTGCGTAAAGGATCACGATGGTGGTGGGAAATGGTGAAGATAGGAGGGTAACAGAACCGGGTGCCTGATTGCTTTATCATTTTTACTGTCTCACAAATGGTGTTCTTCTATTTAGAGTAATCTGAGGACGGAAAGAGTGATTCGCTGTGTTCTCCAGCTAAAAATGAAGTTAGAGGACAGTTGTCTGGAGGGAAACATTGCATTTGGCGGTATATTATTTTCTGGCTCATTTGGTTGTAAGCTTTTTACTAATGAAGAGTTCCCCTCTGGTCAAGTATTCATATACGTGCTTATCTCTGCCTTTCACGTTCATGCTGGTTCTCACAGGTACATGGGCAGATGTTAAAGCAGTTCGGTTTGCTGGAGAAGCCACCTGATGCTGTGGGAAGAGCCCTGCATCAGAAGTTAGGAGAGCCGAATGCTGGTCCTGCCGCTCCCTCTAATATGTCTTCTGCCTTTAAGCTAGTTAGTTAGCCTTTCTTAGGCCTCAATTTCTTGCTTTTTATGTTTTATTTCCATTTTTATTCTTTTTGTTGAAGTATAACTGACATGCAATATCCTGTTAGTTTCAGGTGTGTATCATAGTGATTCGAGATTTATAGACACTATGAAATAATCATCACAGTAAGTCTGGTTACCATCTGTCACTTTACAAAGTTATTACACTATTGTTGACTGTGTTCCCTATGCTGTACGTTACATCCCTGTAACTTATTGATTTTGCAAACTTGCTTTGTAAATAATGGGATAGGATAATGCTCTGGAAGGTGTTGCTTAGCTCAAAACTTGTATCATTTTATTATTATCATTTATTTTTTATTCAACTACCAAGTCTATAGTGAGTGCTTCCCACATTTCAGGCCCTGTGCTAGGTGCAGTCAAAAAGAGACATGGAGGATAGACATATATGTCAAAGGAAGAGAATTAAGAGTCCAGAAATAACCCATACATCTCTGGTCAATCAATTTTTGACAAGGGTGGCAATACCGTTCAATGGGGAAGAATAGTCTTCAACAAATGATGCTGGGACAATTGGATTTCCATATGCAAAATAATGAATTTTGACCTCTGCCTCACATTATACAAAAAATAACTCAAGGGACCAGCCCAGTGGCGTAGTGGTTAAGTTTGTGTGTTCTGCTTCAGTGGCCCAGGGTTCACCAGTTTGGATCCCAGGCGCGGACCTATGCACTGCTCATCAAGGTGTGCTGTGGCAGGCATCCCACATATAAAATAGAGAAAGATGGGTACAGATGTTAGCTCAGGGCCAGTCTTCCTCAGCAAAAAAAAAAAAAAAAAAAAAAAACCTCAAAATGGATCAAAGACCTAAAACCATAAGAGCCAAAACTATACAACTCTTAGAAGAAAATGAGTAAATCTTTCTGACCTTGGATTGGGCAATGGTGTTTTAGATTGGACATCAAAAGCACAAGCAACCAATGAAAATTGGTAAATTGCACTTCATCAAAGTTAAAAAACTTTTATGTGTCAAGGACACTATTAAGAAAGTGAACAGAGGACCCAAGAATGGGAGAAAAAATTTGCAAATCATATATCTGGTAAACGTCTAGTACCCAGAATGTGTCAAGAACTTGTATAACTCAACAGTAAGAAGACAAGCAAAATAAAAAATGGACAAAGGATCTGAATGTGAAATATGGCCAACAATACATGAAAAGATGTTCAACATCATTAGCCATTAGAGAAATACAAATCAAAATCACATGAGATATCACTTCACACTCATTAGGGTGGCTGTAATCAAAAAGACAGATAATAAAAAGTTTTGGTGAGGATACAAAGACACTGGAACCCTCATACACTGCTGGTGGGATTATAAAATGGTGCGGCTACTTTGGAAAACAGTTGGGCAGTCCCTCAAAAACTTAAATATAGAATTAGCATATGACCCAGCAGTGCCATACCCAGGTATTCACCCAAGAGAATTGACATCATGTTTATACAAAACTTGTATAGTAATATAGTCATAATAGCCCAAAAGTGAAAATAACCTGGATGTGCGAAAGCTGTTGTATAGACAAACAAAATATGGTATAATCCATAAAATGGAATTTTATTCAGCCAGAAAAGAAATGAAGTAGTACAGATACATGCTACAACATGGATATATCTTGAAACCTTATGCTAAGTGAAAAAGTCAGGCAGAGAAGGCCACACATTGTATGACTCCATTTGTGTGAAGTGTCCAGAACAGGCACGACCATAGAGACAGAAGGCAGTTCAGTGGCTGCCAGGGGATGGGAGTGACCACTAATGGCTTAGGGTTTCTTTTTGAGGTGATGAAAAGTTCTGGAATTAGATGTTGGTGATGGTTGCACAACCTTGTAAATATATTAAAAACCACAAATTGTATACTTTAAAATGGTGATTTTTACGATGTGAATTATATCTTAATAAAAAAATTTTTTAAAAGACGTGGCCCTTTCCTTCATGGTGCTAAAACGAACCGTTTACATGAGAGGGATAGAAACAGGTTCTGTGGGAGGATACAGCATGGCTTTCTCTCCTGCTCTGTGGACTTGGGGTCACACTCCTGGAATAAGTAATTTTTAAGTATTTAAACAGAGCCCTGAAGAATGAATTGAAGTTATTAGGTGAAGAGACTGATAGTACTGGAAATGAGGAAACAGGGAAGAATGTCTCAGATGGAATTAACAGCGTACAGTGAATTTCAGCCCTAACAGGTATAAGCTCCTACCTCTGTCACTGTGTAAGAGGGTCACAAACTATCATATAATGTTTATTATGAAAAATACTTACGTATCTCAGCTTCTTCTGGGGAAAACAAAGCATTTATTTTTCATGATTTGATTCTGAATATTTTAAAATTTTAGTCTTATGGCATTTTATAAGTTTAAATTTTTACAAAACTGGAGCTGTATCCTGGAATTTGCTTATGCTAGGGTTTTTTCCTCCCTTCTATCTATCATATTTTATAAGCCAAATTTCCAACCTTTCTTCCTATAGAAATTGTATTTTCATTCCTTTTGACAGTTTGGGGTTAATTTCAGATCCTTGTAAGGATTATTTACTATAGAGTTAGGATAAATACAGATATTTATTTCTTTTTGCTCTTAGGTAATAAAATGTTTTATTAAGAAGAAATTTCAAATGTACAAAAGTAGAGAAAAGTATGATCAACACTCATGTAATTAACAGTAGCTTCAGACATTTTCAACTCATGGCCAATCTTATTTTATTGTTTATCCACCTATTCCTTTACCTCCTGGGTTATTCGGAAGCAAATCTCAGGTGTTGCATCGTTTCATACATAGGTTTCATTTGTCTCTAAATGACAAGAATTCTTTTTTTTTAAACTTGTGTCATTGAATATTTTTTTGACTTGGAAATTTTTTTCGTCTGAAAACAAATTATTTAAAAAGTTACAATTATTGAAAATGAATACTCTCTTTTATACAGTTTTTTATTTGCTTACAATTTATTTTTTCTAATAAATATTGGCTATGCTTATAAAATAATAAAATTGATGTTATGAAAATGTGGTTCATGTATATAGCTTTATGCTCCTCGTTGTGATTAATTGTGATGAACTGGGACTTCTGCATGATAAAACTCTTCTCTCCAGCCAGTAATTATTCTCCTTTATCATATTCAGTGACCTTTGCCGTTCTAACTTCTAGGAGTGTCTGTGTCATTTCATATTATTGATTCCCACTCCTTAGTGAACACACATTTCTCCTGGCTTCCCTGACATTTGACTTTCTCGGTTCATTCCTGTGTTGGTGTGTTCTTTTTTTCTTTTGATGCCCGCAAAAATGTGACTATATCCCACCCTTCCTCTATTCTTGAGCCTCTGCCCTCTCTGCAAACAATTAGTTCTGTTCTTGTGACTGCATGAGACAGTATCTCTGTATACGTGAATCCCAAATATTTGTTACTGGTGAGTGAAAGAACCTCTTTTTAATGTTCTGCTTGAATATTTATAAACATTCCCATGGTTATCCCATTGTTATCATAAATTCAGATCTTTAAAACTGAGTCCCTCTTCTTTTTTATTAATACTCATTCCCTTTCAGCTTTCTTCTATTGACAGATCACTGGATTTCTTTTCAGATCACTAGGCTAGAAATAGTCACATTTTCCTCTTCCATCAGCCTCCTGTGCACGTGCTATTATCTTGTCCTGTTAATTTTTCCTTCAAACTCTAGAAGTTATTTGCATTTGCATTATTTTCGCCTATTCTAGGCATTTTCTTCCTTTAGGAAACTTCCTCACTACTTTTAGGTCAGCTCTTCTCTGTGATTCCATGAGCCCCACGTGTGCTCCACTGTCAAGTTGATCTGTTTGTATGTTGCTCTCTCGTTAGAATTCGGGCTCTTCAGGGGCTAAGATTGGGGTTTTATTCATGCTCGCGCTATAGTCCATGAGACGTAATATTCGTTAAATGTTAATTGAATTGAATCCAACTCCTAATCTCTTTACCTGTACTCCTGCAATATCTCCTTCAGGCTTTGTCTTTCCCTTGCAGTACATCCTGTAAAGTAATCTTAGCACTTGGAGAATCTAATGAAAGCGATCGAGTCTCTAGCAGTGTATCCTGTAAATTTCCATCAAAGATCTCCTTGCAATCTAAAATTATTATTTATTTTCTTTTTTATTATGACTTTTTCCCCTGGAATCTACCCTCTATGATGGTAGGGACTGTGTCAGTCGTACAGATTTTTGTGTCCTTTAGTATAACCTTACACATGGCAGGACCTTCCCAAATATTTATTGAACGTGAATGGGTACTCTCCCTCCTCCCCAGTTGAGAGCAGTGCACTTAGACACAATACAGATAATTTCACAACGGTTACCAACTTTTGAATCTTTGCTGTATTATTGTCAGACTAATCTTTCTAAAACAATACTTTATTAATGAAAAGTCCAGTCAAACTTCTGTGCCAGACCTCAAATAGGTTCTGGGAATACAAAGATAAGAACATCATTCCTGTTTTCTATAGAGTTTAAAAACAGAGGAAGAAATGCTTGTCTCTATGAAGAGGTCAAGGAAAGCTTCCTAGAGGACATCTGGTGTCTCTAAGGTTTTTTTCAGCTTAAAGATTTTGTCATTCGCAGGTGCTCTTTTCTTTAGCAGTAGGCAAAATCCTGGGTAGCTGCTGAGAAGAGACTGAGGGTTGCCAGCAGGACGTTCTTGGCTGTTCCTGGGGCTGCCCTCATCCTGAGTGCTTGAACATTCACTTCAACCAGGGTGGGAACTGGAATTTAAATCCAGTTCCTTACTAGATGAGATTATGTTTAGATCATCCATTATTCTGTTAGCTGAGATAACTGAAAGGAGGATTCAGGAGTGTTCGACGTGGCTTCAGGGAAGCCAGTGCAGGCTTTTGTTGTTTGCCATTCGTTTGGATGTGGAATCAGGAGACGTTAGCACTTAGCACCGCTAAAATACAGTAGTCCCCCCTTATCTGTTGTTTCGCTTTCTGCAATTTGTTGCCTGCAGTTTGAAAATATTAAATGGAAAATTCCAGAAATTAACAATTCCTAAGTTTTAAATTGCTGGCTGTTCTGAGTAGTGTGATGGAATCTCGCACTGTCCTGCTCTGTCCTGCCCAGAATCATCCTTTTGTCCAGCAAATCCACGCTGTATATGCTACTGCCCATTAGTTGCTTAGAAGCTGTCCTGGTTATCAGGTTGACAGTTGTGGTATTGCAGTGCTCGTGTTCAAGTCACCCTTATTTTACTTAGTAATGGCCCCAAAGTGCTAGAGTGCTGATGCTGGCAATTCGGATACGCCAAAGAGAACTCGTAAAGTGCTTCCTTTAAGTGAAAGTTCCCAACTTAATAAGAAGGAGAAAAGTTATATGCTGAGGTTGCTAAGATCTACAGTGATGTTTTGTGGTATATTGTTATAATTTTTCTATTATGTTATTGTTGTTAATCTCTTGCTGTGCCTAATTTATAAATTAGACTTTATCATATGGACGTCTGTATAGGAAAAAACATGGTATATATAATGTTTAGTACTATCTGCAGTTCCAGGCAACCACTGAGGGTTGTGGAACTATGCCCCATGGATAGGAGGGGACTGCTGTACTATAGAATTTACTTACTATTACGTTTATTTTCTCTTTTATTCCCGTTAGAATGTAAGCTCTACAACAGCAGAATTTTTGTCTGTTTTGTTCATTGCTCAATAACTATTTGTTGAATGAATACTCAGGAAGTCATTGGTAGCCTTAACAGAGTAGTTTAAGTGGAGTAGTGGGGTTGCAAGTTGGTTTACATGATTGAGGATAGCCTGGCAGGCAGTTTAGTTTCAAACAGGAATAGTTTTTGTGGTTTTTTTCCTTTTTAAAAATTTGGTAAAGAGAATATTTATAGGGGCCGGCCCTGTGGTGAGTGGTTAAGTTCACGCACCCTGCTTTGGTGGCCCAGGGTTTCGCAGGTTCAGGTCCTGGGTACGGACATGGCGCCGCTCATTAGGCCACGCTGAGGCAGCGTCCCACATGCCACAACTAGACGGACCCACAACTAGAAAAAATAGACAACTGTGTACTGGGGGGCTTTGGGGAGAAGAAGAAGATGAAAAGAAGATTGTCAACAGACGTTAGCTCAGGTGCCCATCTTTAAAAAAGAAAAAAGTATTTATAAAAATTCTCTTCTTAGTCAACTTTTGTTTCTTTTTCTGCTGGTAGCTTGTAAAATATTTTTTAAATTAACATGTCCTTTTAGATTTCTTTTTTGTAATTTATATAAGTTTTATAATCATTAAATTTATTACTGTAAATCATATGATTTCAACTTCTTATAATTTTTTAGATTTTTAGAGAAAGTGAAAATTTTAGGTAGTTTCTTCTTTAACCTAAATGCAGCTGTGAAATGATGTGTCAATAAATAGTTTTAGACCTTAGATTAATTTTATTTTTTAAAATTACAAGCAAATGTGCACCAAAAGTAAATATATGTTAAATGAGTTTACATTATTCAAAATTCTAGAATTAGACATCTGTCTAATGAAATCTGTTCTAAATGTTGCTAAATGATTAATAGTGATTAAAAGGTTAAATATAAGCTGAAGAAAGCTTTGAATTTTGAAATGTTTGCAACAGCTAGTAATCTGATTGATGCAGACGTTTTTGTCAAAGTTGAAAAAGTTAGAGCTAATTAATTTCTTGGGAGACATATGATGAAACTGTAGGTGTGATAACATATTTGAGCAACATATGGCAGTTATGGGCACCTTTCTAATGACCGAGCAGCTAGTTAAATATAGGATCTTTTGGAGTTTTCTTTCATTACCATTCTTTGTTGCTGTGTATCTTTAAACTAATTTTGTTTTCTAGAGGTCAGTACTCAGGATTTAATGATTTACGTTTAAAACGTTAATGTGAACATGTAATTCTATTCCAAATTGGCATAAATTTTAGTAAAAAGTTTACTTAAAAATACAACCAATCATTCTTTTCCTCTATGTATTCCTGTATTATACTTATGTGATTAAATACACCCAATATATGGGGAATTATACTCTTGGTACACATTGTTTAACTCAGATTATCCTTGAATAAGGACTAAAAAATGGTAGATAGTTATCTTTGATATCTAGCACATAGAGGTACATGTTTTTAAAACTGAGCTGTATTTTTCTCTCATAAGGATTCACTGTTTGCATTTTGACTAATTTCTTTCCTTTCAGTCTTACTTTATGAATATTGCTTGATTATGACAACAGATTAAAAAGGGAATTAACCATTCTATTATTAAAATAGTATGTAACACCTTGGTAGAGGAAATTTTGACAAGAATTTTGCAAATAGAGGCAGTGTAAATAGTGACTTATAGTTCGTTTTCCTTTTTTAAGAGTGTGATTTTTACCAAAATTTATATGATTGTAATCTGGTGTATAAGTCTAAAATTTTTTAACTGTCATTCAAAAATATCCACAGTGAAATAAGAGTTCAGGATGAAAGATGCTTCTGTTGTGCTGCAGAGCCAGCCACTGGAGGGTGTCCAAGTCAGCTTCTCTTATCTCAATATTCTGCTGATCAGATCGGGAAAATGGAAAACCAAGTGAAGCTGGGATTCCCAAGTCCTCTGACATTAAAGCAGAAGTAGTGTTTGTGTCTAAAATGAAATAAGCAGAAAGGCACTGTTATTTGAAACTTTAAAGGAAAGATCATGTGTAAACTCTGGAATTGTCAAGGAGATAACTGTAAGATTCCTTTGGTTTCTTCTCTAGATACTATTCAGAATATTACCGCACTTTCGAATATACTTGCTTTAAAACTTTGCATACAGTTAGAGGACCTAACCCGTCTAGACACCTCCCAAACTGATTTACTAATCTTTTTTGATATTACCGTAATTGTTTTCATTTAAATTTGAGTATCCTACGAAGAATTTTGTGGACATCTGTTCTATGAATTCTTCCTTGTTCTAAATCTGTTGCAAAATTTTCCTTGTCGGTTGATATGCTTTTAGCCAGTGGTGGTGGAGACGGATATCCGGAGGGACTGCTGGAATGTGTTGTCCCAGGTGGGCTCTGAACTTGGGTCTTAAGTGGCATCATAAAGGCGAGCTGGCACGTGATTCACAGTAAGACGCCGGCTTCTCAGTTATCTAACACCACTTGTAAAATTCGGATTATTGCCTAATTATCTGTGAACACCCAGTTTTAAAGAGAGCAGGATTCCCTGAAATACAGCTTACCAGTTTGACAATGACTAGTGATTTATTTTGGGGCTGTCAACTTTACATAATTTAATTGGTAAGATTGGTACAGTGGTTAGATCTCCAGCAACAAAATCCTAGTGAATAAGCTATTTGTTCACTTTCTAAAACTTAGTGGGCGTTTCAGTAAAGTGATGATTTAGAAATTAACTGATTGATTTTATTCATTATCAACAATAAAATACACTTTAAACTGGGTCATTTTTCTTTCTTTTTTTTTTTAAAGATTTTATTTTTCCTTTTTCTCCCCAAAGCCACCTGGTACATAGTTGTATATTTTAGTTGTGGGTCCTTCTAGTTATGGCATGTGGGATGCCGCCTCAGCGTGGCCTGATGAGCGGTGCCATGTCCACGCCCAGGATCTGAACTGGTGAAACCCTGGGCCGCTGGCTGAAGCGGGGCTCGTGAACTTAACCACTGAGCCACAGGGTCCATCCTCATTTGTCTTTATTAAAGTAATAATCCACACAATTTTGTGTAGCTAGTAGGCAGTATTAATGGAAAGATAACTTTTCATTCAGTAGGAAAATTTGATATTTGATTTGATTTCATAGTTGAGTAATTACACTTAGAAATAGCATTTTTTTGCTTTCATAAGTTGTTAAAATATTTTCTATTCAGATAAGTCTGTCTACGTGTCATAAAGTAAGTAAATGACAGATATCAGGTCTATAAGCCAACATTAAAATTCACTATAGAATACTTGGCCCCAATCCTGAAAGCTATGGTTCATTCTAGAAATGTTTCTGGAACAGTGTGTGAATGATTTTGGAAGATTAGAAGATTTGCATTTTAAATACGGTGTCAACAATCTTTACCTTGCCACGCATAAATTACATTCCGCAATGTGCTCAGGTCAGTGTTTTAACCATTGACATATCTTATTTATTTTCTGAAATTACTCTGTAAGTCTTGAAGGCACTTAGGGTTGAAAAAGAGGGTTTGAGAGAAAGTATGTTAATAGTCTTATTAATAGTGTGGGAAAACAGTCCATTTTGTGGAGCACGATGCACTCTGTCACACAGAAATGTTTTTTGGATGCTTTCATAGCCATCTGTAGAGGGTGGATCGTTGATTATACATAAGTCAGATAAAAAAGATAATTTTGACATTATCTTTCCTACCCTAAATACCTTATTTCTGTAAAATGTTATGTTAGCTTGATCAGCTCATTACAAAGGGGTTTCAAAGTGGGCAATTAAAAATATATATAGTAAATTCATTGTTTATGATTTTATTTTAGTATTTGCTGTTGACATGAAAAAATTTAAGAACAGATGATCAGCAATCTAGCTTGAGAATAATTTTTTTTTGCCTCTAGGAATGAAAGATTAATTTTAATAAACATATTTTAAATTTTTCTATTTCACATAATTTAGTCACTAAATACATGCCAGAACTTTTCGGAAACTTAGAATTACTATGAAGATATTAAACTTATTCTTCAGCAATTTGGGCAAACTGTAGATGCTTCATTGATTTACAGTTACTGGATATACTGACAAAAATCTGTTATTTTGACTTGTAGAAATTGTCCTAGCATTATAATTTCTTACAAGATAGTGGAATTGGATTAGTATCAGTAGTTGAGCCAACAAGAAAGATTCCAGGATTAAGGAACCAAATTTCTGTGCATTTGGATTTAACAATAAAATGCTTAGTATATTTCTTAAAATGCATATATATTATATTTCTTAAAATACATGCACATTATTTTCCTTGGAAAAAATGTCTTTAACTGGTACCTCCTCCTAGCTAACACTAAATTTTACTCTGTATCAGGCATAGGACTGTGTGCTTTGCATATAGTATGTTATTCAGTGTGTTTAAATGATTGACGATAGAGCAGAGAAAGATGGTTGGATCTCTGGTTATATAGTCTGGGAGTGGTCTGCCTGATTTGGGCCCAGACATCTAGATAACTGAGACAGGCCCTTTATTGATACGTTTTGATGCTGTAGCTGACTGCCAGATGATCCTAGGGATTTGGGAAGTCTTTCTAAATGATTGTTCCTTGCATGACTGAGTTTTCAGGAGCCAGGGAAGATGTTCTATCAACTCCTAAGCTTTAAATTTAATATTTGGGATTCAGTAAGTACTTGGAGCAGAGTGAAGGGAAAGGGCTTACGGGAATGGGAGCTGAGTGTGCCTGCAGCCAGCTGTTCCCATCCATTCATTTATCCATTCAGTCAGGAAATAGTTATTGAGTACCTACTGTGTTCATGGAGCTTAAATACAGGTGAGGGAGAGAGCAAATGAAGAAGATAGATACATAAAGCATACGGTATGTTGGACACTAGAGAAGAATTAAGGCTGGGAGAGAGGACATGAAATATCAAGGTTGGCAGGGGTTGGGTGGGGGTCATCTGGTTTGAAATTTTAGATAGGATGGCCTGAAGGATGTGAATTAATACCAGCCATGTGTGGGGGACAGCCATTCCAGAAAGAGAGGGTAGCTAGTGTAGAGACCCTGAGACAGGAGCCTGCCCCGTGTATGACCCCTGCGAGACTTCCTTAAGTAACTCCCTGAGTGCACTTGCCCATAGCCTGTTATACCTCAGGTGGATAAGCATGGGCCAGGGGAGAGGTTCCATTTGATGAGGTGCACCTCCTATGGTGGTGGACTTATCACTGAGTAAAGTCTTGTCCTCCACTACCTGATTGCTGGGCTGCTTTGGTTTGTGCAGATGGTTAGGCAAGGAGTGTAGCAAACCCTGGCCTCTTCACATCTGAGGATGCTATTCCTGGCAGAAGCCATTACCTCCGTGAGCTAGGGACTTTCTCAGCTGACAGGATGGACACCTCGAGTGTAAACCACACATATCATTGCCTACAGTGCAGTTTGGGACTGTTGGGGCAAAAATGTATAGAAGTACTGTGGTATAAAAATTAGATCCCTTCATTTATGTAGAGGTGCCTTCTGATCATACTGTATATTGTCGCAAGGAATAAACTGAATCCATGAAGTATGTTCCTTAATGTCACAAAAGTGTGGCTACCTTGCTGGTAGTAGAGACTGATTTTCTTAAGTTACACATAAAATTAGCTTCTTTATAGGGGGCTGGCCCCGTGGCCGAGTGGTTAAGTTCGCGCGCTCCGCTGCAGGCGGCCCAGTGTTTCGTTCGTTCGAATCCTGGGCGCGGACATGGCACTGCTCATCAAACCACGCTGAGGCAGCGTCCCACATACCACAACTAGAAGAACCCACAACGAAGAATATACAACTATGTACCGGGGGCTTTGGGGAGAAAAAGGAAAAAAATAAAAAAAATCTTTAAAAAAAAAAATTAGCTTCTTTATAGCTACTTATGGCTCTTGGTCTAGCTTTACTTTTTTTTCTCCCTGTTGCCTAATAGTTTCTTTCTCCTTTAAAAAAAATTGTTCAAAAATGTAATTGATTCAGGCCAGAAGAATGCTTCAAACATACATTTACAGTAGGATGAAAGATTATAAAGTGGACTTACACTGGTCACCATGCAAGTGAAGAAAAAGGATGTGACCAGTGACCCCAGCAGCCATCCACAGCCCTTCCTGCTCACATCTGCTTTTCCTTCCCCTAGAAGTAAATGTTCTCTTGACTTTTATGCTGTTAACTTACCTGGTTTTATTATAGTTTTAGCACATATATGTCTCCTAAAGAATACAGAGTGTTTCCTGTGTTTGAAATTTATATAAATTGGAACAGTGTTTTATGCATTCTTTTGTATCTTACTTCTTTCACTCAATATTAGGTTTGTAAGATTCATCCTTGTTTAGTGCAGCTTTAGTCCATTAATTTTCTTGGCTGTATAGTATTCCATGCTGTGACTAGATCACAACTTATTTATCCTACTGTAGGATAGATATCCTACTTATTTATCCATTCTACTGTAGAAGGGCATTTCAATTATTTCCGGTTTCTTGTTATTACAAACAGTGCTACTCTAAACATTGTTATACATGTCTCCTGGTGAATATATGCACACATTTCTCTCAGGGTTTATATCCAGGAGTGGAATTACTGAGTCATAGGGTATGCATATTCTCAGCTTTACCAGGTCATGACAAACTGTTCTCCAAAGTGGGTGTACCAGTGTCCATTTTTGCCAACAGTATTTGCTCTATATTGTCTCCAACTTTTGGTGTTATCAGACTTCTGATTTTTGTTAACGTGGTATGTGTGTGTGGGAGTGTCTTATGGTGGTTTTTATTTGTAATTCCCTGATTGCTAATGAGGTTCAATGTTTTTTTCACATTTGTCATTCTTTCATTTCTTCTTATATCTAAGATCTTTTTTCTGGGATGGTGTTTTTTTTTTCCTTCTGAATATATCCTTTAGAACTTCCTTTAATACAGTTAGAAAGTGGCAAACTCTTTTAGTTTATTTTTTTAATGATAAAATATACATATAAAAATAACCATTTTAGCCATTTTTAAGTGTACAGGTCAGTGGCATTAAGTACATTCATATTGTTGTGCACACGTCACCACCATCCATCTCTAGAACTCCTTTCATCTTGCAAAACTGAAACTCTATATCCATTAAGTGATAACTCCCCATTTCCCCTTCCCCAAGCCCCTGGCAACCACCATTCTACTCTAGGTACTTCATGTAAGTGGGACCATGCAGTATTTGTTCTTCTGTTGTTTCCTGTAGCATAGCGTCTTCATGACTCATCCATGGTGTAGCATGTGTCAGATTTTCCTTTTTAAGGCTGAATAATATTCTGTTGTATGTGTATACCATGTTTTGTTTATCCATTCATCTGTCGATGTCTTTTACTATTTATTTGTTTGGAAACGTATTTATTTTGCCTACATTCTTGAGGGATATTTTTACTGAGTATAGAGTTGTAGGTTGGGGTTTATTTTCTTTTGTTCACTGAAGATATCATTCCTCTGTTTTTGAGTTTCCACTATTATTATTGAAATGTTAGCTGTTAGTGTAACTGTTGGGCAATGGAATGTAGTCTGTTTTTTCTCTGGGTGGTTTTAAGATTTTTCTCTTTGTTTTGTGCCTAGATAAGGATTTATTGTTATTTGTCCTGTCTCTCTGTTCATCAGCTATCTTTCATACATGCATGTCTTTCAGGAAAATTCTTAGCCGTTCACTCTTCAGATGCTTTCTGCAATCCATTCTCTCTCTGATCTTCTAGGATACCAATTAAAAACATGTAAAATCTTCCCCATGTGTACCCTATGTATCTTATCCCTTTTCTGTGTTTTCCATCTTTTTGTGCTTCTTTCTAGATAGTTTCTTCTGACAGTCTCTTAGTTCACTGTTATACTCTTTAGTGGCATCTAATATGCTATTAAACTTGCCCATTGAGTTATTATTTTTGTTCATTGTATTTTTCAGTTCTAGAATTTATGTTTGTGTCTTTCAGATGAGCTATGTCACTTGTGTAGTTTTGTACTTCACTGCTGAAAATTTCAAGTTTGAACATATTAAGCTCAGTGGTTTTATCTACACTCTCTGATACTTTCAGTATCTAAAATCCCCGTAGGTCTATTTTTGTAATTTGTTGTTTCTGTTGTTTTTTGCCTCTGGTGTGTTGGCTCATCACGTGCTCATTGTAAATAATGTCGATTCTCATTATTCATGGTAGCTATGATATACAAAGTGGTTGCAAATACTGAATCATTGCTTCCAGGGGAAATACAAAGTTAGGTTCCTGCAAAGTTCTGGTCACAACATTTTCATCAACTGATCAATACATAACCTTGTTTTACGTGTGTTTCTATTTAGAGACACCTTATTTAATATATATTATTGATTTATTAGCGTTGAACTCACAGCCCACAGCTCTGTAACTTGTGCCTGAGTAAAGCTTATGGAACACATGTATTTTTCCCTGTAAAGCACATCATAGCTTTCCTGAGCTTAGAAGCACTAGACAGCACTTCAGCACTACTTTTGGGGGCCATTTAAAAGGATGAAATCACTAACAAAAAGCACAAAAATGTGAAAAGTAGGGCACTAAATGTACTGTGAAAGGGACACTTGTTTGTAGTAGGAGAGCTGACGCCAGAAGGCAGGGCCTCGCTCAGCTTCACCTGGGAGTGTACACACTGGACGCCTCGGACTTTGTGCAGCTTGCGCGTCTGCAGATGCACCAGAGCAACCTGTGTATTGATTTTCGGATTGTAAATAAATCTTAGTGAGCAGGCAGATTTGTGAATCAGAATCCAGGAATAATGAGAATTGACTTTGTACGCTAGGCATTGTATTTGAAAATTATTTGTAGAAATATGAAGCCTTGACAAAGGGATTTTCTTTTGTATTTGCCAGATGCCTTGTGGGCATTAGCAATCTAGGAGCCCTTTAATCCAAGCTCAAGTCCTGGGGTTTGCTGGTCCGCTCCGAAGTGGTGAAGGCAGGCTGCAGATCTGTGCAAGATCTAGTTTACTTTTGGTGTTCCCTTCCTGTTAGAGAATAATCCTTTGTGCTTCCAGCTTAACGTGGGATTTGGTTTATCAGAGTCCTCATTTTGTCTAACATTTTAAATTCTCAGTGGAGTATCCATCCGAATTACCTAATCTGACGTTTACGGAAATACAACCTCCCTTCCTTTTTCCTTTCTTCTTAATTTTAATGTCTCCTGCCTTTTTCTCATGATTTTCATGTTACTGTATCCTCTCTTCTCTTCTTTTGAGTTTTCTTTGGTATCTGAAGCATTTACTGTAATTGTTATAAGATTGAATGTTCTAGTTTAACTACACTAAGATATGGCCTTCAGTTCACTTTAATAATATCAGAAATAAATTTACTGACTTAAAAATAAACTTGGGAGTTAGAACAAGATCCTGAATTTTTTATTCTGTTTTTCCCCCCTTTTTTTTTCAATTTAAAAAATTAATCCTTAGCCTTCATATTATTTTGGAAAGATATAAAGTATGACTTCTTACTTTAGCTTTCATGTAGGTTTTTCTTATATTATATGATATGAGACTGACTACTGTGGAGAAGTTAAATTTGATTAATGTTACCCTCTTATCAAAACTGTCCTTGTTCCTTCCATGCTGTTTTCCAGCAGCAGCCCCAGTGATCCTGTTAGAACTGAAGTCTGATGATGTGGCTTCTCATCTCACTCAGAGTGAAAACCATAGTTCTTTCTGGGATCTACAGGGTTCTAGATAATCTGGGGCTCACTCTTACCTCTCTGGCCCTATTTCCTACTATTTCCTCCCTTGTTCTTCATGCTCTAATCATTCCAGCTTTTTTTCCTTCCTGGAACATGTCAGACATGTTCCCTTCTCAAAGCTTTGCTGCCTTCTGTGTCAAGAAAGCTCTTCCCCCTAGATATGTGTGTCTAGCTTCCTCACATCTTTTCAATTTTCCTTAGAAGTCACCTTCTCAATGACACCATTGTTGGGTTACCTTATCTAAAACTTCAGTCCTCTCCCACAACACTTGTTGTTCCCTTTTTCCCTGTTTTGTGTTTTTTTCCTTAGCACTTACCCGTATCTAACATACCGTATGCTCTGTTTATTTCTCCCCCATCAAAATATAAACTCCATGAAAGTGATTTTTGCCCACTATTTTTTACTCTATTCCCAGTGCCTGTCATAGATGAGGGCACTCAATATTTGTTGAATGAATAACAAATGAATGAATGAAATTTATTACTAGAACCTGTTTAATTAAGAGCTTTAATTGTTAGATAAATTTATATATCAAAATGCAAGTAGGGAATGTGCAAGTGTAAAAACCATCACATTTATTTTTTATTGATATTTTGAAATAATTTCAAACAGAAAAGTTGTAAGAATAACTCAAAGGCTTTTCTCCCTGATCCATTTGAGTCTAAGATGCTCCATTACCCCTGAATACTTTGGAGGATTTTTGTTACAAACAGGGTCATTCTTCTATATGTGAGGGGAGTATAAGTATTAAGTCAAGAGATTAATATTGATCCATCAGTCACTACCATCACATCGTCAGCCCCTGTTCACGTGTTGCCAGTTCTTCCAGTAATGTCTTTTCTTGAAAATTCTAGTCCAGAATCTTGAAGTGGATTTGGTTGTGAGGTCTCTTGGTCTCCTTTAACCTGGAATGATTCCACAGTCTTTACTTTTATGACTTTGATGCTTTTAAAGATCACATGCTGGTTATTTTGTAGAATGTCAGTCAATTTGGGGTTGTCTGATGTTTCTTCATGGTTAGATCCAGCTTGTACGTTTTTGGCAGCAATGGCACGGAAGTGATGCTGTGTTCTTGTTGTAGCCCCTAATTTATCCCATTACTAGTGATGTTAGCTTTGATCACATGATTAAAGTAGTGACTGCTAGTTTTCTACACTGTGAAGGTACTCTTTCTCCTTTTGTTGTTGTTATATTGTAGAGAGATCATTTGAGATTAAGTAAATATTACCTTCCCATCGGTGATTCACCAGTTAGTCTTAGTGTTTGTTGATGTTTCTTGCCTGATTTAATTGTGACTAAGATGGGTGTCAAATGATGATTTTCTAATTCTGTTATTTTGTCTACATTCATTCATTGTGATTCTGCTATAAGGAGTCTGTTTATTTATTTATATCAGTATGGGCTCATGAATTCTTGTTTCATTCAGTGAGTTATAATTCTTTATTGTTTTTGTTTATTTTCATTCTCAGATTGTTTCAGCTTTGGCCAGTGGGAGCTCCTTCCAGCTTCTGTGTGCTTTAACCTGTCTTCATCATTCTTTGAACACTTGCTTACTGTCTGCACAACAAGATGACTCAGGCTCACCTTGCAGTATCCCTGCCCCAACTCTGGAATCGGCTGTGCTCCGAGGAGTCCTGGTTCCTTTTTCTATAAGAATGGTGTTTAGAATACCAACTCTGGGTGCTAGTTCTGTTCGTCGTATTGGATGTCACTATTTTCAGGCCCTTTTGGTAAATAGTTAGGAAATATATGTATGTATGTATGTGTATACATATATACACATATTTATATGTATTTTAATTTCTGCATCTATATATTGATTCTATCTTTGCCCTTTATATATTTATAACTTCCAGTGAGAAATTTAGGTCCAACTATCTTCAGTATATTACTTATTTGATCAATCTCCTGTATGTAACCACTCTCTTAATCATGCTGGCCACCACTCCTTGTGGCCACTTACTTGATTGGGCTCAGGTCCCTGTTCTAGCTTCCCCACTGCAGGACCTGCAGATTCCTGAGTCCCTTGGCCATGCCTAATGACTGAAGGAAGAAGAAAAGCGCCTTCACATTTTACTGTGCACTTTGGAATTCTGTAGCCTCCTGCTGTGAGCTTTTAGGTGAAGTTGCCTTATAAGAAGGGGTTCTTCTACTGTTTGAGTAATGGTTCTTTTTTGATGAGGTGCAGGCTGTGGATAAGTCTTAGATTTTTATTCTAGTCTCTGTGAACATGGTTTGCTATGTTCCGAACTTATCTAATGGCTAACTTACAGCAAAGCTTGTTATAGTAAAATTATACTATATAAGAAAATGGTTTGGAGAACCCTGAGAGTTTTCTTTGTAATTTAATTTGTAATTCTGATAACATGAAAGAGCATGATTAACGTGAAGCTCATTTAGCTAATAGTTCTGCTCTTTTACCAGCTAATCTATCAATATGTTAGTAATTATAACATTTCAAAGATTTACTTAGACTTTAACTCTTAATTTCTAGTCACTCGTGGGTTTGCAAAAGTTATAAAAGGCATGTAAAGAGCAAGAAGGAGCCAGTGTGAGAAGAATTCGTAAAGGATCTTGAGTGATGCATTTATTCATTAATTTGGCAAATATTTAATGACTGTCTCATAAACATCAAGCATTTTTCTGCTGGGCAGATTGTGAGTCAGAATCGACAGGGTTGTTGCCCTCGTAGAATAAGCTTTCTCTCAGCACTGTTGGAGCAGGTAGTTCCCCTTTGCTATAGGAGGCCGCCTGTGCATTGGAAGGTGTTCAGCAGTGTCCCTGGCTTCTCTACCCACTGGATACCAGAAGTCCCTCCCCGTCTCGCCCCCGCCTTGAGATAACCAAAAGTGTCTCCAGATATTGCCAAATGTCCACTGGGGGCAGGCAACAAACTCACCACTCCTGGTTGCGTTCTACTGCTCTCAGAACCGAAAATCAAGTGCAGATACAGATACTACACAGCTAATCATTCAAGTATATATATTTCATTATAGATATGATGATGTATATTCAGTTAGATATACAATGACCAACTGTGATAAATGCTAATTATGAGAAGTATAAAAAGCATTGAGACTATCATCGAGAGAATGATAACGCCATACTGTATTTGGAGTTTGGTCAACAGAGCAAAATTTTTATTGAGTATGTGTTAGGTACGTGATGTGAGAAAAGAAAAGAAATTTAAGATAAGGCCTTTAACGTTAAGGATAGGCTGACTATATAGTGTATTATCCAAACCAGGACTCTTGTAAGAGTGTAAGAATACACTGTTAATAATGAAGCTGGGACAATAGGCAGAAATGAGGCAAATCCTACATAAAGACTTCCATAATCTACTTCCAAGCTTCCATAATCCACTTAGGGAAAAAGACCAATATTTGAAACATGTAGAGAATACTTCAAGGCAATTTATCAATTAAGTGCTGAGCTCTGTCACGTTAGTAGTAAGGAGGTGGTTCACTGTTCTACCCCATCTTGACTTTACAGAAGGCTTCTTGGAGAATGATGGGATTCGAACTCTTCAGCCTAGTTCTCAAGGTTCTCTCTGACATGTCTAAGGTGTTCTGTTCAGTTCGTGCGTTCTGCTGCTTAACCTCCTAGCCTGCTGCAGAGCGTGAGCTTGGTGCAGCAGACCACGGAGAACCACTGGAGAGGGCTGATGAGGCGTTAACAGGATGACATTGTATATCCCCTGGAGAAACCATTCCTTTCTATACCAACCTTGGTAGTATCAACGTGGGGTTACAAAAGAACAATATCATACAACTGTCAGGTATGTATACTGAAAGGAAAATTCTGTCTTAAACCAAATGTCAAAGTCTCTTATAAAATACTGATTTTCTGGGATCATTCTTATACTAACTTAACTTCATATTTTCTGATTTTCTTTTTTAAATGTTGCTTTTATTTTGATTTCTTGTACTACTTAAGACCCCATACACATTATAAATTTAAGTTAGTAGTCAAGCTATTTAACATTTTAAATTACCTTTAATGGTTTAGGCCTGCCTTTGCACTTACTCCTCTGAGTCATTTTGTGTTCTGGTTACCTGCTGAGATCAGATATTGGTGGAGGGAAGATTGTAAATTTTGAAATATGGGGCATTTGGGGAACTTAAGGCAGATCAAGATGGTATGACATGATGGAAGAGGCGTGAAGACCTTGAAACCAATAGAAATAACAACAGGATGTGGGAGAAAAGTATGTATTGGGAAAGGATCTAGGAATTATGCCAAGGGTCCACTTACCCGTTTCAGATATTTGCTTATGGCCAATTCTGTGCTTGGAAAGAGGGCTAAAAACATTAAATTATTTTTCCCCACCCTTCCATTCCAAGGACCTAGATTTAAGGCTGGTTTAACTGGTACCAATTAGTGCTATTTAACTGAGTTAAATAGACCTTTATGATGACATCCTCAAATTTAACAACTATTGATAGCTTTAGTCTCTGGAACAAAGCCTTCAGAGTTCCCAAAGCTATCAGTGAATTTAAAGAGTACAGCCCACTTATAAACCAAGGAGTTACCTGCAAAGTGTTTCTCTTATTCAAAATTTAAAGTCTATTGTGTTTGAAAAAGTAAAATAAAGAGTTGCAAGCACCAAATCTAAGACTCGTGTGTAATTGAAATGAGGTTGTTTTAGAAAATTAAATTTGGCAAGTGATTAATCCTTAATAAGGAATAATCATTTTATCTATTTTAGGGAAAAATTAATTTAACAAACCTATTATTATGTGAAATTTAGGTAATGAACATGGTCAGTACATAATTTCCGTAACATTTATAGCATCGATTACAAAAAAGGCTGAATTAGTATCATGAAATACAAAGAATGTTCATCTCACAATCAGAGCTGTTCGGAAAGCACTGCTCATGGTCACTATAATTAATTCAGCATTTCAGGACTATTTGAAATGCTATGCCATATCACTTTACTAGATACACCTTCAGGTGCTAATGTGCTGGATTTGGGATAAGTGTCAGATTTTTTTACTTTCCAATATTGAGTAGATTTTTTTCTTAGTTTAAAATGTTCTCATGTCCAGTGATTTTTGATTTTGTACCAGACGTAAAGAAACTTCCAGTTAATGCTGAATAATGAAACGGAGGCCTCTCGGCAAGCACTGTCTCAGGCCCTGTACCTAGCATCAGCCCTGCCTCGGGGGCTGCGATCTGACAGCCAGACTTCTGCAGGTGGGCTCTCCCACCCGTCCCTGGGGCCAGTGGGGCTTTGCCTGGGTGGTCTATCTGTGTGAATAGCAGATTGCCCACTCAGAGTCGGCTGAGGCAGTTGTGGACCCTAGAGCTGAAGTTCTGGGAACCACCCGTCCCTGGGGCCAGTGGGGCTTTGCCTGGGTGGTCCGTCTGTGTGAATAGCAGATTGCCCACTCAGAGTCGGCTGAGGCAGTTGTAGACCCTAGAGCTGAAGTTCTGGGAACCAGCCGTCCTCCTGCACCCACCTCGGTCCCTGAGAACTTCGCCCTGAATGTCTCTCCAGGTCTTCCTCCTCTGTCCCCCTACCAGCACTGTTCCCCTGTAGGCTGGGTCCTGTTCCACTTCTTCCGTGCATGTCTCGGGCCTATTCCTGTAGACAAACGTTCATTCAATCTTAAATGTTCCTACCTTCTCCATTTTGCATTTCTGAACTGATGCCCCCATGTACCTCCCAGACCAATGCACTTCCCGTTCAACAGTGGGCTAGATTTGCCAAGGCCCCTTAGACCAGGGCCACACAGCAGAATGTCCTTACTCTCTCTTCGCTAGACTAAGGAGAAAAGGAAAACAACACAACAAAACAAATAAAGAATTTATCTTCTAAAAGGTGAATATAGCTCTCTCCTCTAAAAAAGGGAAATGAGAGAATATTATATACATAAGATTGAGATATAATTGCATTTCTTGGAGTATTACTCCTTTAAGCTTTCTTGATACTTAAATTTAAATCCAGGCATTTAGCGGGAATGTCTGCTTCATTTATCATTGCCTTGGGTACTTTCAACAGTGTCACAACTGGTCTACGAATGGGTCTTTGTGCACACTGAAATTTGCCTTGTGGCAGTCTTCATATTATAGAAGTTGTATAGATGCTTAAAGTGTGTTGTTGTTCTTGAAGATTCTGTACTGTTAATTTCTTAGAATTTCTTTCTTCCTTTACTAGACAGTTTTTGAGAAACACTTTAAAAATGTATATCTGGTTTGATGTAAGTTAGAGTTGTGACATATTGTAGAGCAATTTTCACAAGTAAAATTGGGTCAGGTAACTCAGAGTTAATAATCTTTTTTTCCAAAGCATTATCTCACTTCCTATATTTGTTTATAACCTAATAGTGTTAGTACCAGCAACTAAAACAAAGGAAAGTCAGTTTTCTTTTTTTAAAATATGATTTTTATTTGAATTGCCTAGTTATTCAAGTATTAGACAGCCTTAATCAACAAATGCTTACTAAGAACCTAGTATGTAAAGAGTAGTATCAAAGCATTTTGAAGAGAAATCCACAATTAGAGAGCAAGGGCGTTGAGCTCACTATCTTTGTAAAACAGTGTGTGTGTGTGAGAGAGAGAGAGTGAGGGAGAGTGAGAGAGAGAGGGAGGGAGAGAGGGGTGGAGTGGGGGTGCATAGAGTAGTTGCAAGTAAACATTATGGTGTGAAATTAAAAAGACCTTAGGACACATCTAAAGATGACGTAAAATGTATGTTAATACAGTATGAAATTTGGTTCATCAGAGTAATGAATTATGATTGGAGATAATCAGGGAAAATTTAAATGAAATAGGGTTAAAGCAGTTATTCTGAAGGAAAGGCAGGCAGATTAGCAGAATATGAACAAGCAAATTAATTTCCACTTACTAACTAAACCATTTTCTTCATAGAAACAATCCTTTGCCTCTTTCTCTTGAAGTATATATGAGGCCATATAGTGTTTAGGCAGTATGAAAGGAAGAGGAGGCAGGGAAGGAGTTATGAAGGAGACAGGAAAAGAGCGAAAAGACTGCTGTACCCTAGAAGCCAGTGAGAATGATTCTCACATCATGTAAGGGTTTAAGGAGGATGAGGCTGGGAAAGGCCACTGATGGCCACATGAGTGACCTTCCAGAGATCAGTTTCAATGGAGTAGTGATGATAAAAAGTGAATTGCAAGGAGTTGAAGAGTGAATGGAATTTGAAGAAATAGAGAAAATCATTATAGATTATTTGTTTGAGTTATTTTTTGATAAAAGGAAAGAAAATAGATTATAGCAGGTCAAAGAAAGATGATTTTTTTTTTGTTTTTTTGGTGAGGAATATTGGCCCTGAGCTGGCATCTGTGCCAGTCTTTCCTCTATTTTGTATGTGGGATGCTGCCACAGCATGGCTTGATGAGCGGTGTGTAGGTCTGTGCCCAGGATCTGAACCTGCAAACCCTGGGCCGCCGAAGCAGAGTGCACAGACTTAACCACCATGCCACCAGGCTGGTCCCAAAAGATAATGTTTGGATGGGGTGAGCATGTTTGTAGATTGTAGGACAGAAATCAGAATGCAGAGGCAAGTTCTGAAGATTCAAGAGAGATGGAATCATTGACATAACTAAATCTTAGAGATAGATAACAGTAAAAATTGGACATAAGAATGGGGGTTAGCCCTTGAAAAGGAGGATGTGTTTGTCCTCCTTTGAAATAAGGAAAGAAGGTATTTTACATAAAGAGACTTTCAAATGGAGAGTTGAGAAGTTGAGGTTATTTACAGTGGTTTCCATATTTTCGTGTTTTTTTTTATGGTGAGGAAGATTGGCCCTGAGCTAACATCTGTTGCCAATCTTCCTCTTTTTTTTTTCTCTCTCTCTCTCCCCAGTAGCCCCAGGACATAGTTGTGTATCCTAGTTGTAAGTCCTGCTAGTTCTTCTATGTGGGATGCCACCACAGCATGGCTTGATGAGCGACGTGTAGATCCGCACCCAGGTTCTGAACCCGCTAACCCTGGGCCACTGAAGCAGAGCGTGAACTTAACCACTACGCCATGGGGCTGGCACCCATATTTTCTGGGAGGTAAAGTTATAGAATGAGAGAGATGGGATTTGGGAGAGAGGGGTTTGAAAAGTGTAAAGGAGGTGTGGCATGTTTGTTTTTGGTAACTAATCATCTGTCACTTTAACTTGATAGATGATCAAGTCAACTAGAGCTGAATTAAATAGTTTCCCAAGGTTGCATGAATTATGGTGGATTCATTTGGCTTAGTTTCATGATTTAATAAAGCAGTACTCAGAACAATTATACAGAAAACAGATCATATAATATACACAGGGTGGAGAATGGTAAAATGTCTATAGGGAAGGAAAACGTAGATAGAAAAATAGAGACTGAGCAAGGGTTCCAGAGAGAACGCGGCATGTGAATGAGGGTCGAGGGGAACTTATGACTGGGAAAACAGGGAGAGGATGGAGGCCTGGAAATGGTAAGGAGGAGGAAGGAGGAAGCTCAGCGGGCGTGGGGAAATTCTGATGTTAGTTTAAATATCGAGGTGGAGTAGTTCATTCGGGCTCCAGTGTCAGTGTCTGCCGTGTTACCAGGGACTGCTCACTTGCAGTTTTGGGGAGATCTAGTCCCGAGTACGTCCTGTTCGGCGGAGCTGCCACTAGATGTCGCTCTGGCTCACACGGCGAGGCGGCCTGACACACTCCTCAGCGTACAGACGTGTGCGAACAGGCAATCTTTAAGGGTTTATGGAGCTTGATTCTTTATTATCCAGCTATCTTATTTGCACAACTACAATGACATCTTGAGAGAATACCTCCTTTAGAACAAAAGCAAACCCTGAAAAGTTCATGCGATTAACGCTGCTTTGCATTGTTGCTTTATATTTACTGTGTTGATCGCACTAGATAGTAGTATTCATCCAGAGAATTGACAATGCTGAAGTTCCACATCAGAGTTTGTGAAGCTGTTTTCTTTCTCTCGTACTACTTTAGTTATTCGTCTGGTTTTTGGGACTAGTGAATTTTTAGAAGCACTAATGAAGCTGCTTATTTTTCAGTGGTCAAGATTGTGTATGTCTTCACCATAGCTGAGCATAGTTTTCCTTTATATGGCCTTTCTGTCCTCAGCTGTAAGGAGGAACAGTGTCCAGCTCTCTTCTATCCTATTCTTGTTTTCTGTCTCAACCAGATATGATTGCTAAGTATAGTTTTGCTTCTTTGTCTTCATGATCAAATCAAGGAATTGTGTTTAGAAATCGTGTCGTACTTGCTACCTGCCCACAAAATCTTTCAACTTAGTTCTTTCAGAACCTCTGATCAATTTTGGACGGGTATACAATATAATTATTAAACAAACATGCAAGAAACAGACAAGCTGACAAACAAGCAGACAACTATGTTGACTTCCTCAGAAATACATATATAAACAATACCCAGGCACACTCTGTGTGTGTGTGTATATGTATATTTTTTTTGGTGAGGAAGATTGGCCCTGAGCTAACATCTGTTGCCAATCTTCTTCTTTTTGCTTGAGGAAGGTTCTTGCTGAGCTAACATCTGTGCCAGTTTTCCTCTACTTAATGTGGGATGTTGCCACAGCATGGCTTGACAAATGGTGTGTAGGTCTGTGCCTGGGATCTGAACCTAGGAACCCTAGGCCGCTGAAGCAGAGCACGCGAACTTAACCACTACGCTACTGGGCTGGCCCCACACTGTCTATTTTATAGGCTCTGTTTATGTTCTTATGTTTTCCTTTATGTTAGCTTTTTCTTCATTTGGCTCAGGGGGTTGCTAGAACCATTGGGTCACAGTGTCAGACAGCCTGAAGGTCACTGTGGTAGAGCAGGTGCAGTGGCACTTTCCTGCCTGAGTGGTGCCCAGCCCAGGGCTTTACACACCTTCTTTCATCAGCTTGTGACCATTATGATCTTAGTCATTTTTAGCCATGTTTCCAAAAAACCTAAACTATGTCTTAAGTAAACTGTCTTACATTTATCCCTTTTGAATTTTATTCTGTTTATGGACAAAATCAGCTTATATTTTAAGGTGGTTTTCTGTGGTACTTCCCAAGGTAATAGTGACTCTTTCATTTGGAAAGGTACCTTGTTTGCTAACATCATTATAATCTATATAAAAATAAATGTTAACTAGAAAGCCTTTTGCATCAAGTGGCCAGGAGCACAACCTGTGGCTCAGACTAGGCAAGCTCCGAAGAAAACAAATGCGTTGTTCCGAACAACTGGAAGTAGGCGAAAGATGCCCCTGAAACTTGCTTTGAGAATTGTACATAAGATTTTCCCTTGACTGGGAAAAAATGTACTTTTTCATTGTTTTTTAAGACTAGATATTGTTAGGTAGTATTTTGGTCTACTAATTGAAGATATCTTCCTTTAATCTCTTCATGTCTCTTGGGAAAAAATTATTTTTCTTTTTGGACAAGTAAATGTGAACGTGTTGCATTTTCTGAGACGTACTGGGCAGAATGCTAAAACAAGAGAGGAGGTCAGTAAAAGCTTCCCAGTGGTGGCGTCTTAATTCTGCTTTCTCCAACTTACGTGGGATCAGCCATTATGAATTACAGCCTCTATGATAAAAAAGCATTAAAATAGGATGCAAAAATGGCCGATTAATGAAATTCTTCTGCAATTCATTTTTTAATTCTTAAATTTACTTGGCCATGTAGTTTTCAAAATGAAAGTCTTTCGTGACGTTTTGTTCGTACATAGAAAGAGTGTTCATTTTACTTCTTTCTTTGGAGCTTTACAGTGAAAATATTACATATTCCTTTTTAGGAATGTATTCCTTTGTTGTGCTAGGAACAATAAGTTTATTTAGATAATGGCCATCTACGCTCTCCATCTCTAATCCCCAAAGGCCTTAACCTCTATTAGGAACAAATGTAGATTTTTTGTTTGCTTCAAATAGCCTCCTGGGCATGTAAAAACTCTTTTGACATCATTATTTAGAGGCTCCCATCCTCCCAATGGAATCACAGCTTAATACAAAAACTTTGCAGCTGGTGAGCTTCCAAAGCCCCTTTGGTGATTGTTTTTGAGCTCAGCATGGCAGTGCAGCGGTGCCTTTCCTATGCTGGTGCCCCGCCCCCTCCCCGTCCATGTTCTTCAAGACAGTAACAATTCTCCAGACCTGAAATACAAGGCTGAAAATCTCTGATGCCTTTTCATCCTCTTTTCCTCCTAATTCTTTTCCATTCTAAGCATATTCATAAAGTTTACTGGAGATTTTCAAGGGAAAGATCTTGCTGCCCCTCTTTCTCTTCTCTCTCTGTCTCTCTATCTCCCTCTCTCTCTGTGTCTTTTCTGATGCCTCACTGTCTTTAATAAACTCATTTCTTACAAATTTAAAAATATCAACAGCAGTAAGTGTCCAGAGGTTATGGGACTCCTCTTCTCTGCAGAGTGTTCACTTTTAAACAGACCAAGAATCAGAGGTTCCATCTGCAGTTCTGGTTGTGGCCTAGTTATCAAACTTGGAAGTTTCATCATCTCTTACTATGTTTTCTATTGAAAAAATGGGGGTACAAATAACCCCAGCAAGTGGCAATTAATGACATTAATTCAGTGACGCACTTTTTGAAATCGTCTCTAAAGTTTGTTTGTTTTAACTTTAACTAGCTTTGTCAAATATAGGCTTGTATTGGTATCATTTAGAAGAAGAAAAATATTACTCAAGATAGCATATTTAGCTCACTGAAACATAAGGATGGAATACATTTTAATTGATTAATTAAATAAGATATGATTTAGATATTATAAAAATACATAACAGCCGTAATTGAGGAGATCTAAGAAGAGATGGGATTGATAGACCAAGTTAGAGATGTATGTTAAACTACTGAAAAAAAATATAGAGAAAGAAACATGTTTGAATATAAAGTACTACCTATGTTTATTTGAATTTAGTAAAATACTGAACTAGGGCTAACTGGAAACAGAAATAAAGCAAAGTGAAAAATTGTCCAATGGAACTGAAAGGTCTTTTAATCTTGGTTTCATATTGGGAATTTGTATTTTTTGCAGTTTGTTGATACTTGTATAAGGTTATGTTCTAGAGTCAATACAGATTTTGCTAAATTAGTTTTTTAAAGGTCTACCTAATGCCTTTTTTAATTGACGTATAACATATTAGTTTCAGGAGTATAACATCATGATTTGATATTTGTATATATTATGAAATCATCACCACGGTAAGTAATGCATTTTTTAATGAATAAGAACAAATAAATACAGGTATCACAAATGAGATTCCCAAATGGTGACGAGAATAGCCATTTCAAAAATTGTCACTGAACATGGTAAGGAATATTGGAACTAATGGATGATGGTGCAAAATATAATAAATCAAGGGATTCTATTTCTGTTACCAGTAATAATCTGTTTTGTTTTGTTTTTTTTGTTGCTGAGGAAGATTGCCCTGAGCTAACATCCTTTGCCAATCCTTCTCTTGTTTTGCTTGAGGAAGATTAGTCCTGAGCTGACATCTGTGCCAGTCTTCCTCTATTTTGTATGTGGGTTACCTCCACAGCATGGCTGATGAGTGCAGTAGGTCTGCACCTGGGATCCAAACCCACGAACCTGGGCTGCTGAAGCAGAGCGCACAGAACTTGGCCGGCGGGCCGGGCCCAGTAATAATTTTTTAAGATAAACTTTTCTTAAAGTATGAGATACATATAGAAAAGTAAAAGAATCATAAGAATACCCCTCTATGAATTTTCACAGCATGAGCACACCATGTAACTTAGACCTGTCTGAAACAAACAGACATCACCTCTGCCTTCTGAGCCTTCCCCCCTTCCCTGCAGGCCCGTCCTCCACCAGGCTGTGCGGTGGCCTCTGTGCCACGTGCTCATTCTGCGTGCCTTTGAATGTGGAGTCGTATAGCTCTGCTTCTCAATATGATATTTGTGAGATTCATGCACACTGGTGTGTGTAAAAATCATTCATTCCTGCTCGTTGTTCTGTGTTTTCATCGTATGACTATTCCACAGTTATTTCTCTCTTCTACTGTTGGCTGTTTGCATTGTTCTTACTTCTGGCTGTCTCTGGTGTGCTATGTAAGGATTTCTATTGGGGATGTACCTAGAAAGGGGGCTGCTGGGTCATAGGATATGCATGTGTTCAGCTTTTGTAAATATGCTAGATGCTGTCCTGAAATGTTGGTTCTTTACATTCCCCTCAGCAATTTATGAGAGTTCCATTTGTTTTATATCTTCACCAACACTTGAAATTGTCTTTTTCATTTCAGTCTTTCCGGTTGGTGTGTTGCGATGTGGCATTGTGGTTTTACTTTGCATTTCCCTGATGACGACTGGCTCTATTTCTGTATTTGATAAATTGAGAAATTCTTTGCAAATCTTTTCTAACTTAATAAAACTATTCTGTATTTCAAACCATCAAATTAATTTCAAATTCTTATCTTTTAAGTGTTCTTAAGACTAGTTATTGATACTACTTTTTTAAAAAAACTATCAAAGTGAAGTAGTTTAAACAAATAGTATAAATTTTTTTCCCACCAGGAAAAAAATACTAGACATTGTAGAGAATGTAATTGAAAGTTGATCTCTGTGACTGATCTGAGTTTCATGGTCGGTCACGGCCTTGTCTGAAGAGAGTTGGAGTTTCCGTGAGCAGTGTGGTAGAGGTGTGTCTCCCAGGGAGAGATGAGCTTTTCCCTGTGCTCCCACGTTTTCTAGCTTTCCATGCAGTTATGTTGGATCTATGCGACTAGTTTCTGGCCTAGTCACTGTGACTTGTGTGCTGAGGCAGTGTACCTCCTGCCTTGCTCTTTCCTCCTGCCGTGGTGACCTTGGAAGCCGTGGAGGGGAGTTGATGAGTTAAGCCAGCCAGTTCTTGTCTGTTGTAACAGTCAGTCTAAAGTAACCTAATACAGTTTCATTTCAGTAAATGGTCTACGCTTAAAAAAAATACCCTGAAACCCCTGAAATATCTGTATGTCCAGGATTTTTGTGAACAGACTGCTGTCTTTCTTAAATACTGCAGTTGAAAGAATATGTTTATGAGGAGAAAATAGATTTCTTTCTTTTTAAAGATTGGCACCTGGGCTAACAACTGTTGCCAATCTTCCTTTTTTTTTTTTTTTTTTCCTGCTTTATCTCCCCAAACCCCCCCTGTACACAGTTATATATCTTAGTTGCAGGTCCTTCTAGTTGTGGGATGTGGGACGCCGCCTCAGTGTGGCCTGACGAGTGGTGCCATGTCCGTGCCCAGGATCCGAACCCTGGGCCGCCGCAGTGGAGCGCGCGAACTTAACCACTCGGCCATGGAGACGGCCCCGAAAATAGATTTCTGATAGGAGAATAAAAAAGACCAGAAAGTTTGTTCTACTATACTACCAAATAAGGAGAAAACATAAAAACAAACGTTTAAGGTTTCTGATTCTCAAAGAGTCATATTTATCATTTACGTGGAATCCCATCATTTTCATATGATTTTAACTGCTTGGCTTTTTTCTTTTTTTAATTTTCAACTTAGGGAGGTGACAACTCTCATAGGAGGCATATGTCACAGACTATATTGAAGGATTATGAAGAAAGTATTGTGGTCTATAAGTATTTGCTGAATATTGTAAATACAAAGAACTCATGGCCTAATTGAGACGAAGAATACTTATTTAGAAAACTAAGGTCTTTTTCATCTTATTACTTAAAATTTTTTGCACAAAAATGATTTCTTTGAAAAGCTCTAATTTGTTTATTTCTTATTCTTGGTTTTCTAGAAAGAATCCCCAGCAACCATAAATAAATGAGAGGTAGTACTGAGATAGGAAGTATTTTATATACCATCGTGTGTTTGCTAATCTTCATGTATTAAATTACTTAAGCAACTTTAGTAGAAAACTTTGAAAATGTGAGGTGTGTGACATCAGGGAAATATCTTAAATAGGACAAAATTGTTAAGAAATTGAAATGAATAAAAAGCATGTGATAAAAATATGCAACACTCATTGACCTATTTAAATATCTTATGTAAGCTTATTGTTAGACTATGTTCTATAAACTTATAAAAGGAAAATCTTAATTCCCTCTGATCTCTCTATAGTTACTGTCAAGATTAATATTCTTGCATGCAAATTTTCACAAGTGTGTGTGATAGAATTGTCACTGGCTAAAAGATGTTAGTTTAAACAACATCAGTATGAGAAAAAAGAGAAATGCTCCTTAATAAATTGTTGGAATAGTTTTTTACTACTGTTACTAGAAATAGGAGGTCTGTTGCCACTTTCTTGTACTGTTGATTTGTTTAGAGAGAGACACAGAGAGAAACATTCAAGGAAACAAAAATCAGTAATGTCCAGAGACTAGCATACTTGTTACAGAAAATACAGGCTTATGTTTTCATAAAACAAAGGGCCTAACATGAAAACCTAAGGCTTTATGTCTTTAAAGAACTAGGCTAGGCTTCTATTATTACTTATTGGCAATATAAGGAATATATAATTATATGTGTGATGAAGTTAATATTAATGATATAAGTTTCCCAGATATAGGGTCAACATTTCCTTCAAAAAACAGATTTCCAAGCACTTCATAGCTAGAACATGTGTTTATTTGACTAAGACCCCTCTCCTCACATTTCATAGCCTAGAACTTGATAATTATGCCTAGAAAATTTACATAGATGAAGTGTTGGGATTTCCAGAGGGCAGAGTATAGGTAATGAGTCTTGCCTGTCTGGCCTTCTGTACAATATTAGGCATAAAATGAAGAGCATAGATAGAGGCCAGAATGTGCTGCTGCTGAGGTGAAGCTGGAGGCCTTACTGTGGGAGCCTGATGACTTGCTCATTGAAGTGCAGAGTTAGGCTGATTTTCCTGAGCACATTTCAGGCAGCACAAGGAAGACAGTGCCACAGAGTGTGGGTCTTTTTCTGTAATGGGCCAGATAGTAAATATCTTTGTAGGCCGTGTGGTTTCTCTCACAACGGTAGCTTCTCACCTCTGTGATTGTAGTGTGAGAAAGCAGCCACAGATAGCCTGTAACCAGTGGGTGTGGCTGCAGGCCAATAAAACTTTATTTGGAGAAACAGGCTGCAGGCCTTGTGTAGTCAGTTTGCTGATCCCTTACATGGAGAAACAAAGGCAAATTTGCATTTTTCTGCAGGGATTAGCTACAAAAGGAAGAAAAAGAGCTGAGCTTAATTCTGCACACCAAGGTTTTTCCCCCTAAATTTATTCACCAGATAAATTACTCTGTCTCATGAGAATGAGAGTGGGTAAAAGGAGAGAAAGAGGCCTGGATGTATATATAAAGAGCTCCCCTCAGCGGACGGGGGAGGATGTTTTCCTCTCATCCAGAGGTGTACTTCCTGACAGCGGACACACGGAATGTATTGGGCACAAAGTGTTACTTTGTACTGAATACGCCAACTATGAGAGTCTTGACGTCTGAGTGTTAGTTTTGGCCAGTTTCTCACGGTCGGCCTGTTTTTGGCTGGTGATAGTAAAAGCGTGTGGTGAGCTCGAAGGAGGACTCTTGCCTTCCTGCCCCATGTGTTGACATGAGGGCACGCCTTCAGCTCACTTAGGATAGCTCAGATTGCTCTGTCAGTTGATTCATATTTACTGAGTGCCTACAAAGCGCCAGGTGTTTCTGGTAAATGCTGGGGATACAGGCGTGAACAAGAGCAGACGAGCTTGTGTTGTGTAACGGGAAGGGATCTAAGAAGAGAAAGTGACCTCGAAGTCGAAATCTGAAGGAGGAGCTGGAAGTGCCCGGGACAGGGATGGGGAAGAAGAGTGTTCCGTGGAACCCATAGCACAGGCCGGCAGGGACAGAGGTCAGCGTTCCCTGGAAGAAGCCTGCTTGACTGGAGCCGAGCGCGGAGGGGACAGTGGAGACAGATGAGGCTGGAAGAGGAAGAGGACGTCGGTGCCACGGGGCCTCTGTGGAGCCGGGTTTGGTCAGAAGATGCCTGAGACGCAGTCAGAGGGCTGGAAGCCATAGGTGACATGAACAGCTTGTGCTTTTGAGTATTTCTGAGTATCTCGAGTCCAGATTAGAAGAGGCCAAGATTGAAGCCCCACTGGGGCTGCCCAGCACAGGTGCTGTGAGCCACATGTGGCTGTTGAGCACTTGAAATGTGGTCATTGTGGCTGAAGAAGTGAACTTTAAATTTTATTTCATTTGAGTTTAAAAACTGAAGCAATTTAAAATATTTTTCCTTTAACTTTATCTTTTTGGTTAGGACTACATCAACACTTAAGCTGTTGAAAATGTGTAAATTGAGATGTCCTATAGGTATAAAATATGCACTGGATTTTGAATTCATGGTTTGGGAAAAAAGAGAATGTAAAATATCTCTTTTTTTATTGATTACTTGTTGAAATGGTAATATCTTGGATATATTTGGTTTAGTAAAATATGTTGTTTAAAATGATGTTACCAACCCTGCCCTGATGGTCTAGGGGTTAAAGTTCGGTGCTCTCACCGCTTTGGCACCCTGGATTCGTTTCCCCATCACAGAACCATGCCACCTGCCTGTCAGCTGCCATGCTGTGGTGGTGGCTCACATAGAAGAGCTAGAAGGACTTACAACTGGATATACAATCATGCCCTGGGGCTTCGGGGAGGAAAAAAAGAGGAAGATGGCAACAGATGTCAGCTCAGGGTGAATCCTTCCCTGCAAAGAAAAGTTGTGAGCCATCTCTGAAAAAAATATGCTCATGTTATCTATTCTTTTCCCTTCTTAAATGTGGCTTTTAGGAATTTTAAAATGGTGTCTGTGGCTTGCGTTGTGTTCTCTGTTGGGCTGCTCCACCAGAGATGAGTCAGAAGGCTTGCAGGAGTCCAGGGCAGGGCGCGTGGTGGGCTGAGTCCGGGTGGCGGCGGCAGGTGAGGTGGGTAGTTTGAGAACTCCAGGAGGGAGAGCAGAGAGGATTTGGTGTTGGATTGAGTAAGAGAGATGGCCAGTTAGTTAGAAAGAAGAAAAAGGGAGGCTCTAAGCGCTAAAATAGGAGGAAACTAGCTGAACAGCAGATTAAACAAGCAGAAACAATGCATGTTATTTTTCATTGAAAACTGAACTAAAAATATGTAGTTAAAATGATATCTTCGTGTTTTTACTATTGGATATTTTAGCATTTTTAGTGTTTGCTGTTTAGTAGGCACTACCTGGGAATTGGTTCTTTAGAGTTGTGTAAGTTTGCATTTCTTAGATTGGAGCCAAGCACTAAATTGTACAGTGTAACGGTTAGCCATCTTTATATCCTGGTTATTCGTCTCCTTCAATCACTTACGAAGTGGTAAGTGGGATGCAAGGTTTATATATAACTTTGAGAATATAAATTCTCTAAACATCCTCAAATTTGATGTGATGATTGAAGTGTATTTACACTTTTTCTTTAAAATTCAGCTTATTTCTATGTAAAAGCATAAGCACTTTATTTACATGTGAAGGCATACTACACCCCTCTCTGATTGAATGCTGAAGCCCTAAACTGCTGATGAATGTTCAACATTTCATACTTTCTCCTGTTCTCCTCAGAAATAGGATGCATTTCTAGCTTCATTTTCCAGTCTCTTAAGCTTGTGAAAGTTGTCGAGACAGTTTGTTGACCCCAAAGAGACCTTTTAGTCTCTGGCTTGTTAGACAACAGGGTCTGTACTCTTCATTGGCATTCAGATCACAGGCAGCGCCTGGGCTCAGCGCAGAGCCAGGCACAGCTTTAGGATTTAGACAAAGCCACTCTGGCAAGGGAACCCAGTCGTCAGGGTAGCTGGCTGTATTCTAAAGAACTGTTGCATAATGGGGAGACCAAGGAGAACTATTAGGATGCAAGTGTGGAAAAACGGTGCTGCTAACCTGCAAAAACAAACATTTCTTTCTTGGTGAAGAGTCTATTCATTGTTGCTTTCTTCTGTTTAACTTCTCTGGGCTATAGATGTAGTTGATGCAATTTGAGTATATTAGTTTATCTTAGTCTCTGTTCATAATGCTACTCTGTATTATTATAAAAGGAACAGCTAATTTGTATGAAGAGACCAAAGTACTTCAGTGTTTTGGAGTCTTTTCATAATTTACAAGTGTGACCCACTTTAGCCTAGATCAGTTTTTATGTGTGATTTTTATTCCCAAATTATGATGAGGAATCCTTTTGGCCCTTGATTTCATTTCATCTGATATATAGCAAAATATTGTTCTCATTATTGACACCCAAGAACCTCCCCCAGTGGTCTCTTAATTGTTGTCTTATTTAGTGTGGAATCTTTGTAGGCTCAAGAGGAAAGTACTGGAATCCTGAAGACAGGAGTTCAGTTTTGTATTACTGATGTCTCATTGCAGAAATTTGCCCTTCCCTTTTCTCTCTTATTCTCTTCATCCCAGTCTTGAGTGCCCACTTTTCCTTTTGCCTCCTACTTCTTTCTTCTTTTTTGTTTTTCTCTTTTTACTTTCCATCTTCCTTAGCAAAATATAATGGAATCCATACATTGATAAATGCTGTGGTAGGCAAAGAGGTAGAATAATAGTAAAATGTCAAAGGAGCCCTTAACCTAGACTTAGGGGTGGGCAAATAACAGAGATAGCCATGCTTTCTTGAGTCGTTACCACCTGCCAAGCACCATTTTAGGCGCTTCATATGTGTGATGTCATTTTGTTCTCACAACACTCTTATGAGGTAAGCACTGTTATTATCCCCATTTTGCAGGTGAGTGTACTGAGGCACAGAGAAATAGAGTGGCTTGTCCTAGCTCATACGTCTTGTCCACGTAGAGGCAAGAAGGGCTTTCTAGAGGTTGCGAAAGTAAAGCTGAGACCTAAAGGAGGTGTACGAGTTACCTGTTACAGTGTGAAGGGAAGCAGTTCCCGGAAGAGGGACCAAAGTGGGACAGAATGAAATCTGGCACCTTCCGTACTCTGGCACCTCCTTGCTATTGGATATTTTAGCATTTTTCTTGTGTGCTGTTTAGTAGGCACTACCTGGCAATTGGAGGTGAAAGTAGATCTGCGGGGCTTGAGGTGGTCTGCGAGGGAGGGACTGGTGGGAAACGAGCTGGAGAGAGAACTGCTCTGTATTCAGATAATACATCACGTGTGCTCTTTCAGTGCGCCATAGTTCATTTATTCAGCAAGTATTTCTAAGTGTCCATGAGGTGCCAGTTACATGGGCACTATCCATCGGGAAGGGGAAAGAAAATAGCAAAATGTGGGAAGCATCCGTGTGAGTGGAATCGGATGGACTCTGAGGATTTGTAAAGTAGGTGGATTGTGAGCAGAATCCACTACCTCTCTCTGTTCTGGTCTAACTGGTGTACGCCTTGACTTTCTCATTTGGAGATAGGCTTCCATTTCTTTAATAGCATTACACACTTTCCAAGATTCCTAATTTCTTTAAAGATTGTCCTATTACTGTATTCTCCACTCCTGTTTTGTTTTTCCCTTTAACATCTTTAAAAACAAAATTGCTGAACAATTTTCCTGACTTTTGAAACCTTTGTCTACAGAAGCCATTTTCTTTGAGTACTGTGCTTCCTTCAGCCTCTTTTATTTCCTTTCTTTTCTAGTAAATTTCATTAACATTGGGCATCGAGTGAGGCCTGTTGTTTTTTCCTTGACTTGGTTCTTTGGAATTTGAACGTTGGTTACTATGGCTGATAATGATTAGTGATTATAATTTCTGACATATAGGGATCACTCACTATAGTATGCGGCAGGCACTGTGCTGATTGCTCTCTCTCTGTTGTATCATTTAAGCCTCCCCAGCTTTCTGTGGGGGGCA